>NC_064626.1:204679497-205304497 GCF_023864275.1 Schistocerca cancellata
AATAAAACTATCTGGGATGTCATCAAAAGAGAGCTGGGGAAAAAAGAGGAGAGTGTATCCAGCATAGAAATAAGACAGTGCGGTAATTTAATTAAAGAGACGAATGCAGTTGCAACAGTCTTAAATGAGCACTTTCTAACAGCTTCTGAGAAAACTGGCTGTAGGGGTTCAGTCAACGAGGCTATGGACCTTCTGAAAGGATCTGGTCTGTGCAAAATCAATCAAATGCTCATAGCCCCAGTTACAGTCAGTGAAGTGAAAAGGGTCATCACTAAAATGCAAACCAAAATGTCATCTGGCTTTGATAATATCTCCACTAAGGTACTTAAACATTGTCATAATGCCATTTGTGTATTGTCCCTCATAGAATGAAGTATGTCGATGTGAAACCACTGTTCAAGAAGGGGGAAAAGCTGATGCTTTTAACTACCGCTCTATATCCCTTTTAACATGCTTCTCCAAAGTTCTAGAGAAACTGATGCATAGGAGAATTGTGGAACACCTGAATTTCCACAAGGCTCTTAGCCAATGTAAATTTGGTTTCCAATCAGGCCTGTCAACTGATGATGCCATATTCTCCTTTACTACTAATGTTCTAGAAGCACTGAACAATAAATTGGCTTCTGTCGGTATTTTTTGTGACCTAACCAAAGCCTTTGACTGTGTGAGCCATGAAATCCTCCTTTCAAAAGCAGCCTATTATGGTTTAACTGACACAGTGGGAATGTGGCTCAGATCGTACCTGACTGACAGAAAGCAGAGGGTATTGCTGAATCATGAAGATGGCTCAATAGCTTCATCTGGCTGGGGAACAGTTATTGTAGGTGTGGCGCAAGCTTCGGTGCTTGGCCCTTTGCTCTTTCTTATTTTTATTAATGACCTTCCTCGCTGTTTTAAGGCTTCCATCAAATTTACTCTTTTCAAGATGATACATCCCTTGTAATTGAAAAAACAGCTCAAAGTGATATTGCATCATTTGCCAACTTGGTGTTCCATGACCTCCATAAGTGGTTCAGATGCAACAGCCTAACTTTAAATCTAAAAAAAAAAACCAGTTCATACATTTCCATGGGTCTCACAAAGTTCAGGATGACATAAGTCTAAGCTGTAATGATCAAGATATACATCAAGTTTATTCAACAAAATTTTTAGGCCTCCATATTGACAATAAATTAAATTGGTCTTGCCACATTTTGGACTTGAGAAAAAGACTTAGTTCAGCAACTTATGCTCTACGTATTATAGCAACAACTGCTAATAGTGATGCTGTTAAGGCAGCTTATTTTGGCTATTTCCACTCATTGTTATCCTATGGCTTAATATTCTGGGGTAACCAATCAATGGCAAATAATTTGTAACTCAGAAAAGAGCAATTCGAATTATAAGTGGAGTTAAGAGGACTCATTCATGCAGAAATCTTTTTAAAACACACAAAATATTAACAATGACCTCACAATATATCCTATCCCTTATGTGCTTTTCAGCTAAGAACCTACACATGTACAAAACCAATACTTCTTATGACTGTGACACAAGAACAAAACATGACTTTCATGTTGACAGAAAAAAACTTGAGTCTGGTACAAAAAGGAGTATACTACTAAACCATAAAGGTGTTTAATGCACTCCCATCTGACATTAAAAATCTTACCAGTGAAATGCCAAAATTTAAGAGTAAATTGAAGGAGCATCTTCTGGAAAAAGCGTTTTACTCTCTTAATCAATTCTTTAATGTAACATTGTAACTTAGATGTAATACTTTACTTGTAATATTTGCTATTGTCACTTTGTAACTTAATACATCTTACACCAGTATGGGAATTCATGTTCAGGCAATTGGCACTATCAAATTCCTGCTAATGTATAGTTTGTAATATGGAAAATTGTAATTTATTATTTTATCATTTTATACCTCTATTTTACCATAGAAAATGGTTAAGTCTGTAACTATTAACATACTTTGTTTCTTATATACCAATTGCAATTTACACTTGTTAGCATATACAAGTAGGCTACTGTTTTAATTTATATTGTGACTCGTTCCATATCCATGCAGTTCTTTTGTACACCGGATCTACAGAACATGAATAAATAAATAAATGAACAAGAGGTTAATGAGACATGCAGAATTGAAGCCTCATTGAGATAATTTTCTTAAAACATGAAGAGAATTAGAGGTCAAGTTGATAAACCTTATGTAGAGCTTGTTTCTGACATTGTATGACTCTTAGGGCATCATTTATGAAGGTGCAGTCATCTGTAGAATGGGATATGCAAGAACTTTACAAATGGGAGACGAGAATGGGGGCAGTAAGAATAGCTGTTTATGACAAGTATAATGTTTCATTCGAAAGTATTTATAGATCAATAAGTAGTGGACAAATAACTGAACACTGAAGCAGAGTTTGAAGTTTAAAAAACATTTCTATTTATAGTCTTCGATAGATCTGCAGTTTAGACTACAGGATTTTCTTCTCCAGCATTGACACTGTGCTACTCAGTCCATAAGAAAAGCTCCAGTCTAATTTTATCTACAGTTTTCAATATTAATTTTAATTAATTCCATGGCGGAAAATAAAGTTATTAAATTTACTGATCCTCATAATCTGATGCAGTGTTCACAGCAGATAGAGTTCAGGGAAACACTAACACAATTGTAAGTAATATCTTCATAGATTCTTGTCTAACACATGGTTACCCCATGAAAAAAAAAATTGGTAGTAATGGTCTGTCAGATAATGGTGCTCAAAATTTATACTGAAAAACTGTATTAATTCTTAAAAAGCTCCCAAGGCAGTAAGCTAAAGACTTAGTCATATGAATCCACTTACAAGGCAGGTATTTAAAGCTTAGTCTCTGATGGGCCATTTGACAAGAAATCTAAAAGGCAGACAGACTAAATGACAAATGTGATGAATTCCTAAAGGCTTTCATCACTTTTGTTGAAAGTTTTTTTCTCCCTAAAAGTTGCAAGCAACCTGTCAGGAAAGCTAATGGCATTAGAATGTCATGTATAAACAAGTGTGAGCTGTATCAGTCAGCCAGCTTACTGCAAAGTGCTGAAAACTGTCTTCAGAAACTCTAAAGCAATCCACGAACTACAGACTAATCCAAATGTTAGGAAAAAGCAGAAAGTTACTGCTTGCATCTACTAAGTAAACATTTTATTTACTTTAAATGGATTGCTCCAAAACATAATCCAGTAAAACAACAGAGACTGAAGGTATTCAAAATGTTTACACCATTGTTTGTTAGGTCAACAGGATGAGAGATACTTCTAATTGTAACACATGATGGACTAAGCTTTATGTGTTGACTACATTTTAACGTGTTATTCATTGCTCACCACAGAATTTTACACATATGTTTGATTTAGTATTTGGCCATTAATAAGAACGTCTGGTGTTAACAGATTCTGTTTGCTTTTAAGAAATTGCATCCGCAAATTATTGTGGGTTAATGCTGAAACTGTTTGTTGTGAACCAGCTCTGATTTCTGTTATGAAGATTATCTATGCAAGAAGGCTGTCACTAAAGCAACAATATTTTAGTTTATGAAGTACAATTTCATGAGTCATACAATCAAATGTTTGGAGTTCACAGAATACACAAACAGGATAATTTCCAGTATTAAGCCCTACCAGGTCTTCATTTGCAACGTCATTATGGGGAGACTTGTTTACAATAACAAAACTGATTGGCAATTAACAAGTTGTGCACAGAAAAAAGGAATCATTGTTTTATCATAAGCCACTTTCTTAAACTTTTAAATACTTGAAAGGCGTGATCTAGCTCTGTAATTATAGATGATTTTCATCCTTACTGTTTTATAGATGGATGTTACTAGGCATATGTAAATCTGCCTGGAAATACCCCCTGAGTTCTTGACTGATGACAATGATAGCTTAAGATAAGTCCTATCAAGTTAGTGGAAGGTTTTAATATTCTGCTAGAAACAGCAAAAATAACTAGCAGAATTGCCACTGGTAATATCATACTTTCCATATGGTTTAATAATTTAATTGAACAGGTAAAAGATCTGCTCACCAAGTGGCGGCAGAACTCACGTATAAAAGAGAGTTATAATTAGGCAAGATTTTGGAACCAGTGGCTCCTTCCTCAGGCAGAAAGGTTGAAGGGGAAGGAAGAGGGGTGAAGGAAAAGGACTGGAGAGGTCTAGGAAAAGGGCTAGATGTCGGGAAAGACACGCAAAACTGCAGGTCAGGGGAGACTTACTGCACGGGATATGAAGGAAAGTCCCGTATGGTAAGTCTCCCCTCACCTGCGGTTTTGGGTGACTTTCCCGAAATCTAGCCCTTTTCCTATACCTCTCCAGTCCATTTCCTTCACTCCCCTTCAACCATTCTGCTTGAAGAAGGAGCCACTGGTTCCAAAAACTTGCCTAATTAAAACCCTACTTTATATATTGATTGTTTTTGCTGTCATATCTCCTTATGGTTTGTATGTTTTAAACTCTGTTGTTAATCTATGCACTGTCTGCTGCAATAAATCAATTCATATGTATTTTATTGTTTATTAGAGAGTGCCATGTTTGCTGTCACTGTGTTGGAGTAAGCTTTGAGTTTGGTGGCAAATAATTTTGATATGATTTTCTGGGAACTCTATGTCATTCAAATTTGTGTTTGTTGCTTGTTCAATTGACCATATTCTTTTTCTTTGTTTTTGTAGTATTTTATTTTTGTGCTTAGTGCATTTGTTTTATTTTGTTTGAGAAAAGACTGGAGGATTTTACAGCACTTCTTGTAATGATGTTTCAATGCTTGACTCAAGCCTGCCTCTGAATGAGGTAGAGTGCTCTGTACCCACCATGAGACACTTTAATCCTAAGAGTTATCCATCTCTTTTCCTTCCTTCTGTTCAGTTTTAGTGTCATAATAACCTTGGGCCTAAAAACAAATTGTTAATATCTGTTGCACTGTGTCCTATGGTCCTTGTTGGGCACTTTAATGTGACAAATAATCCTAAGCTATCTGGGTGTCCTCAATCAGGATTGTCTGACAGAAAATCAACATTAAAGCTCTTGTTACAAACAATGATTTGTCTGTTAAGTATGCATAATCTTATTAAAACTGTATCTAGCTGCTTAATGAAGCCTAGTATATGTTCTGTAAACTCTCAGAATTACTTCAAATGGTTCAAATGGCTCTGAGCGCTATGGGACTTAACATCTATGGTCATCAGTCCCCTAGAACTTAGAACTACTTGAACCTAACTAACCTAAGGACAGAACACAACACCCAGCCATCACGAGGCAGAGAAAATCCCTGACCCCGCCGGGAATCGAACCCGGGAACCCGGGCGTGGGAACCGAGAACGCTACCGCACGACCACGAGATGCGGGCTCTCAGAATTACTGCAGTTGAGTTGGCATGAGTTGACTGTCTGTCTATAATCTGAATCTAACCTAATAAGTGTGCCCCTCTGCCTCCAGTAATTACTGGCATGTAATGTGTGCTTGTGGTTCCCCCCTTACACTTTTTACAATATTAAAAGTTAATATATCCTTCTCTTTCCATTCAGGTGCAGGCCATGATTTGTGCATCCCCATCTCCAAACTTCAGCAAAAAATAGGCCTACAGCACAGGTACAACACTTTGTTTCAGTCAAAAGCAATCCACTCAGCTCTTTGTTTACAATGCTGACAACTGTGTTAAACAAGAACTGATCATGGTGCTGGAAAACCTCCACAAATACCACACATGTGTAGACTGCTGAGGCAGTTCCAGTGGGCTGAGCACGGCAGCTTCGTAGGCCTATCTCAACCAGTAGTATAAAACAATTTTGTAAACGTCTCTTTGTTAACACCTCAATGTTGTCATGTCAGTAGATAGCTACTGCTTTTACCTCCAGCTGGTAGCGCTTTGCAGCTGAAAGCTGGTAACAGTGCTGTGAACTGTCAGAGATCTTCTTACACTCTCTCGACTATAGCTTTTGTGTTTCCTGACCGTCTATTGTAGCATAGAATTCAAAGAGCTGTTCAACACAGTCTTTATTAATATGAAGGACATTGGTCTTAACTCCAAGTTTTGCGTTTATGGCACTTCCCTTTTTCCTTTTACTGGATCTTTATTGTATTAATAGTAGCTTGTATCCAGCAAGATGTAGACTACCATATTTGTTCAATTTCAGTTTTTCATTGTGGTTTTCTGATTAGCACAACATGTCTGCTGGAATCATTACCCAAAATAAATCAATTTTGGTGGCCTCATGTCACAGATGTTTCTGCAAAATTAGTGTAAGAAAATACACAATGAAAGAAAGTTCAAATATTTTTCCCAAGCTCACTGCCAGAGAAAATGGTCATGGGTGCCTGAGGTGTGCTTGCTTATGAGGATAAATGTGTGTGTGTTTCCTTTTCTGAGGAAGGCTTTGGCTGAAAGCTAAATGTGTAACAGTCATTTTTGAACCTGACATTCTAAGTTTCTGGGCCACACTGCTCGATTGGTGGTCGTGTGTGCGTGAGGTGTGCTTACTTGTGTAAATGTGTGTGTGTGTGAATATAACCGACGACGGCCAATGCAGAAAGGATATAAAATACAGACAACACAAAGAAAAGCATTTCTGAAAAGGACTGGCCGCTCGGTTACAGGCTCCATGTAACGGATTGCACGGCCCCTCCCGCTGGAGGCTCCAGTCCTCCCTCAGGCAGAGAGAGAGAGAGAGAGAGAGTGCGTGTGTGTGGGGGGGAGGGGGGGGCGCATACATGCATGCTTCCTTTTTTGAAGAAGGTTTTGGCCAGAAGCTAAGTGTGTAATGGTCTTTTCATTGTCCTTGCCTGCAACTCACTACATCATCTTTATGGTGAGTAGCAGTCTTTCCTTTACTTTACATTGCTAAATTCCAACCTGAGTTTACATTGTTAGATTTAAAAGAAGAATGAGATAATGTATAGATTAGTATAGATGTTAATTGTCTGACATGAGTTTGCAGAATTCTGCTAAGATGGATCATGTTAAAACTATTTTTAACTCTTCCATACCAAAAAATCATTCCGGGCAACAATTTGTATTTCACATGTTTTTTAAATTTTTTTTTGTAATCATGCTTTCACATTACGTACACACAGAGACACCCGTGATGATTCTGCATCATAAGAATTCACTAGTTATTACTTTATTGTGGTTTAAGTGTGTGTTAGTGTTTTTTTGGTTTACTGTAAAAGTAGCATTATGTGTAATAGACGTGAAGTTGTTGTGGACCAGTGAGTTTGCAAGAAACATGTTAGGACTGTGGGTTGGTGTTTCAATGTGGAAACTGTACTGGGCAGTCCAGTAAAGTATCAGATGAGGTTTGCCCATGGAGGTGTAGATCGAGATAAGAGAATAGTGGAATAGCAAAGAAAAATTTCTGCCCTTCAGTCAGAATTGAAATGTATTGTGAATTAGATATGTTGAAGGGGGAAGAGACAGTGGAAACAAAAAAAAAGATGACAAATAATAATAAGCAAAAGCAGGAAACCTTACAAACCACTTTTTAAATTCCAGTTAGCAATCAGTTTGACTTGTTACCTGAAATAGGAGAAGAGCCTCAACCAATTTTTGAGCAAAGTGAAGTGCAGCACAGCTGCAGGAACATCTTTCAGGCTAGGTCAGTAGAAAAGTCAGGTAGAAAGAAAAGAACCCTCCTGCTAGGTAGGAGTCACAGTAAGAGTGTAGCTACTGAGAAGCTTCATGTAGTGTACCAGGTCACAAGCATCATGAAACCTAGTGCCAAGCATAGCCAGCTGACAGAGAACATAAGAGTATTGCGCAGAGATTTGGATCAAGAAAAATCAGGTACTTATAGTAGAAGGAGCAGGAAACAGGCTGGTAGGCACTTTATAGTACTGAAGTTATCTATAATGAAGTACAGTCTGAAAGAAGCTGCATAAATATTCAGCCAGATCCTGCATAAGATTTTAAAGTGGTTTGAAGATTGGCAACTTGCTTTAAAAAAGTTGTACATTTGACAAAATGAAAAGACGTAGTATCCTGTGACTATGATATCATTAAGTCACAGTTGGAATCAACCAATTGATGCAAATACCTGGGTGTAACACTTTATAGGAATACGAAATGGAATGATTGCATAGGCTCTGTTACAGGTAAAGGAGACGGTAAACTTCAGTTTATTGGTAGAATACTGGGGAATGCAGTCAGTCTACAAAGGGGATTGCTTACACATAACTTGGTCGACCCATTCTAGAATATTGCTCAAGTGTGTGGGATCCATATCAAATAGGACTAAAAGGGCATATTGAACTTATATAGAGAAGGGCAGCGTGAATTGTTACAGGACTTTTGATCCATAGAGGAGGGCTCTTGAAGATAGATATCAACTATCCTGAGAAAGTCTATCAACAAAGTTTCAAAAACCAGCTGTAAATGGTGAATCTAAGAATATACTACAACCTCCTACATATAGCTCACATAGGGATTGTTAAGACAAGATTAGAATAATTACAGCACACACAGAGGTATTCAAACAATCATTCTTCAAACCCTTCATAAGTGAATGGAGTGGGAAGAAACCATAGTAACAAAATGAGATGTACACTCTGCCACATCCTTTGCAGTGGTTTGCAGATTATGGATGTAAAAGAAGGTTAGATGTAGAAGATAATCTAGAGGAAATAGGAGCCTCAGCAGTCTACACATGTGTGGTATTTGTGGAGGTTTTCCAGCACCATGATCAGTTCTTGTTTAACACAGTTGTCAGCATTGTAAACAAAGAGCTGAGTGGATTGCTTTTGACTGAAACAAAGTGTTGTAACTGTGCTGTAGGCCTATTTGTTGCTGAAGTTTGGAGATGGGGATGCACAAATCATGGCCTGCACCTGAATGGAAAGAGAAGGATATATTAACTTTTAATATTGTAGAAAGTGTAAGGGGGGAACCACAAGCACACATTACATGCCAGTAATTACTGGAGGCAGAGGGGCACACTTATTAGGTTAGATTCAGATTATAGACAGACAGTCATAAAAGAAATTAGAATAACACAGGAACCTAGCATGTATGCAATGGTTTCCTGAAAAGTAGAGTTAGTTGTTTCATCAGAACACCAGGTGCTGAAAAACAAGAGGTGAGTCATGGGCATACTGATACACACCTGAAACCAAGCTAGGCTCTGTAGAGTGGAAACATACTGGGTTCCACAGTGTGAAAAAGTTCAGAGTGACCCAGTCTGCTAGGAAAGTAGTTGTGACAGTGTTCTGGAATATGCATTATGTGTTATCGGTGGACTTTGCTGAATGCCACAAACATTAATGCTGATGATGTCAAACTTCTTCATAAGTATGCTCGCCCTCCATGTTGCTGCTCCTGTTCATGAGAAAATTTGGGTGAAAGGTGCTCCAGCATTCACCCTACAGTCTGGCCCTTGCATCATCGGACTTTCATCTGTTTGGTCCCATGAAGAAATTCCTTGCTGGTGAACACTTTGTGATAGATGCAGATGTGAAACCAACAGTCCGCAGATGGCTGTACTCCAACAAAAGATTTCTACAAACAGGGCATCTTGAAACTGGTGCCATGATGGGAGAAATTTGTTGAGGATGTTGGTAACTGTAGAAAAGTAGGTAAGAGATGTAAGTTCATTTGTATTTTTTTTTTTTTTTCTGGAGTGATTATGACTCCCTGGGGTAACTATGATCCTGGGGTCAATTTCATCCTTTTCTTTCCTTTCCATTTCTGGGTAAACTTATACGTCTTTGTGGAAACTGTTGTGTGTGATACAAAGGAATCTGTTGACTTGAGTTCAGGCACTGTAAAATAAAATTTTAAAAAATTTTAAAAATTTTATAGTTAAAAAAAGTTTTGTAAGCAAAACTTATATATCTGCTTAGAAATTGGGAAAAACTTCCTTGGCTCACAAGAAATGGTTTATCCTATCATCTTCAAGTTCACATATGTTCAAATTCACACATTTTAATGAAGTTGTCTGATCTTGGAAACAGTACAAACAATTTTAACAGTTAAAAAATCTCATTTCTTTAAAACATTGATCCACTAACTTTTTACCCTCAGGTGTAACATTGGTCTCCTAAATATTACCACAAAATTTCCATTACTCCACATGTATTTGCCACAATATGGCATAAAACAGAAGTGTAATTTATAATCATTGTTTGCATATTAAGATTAGGGCAACAATGGATTTAAATTTGTAGTTAGTATTGGACAGTCTCTGTTGCTGCAAGTGTCCTCTTTATTGCAAAAGTTTTAGATTGAGATTGGTGTTTTGTTTTAACTGTAAAGAATAGCCACAATAGGCTATAACCTTAATAGTCAGTGAAAAGAATAAAGCATCAATTTGAATTCATAAAGTAAAACCATAACTAAATTAGAAATTGAACTGCAATGCCCAGAACATACCATAGAACTCCACGCACAAGATGGTACCTAAATGTGGATATGGAAACATTGGAAGAAGTGATATTGTTAAATAAAAATAATCAAGAGTCAATAATGGGTGCAGCCAAGAGACTATATATATCAAAAAACTGTGAAGAACTGCTGAAGGGAAAATGGATCAGTTAAGGTAGAAAATACAAATTTACTATCATCAGAAGAAGAATCCATATCAGCAAATTCTATTGCCACTACTGCTGACTGGAGATTGCATATTACAGACATTAAAGTTAGAAAAAAAATAAAATAAAAATTCCTAGACTTAACTGGACACAGTGAAAGACTATTCCAGAATAACTATCCAGGTAATGATTGAGCCCATAAATTTATTAAATGAAATAAAGTTATCCTCACATCACTGCTTGCAAACAATCTTAGTCACAGCAGGTCAGAAGTGACAAAAGATCAACTTATAAAATATTTCAACAATTTGAAAAAAAAAACTCTCAAAGATATAACAACTTGCAATGTATTTAATTGTGACGAATCTTATCTCTTAGATGATCCAGGAAGGAAGAAACTGATATTTTGCAATGGAGTTAAATCTCCTGACCATGTTCTCAACCGTACCAAATCATCCATAGCTACTATAATAGGTGGGTCTGCTTCTGGTAGTTGGTTGTCAGTTATGTTTTTTTACAGAAGTGGAAATTATATGATACTTAGTCTCAAAGAAGATGAAAGGGTACACCTTGTTGCAATGAATGTTGCTGTAGAGGCAGAATACACTATAACAGAACTCAACATGGTTGATTTGACAGTGTAGTATTTACAGGTTGGTTTAAAAAAATGCAGCTACCCAATGCTAAAAACTTGCCTGGAACAAAGGTAATGATAGGAAACAACCTAAGTTCACATTTCACAAGTGAGGTTTTTCAGCCAACACACCTCATTTAATGCAACCTTTGGATGTGATTTTTTTTTTTTTTTTTTGTTTTTGTTTTTTATTTTCCATCCCTTGAAGACTTGCTAGAGGAAAATATCAACTGATTTCAGAATGAGCATTTCATGGACTCAACTGTAGCAAAGGCAATGTTTCCAACCCTTCTTAATGAACTCATAAATAGTCTGGAATATCAAATTAAGACAAATCTTCAAAATGTGTTCAAGGCATGTAGAATATTCCTATTCATAACAGAAGCTTTACTCCCTAAACTCCCAGGTGAACAGGACAGGCAAGAGAAAAAGAAGCTGTAGCTGAATACCTGGTTTCTTATTTGAAGTCTCTACACGAAAAGTGTACAGCCCTTTCAAATACAAAAAGAAAGAAACTTGACATAAGGCTTGGTAAAGCTGTTTTAGCCACTCATGCATTGAAATAGTCCAATATCATTCAAAAGGAAATGAAATGAAAAGCTGTTTGTTCTACATAAAAAGTTCAAATTGTCTGCAGGTACAAATGATACATACGATCTTCAGTGTAGTTGCTCAAAGTCACCCACAGCTAATGAAGAACTCTCAAAGGCCAAGAAAAATCTTTTCCAAAAGTGTGATAATTCTACACCAGCTTTGTGTAACGAAGTTACCAGAGACTCTGAAAACTGATGAAAGTGATTTTGATCCTTCAGACAATCCTGCTGTTGAATATTTGCTGCTCACTAAATGCAAATGTCAAGATCTTTTTCCAAATAACTTTGCTATGGTGAAAGTGGTTGGGGATAAAAGGGGGAAGTGAACTTTTCACAAAGTTTTTATTGATCAAAAAATTGCAATAAAGGAAAACGTATTGGTAGGTGAAATAATGGCTTCACCCCCACTGCCTCGATGAAAACTATGTTTGTTCCAAAAGAACATGACATATTCACTGCACCATTCTGTGATGTCATTGGTAAGCTCCCTCCACTGGAGCTACAGACTGATATGCGTAGAATTCTGTGTAAATTTCCAGGGAGGATTTTAGGAAAAGATGTGTATTGTTTTATGCCAATAAAAGTGTTTTGTAGTGTGGTTTACATAAAGGGTTGATAACTATATCTTGCAAAACATCCTGTTTTCAATGGGGATCAATGAAATCCCTTTACAGGGGTCATCTCCACACCGCACTATACTTGCATTTATCCAAGAACAATTCTCCACATGTTTACAATACAACATATTTGAGGGGTCAAGGTAACAACATATGACAGGATAACATGAGCCCTTTGCATCGCTTTTTTCTACTAACTTATCAAAAATATAACATGCACAGTGCACTATGGGTTTTTATGCAGAAACAATGTAAAATCATAAAAATCACCAGGAATGGAAATCGAAATATGCAAGAGATATTCTACTAAAACATAAAAAATTACAGGCCAATTTTATCCCGAATGATGGTACCTATTAAGCATTTTGGTAATAAAATTATTGTGCTTTAAGTGTGCACTTAAAATATTCTGACATGAAAAATGAATACTGGAATCATTATTTGGTTGTTCCAATCCAATCTTCCAACTCCAGAATAGCAGGACCCTAACTGATAACACTTTATAGCGAGTGCTCAGTCTGAAACAATTAATGTGTGCCCAGTTGTCATTGGGCTCTCTGATCTTGATGCACAGTAAATGAAATAAACAATGTAGCACTATACAGCTCTGGGGCATGTTTGTATAAATAAGTTTGGCTTTTTAATGAGACCAGGATACAATGTTTATGAGTAAGTTAAAGGACATGGTGTGTGATACGATGTACATATACACAGAGGTGACAAAACTCATGTGATACATCCTAATATTGTATTGGATCTCCTTTTGCCTGTTTTAGAGCAGCAGCTTGACGTGGCATGGACTCAACAAATTGTTGGAACCCCTGCAGAAATATTGGGCTATGATGCCTGTATAGGCATCTATAACTTCAAAAGTGTAGTGGGTGCAGGATTTTGTGCACAAATTGAACTCTCGATTATGTCCCATAAATTTTTGATGGGATACATAGCACGTGATCCGGGTGGACAAACCATTTGCTTGAATAGTGCAGAATGTTCTTCAAACCAGTTGTGAACAGTTGTGGCCTGGTGGCATGGGTCATTGCTATCCACAAAAATTCCACTGTTGTTTCGGAACATGAGGTCCATTAATGGCTGAAAATGGTCTCCAGATAGCCAAATATAACCATTTTCAGTGAGTGATCAGTTCATTTGGCTTCCTCAATGCATTGTTGACATTTGGGCCCATGGTTTTGTGGTATCTACATCACACACAAATCCTACCATCAGCTCTTACCAACTGAAATCAGAACTCATTTGACCAGGCTATTGTTTTCCAGTCACCTAGGATCCAACTGATAGAGTTGCAAGCCCAAGAGAAGTGCTTTAGGGCGCTGCAGTTGATGTGCTGAGAGCAAAGGCACTCACATCGGTCGTCTGCTGCGATAGTCCACTAACGCCGAGTTTCATCTCACTGCCACAATGGCTACATTTGTCATACGTCCTACATGCATTTCTGATCTTATTTGACGTACTGTTGCTTGTCTGTCAGCACTGACAAGTCTAGATCGTTAAGTGAAGGCCGCCGACCACTGCGTTGTCCATAGTCAGAGGTAATGGATGTCTTGCTGTTAGCATAGGCACTTGTGTCAGTTATTGCTGCCACTGCATTGTGTGTGATGAGACGTAATGCCTAAATTTGGTATTTTCTGCATACCTTTGACACTGTGGATATCAGAATATTAAATTCCCTAATTATTTTTGAAATGGAATGTCCCATACGTCTAGCTCCAACTACCATTCCATGTTCGAAATCCATTAATTCCTGTCATCGAAAACCTTTTCACGTGAATCACCCAAATACAAATAACAACTCCACCCCTTTTATATCTTGTGTAGGCAATACTACTGCAGTCTGATATGTGTATGTCACAACCCCATGACTTTTGTCCCCTCACTGTAGAAAGAGATGCTAATGTGAAATTCAGTATATTCCATAGCAAATTAGTGTCAATTTTGAAAGTAGCTTTCCTCCTAAAAAGTTATCCATAAAGTCTATTAAAAAACAAGTGTAAGTCATGGACAACTAAAGGGATTAAAATCTCATGTAATAGGAAAAGAGAAAATTATACAAAGGCCAGAAATCAGCATGAAGTGTTACATTCTACAAAAATACTGTAATATTTCAAAGAAAGTCATAAAATGTTCAGAAACATGGATATCATGGCAGAAATTAATAATGTAGATAATAAAACTGTATGAGATATTATGAAATGGGGACAAGACAACATGTCTGTGTACAAGATGTATCACAGTTAAACTAAATGACAATGCTGTGATTTATTCACAATTTAGAAGTACATATTTTTAACGGTAGCAGAAAAAATAGCATTAAATCATCCAGTTGAAGAAGCAAAGGAATTGTTAAAAACGTCATTCCACAAAATTGTCAGTATCTCGAAGTGATGCCAGCAATATTCACTGAAATTAATAAAATTATAAAATTTCTAGAAAACAAAAGCTCTATGGTATTGATGCAGTTCAAACCAGAATTCTGGGAAGGTGTTCTAACTTAATAAGCAGTGTCCTTAAGGATATATTAAGGCCATTCTAAAAGAAACAAGCCAGAGGCTGTATAACAGAAACCACTGAAGTGATCATTATCACATTACATGAGGAAGACTGTGGTCTTTATAGGAGTGCTGGGACCTCAGACTCATTGCTAGATGGTCATGGGTGCACACTCATGTGACGATGGAGTGGGCATGTGCACTCACCTGCAGTCCACTGCATTCAGACTTACTAAAAACAGAGAAATGGAGGCTTCAAAAGAAGAGAAAAGGGTTGTAGTGTGTTTCCTGACAGCAGAAGTAGTGCAGGAAATAGAAACTCATCAGAGAATGGCCCAAGTACATGAAGAGCACTGTATGTCTGGTGCAAGGGTCAAGGCATAGCACAAGTGATTCATTTAATGATGGATGTCATTGGCTGATGATGCACGATCTGGAATCTCAAACCACATTACCAATACTATTGTTCAGCAGGTGCATGTCATTAAATTGAAGACTGATGAGTTATGGTGGCAGCCATCACTCGAGAGGTCAGATTGAGTGGGAAACTGTAATGGAAATTCGATGAACTTCCACTCTTCGCATTCCTTCCACTGTAAGGAAAGGAACTACACCCCTTTGCTCTTCTTTTGAAGCCTCAGTTTTTATGTTTCAAGCACTACTGAGGGTAGTGGATGCTTGAAGTATGCACTTGCTTTCCCTATCATCACATACATGTTCACCCACGTCCTTCTAGGGCAAGTTTGGAGAGGAACCACACCTTCTTCCAAAGGCAATGACACTATGATCCCTTCAGCAGTTTTCATATTACAGTTTTCAAGTTATTTATTTTTGGATGACTGTAATATGTTGTGCATCACTGGCACATGGAACTTTTCCAGACAGATTAAAATAGACAATTGTAAAACCTCTTTATCCAGCTTCCTTACTGACTCTTTTTCCCAAAATTTTCGAAAGAGTAATGTACTCAGAATTAGTCTTACATTTAATTAGAAACAATTTGCATAGCACACCACAGTCTGGATTCCAGAATGGTTGCTCAAGAGAGAATGTTGTTTATACATACACTCATCAAATACAACAAATGTTAAATAATAAAATGTTGCCAGTTGGTATTTCTTCTTGTCTTTCCAAGGCATTTGGTTGCTTGAATCATGTTACTCTCTTAGAAAAGCTTTTGTTTTGTGGAATTAATGGCTTTACAAAAAACAGGTTTGAATCGTATGTAACAAGCAGAGTGCAGAAAATTGTGCTGAATAATTCAAATAGTGTTGGAAGGAAACAAAATGCTAGTGGCTGGAAAGAAATCACAAAAAGAATCTTGCCTTGATCAATTTTTGGTCTGCTCCTATTCCTTAGTTATTAGAGATCAGAAAAAAGCTCTGCATGCTCACTTTAAACCCACCAGCAAATCCTGACATTGCCTCCTGACTCATCATATCCGTATGCTCATAGACTCAACTCTTCAGTCTCCACTGCTGCCCACTTGTCACTTGCGTCTGTTGTCGGCTGCAATTGGACTTGACTTTCTCAGAAAGGACAGTGAGTACACAAGTACAATTGTGGTCTTTGACATTTCCCCTACAAATGCAACCTTTTTGAAAGAAATTTCTGCCATTAGATTGTAAATTACTATTCATTTATTTCATACAATCATGGTTTGGCTTTATAGCCATTCTCAAGAGTAAGCTGAAATGCCACAAAATACCTGACGTACCTAAATGATGTAAGCAACCATTAGGCATGATGATTACTTTATACCAAAATAATGACTGATCAGTTAGTGCTTAGTGAGTATTGTTTTGTTTATACATACATTTATTTAGATATATATTCATATATTGCATATATGCATACGGTTGTGTGTTTGTATGTGTGTTTGTCTCTCTCTCTCTCT
This sequence comes from Schistocerca cancellata, assembly GCF_023864275.1. Classification (NCBI taxonomy): domain Eukaryota; kingdom Metazoa; phylum Arthropoda; class Insecta; order Orthoptera; family Acrididae; genus Schistocerca; species Schistocerca cancellata. Next base: position 204,696,279 of record NC_064626.1, read on the forward strand.
CTCTCTCTCTCTCTCTCTCTCTCTCTCTCTCTCTCTTTCCCTCTCACCCTCCCCCCCCCCCCCCCACTCCCCCTCCCTGGACTAGTGTGTGTGTATGTATCTATATGTACGAGTGTGTGTACACACACATACATATATATATATATATATATAAAAAGAAAGATGATGAGAATTACCAAACAAAAGCGTTGGCACGTCGATAGACACACAAACATACACACAAAATTCAAGCTTTCGCAACAAACGGTTGCTTCATCAGGAAAGAGGGAAGTAGAGGGAAAGACGAAAGGATGTGGGTTTTAAGGGAGAGGGTAAGGAGTCATTCCAATCCCGGGAGTGGAAAGACTTACGTTAGGGGGAAAAAAGGACAGGTATACACACGCACACACACACATATCCATTAGCATATACACAGACACAAGCAGACATTTGTAAAGGCAAAGAGTTTGGGCAGAGATGTCAGTCAAGGCGGAAGAACAGAGGCAAAGATGTTGTTGAAAGACAGGTGAGGTATGAGCGGCGGCAAATTCAAATTAGAAATTAGCAGAGATTGAGGCCTGGCGGATAGCGAGAAGAGAGGATATGCTGAAGGGCAAGTTCCCATCTCCAGAGTTCTGACAGGTTGGTGTTAGTGGGAAGTATCCAGATAACCCGGATGGTGTAACACTGTGACAAGATGTGCTGGCCGTGCACCAGGGCACGTTTAGCCACAGGGTGATCCTCATTACCAACAAACACTGTCTGCCTGTGTCCATTCATGCGAATGGACAGTTTGTTGCTGGTCATTCCCACCTAGAAGGCTTCACAGTGTAGGCAGGTCAGTTGGTAAATCACATGGGTGCTTTCACACGTGGCTCTGCCTTTGATCGTGTACACCTTCCGGGTTACAGGACTGGAGTAGGTGGTGGTGGGAGGGTGCATGGGACAGGTTTTACACTTCAATGGTTACAGCTTGTAACCATTGAATCCCTACCCAGTCTGTTACCCCCGGAAACCATCCTTGTAACCATTGAATCCCTACCCAGTCTGTTACCCCCGTAAACCGTCCTTGTAACCATTGATACCACTTCCTTATACACAAATATTCCGCATGTCCAGGGCCTCGCTGCGATGGAGCACTTCCCTTCACGCCGATCACCTGCCACCCTACCTAAAACCTCTTTCCTCATTACCTAGCCAGATTCATCCTGACCCACAACTTCTTCACTTTCGAAGGCCAGACATACCAACAATTAAAGGGAACAGCCATGGGTACCAGGATGGCTCCCTCATACGCCAACCTATTCATGGGTCGCTTAGAGGAAGCCTTCTTGGTTACCCAGGCCTGCCAACCCAAAGTTTGGTACAGATTTATTGATGACATTTTCATGATCTGGACTCACAGTGAAGAACAACTCCAGAATTTCCTCTCCAACCTCAACTCCTTTGGTTCCATCAGATTCACCTGGTCCTACTCTAAATCCCATGCCAATTTCCTTGACGTTGACCTCCACCTGTCCAATGGCCAGCTTCACACATCCGTCCACATCAAACCCACCGACAAGCAACAGTACCTCCATTATGACAGCTGCCACCCATTCCACATCAAACGGTCCCTTCCCTACAGCCTAGGTCTTCGTGGCAAACGAATCTGCTCCAGTCCAGGAATCCTTGAGCCATTACACCAACAATCTGAAAACAGCTTTCGCATCCCGTAACTACCCTCCCGACCTGGTACAGAAGCAAATAACCAGAGCCACTTCCTCATCTCCTCAAACCCGGAACCTCCCACAGAAGAACCCCAAAAGTGCCCCACTTGTGACAGGATACTTTCCGGGACTGGATCAGATTCTGAATGTGGCTATCCAGCAGGGATACGACTTCCTCAAATCCTGCCCTGAAATGAGATCCATCCTTCATGAAATCCTCCCCACTCCACCTAGAGAGTCTTTCCGCCATCCACGTAACCTTCATAACCTCTTAGTTCATCCCTATGAAATCCCCAAGCCACCTTCCCTACCCTCTGGCTCCCACCCTTTTAACTGCCCCCGGTGTAAAACCTGTCTTCTGCACCCTCCCACCACCACCTACTCCAGTCCTGTAACCCGGAAGGTGTACACGATCAAAGGCAGAGCCATGTGTGAAAGCACCCACGTGATTTACCAACTGACCTGTCTACACTGTGAAGCCTTCTATGTGGGAATGACCAGCAACAAACTGTCCATTCGCACGAATGGACACAGGCAGACAGTGTTTGTTGGTAAGGAGGATCACCCTGTGGCTAAACATGCCCTGGTGCACGGCCAGCACATCTTGGCACAGTGTTACACCGTCCGGGTTATCTGGATACTTCCCACTAACACCAACCTGTCAGAACTCCGGAGATGGGAACTTGCCCTTCAGCATATCCTCTCTTCTCGCTATCCACCAGGCCTCAATCTCTGCTAATTTCTAATTTCAATTTGCCGCCGCTCATACCTCACCTGTCTTTCAACAACATCTTTACAACTGTACTTCCGCCTCGACTGACATCTCTGCCCAAACTCTTTGCCTTTACAAATCTCTGCTTGTGTCTGTGTATATGCGGATGGATATGTGTGTGTGTACGAGTGTGTACCCGTCCTTTTTTCCCCCTAAGGTAGGTCTTTCCGCTCCCGGGATTGGAATGACTCCTTACCCTCTCCCTTAAAACCCACATCCTTTCGTCTTTCCCTCTCCTTCCCTCTTTCCTGATGAAGCAACCGTTTTTAGCGAAAGCTTGAATTTTGTGTGTATGTTTGTGTTTGTTTGTGTGTCTATCGACCTGCCCTCGTCAAGGATTTACTGTCCTACACCCGTATTCTCTGCTGGAAATATCACTTTGCCACGAAGAAAAATGATCCTAATCCTTCTCCCAATGATCCAACTCCCCAAGACACTATCCAAATTGAACCATGCCTGGAACAGTTCCGTCCTCCGTCACAGCGGGACCCACCTCCTCTTCTTCAAAATCACCCTCTCCTAACCTTCCAGGAATTTCTGACTTCCAGCTTTGCCTCGCAATCCTTCTTAAAAAACCTTAATCCTACTCCCAACATCACCACTGCTGAAGCCCAGGCTATCCGTGATCTGAAGGCTGACCAATCCATCGTCATTCTTCCGGCGGACAAGGGTTCCACGACTGTGGTACTTGATCGTCGGGAGTATGTGGCTGAGGGACTGCGTCAGCTTTCAGACAACACTACTTACAAAGTTTGCCAAGGTAATCCCATTCCTGATGTCCATGCGGAGCTTCAAGGAATCCTCAGAACCTTAGGCCCCCTACAAAACCTTTCACCTGACTCCATCAACCTCCTGACCCCACCAACACCCCGCACCCCTACCTTCTACCTTCTTCCCAAAATTCGCAAACCCAATCATCCCGGCCGTCCCATTGTAGCTGGTTACCAAGCCCTCATTACCTTAGCCAGATTCATCCTGACCCACAACTTCTTCACTTTCGAAGGCCAGACATACCAACAATTAAAGGGAACAGCCATGGGTACCAGGATGGCCCCCTCGTACGCCAACCTATTCATGGGTCGCTTAGAGGAAGCCTTCTTGGTTACCCAGACCTGCCAACCCAAAGTTTGGTACAGATTTATTGATGACATTTTCATGATCTGGACTCACAGTGAAGAACAACTCCAGAAATTCCTCTCCAACCTCAACTCCTTTGGTTCCATCAGATTCACCTGGTCCTACTCTAAATCCCATGCCAATTTCCTTGACGTTGACCTCCACCTGTCCAATGGCCAGCTTCACACGTCCGTCCACATCAAACCCACCAACAAGCAACAGTACCTCCATTATGACAGCTGCCACCCATTCCACATCAAACGGTCCCTTCCCTACAGCCTAGGTCTTCGTGGCAAACGAATCTGCTCCAGTCCGGAATCCTTGAACCATTACACCAACAACCTGAAAACAGCTTTTGCATCCCGTAACTACCCTCCCGACCTGGTACAGAAGCAAATAACCAGAGCCACTTCCTCATCTTCTCAAACCCGGAACCTTCCACAGAAGAACCCCAGAAGTGCACCACTTGTGACAGGATACTTTCCGGGACTGGATCAGATTCTGAATGTGGCTCTCCAGCAGGGATACGACTTCCTCAAATCCTGCCCTGAAATGAGATCCATCCTTCATTAAATCCTCCCCACTCCACCAAGAGTGTCTTTCCGCCGTCCACTTAACCTTCGTAACCTCTTAGTTCATCCCTATGAAATCCCCAAACCACCTTCCCTACCCTCTGGCTCCTACCCCTATAACCACCCCCGGTGTAAAACCTGTCCCATGCACCCTCCCACCACCACCTATTCCAGTCCTGTAACCTGGAAGATGTACACGATCAAAGGCAGAGCCACGTGTAAAAGCACCCACGTGATTTACCAACTGACCTCCCTACACTGTGAAGCCTTCTATGTGGGAATGACCAGCAACAAACTGTCCACTCGCATGAATGGACACAGGCAGACAGTGTTTGTTGGTAATGAGGGTCACCCTGTGGTTAAACATGCCTTGGTGCACGGCCAGCACATCTTGGCACAGTGTTACACCGTCCGGGTTATCTGGATACTTCCCACTAACACCAACCTGTCAGAACTCCGGAGATAGGAACTTGTCCTTCAGCATATCCTCTCTTCTCGCTATCCGCCAGGCCTCAATCTCCGCTAATTTCTAATTTCAATTTGCCGCCGCTCATACCTCACCTGTCTTTCAACATCATCTTTGCCTCTGTACTTCCGCCTCGACTGACATCTCTGCCCAAACTCTTTGCCTTTACAAATGTCTGCTTGTGTCTGTGTATATGCGGATGGATATGTGTGTGTGTGCGAGTGTATACCTGTCCTTTTTTCCCCCTGAAGAAAGTCTTTCTGCTCCCGGGATTGGAATGACTCCTTACCCTCTCCCTTAAAACCCAAATCCTTTTGTCTTTCCCTCTCCTTCCCACTTTCCTGATGAGGCAACCGTTGGTTGCGAAAGCTAGAATTTTGTGTGTATGTTTGTGTGTCTATCGACCTGCCAACGCTTTTGTTTGGTATATATATATATATATATATATATATATATACACACACACACTCCTGGAAATGGAAGAAAGAACACATTGACACCGGTGTGTCAGACCCACCATACTTGCTCCGGACACTGCGAGAGGGCTGTACAAGCAATGATCACACGCACGGCACAGCGGACACACCAGGAACCGCGGTGTTGGCTGTCGAATGGCGCTAGCTGCGCAGCATTTGTGCACCGCCGCCGTCAGTGTCAGCCAGTTTGCCGTGGCATACGGAGCTCCATCGCAGTCTTTAACACTGGTAGCATGCCGCGACAGCGTAGACGTGAACCGTATGTGCAGTTGACGGACTTTGAGCGAGGGCGTATAGTGGGCATGCGGGAGGCCGGGTGGACGTACCGCCGAATTGCTCAACACGTGGGGCGTGAGGTCTCCACAGTACATCGATGTTGTCGCCAGTGGTCGGCGGAAGGTGCACGTACCCGTCGACCTGGAACCGGACCGCAGCGACGCACGGATGCACACCAAGACCGTAGGATCCTACGCAGTGCCGTAGGGGACCGCACCGCCACTTCCCAGCAAATTAGGGACACTGTTGCTCCTGGGGTATCGGCAAGGACCATTCGCAACCGTCTCCATGAAGCTGGGCTACGGTTTCGCACACTGTTAGGCCGTCTTCCGCTCACGCCCCAACATCGTGCAGCCCGCCTCCAGTGGTGTCGCGACAGGCGTGGATGGAGGGACGAATGGAGACGTGTCGTCTTCAGCGATGAGAGTCGCTTCTGCCTTGGTGCCAATGGTGGTCGTATGCGTGTTTGGCGCCGTGCAGGTGAGCGCCACAATCAGGACTGCATACGACCGAGGCACACAGGGCCAACACCCGGCATCATGGTGTGGGCAGCGATCTCCTACACTGGCCGTACACCACTGGTGATTGTCGAGGGGACACTGAATAGTGCACGGTACATCCAAACCGTCATCGAACCCATCGTTCTACCATTCCTAGACCGGCAAGGGAACTTGCTGTTCCAACAGGACAATGCACGTCCGCATGTATCCCGTGCCACCCAACGTGCTCTAGAAGGTGTAAGTCAACTACCCTGGCCAGCAAGATCTCCGGATCTGTCCCCCATTGAGCATGTTTGGGACTGGATGAAGCGTCGTCTCACGCGGTCTGCACGTCCAGCACGAACGCTGGTCCAACTGAGGCGCCAGGTGGAAATGGCATGGCAAGCCGTTCCACAGGACTACATCCAGCATCTCTACGATCGTCTCCATGGGAGAATAGCAGCCTGCATTGCTGCGAAAGGTGGATATACACTGTACTAGTGCCGACATTGTGCATGCTCTGTTGCCTGTGTCTATGTGCCTGTGGTTCTGTCAGTGTGATCATGTGATGTATCTGACCCCAGGAATGTGTCAATAAAGTTTCCCCTTCCTGGGACAATGAATTCACGGTGTTCTTATTTCAATTTCCAGGAGTGTATATTCTTTGAATTCCTTGGAGATTGCTATAAATTTATTTTAATAATTAATCACCAATTAGAGATTGCCCTTCACCTCATTTCATGTTTTTTGCCACTGTTGTTACAGACTCAGTAACACCTTGAATGTGTTTGTTTGTTATGTGTGAAACACACACACACACACAATTTGCTGTTATCTCATGAATCCATGTTTCATGACATAAAGAATACAGAAACAGTTCACTTTGTGGTTGCTGTGATATGACAGCAACAGTGACAGTGCTCTCTGGCCAGTTATCATTCGAAGCAGCACATATGTTTTTTCATGGGGGAAGTGCAGTAGACAAGAATACAAACATTTTGTTTGCAATTAATGAAATTTGTGTGTTTTTTGGCAGAAGTGTTGCCTGTAGCATAATACTTATTACAGACATCACCCCAACTCTAATGGAACACATTTTCAATTGTGGACACTGTATCAGTTAATTTTCATCTTACAGCCTCCACAGTCTAACAGAACACAGCTTCATTAGGGCAGCTGATTCTGACAAATGGTCGGTTTGCCTTGTCAGTGCTACTTCACAGCAGCAAGGTTGTGTATGCATCTTCTGTACTAACAGTAAGTCCCAACTGACATTAAGCTCCTGCATGCTTCAGTAAGTGAGTATGAATCGACAAGAATGAAGCGATGACACTATATCACAGTTGTCAGTCTCATGATACTCACGGAACTACAGTAAGAATGAAGGAAACACCTTTAGCACAAATGTAACAGCAGAACCTAGATTTTTGAAGTACGCAACCCACAACATTAGACTCATACGTCCTCTGTTTCAGGTCCCTCTTGTTTATATGAATGACCTTCCACTTAACGTTAATCATATAGAATTGGTACTTTTTCAGTCAGTACAAGTGTTATAATAAATCCCATTAGGCAGAGGGCAACAGAAGAAATTGTTAATGATGTTTTGGAGAGCTATTAAGTAGCTCTGTGAAAATGGATTGTCCCAAAATTTTTAGACAAATACTGTGTTGATTTCTGGACAGCAAATAGTCATATCAGCAGTTGATGTAGCACATGAACAGGAGTTGCAAACAGATTAATTTTATGGGCTAACTCAAACTTAGAAACAAAATATTGGTTGCACAGAAGTGATCAGTAAGAATAAAATATACTGTTCATCTGCAGTCATCTTGTTGATACCTCTGCAGATCTTGGGCATTTTAATTGCACCCCTACAGTATGTATGAGGGTCATTTTTAAAGTAAGAATTGATAGCGCATTGTGTCTGCATATCCTGTCACATGATGTTGGTCGACCACTCTCGGCCAGTCTCTCACTACGCCACCATTACGTTTCATGTCTTTGCCACTGTTGGTTGTATGGTTATACTGCTTCATTTGTCTCTATGTCAACCAGTAATCCAACCAATTATGTAGTAAGCTCGATTACTCAGTTCTTAAATGCAAAATAAGTTCATACTCCTGAAATTCATTGGCAGCTTGTTGAAGTTTATGGTGCAGGGTTAATGAATGAAGGCAATGTGCATAAACAGTGTAGGCTGTTTTAATGAAGAAAGGATGAACTCTCATGACAGAGAACAATCTGGATGGCCTACTGTCATGAATGAAGGCTTGACACAAGAAGTTGATGAGGCAATTCACCAAAACAGGCACCTCACTATTGATGAGCTGCTTCAGAAATTTCCACGAGTTTCAAGATCAGTAGTTTTTCACATTGTTACTGACAAACTTCATTACAAAAAAGTGTGTGAGTCTGGTGCTGTAGAAAATGACAAAAGAACACAAAACAAACCAAATGACACACTTTTCGTCCATTTTGGAGCACTATCACAGAGATGGTGGCGAGTTCTCCAGTAACATTGTAACTGGTGATGAAACTTGGATTGCGCATTACGCTCCAGAGAATAAACCTCAGTCCGGTGAGTGGCGTCTTTCAAACTCCCCAATGAAACCATAAAAATTTGAACAAGAACCTTCAGCACAGAAAACCATGGCCACAGTTTTTTGGGCCCAGAAAGGCATTCTTCTGTTAGACATTTTGCCAGAAGAATGACAATAAATGCTGAGAAATGTTGTGAAATATTATTAAGCTTAGGCATATTACTCAAAATCGCTGGTGGGGACTGCTCTCTAGCAGAGTCATTGTGCTTCATGAAATGCTTGGCCTCATGTTGAGGCAAGAACAAAGACACAACTGGACAAGTTCCATTGGGAATTACTGGATCATCCACCACACAGCCCTGACTTAGCACCATCAGACTTTTACCTGATTCCAAAACTGAAGGAATTTCTTGGTGGAAAGCGCGTGCAAAATGATAACATGTTGAAAGAAATTGTTATTAACTGGTTTAATGATCAGGTGGCACAGTTCTTTGATGCTGGGATCCGAAAGCTGGTGCCACAACTTGACAGATGGTTAAATGTTCATGGTGACTACATTGAAGAATGTGCATACAATTTATGTTCATAAATAAAGTTTCTCAAACTCCATTATAAATCGGTTTTTACTTTAAAAATGACCATCGTATATTTACTCATGAAATTCATCATAAATAATATGTTACAATTTGAGAAGAACACCAATGCTAGAGGGAAACGTGACCTTTATTACCCATTATTACAACTGTCATTGACTCAGAAAGCAGTTCAACAAAAATCTTTGATAATTTACGCAACAACATAAAATGCCCAACTGGTAGCAAAGCATTCCGGTCCGAGCTGCCTTTTGTGTGTGAGGTGTGGCAGCTTGTGTGAATGAATATGTGTGTGTGTGTGTGTGTGTGTGTGTGTGTGTGTGTGTGTGTGTGTGTGAGTGTGTGTGTGTGTTTCCTTTTCTGACGAAGGCTTTTTGCAAAAGCTAATGTGCAAGTGTCTTTTCGTTGTGCCCGCCAGCAACTTGTAAAGGGACACCCTCCTCTAGCATTACTTTTCCTCAACAGAAGTAGGCGATACCAAAAAAAATATATACTAATTTTTAAACAGGTTAATATTATCTCAACTGCTTTTCTAAATGAATTGCATATGGTTTTGTATACAATGTATTATATTTCAGGCTAAAATGTATAAAAATAAATTACTTTATTATTGTTGTTACAATCGATATGTACCAACCCTGTATGTACAGTTAAAATTACTTTTCTTTTAGAAACATTTGAAATTTTGAAATATCTGGCACACTTAAAATTCCCATTATTAATTACAGAATCAGATGATATCAGTTATGTTTACTTCTGGATTCATTTATAAAATAATGATATAAATTAGTGGAAATTCATCAATCAAGAAAATTTGTAAACTGTTTGGAATATTGTTAGTGCTGCAAAATTGATTAGTAGTGGGCATGCCTTTGATGTGATTGGATGTGTTTTTAAGTTTGGCAATAACAATGTAATTTTCAACTTTTGAAGTTGAAATTGTACAGACAGTGTGATATAGAAAAATGTGAAAGAATAAAAATTACAGAAACAGAAATTACTTGCCAGGCAATTCTTTTAAAAGTTATCATGTCAATTGGAACCGTGAGAACCTACAATATCAAAAAATTTCAGCTTCAGGAATCAACCCCTTGACATGAAGAACTGGAGCCAACTATGAGAAAAGAAGATAAGTAAAAAGTTTATTGTAAATCTTACTCCTCTCAAAGGTTATTAAAAGAGTTAGTTATGAAGTGAGTGACAATCAACAAATGATGTGAGGGAGGTGTAGATTATAAGTGGTAGCGTCATCCGGAATCAGTTGACTGATAATGAAGTTTTGTCTGTTGCAGAAGAAGGGAGAGTGATTTGTATGAATGGATTTCCGATTACTCGAAGAAGAAAACCGAGAGCTGCCCAGTAAAGTCGTATCAATAGTGACGATGTAGTACCAACAGTGATGGATCAGATTGAATGAAAGAGGAGTTTACAACTACTACGAGGGACATCAAAAAGGAAAGATACGTACAAACTATTTGTGAAATTTATTTTTTCTCTGCCTAGTGATGACTGGGTGTTGTGTGCTGTCCTTAGGTTAGTTAGGTTTAAGTAGTTCTAAGTTCTAGGGGACTGATGACCATAGATGTTAAGTCCCATAGTGCTCAGAGCCATTTGAACCATTTTTTTTTGAAATTTATTTGTTTGTGGACTCTTGTGCTTGTTAACAAAATGAATAGCAACAAGGTTAGTAGTGATGTAGAAGTGAAAGCTGCAGGACCCAGCCAGGATATCTTTGAACTGAGTGCAATCGTAGTCAGCAAAGAAAAAGTAAAAATTGATATTTTGCAGTTGATTTTGGCAAAACTAGAGGAAATGAAGACATATAACAATAGCAAATTTAGTGCAGTTAATGATCAGTTGACTGAAATAATAGCTGAAAACAATAGAAAATTGACAGGGTCAAAGACCAAATGTACCTAATTAGTAATCATGTTTCAGAGCTAAAGAATGGAATGTCAGAGGGGTTAAAAAGTGTGAATGAAAAAGTTGTTGTCTTAGAAAACAAATTTATTGTTTTGGAAAATGAGTTAATTATCGAATCTGCAAGACAGTTGAAGAATATTAATGATGATGTCAGACTTTAACAGAAGGTGGTAGCTGAAAAAATGGAACAAAACTTTAGCAATTTAGATCAAAAAATTTTAAATCTACGCCTACATCTACATCTACATCTACATGATTACTCTGCAATTCACATTTAAGTGCTTGGCAGAGGGTTCATCAAACCACAATCATACTATCTCTCTACCATTCCACTCCCGAACAGCTCGCGGGAAAAACGAACACCTAAACCTTTCTGTTCGAGCTCTGATCTCTCTTATTTTATTTTGATGATCATTCCTACCTATGTAGGTTGGGCTCAACAAAATCTTTTTGCATTTGGAAGAGAAAGTTGGTGGCTGAAATTTTGTAAATAGATCTCGCCGTGACGAAAAACGTCTTTGCTTTAATGACTTCCATCCCAACTCGCGTATCATATCTGCCAGACTCTCTCCCCTATTACATGATAATACAAAACAAGTTGCCATTTTTTGCACCCTTTCGATGTCCTCCGTCAAGCCCACCTGGTAAGGATCTCTCACCACACAGCAATATTTTAACAGATGACTAATGAGTGTAGCGTAAGCTGTCTCTTTAGTGGACTTGTTGCATCTTCTAAGTGTTCTGCCAATGAAATGCAACCTTTGGCTCTCCTTCCCCACAATATTATCTATGTGGTCTTTCCAGCTGAAGTTGTTCGTAATTTTAACACCCAGTACTTAGTTGAATTGACAGCCTTGAGAATTGTATGATTTATCGAGTAATCGAATTCCAACAGATTTCTTTTTGAACTCGTGTGGATCACCTCACACTTTTCGTTATTTAGCGTCAACTGCCACCTGCCACACCATACAGCAGTCTTTTCTAAATCGCTTTGCAACTGATACTGGTCTTCGGATGACCTTACTAGACGGTAAATTACAGCATCATCTGCGAACAACCTAAGAGAACTGCTCAGATTGTCACCCAGGTCATTTATATAGATCAGGAACAGCAGAGGTCCCAGGACGCTTCCTTGGGGAACACCCGATATCACTTCAGTTTTACTTGATGATTTGCCATCTACTACTACGAACTGCAACCTTCCTGACAGGAAATCACGAATCCAGTTGCACAACTGAGATGATACCCCATAGGCCCGCAGCTTGATTAGAAGTCGCTTGTGAGGAATGGTGTCAAAAGCTTTCTGGAAATCTAGAAATATGGAATCAACTTGAGATCCCCTGTCGATAGCGGCCATTACTTCGTGCGAATAAAGAGCTAGCTGCGTTGCACAAAAATGATGTTTTCTGAAACCATGCTGATTACGTATCAATAGATCGTTCCCTTCAAGGTGATTCATAATGTTTGAATACAGTATATGCTCCAAAACCCTACGGCAAACCAATGTCAATGATATAGGTCTGTAGTCCGATGGATTACTCCTACTACCCTTCTTAAACACTGGTGCGACCTGCGCAATTTTCCAATCTGTAGGTACAGATCTATCGGTGAGTGAGCGGTTGTATATGATTGCTAAGTAGGGAGCTATTGTATCAGTGTAATCTAATCGGTATACAACCTGGACCTGAAGACTTGCCCATATCAAGCGATTTGAGTTGCTTCGTAACCCCTAAGGTATCTACTTCTAAGAAACTCATGCTAGCACCTGTTCATGTTTCAAATTCTGGAATATTCCATTTGTCTTCCCTGGTGAAGGAATTTTGGAAAACTGCGTTCAATAACTCCGCTTTAGCGGCACAGTCGACGGTAACAGTACCATCGGCACTGCGCAGCGAAGGTATTGACTGCGTCTTGCCGCTTGTGTACTTTACATATGACCAGAATTTCTTCAGATTTTCTACCAAATTTCGAGACAATATTTCATTGTGGAACCTATTAAAGGCATCTCGCATTGAAGTCCGTACCAAATTTTGTGCGTCTGTAAATTTTAGCCAATCCTCAGGATTTTGTGTTCTTCTGAACTTCGCATGCTTTTTCCGTTGCCTCAGCAACAGCGTTCGGACCTGTTTTGTGTACCATGGGGGATCAGTTACATCTCTTACCAATTTATGAGGTATGAATCTCTCAATGGCTGTTGCTACTATATCTTTGAATTTGAGCCACATCTCGTCTACATTTGCATAGTCAGTTCAGCAGGAATGGAGATTGTCCCTTAGGAAGGCTTCTAGTGACACTTTATCCCCTTTTTTAAATAAAATTATTTTGCGTTTGTTTCTGGTGGATTTGGAAGAAATGGTATTGATCCTAGCTACAATGACCTTGTGATCACTAATGCCTGTATCAGTCATGATGCTCTCTATTAGCTCTGGATTGTTTGTGGCTAAGAGGTCAAGTGTGTTTTTGCAACCATTTACAATTCATGTGGGTTCGTGGACTAACTGCTCGAAATAATTTTCGGCGAAAGCATTTAGGACAATCTCAGAAGATGTTTTCTGCCTACCACCGGTTTTAAACAAATATTTTTGCCAACATATCGAGGGAAGGTTGAAGTCCCCACCAACTATAACCGTATGAGTGGGGTATTTATTTGTTACGAGACTCAAAGTTTCTCTGAACTGTTCAGCACCTATATCATCGGAGTCTGGGGGTCGGTAGAAGGAGCCAATTATTAACTTAGTTTGGCTGTTAAGTATAACCTCCACCCATACCAATTCACATGGAGTATCTACTTTGACCTCACTACAAGATAAACCACTACTGACAGACACAAACACTCCACCACCAATTCTGCCTAATCTATCTTTCCTGAACCCTGTCTGAGACTTCGTAAAAATTTCTGCAGAACTTATTTCAGACTTTAGCCAGCTTTCTGTACCTACAATGATTTCAGCTTCTGTGCTTTCTATTAGCACTTGAAGCTCAGGGACTTTCCCAGCACAACTACAAAAATTTACAACTACAATTCCGACTGTTCCTTGATCGAAGCATGTCCTGTATTTGCCATGCACCCTTTGAGATTGCAGCCCACCCCGTACTTTCCAAAGGCCTTCTAACCTAAAAAACCACCCAGTCCACGCCACACAGCCCCCATTACCCATGTAGCTGCCAGCTGAGTGTAGTGAACCTCTGACCTATTCAGCGGAACCCGAAACCCCACCACCCTATGGCGCAAGTCAAGGAATCTACAGCCAACACGGTTGCAAAACCATCTGAGCCTCTGATTCAGACCCTCCACCCAGCTCTGCACCAAAGATCCACAGTCGGTTCTGTCAATGATGCTGCAGTTGGTGAGCTCTGCTTTCATCTCGTAAGCAAGACCAGCAGCCTTCACCAAATCAGATAGCCGCTGGAATCCAGAGAGAATTTCCTCAGATCCAATGCGACACACGTCCTTAGTGCCAACATGTGCCACCACCTGCAGCTGGCTGCACCCTGTGCTCTTCATGGCATCCGGAAGGACCCTTTCCACATCAGGAATGACTCCACCCGGAATGCACACGGAGTGCACACTGGATTTCTTCCCCTCCTTAGCCGCCATATCCCTAAGGGGCCCCATTACGCGCCTAACATTGGAGCCCCCAACTACCAATAAGCCCACCCTCTGCGATTGCCCGGACCTTGAAGGCTGAGAATCATCCTCTGAAACAGGGCAGGCAGCTGCATCTGGCTCAGCCAGAGACAGTACCTGAAACCTGTTTGTCAGACGCACCGGGGAGGCTTTCTGATCAGCATCCGGGGACGTCATTCACTGCCTGCCACGCCTTGGAATGACCTCCCAATCAACCACAGGCGAGGGCTCAGCCCCACTTCGGGCAGCAACCGCGGCAACCACAGCGGCAGACCGATCTGAGGACAGACGGGATGAGGTTGACATCCCCATGATACCCAAGTCCGGCTCCCCACAGTGGTGCCCATTGGCAACAGCCTCAAGCTGCACGACCAAAGTCAGCGCTGCCTGCAGCTGTGAGCGAAGGGATGCCAACTCAGCCCTCATCCAAACACATTAATCACAGTCCCTGTCCATTCTAATCGATGTTGAACAACAGTTACTGAAACACGAGTCCGTGCCTAGATAACGCAAGGGAAACACGCAAAGAATGTATGAACTAACCTGTACAAACGCCTAACTACTGCTCTACAATCTGCCTGAATTTACCATTACAGTAACTAAAACTCGAAATTACGCCTCCTATACAAAACTCACACACAGTTTAAGTAAGACTCTACGAGGTAAACACAGAAAAGAAGCTATATACGTATCTTTCTGCGCTGTCGATGTGCACCAACTGGGAGCTCAGGCCACACTGGTCTCTGAGAGCCTACTAGACAGACAAGACAAATGTTGAAAACAGTATGCAAACTAATGTAAATGTTTTAGATCAAAAGTTTCAGCAGTTCAGGAAAATTATGTTCACAAAAATCTGTATTCAAACAATGGTACTGTGTGGTCCAACATTTCTATCAAAAGTTTTCCAGCAGTTTACATCCAGTGGATTTTCTGCACCACTGTAGAGTAAGTTTTGTGCCAGACATGACTGACAATCAAAAAATTAAATTTGTTAAAAGAAGTCTTGAAGGCAAAGCTCTGTCTTGGGTAAATTTAAATTTAAGTCAGTGAGAAAGATACCAAAGTTTTGAAAAAAGTTTTTAAATAAATTTTGGTTGGAAGATGAACAGGGGGGAATTGAAAGTGACTTTTTGAATGGTCCTAATAATAGGAGTAGGGATGGTACTCTGAAAGAGTTTTGTAAAACCAACTTAAGAAATTAACATACTTTGACAAACCATTTGACGAAATGACCTTGATTGATACACTTACAAGGAGATTACCAGAAAGGTTGCAGTGGGATTTAGTACATGGACCTAACAATTGTCGTGAACAATTTTTACTATATGTTGACAGGCTGAATAGGGTAGTAGAAAGAAGTATGTACCATAACAATTGGAATGATAGAAATCACAGTGGGAATAACTACAGAAACAGAGATAATGGTAATTTCTATCACAATCAAAATAGAGGGAAAAATTTTGAACATCAGAAGGATAGGAATAATGGGGATAATCATGGGCAATTTAATAGAAGAAACAATCATAGAGGTAACTACTCAGGAAACTGCAGTCTGCCTCAATAAGGTCCACAGTTTTGGGGCAAGAAAACACAACAAGCACAGGACCCCTAGTTTACACTTGCAATTGGACAATAATAACAATGTTGATAATATGGCACAGGTATATGAAACTGAACAGAAGGAACATCAGATTTCTCATTTATGTTTTAATTGTTGTGATACTATGTTTAATTATAGTGATATAGGTGCTAATTACAAACCAGAATGTGAGAGTAGTGAGAATTTTAACGTAGTATGTACTATTGATTTCTTCTCGTGTCAGAAAACAGTGTTACTGATGTATTGGTATGTAAATCAGGTGATGACTGTAATGGATATGAATTAGGTGGTATTTATTATGTAGATGTGAATGAGAGCTATGAAATAACTGAAGTTGGTATGTTTGAGGCTGGTAGCATATCGCAAATGAATGGAGGTGTTGGTGGAGATCAGACTTGGGTTGTTAATGAAGTAATTTTGGAAGAATATAATGATGATGATGAGTATCAGGTATTTGTGGAGTTTAAGAATAATGAAGTTTCGGAGTTATTTGTGAATGATGTTGAAAATACCAATAAGGTAAGTGATGTATGTGATGATGTAAGTGAGAGTTATGGAATACCAGTTCAGTCAAAGCAGTTTTTCATTAATGTCATGCAGAGTAATGATCCAAACCATAAACATGAGTTATCTGTAAGCCTAGAGAATAAAGGAAAAAACTTCTTGAAGTTTGTTGTGGACCAGATTGATGATAACATAGATAAACATGCATTCTGAAATAAGTTAGATGTGGTTAGCCAAAATTTGTATCCAAATTGGTGGAATGAAGGGAAAGAAGATGTAAGCAGGAAGTGTAATTTTGACTATGATATATTTTGTGTTCCTTCTGTAGTAAGTGATGTTAGTTGTTTGTGTTCCATCTTTAACTGACAACATGAGTAACCAAAGAAATGCTATGATGCCAGTAAAGTTGGTAAACCCCTGTAAAGACAGAGTGGATGTATCATTAGATTAAACAGAAAGTGATCTTTTACATGAAGTGTCTAATAATAGAAAAGCTGATTCAGATTTTGGTTGTCCTTATATTAAGTTTGATCAGTGGGAAGGAACTGTTTGATTGACAAAGGTAGACCGGTTTGTGGTATGACCGAACAATTTAGAAACAACATTCAGTATGGTAAGAATTTTGTGGAAATGTCCATTGCATGTGTAAAGGTAAGAGGAGCTACTGGTAAACACAGCAAGTACTTAATATGTCAAGTACTGTTAACTTTCATTACAGAAGACAAGACCTTCGAACACAGATGCATAATGATACCTAGCCTGGAAGAAAATATATACTAAGTTTGCAGATTCATAAGATTATATAATTATGTTTTCTTTGCCATGAGTGTATTGTGTAAGATGATGTGATTTTTAAAGTTCTTTCTTAGCTATTGATTAAATTTAAATCTATGATACACTCCTATAATTATGTTTTGTAATAGATTTGTGCTTTAAAATTTGATACATATATGGATGTTACAATATTGAAATGGGGCAATGTTCATAATTTGTACTGTAAAACTTAGAAATAGTGTCTTGGTATATCTGTGTGTGTCACGTTGTTGGATCATTTTTTTCATTGCATTTAACTCTGTTTATTAAAGTTACATATGTGAACACTTTTTAATCCTATCTGACGTAAATCTTCCCTGATTGCTTTTGCAAGATAAATAGGGAGAGCATATGCTGTGTGATGTGAAGAAGATAATCAACAGTATATTTAGTACATAAAAAAATGTTTCAAGACCTGATGTGAATGCCAGACAGGAAGTTACCTATCCACTGGATCATGTGATGAGAACTCTAGGGAGGGAACTGAAAGATGTGGGCAGATCCATGCCTCACACTGCTGTATGGCTGTACCATGCATCTGCCAGCTAAATCTGTGTTGTGACTGAGATTTGTAAATTGTTAGCCAAGACTGCCAAAGACAGTGTTATTCTACATAAATGTGTGTTTTTTCAAGTAGGGGGGTTGACTTCCCAATACATTACATAACTTTAAATCAGTATTTTCTTTCAATGAATCTTCTAGGTCTTTATGTATGTAGGTTAGTTTGTATGGACAATTAGCAAAGAATGTGGAAGACATTTACTAGTATGGATAATATAACAAGATGTATACATGTCTGCTTTCATGCACTGATTTTGGCCCTCAAGCTACTTGATTATGTCATCATTCAAAGCTATTTATGACTCTGTTTACTTGTATTTATCCTGCGTACTGCAATACTGTATCTCATTGGAAATTGAGTTGTGGACAGACTCACACTTAACTCTATTTTTGGTACTCTGGTCATCGCGATTGTGTGTGTGTATTCGAGGAGAGTATGCAACTATTGATTGGAGCTAGATGCTTCTTATAATTACTCTTTACAAATGACTGAATTTATTGATATGATTATGAACTTTATTCATTGTGTTGTGTTGAAGAAACTTTTTTTGCTGGTTTGTACCTAGTGTGGTTTGGTTTCATGGGTCGGTCCCCACATCATGAGCATAGGCCCTAATATTTTTTCATGATTTTGTCCTTTAATGAGTCAACATATCCTTAAATACTCTGGTTTATGTGGCTGATGATTGTGTGCTATATTCCTACTCATGATTGACTATGTTCTTCTGGTCTGTACCTGTTGTGAGTTTTTCGAGTCGGCTCATTCGTCATACGCTTAGGCTCTGAATAATTTTCTCTTCTCTTTTGAAGATTTTGAAGGTGTGATATTATGGATGTAAACTTACAATTTGTAATTCTAGTAATTTACATTGTAGTTTTATTTATTTCTGTAGTTTAGTGTTGTAATATTGTAGTTTTCAGTTTGCGTTATTTGTCTTTCATTGTTTGGAATGTTCCACAGATCTGAAAATCTCAATGTAATATCCTGAGATATGTACAAATTATGACTTTATAGTAGATATTTTTCTTGTTTTCTGTAATATGTTATGTATCAGATACTTCTATACATCTGTATTTTATCGTTTGACATAATTTTGTACACCATTTGGCAAACCTTATAGTCCGTCACAAAATATTGTAAATACATTGTTTCCAAATTTTGTGAGGGGGATATTGTAAAGGGACACCCAACCTCTAGCATTACTTTTCCTCAACAGAAGTAGGCAATACCGAAAAAATATTTACTTGTTTTTAAACAGGTAAATATTATCTCAACTGTTTTTCTAAAAGGATTGTGTATGATTTTGTACACAATGTATTATATTTCAGGCTAAAATGTAGAAAAAGAAATTAGTTTATTTTCGTTGTTACAGTTGATGTGTACTAACTCTGTATGTACAGTTAAAATTACTTTTCTTCTACAAACATTTGAAATTATGAAATATCTGACACATTTAAAATTCCCATTATTAATTACAGAATCAGATGATATCAATTATGTTTACTTCTGGATTCATTCATAAAATAATTATATAAATTGGTGGAAATTCATCTGTCACGAAAATTTGTAAACTCTTTGGAATATTGTTAGTACCACAGAATGGATTAGTAATGGGCATGCCTTTGATGTGATCGGACGTGTTTTTAAGTTTGGCAATAACAATTTAATTTTCGACTTTGAAGTGGAAATTGTAGGGACAGTGTGACATAGAAAAATGTGAAAGAATAAAAATTACAGATACAGAAATTACTTCCCAGGCAATTCTTTTAAAAGTTGCCATGTCAATTGGAACCATGAGAACCCACAATATCAAAAAATTTCAGCTTCAGGAATCAACCCCTTGACAGGAAGAACCGGAGCCAACTATGAGAAAAGAAGATAAGTAAAAAGTTTATTGTAAATCTTACTCCTCGACAAAGCTTATTAAAAGAGTTAGTTATGAAGTGAGTGACAATCAACAAATGATGTGAAGGAGGGACAGATTACAAACTCAATGTGTCATATTTATGGTGTGTAGCAATCTATCTTTTCCTTATATTGTTCATATTCCAACCTGGAGTTTCCATTGCTTGAAACATAAACTAAAACTGTTTCTTATGGACTACTGCTTCTATTCCATAGATAAGTCTTCTGATTAAAAACCAGTAGTCTGAAAAAAAATTGTTTTTAAGTGTTGTTATGTGTGTAAGACTGAAAAATAATATGTTTATTAATGCTAAAACTAATTATGTATACATATCCTGTAAGCTTACTCATTCCACATCATCTCAACAAAAGAATCATTGAAATGATGTATGGAACATGTAAGTAACTAAACAACCAAGACTGGTTATATAGTAGCTTGTGGAACTGCTCATTATCTGATATTACTGTTCGCTAGATACAAATTGCAAGTCACAAGATGTTCATATTTGACTCACATTTTGAATGAAATCGCATATGATAATGGAGAACCCTGATAGAATGTAAATATTCAAGAGTAAAGTTAACAACCAATGAATAGCAGGGGCATTGAGTTGCTGGAAAGCACATAAACAAGATTGAGAACTTTTCTAACTTTCTGAGGATTTCTTTTCTGAGCTGAAGTAAACACACACACACACACACACACACACACACACACACACACACACACACACTTCGATACATTGTGTGGGTGGAGTACACTGAGATGGAACTCCAATTCCACAGCTCATCTGGGGTGAGCGTTTGTGTTGGATGGAATGGGGGAGGAGATAAAGGAGGCAGGAAGTGGGAGAGGGGGTTTAGGAAGGATGATTGCAGCTGGGTGGGAGAGAGAGCAGGTGCAAGTGTTTGTAAAAATCCAAGGATGATGTAGATAACTATATACATAAAAATCCAGGATAATTTTTCTAAATGCAAATGTGTAAAAGTTGTTGCAAACCAGGTAAATGTGAAAAGATTTTTAAGCAAGTAACAATGCTAAGGATAGGCCTACCATTGTTCATATGACACTGTGATGGCAGAAATGTTAAGAGCCATACTTAACATTGTTTGTGTGCCTTAGTAAGGTGACAGTAACATTAATTTTATAATGAGCTGAATCATAGATTAATTTGTGAGGTTGGTATACTTCATTATTTCAAAAACTGATAATGCACATCTTAAAATCATGAATGGAAACGGTTAGGCCTCTTAAATTAGTATTTTTGAGAGGTTTCTCAGTAATGTTTCATTAACTCTCCCAGAAAGTAAACAGTGTTAAGTCAATGGTGGAAGTAAATATGTTAAGCAACAATTGATGTTTTTTAAGAACAAAATTTTGGATAGAATTTATGATTTTAAAAATATGTTGTTACTCTAGAAACTTTTAAAACAAAAACTAATCTAAATTTAAAAAATCACAATGGATATTCTTGGAATATGTTATTTATGAGATTTTATTGAAACTTTACTTTACAAAATTTTGAAATAACCAACTTTTCCCCTATCATAATATCACAGTTTTAAAACTAATTATGAAATTATTTGATAAATGCAACATGATTCCATAAAACTCCAAACTACTGAGTGATGGCTGCAGGGGCTTCAGGCCAAAAGTCATGATAAATAAATAAATTTTTTTACAGTAGAGGTCTTCATATATCATGTATGTTTAGACTCTTTGCAGACATCTATTATTTCATTGCTCGATAAAAATTGTGGGATGATCAACTTCAAGTTATGTTTTATGCAGCACACAGAATGGGATGGCAAGATCTAGTAAAATACAAAACTTGATTCATCTTGCTGCTTCCTCACTATATTACTCAAACATCCATCATGTTAACATTGTCTTAAAAAATTTCTTAATGAACAAGCATAAACAAATTGGAAAATTGTACAGATATTTAAGCAGAAGAAAATCTGTCATGTATTTGTGGAGAACTCTTTCTTTTGACACTCCACTACAACTATTAAATTATTTATGTATAACATTAGTCTGCCTGTTCAGTACTCACATAAATATGGTCATTTTCCAGCTGACTTCAAGACCCCATTAGATGGTGTGTTGTATGTATATGAAGTGTGTCTGTAGCTTTTATCATTGTTCGTATGAGCAGTTTCACTGACAAATGTTAATAAATCTGTTAATATTCATTGTATGAATAAGGTGATAATTTTATTGAACTCATCTCTTCATTGCAATTTCATCTCTGGTGTCAAATCTCCTGGAACTTCTCAGGAATTTATTTTTAGTCTTTTTGGTGAATATTTGAATCATTAATTCAAACACAGCTAGTCTTTGGCCATATCTGCTTGATGTTCACAAGCATCAACAGGAGAAATTCCAAGTTACGTCCACTTGGCAGCTTGCTGGACAGTGGCCCCCACTCTCTGTTGGCTAACAGCAGCATTTCAGAGCACTTTCAAGCTCTTGCTCATTTATCTGATCCAGTCACTTCACAGCACCTGGCCAGCTATATGATGCTCAACCAGACCTTCCGTTCTTTGTTGAATTTGTACATAGCAGACACACCACTTGTAATGTTACAGATGGGTGGCAGGATACATTTTGATGATTGTTGGAAAGAATTGTGGGCAGGATGTTCCTCAGACAAGGCTGATTACATTTGGAGGATAATGCTTTTCTGTGAGGGCATTAGTGAGGCTTTCAAAATACAGGCAACAAAAGTCACGGCAGTTCACTGTCCACAGATGGCCAGAACATATGGGAGTGAAGTGCTTTTTTGGCGAGGAAAGTGATGACAGCTATCAAAATGCAAGTACTGTCGATGGTTGCTGGGTTTGATACAGCAGAACAGCAGAGGTAAGCATGGAGCAATCGGAGAAGTGGATGTCAATGCCCAAGAAGATAGCATTGAAAAGAATGGTGAGGCCACACTTGAGATAGGGAACTGCTGGTAGGTAATCAGGGGGTGGTTAGGTAGGAGAGTGGAGGTTCACAGTTAGATGATGTTATGAACTGGGAGAAACAATATGCAACATTGGGATTGGTTTGGCTTTTATTGGAACCATTGATAGCAAAAAAGATTTTCTGTGGTAGGGATGGGAAGAAGGAGAGGAGGGTGTAGAGCTATGTCTGAGGCTTTGAGATAGGACTGAACATTGTATTTACTTTTTGATGGATAGGTTGACAAAAAGGATTGGATTTCTTTTAGGTTTTAGATTGCATGGCATATTGAGAGAGGGGGCTAGAGATGTGGAAAATAGAAAAGATCAGCAAGGCTATATCTGCCATTTGTGTGCTATGTCGGGTTTCACTGGGGTGAGGGCTGGGGAGAGTTAGGATTGGTGTTGATGGGCAGAGGTGCTCCAAGGTTGGGAATAGGATGTGAATAAATCCAAGAACTTGTAGAACTGCTATCTGAAGTGCTCCTCCAGATGTCGGAGAGCAAAGGTTTCAATTTGGGAGCTGGGATTGCACAGTAACAGTATGCCTTGGAAGGAGCATAGACAGCTCAAGGATGCCTGCACCTTGCTAATTTGTGTGTGAATTGGATGGCGCATCTACAGTTTTGAGAATCTCTTGCCAAATATGCTGATTGTCTCACTATGGCTTCCACAGACAGGCACCATCCCCCAAATTTAGTTTGCAGATAGATTTCCCATATCATATTCACTAACATTCCTAAACTGCTGACCACCCTAGAAACCAGCTGCAAGGAACACACAGTAACATTCCAGATTGGAACAAGTGACCAAGAAGAGTTGACCACCCTTTGATGGAATACACAGGTCAGTAATATGTGCATGATTTCAGTGCCTATGGTTCTATAATCTTGCCAGCCTTAATCTCCACTAGCCCCCTACCACAAACCCACATCTACTCTGTCACAGGATCTTAACTTCACCCATCACAGTCCCACACCCTCTTGCCAACAGTCTGCCCTCCTCTGTTTTGCCCCTCACCCCCCTGCCCAAAGTCTATTCATCAGCATCATTGTCATTGTGTGCTGCACAAACTCAGTGATGCCAGTGCTTGTGTTCCATTCATATCCTGTGCACCTGCCACCTCTCCCTCCCACATTGTTATCCTATGCACCAGTTGCCTCACCCTCCCAGCTGTCAGTAACCCTTCCCCAACCATCTCTCCCACTCCATACCTCCTTTGCCTCTTCACTATTTCACCTGGCACAATCCCATACCCCAGTTAAGTTATAGAGCTGCACACCTGACACAGTGTATTCAACTGGCACAATGTAGCTGTACAAGTGTATGTGTGTGTACTCTAGTTCAAAAAAAGATTTGCCTGAAAACTAGCAAAGTTCTCAGTTGTTTACATACCTCTCAAAGTCCCAGTGCCTCTACAAATTTGGTGAGTTGTTACCTTTACTCCACAATCTATTTTTGATAAGCTTTCTCAAGATTTGTTTCAATTTACTGGAATTCAGTTACATTTACAAGCTTAAACACTTTGTAAGATGTACAACATATAGTTTATGAAGGTTATTATTTGGAAGCTGATATTACTAGGATGACCCAGTTTATACATTAAGATTCTAGTTATCAGAGTGCTTTTCATTTGAATAATGATTACTGTATCTGGTGTCATAGACTTTTTCTGTTGTTCAGCTCATATTTTCATAATCAGAAGTTTATCAAGTATCTGACTGTGTACGTTAAGTAGCAAGAAAAATAACATCACATTTAGTGATCTCTTCTGTGTGTTTTCGTCCTTTCTTTCCATTTCCTAGCTGCTCCAGCAAATTTTGAGTGACTCTACTTGGTTTCAATCTTGAACAAAGTGTCTAAGTACTTAATGCCTTGTAATATCTTAACAGGTCATATTGTAATACCATATAATCTTGTGACATATCACTTAATATTTTCTTTAAGTTCTTTTTTCCTTGAATGAGAAAATTTTAGCAGTAAAAACTGTATATTGACCTGTTAATTCCACAATTAACAGTTGTTATTCTGTCTTACAGCACTTGGCTAGCCAGATTGTTGGTGGTACAAAAGCACAGGATGAGGAAGAGGAGGAAGAAGAAGAACCTGAAGTTGAAGAAGATGAGCTGGGGTTAGAAGAAAGTGATGAAAACGCAGCAAAAAAGGAGAAAGTGAAACCAGAACCGAGCTATTATGAAGTGGTTGCAACACTGAAGGATAAAGGTGTATGTTGATGTCCAAATGACATTAAGTGTAATGTCTGAGATAATCTCAATAACTCATACATTTCTGCTCTTAGTACCAATGAAAGAATTTACCAAAACTGACATATTCTACATATGTACAAGTTGAGACAGCTAAGAGAGCCAGCCCCAGATATATTCAAAACAAGTAAATATTTTCTTTAGTTATAGTGGACAGTGTGCCAAGGTTTTTGACATATGCAAGTAATATTTAAGGTTTATTACTGTCGAATTACGACACCAACTTCTTATTTTTCCCCTTAAATGCAATTATATACATTTTATGGTAGCATTGGAAAGAGACTTTCAAGAGTACTTTAGTGATATGGTAATCTTGGAACTTGATCAACTGGTAATGAGATAACACTGTCGCAAACCACTGTGCTGTCAGGAAAAGAAGTCCCCAAACATTTACTTGCTGTATCAAATGTAAGCAAATACATTTATTTGTGTGTTTCAAATGCTCAATTTCTTTTCCCCTTGAGCATTGATACATGTATGAAATAATTTCAGGGAGGAAATACCACTCACTGATTTTCACTTGCACTTGTTGCAGCCCAGGTCGACATTTTCGTAACCCTGGGCTGAGTGGTGTGCCAAGAATGTGATTGAGATGCAAACATTGAAGTAACAACTGTTTGCTTATTGACCATGAACTAACTCAATACAGATTCATCAGAGGGCAAAAGTCCACACACGGGTACAACTGAAATGCCCTTATGATGTGTACCGAGTACTTACTATGAGGAAGTCCACAATCATCCGTAGTGATGATGAACTGCAGAAGTGGGGCCTTTCAAAGTGGCTGTTGGACAGCAATTTCTGTGATCCTGGAGAAGGCTGAACTGGTGCTGTCTGATGAGTAGCAGCAGGGGCAGGGGATGTAGTCGAGAGCATAGATGGCTGGCAGTCATTTTGGAGCCCAGAGCTGACTTGCCATTGGAGGGCTCAGTGGCGACCTAATTACCCATCAGCAGAGGAAAACAGGTGTAGTGTCACCTGGATACATGACTGTGTGGATGCTAATAGTTGCCTTTGATTGCAGTGCTGGTTACTGTGACTTGCATGTCATGTGCTGGTGAGTGTGGCAGCTGAATATGCAGGAGCCCAGCCCAACATATAGTATACACATTATATGACATTTCAGGTGTTCTGCTGTCATCATTGTTACTTGGAGGACATCTCATTTTAATTATCCCCAGAAATAAAAGAGCAAAGATGATAAGTCTGGTGAGCATGCCTGTCATTTAGTGTTTCCCAAATGACTAATCCAAAGAGCTCAAAATGTTAAGATCTGCACCACTGCATATATATTGTGATGTCTGAATAGTTCCATTAGCAAGTTATCAGATCCTTACAATGCAGTGCACAGATTGATGGCCTTTTAGAGCACAGGTAAGTGCACAAAGTGCTCTTGAGTTGCATGTTTGCTTATATTTAGTATAGTGGGGTGTATTTTTGTACATCCTCTCCTATTGATGGAAGGACAATGGTTTGTGATTCTATGTACTTTTTAATAAAACTTTGCACGTTCTATAACTGAAGTCCTCTTTGAAGGCTCCTTCCAATGCCACAGAAAGAGTGTGGTTGCATTTTTAAAAAAAATTGGATTCATAATTTGACAGCTATGAATGTTAAAAATTACTTGGTTCTGTCAGAAAATTGATCACATAGTTGCTATAACTGAGCGAAAACTGCCTGTTGGTATATTCACTTGTTGTGAACATACTTGAACTGGCCCATCTTAGCTTCCTCATCCTCTTTGTGTTTAATTAATGAGAATTTCAGTACCATATTTCAAAACTATAATACAAATAATATCTTGTTCAAAAGTACGTGAGAAACTGAATATTTTTTATCACTATAATAATGACTAGGAAATTTCAATTGTACCAGGATTTGGCTACAAAATTAGAAGTCAGTGGTAAATTTTCAAGGATAATTTCCTCAACCTAAATAATTTCATTTAGTTTCTTGAAGGTAACTGAGCAATAACTTCTAAACTGCCTTCTTGATGGATTATTACTGAAATATCTACTTTCTCATTTAATTGTGCATACATGCTTTTTCACTGACTTTTCCTCGAGCCAGTTTCTTTGTTAATGAGTGGACAATGAGAATGAAAATTCAACAAAGTGAAATATGAGTTAATTCAAAATGACATAAATTTCATGGTATTGTTATTGCTTTACAACATTTTGTACAAAGAATCATAATAATGCATGGCTAAGTGGATGATGGTACACATTACTGTAAAGAATAGATCTGCCACTGCTGTGTCAGGCAAAGTGTTATTTTTTGTGAAAACTGAGTGTATTTGAGTCACAGAGATAGCTTAGTGTTGAATTTGATGTTGTTGAGGTCTTCAGTCCAGAGACTGGTTTGATGCAGCTCTCCAAGCTACTCTATCCTGTGCAAGCTTCTTCATCTCCCAGTACCTACTGTAACCTACATTCTTCTGAATCTGTTTAGTGTATTTATCTCTTGGTCTCCCTCTACAATTTTTACCCTCCACGCTGCCATCCAGTACTAAACTGGTGATCTCTTGGTGCCTCAAAATATGTCCTACCAACCGATCCCTTCTTCTAGTCAAGTTGTGCCACAAATTTCTCTTCTCCCCAATTCTATTCAATATCTCCGCATTAGTTATGTGATCTACCCATCTAATCTTCAGCATTCTTCTGTAGCACCACATTTCGAAAGCTTCTATTCTCTTCTTGTCTAAACTATTTATTCACGTTTCACTTCTAGACATGGCTACACTCCACACAAATACTTCCAGAACGACTTCCTGACACTTAAATATATACTCGATGTTAACAGATGTCTATTCTTGTGAAATATTTTCCTTGCCATTGACGGTCTACATTTTATATCCTCTCTACTTCAATCATCATCAGTTATTTTGCTCCCCAAATAGCAAAACTCATTTACCACTTTAAGCATCTCATTTCCTAATCTAATTTCCTCAGCATCATCCGATTTAATTCGACTACATTCCATTATCCTCGTTTTGCTTTTGTTGATATTCATCTTATATCCTCCTTTCTAGACACTGTCCATTTTGTTGAGCTGCTCTTCCAGGTTCTTTGCTGTCTCTGACAGAATTACAATGTCATCAGTGAACCTCAAAGTTTTTATTTCTTCTCCATGGATTTTAATTCTTACTCCAAATTTTTCTTTTGTTTCCTTTACTGCTTGCTCAATATAAAGATTGAATAACATCGGGGATAGGCTACAACCCTCACTCACTCCCTTCCCAACCACTGCTTCCCTTGATGCCCCTCGACTCTTATACCTGCCATTTGGTTTCTGTACAAATTGTAAATGTCTGTATTGCTTCACATGTTCCAACTTTTCTACGGAATCCAAACTGATCTTCCCCAAGGTCAGCTTCTACCAGTTTTTCTGTTCATCTGTAAAAAAGTTGTGTTAGTATTTTGCAGCTGTGGCTTATTAAACTGATCCTTGGGATTGGAATTATTATATTCTTCTTGAAGTCTGACGGCATTTCACCTGTTTCATACATCTTGCTCACCAGATAGTCGGGTTTTGTCATGGATGGCTCTACCAAGGCTATCAATTGTTCTAATAGAATGTTGTCTACCTCCAGGACCTTGTTTTTTCTTAGATCTTTCAGTGCTCTGTCAAATTCTTCATGCGGTATCATATCTCCCATTTCATCTTCATCTACATCCTCTTTCATTTCCATAATATTGTCCTCAAGAACATTGCCCTTGTGTGAAACCTCTATATACTCCTTTCTGCTTTCCCTTCTTTGCTTAGAACTGGGTTTCCATCTGAGCTCCTGATATTCATGCAAGTGGTTCTCTTTTCTCCAAAGGTCTCTTTAATTTTCCTGTAGACAGTATCTATCTTACCCCTAGTGATATACACCTCTACATCCTTACATTTGTCTTCAAGCCATCCCTGCTTAGCCATTTTGCAGTTCCTGTCAATCTCATTTGTGAGACATTTGTATTCCTTTTTGCCTGCTTCATATGATGCCATTTTTGCCACCTCTCTTGTAGTTTTTACACATGCTACAACTTGTTTTAGTGTTGATACAAGTTCTTGTATCTGAGTGAAATTTGTCGTACAATTTACCTGTGTTCTGTTGCATGTCTTTGTTACAGTCGTGTTTTAAAACCTTGATCTCCTCCAATAACACTGAGATAATTTTGTTTGAACAGTCTTTTCCATTATGTTTGTGAACTAAATCATCTGTGAAACATTTTGAGCAGAACCATAACACAGTTTTACATACCGTGCACATTACACCTTTTGCTGCACATGTCTTGCAGATGCGGGGGTCCAAACATATAATTTCACTCGATTTGAGTTAATAAGTAGCTCACGTGAACAGGAAAATAAGAAAACTCTGCTGCAGTTTCCCACAGGCTACCTTTATTGATGCAAACAGCATGGAGAGAGGTCACTTTACAAAGCATGGTATGCACAGGAACACATAGGGGAAAAAAGCTATGTGCAAACAAGTGTTAAATGCTATTAACTGCAACACAGTGGAAGGTCATGCTGTAATCTCACTGCCAGTAAGCTTAATAACATAAATGAAGGAAATAAATGCATCAGAAGTTTCTGTAGCTAGATACTCAGATGATCCAGTTTCATCTTCAAACAGAGATAACTCAATGGTTACATGTACTTCAGAAGAAATTGCAATTGAAGAAGAAAAGGCAGCAGTTGTACCCTTTGAATCTACAGCAACACTACTTATGCATCCACCTACATGCAGTTCATCAAAAATATCATAGTCAGAAGGGTCAGCTGCAACAGCAGAAAGACTCCCGGAAACTACAGTAACAGTAATCTTATCCCCACCTACAAGCAAGTCAATAGCTTCATCATCTTCAAGGGAAATGACAGCATCATCTCAAGGTAAATCAACAAGTAAGTCAACAGCTTCATCATCTTCAGTAAAGAAGGCAGCATCTACTGAAGAAAAATCAACATCCTCACAGAGAACACCAGGTAAAAGTAAAGTTGTGTGTCCTCCTCTTCTGAAGGATTTTTTAACCACAGAAAGAAGAAACCACCAAAATAGGTAATAAACCAAACAACTTCTCCATTTTTCATCAAAACATAAGGGGAATAAGAAGTAAACTATCAATTAGAAGTTAACATAAATTACAAAAACTTTATGAACAATGCTCAGATCTTATGTTTCTCAGAACACCATATTACAGAAGGAATTGAAATGTTACATATAGACAGTTATATCCTTGCCACCTACTACTGTACAGATAGCATGGGAAAGGGTGGAGTAGCTATTTTCATTAAAAATAACTTAACTTTTAGATTTGTAGATGTAAGGAAATATTGCATTGACCAACAGTTTGAAGTATGTGCAGTAGAATTGACATTAAACAGCTCAAAATTAATAGTGGCTACAGTCCACAGGGCACCAGTAACTAATTTCACAGTATTTATGGTTCAGTTAGAATTATTACTATCAACCTTATTTTCAAAAAATAATGACATTATCTTACTTGGGGACTTTAATGTCAACTTTGCAACTGAATGCAACAACAAAGTAGAGCTCCAGAATTTGCTGAGTTCCTACAATCTTACATCAGTGGTTGACTTGCCTGCTAGTATCACACTTGACTGTCAATCTCTGGTAGTCAATATATTTTTAGATGTAAGTTTATACCAGAACTTCACTGTCACCCTGATCTTAAATGGCATATCAGACCATGATGGACAGCTCCTCACTCTACATGACTACAGACCTCTCACGAAAACAGTCCCATCCTGGAAGGCAATCAGACTTATGAACAAAGAGTCCCTGGAAATTTTTAACCATAAGCTGCAGCATGAAGACTGGAATTCAGTGCACAGAGTAGATGATGTTGATACAAAGTTTAACATATTCATAAATGAATTCCTATCCTGCTTTGAAGAAGATTTTCGTAAAAAGTTTGTTAGGAACAATATTTCCTCATCCTTAAAGAAGCCATGGATCACAAAGGGTATTAGAGTGTCATGTACATGTAAGAAGGAACTTTATATTGCAACAAGAGGGTCCGTGGACAGAGAATTAATCAGCCATTATAAAATGTATTGTAAAATCCTAAAGAAAGTTCTTCAGATGAAGACGGTCTGGGAAGGAGACTGGGAACAATAAAAAAAAGACCCGTAGAAAACTTCAAAACCAAATGTGAAGGGAATCTTGTGCAAAATCCTGAGATCATAGCTGAAATCTTTAATAAACACTTCCTGTCAGTGTCTGAGCAAATAGGTTGCAAGGGTTCTGTGAATGATGCCATGACCTTTTTGCAAAATGCTGTCCCTAATAAAATCATTCAAATGCATATTATACCTATTACCGTATCACAAATTGAAAGAACAATTACCTCCATGAAAACCAAGAACTCCTGTGGAGTAGTCAATATTTCTAGCAAATTGTTAAAACAGTGTTGTACTTCTGTAAGCAGTATAATGTGTCACATTGTCAATGCCTCTTTGCAACAAGGAATTGTTCCTGATAGACTAAAATAAGTCTTTTAGCCATGTAATTTTACAGTTTGGAAGAGTTTATGAAACACAGTGAGAAACTGCCTTAAAATAAAATAAGATATATCATCATATAAATCAAAAATTAAGCTGCAGAGTCTTATCACATATGTAACTCTTTTAGTGTTAACTGCTTACATTTGTAGTAGTTATGTAACTTTCTAATCTTCACTTGTAAACATAGTGTATAAGTACTTGTCATTGACAATGTAAAAATTGACACACACTACATCCATGTGAAATTCTCATAGTTGGACCCATGGTGTAAGAAATAAATAAATAAAAGATTCGTCATATGACATTGTAGACGCTCCACGTGTGATGTTTTCTTCATACCTTCTCGTGGCTTCATTGTTCGTTTCCATTACTTTTCTGATGACATAAGAATGAAAACACAAATACTCGTGATATACATCTGTACTATTACACATTGAACACTTTTCCTCGTTATTTTTGTACTTTTGTTTGGACCTAGTATTCTGCCAATATACACTGGGTGCCATGTTGAACTCAGGCAGATCTATCTGTTTAAGCAAATCTATTATTTTCGTTAGCAAAGTTGTCTAAAACAGTTTGCATAAATGCTTTTGTAGTCATTATGTCCCCTATCAAAGCCATATTTGTATTCTGGATAGCTTTTTTCTGAAACAGTGTTAGACAAATAAGTGTCCTAATGGCTAAATACTACTCATAATTATATGCTTATCTGTTGTAGATTCTGAAGTTAAATTTTAACTGAAAATGACATAGTATTGATATTCTCTGTCTGATTCAGAAATGCCTTCATGGTCACAAATCACATCACTTTAATCACTACAAATAATTGCACCCACCCAATTTATGTGGAGTGGGTGAAGGCGTATTGTGTTGTGTTGTGTTGTCAGCTGCTGCAACTACCGTTGGTGAAGTTGCATGGTGCTACAGCTGGTGCTATGTTGCAGCAATGTGTTTAACTGCAACTCTGTGGACAATGGCCAAATCTGCATTGAACTGAAACTCAGTGGACAATTGCCATCCCGCATTGAATTGCTCAAAATAGTGGTTGCATTGCCTGGCTCTTCTTCCTTGGTCTTATTGGTGAATGATGTGCTTGTGTCTGCTCTCATAAATGTAACTCAAGTTCTTTGTGGTTGTGGTTGTGATTGTTTTAATTGTTGTACATCTTCATTTGAACTAATGAGCTTACCAATGACTGCTCCTGGTTTTTATTACATATTCAATTGTAATTAATAAGCAGTTGTGGAATATTATTACTTTGTGTTAGTGTCGGTGTTTAATTGCTTAGCATTGCCTTGTTTGTTGTCCTGCTGAGGAGAATTTCTTTATACTTTTTCTTGCAAACTACTTTAAATTATTAATAAAATATTTAATTCTTCTTTCCAAATGGTATCTGTCATATTCATGATGCTTCAGCAATGTCTCCAGCACTGTTAGCATTGTACAATTGCTCATCCTTGAACAATGTATGTCAGTGCTGTCGCTTGAAATTATGACTGCTGACATTCTTGTTCTTATTAGTTTTGTATTTTTTGTTGTCATACATATTGCTGCTTGTTTATGTGAACAGTTATGTCACAATCCTGAAGTACTCTTCTTGGTATATCTTCACATTGTCATAAATAATTTTCAGGTCTCTGATGCCACTTATTAATTCTTGTCTTGGACTTGTTTTTCATATGTGGAATTCCTACTCATAATGTGGTCACCATGTACAAGGGTTCTGCAGTATAAAGTCAGATGTCTTCTGGCCTTGCAGAACTGTCATCCACCTTGTTCTACAGAATGTAAATGTACTTATATTACTCAAGCCTACTTCAATGAGTGCTAATACACTTTAGTGTAATAAACAAATTTATTGCTATATTTAAATATAATAAACCTTTTCACCATAAGGATCTCAAGCAACTGATCTATTTAATATCCAATTGACATTATTTTTGTATATAACATTGTTAACATTTTTCTAAGGACAGCCTCTGCTTGAAGTATTCCATTAAGCAGTGTACAGTGGTGTGGTCTCTCCGCTACACTTTTGCTGACATCAGAACATCTGTCACTGGGTCCATAACACTGCACAAAGTCCAATAAATACTTCTAACAGAAATTACTAAATACAGGTGAAACTTAATCTAGTTAACATGTTACATAAATAAATCATTGGTTTACAAAATCAAAACCTCATTTAGTGGTAAGTTGTGTTAATTCAACTGTATAGTATGGTTGCTCATTCACAATCAATACCAAGAATACAGAAATTTTAAATAAAAAAAAGGTATTCATGAAAATCTCCCAAATTAAAACTTTGAAATTTCTTTACCCTCTCAATATTGGTGTGCTTCAGCTTAAGCACCTTGCAACTAGAATATAGTTTCCTGCTGCAAATTGTTTGCATTATTAGGTACCTATTGTCAGCTATATTTTCAATCTATGAGGAATTCACTCCAATTCAGTTTCATTTTAATTATGCAGAGATACTCTAAGCATCAGTCCATCATTTCAGAAGTTAAGTAAAATATTGGGAATGATACCCTTAAGTGGCTGGTTTTACTACAGGTACTCACATCATTGTTCATTATGGATGTAGCTGTTGTTACTTGAAAACTAATATAATGAAAAATGCAGTCTAATATACACTGATAAGCCAGAACATTATGACTACCTATCTAATAGCCAGTATGGCCACCTTTGGTGTGAATAACAGCAGGAATGTATCATGGCATGGAAGCAGTGAGACCTTGGTAGGTTGCTGGAGGGAGTTGGCGCGACATCTGCACACACAAGTCTCCTAATTCATGTTGATTCCAGAGAGGTTCAGGTGGTGAGCTCTCACTCCATGTTCAGTCACATCCCAGATGTGTTCGATTGGGTCCAGATCTGGTGAGTTAATGGGCTAGCACAACAATTGGAACTCACCACCGTGTTTCTCGAACCACTCCATCACACTCCTGGCCTTGTGACATGACATTTTATCTTGCAAGAAAATGCCAATGCCTTTGGAAAACATGATCGTCAGGTGTATGTGGCCTGCAACCAATGAGCAATACTCCTTGGCTATCTTGGTGCCTTGCACGAGCTCCACTGGGCCCTTGGATGCCCATGTGAATGTTCCCCAGAGCATATTGGAGCCACTGCCAGCGTGTCGCTGTTCCACAGTACAGCTGGCAAGGAGCTGTTCCCCTAGAAGACAATGGATTCGTGCACTTCCATCACTATGGTGAAGAAGATATAGATATTCATCAGACCACGCAATGCTGCCTCTATGCTAATGTCCAGTGTCGATGCTCATGTGCACATTTAAGTCATAATTGCCGATGTCATATTGTTAACATTGGCAAGACATCCGACATCTGTAATGATGTTTGGTCACCCAACCCCACAATGTCTGAATGTGGTTTCACCTTGCTTTTGCCACTTGTTGAAGACACTCATCACAGCACTACTTGAACACGCAACAAATCATGAAGTTTCTGAAATGCTCATGCCAAGTTTTTGGACCATCACATTCTGCCCTTGGTCAAACTCATATAGATCACACGCCTTCTCCATTCTGCACACGGACAGCACATGATACTACATGCACTGTGCATGTGTCTAATGAGCAGGCATTCCTTGCCAGGTGAAGCTATCGCTTGGATGGGTGTATATCAATAGAAGGTCGGAGGTCATAATGTTCTGGCTGATCAGTGTAGGTATATTATGGGGAAGTGAGTATTATCTTAATGTTTTATTTTCTACTTTCTGAAGATGACAGGGTAAGCTATCGCAATAAGGCAAAGATCAAGATTTTAATACATCATTGTTGGTAATCTAATAGGTAACAGTTCTGGAAGAGAAATATTTTTTAATATAACTGTATGTGTGGTTAATATCTGCAAGTTAGTCAGAGACTATTATAATGCATAAATTTCGTTTTTTAGCACACGCCACCAGAGGAAGTGAAGGAAATTATAAAGGAGGCTCCAATGAGCCCACAATTTTTAGAAAAAGTTATGAAATGTGGATTCATAATATATGATATTTCAGTGGACTCAAGTCAAATCAGTGATGCAATGTGGACATTGAAAGGTAAGTAAATGAATTCCTTAATAGAGAATAGCTTGAATTTTACAAAGTGTTACTGACTTTGCTCTTAACACAATATTAAGCACATCACTGAGAATACATCTCACACCAGTATGATGATCATGTCAGTCTTCCAAGTGGTATGACAAGACTTGGACAAAACATTCTGTGGAACATGTTAATACATGGATTGGAGAGCCATTCAGGAAGGGGAAAAAGAGGTTGGGGACTCACATAATAGTGTGAATAATGCACTGTCACTCACATGGTTCCACCTTAGACAGTGCAGTACATGGTGTGCAGTCTGAATGCTTCTGGTAAAAGGTCATTTACGTGGCTAATTTCCAGCAGCGTTTAGTCTGAGCATAGAAGCAGCCGTCCTAGTCCAGATATCTCCAACTTATTTTGTATAAATCTTGAAAAGACAGAGCTACAGAGCAAATATAGTTGTAGTTGGGACAGCTACTAACTACACCTACAGCAGCATTGGCAAAAGACAGTCAGTTAGTATCTTCCATCAAAACATAAGAATATAAATAAAAGGATGAACTTGTAATACAAATTCAGAAAGATGAAAGCTGTTAACATTGATATACATATTCTACAGTATACTAACATTAATGGGAATTCTGGATGAAGCAGTTCATGAAGGAAACGAAAAGCAACCACTCGCCTTTAGTGGACTGATGCATGGAGCAGGGTAACACATTATTGATGTAGTACCTACTACAAGTTAAAATTATAGACCTGAACAAAGAGTATGTTGGTCCGTAACTCGTTGATTTTCAGAAACTTTGGTTGAATCAATACCTAGTTTGTCACGGGTTCTTAGTACAGATATTGTCAAAGCCAAGTTAAAAGGTTTCTGAAAACCAATGAGTCATGAACTAAATTATAATTAATACTCTATGCTTAGTTCTATAATTTTTTTCACAACTTTTTTAGTTGGTACTAGTAACACTTCTGAAGCCTTTTTGTTCCTTTGGTTGCCAATGTTTTTTTTCTTTTTGTCCTGTACTGTTGGTGATAATTTTAATGAATATCTTTTACATTACAGAGAGGAGGCTGTTTTAGTCTAGTATTTTTTCTGTGAAATATGGTGGTGTTGGTCTAGTGGGTAGAGCACTAGATTCCAGTCTTCTTGGCCTTGGGCTCAATGCCAGATAGGTGTGGGGATTTCCCCTCATTCCAGTCCCTTTGTGACGTCATGGGTCCACTTGGTCTGTCATCAGAATACGTTCTGGGAGTAAAAACACTATTGAGGTTGTGACGACTGCGATTCTACCCTGTCACTAAGTATCGCCAAAATACCCGAAAAGTACCGTGTTAACTAATGCAGTCCAAATCAAGTCGTATCTAAATAGACGTTTCTCCAAATTTTACTTCCCAACACAATGTGTGACCGTGCATTTATCCCAGTTTAGCATAGAATAACCATATTAAATAAGATTTAAGGACATTGACAAAAAAAATGTTTCTAACATCAATAAACAAAAGAATACCAAAGTTGAGTGATGAACCCACAATTTTACACGACTCTCATTCAAGGTAATCATAACCCGTGTGGTTTGACAGCTACCCACCTTTGAATTACCCACTATAGAATGTTAGCACCAATAGCAAGCGAGTTTCACTGTCATTGGTCGACGTTTAAGAAATTAATGGCGGGTGCCCTTGTCCAAGTAGCAAAGCATTACAATACTTCTGGTAAATGCTACAGCACACGAATTTACACACATACCCTCCAAAAGTTATATAAAAATACACATGCAGCAGCAGTGGATTTAAAATGGAAAATAAAATAAAAATGGAAATAATTAAAAATGTTTAGGCATTTAGTTTAGCATCGTTCTAATTAACAATAAGCTTTGTTGTAGGTGAATAAACCTGAGACTGTGTGTTGTGCATTGCCTCTAGTCAAAAGGAAAAAGGAAATGAAAAGTAAAGAGGAGATCCTAACTTTAGCCTTTTAGTGCTTGCTTACTACAGAAAATGAATCAGTGCAGAGTACCAAAGCTTGAGCTACAGGGCTGGACAGAATGACTCCAGAAGAGTAGATATATGCCAAGAAAGAAATTAATGAAATATCACATGAAGAGCAATTTGGAAATTTGTACAGGAACTGTGTAGAGGTACACCCACTTCTCTGCATATACTTCTGTCTCAACTGCATCAAGCCCAAAGGAGACTGTAACAATTGATGTAGAAAATGCAGAACAGCATTTTTTTTGCAGTTTGAACAGTTCATTCATATTATTTTCATAAAAATTCCATAAAGTACATTCTAATACTTAATAGGAGCCTGCACCATTTCCATGGAATCTTATTCATTTCACTTCCTTCAGAAAATTTGGCCTTAAGGAATTACATTTTTACCACATCTCCCTGTGTGGCTGTGTGATACGGTTCTCTGTATTTTGATATCAAAAACTCCTAGCAGTCATTCTTTATGTTTCTGTTTCTGTAACAGTGTAGAGTTTGTGCACGCTTGAACAATTTCATTTAGAAATACGCAAATATTTAATAAAAGTGTGTGTGTGTTAGTGTGTGTGTGTGTGTGTGTGTGTGTGTGTGTGTGTGTGTGTGTGTGTGTGTGTCTTACTTACCCAGATATAATCCTTTAGTGCAAATAATCCATGACACATTTCCATAACTGTGTAGAAAACAAGGTGAGAGAACCATGAAAAAGTTGTATAAATAATTTTGTAATCGATTTATTGTGTTCATGAGAAATGCACATCAGTTAATAATAATACTTGTAAATGTCAAATATTGGGGTGCAGGAAAAGATGGATTGCTACTTACCATAAAGAAGACTTGTTAAGTTGCAAACAATTAACAGACACGTACACAAAGCTTTCAGCTACAGCCTTCAACAAAAAAAGTAAAATACACACCATTCATACACACAAGGAAGCACACCTCACTCACACATGGCTGCCCACTCCAAGAGCTCAGGCCAGAGCTGCCAGAGTTGGTAGTATTGTGTGCAAGAGGTAGGTTGTTTGTGTGTGTGAATGCTAATGAAATGCCTTTTAATTGTGCCTGCCTACAACTTAATATGTCTTCTTTACAGTAAGTAGCAGCCTGTCCTTTCCTGCATTGTTGATATTCTTACCTGGCATGTCCATTGTTTGAAATATTAAGGTGCACTTGATAAGTGGATAAAACATGTCAGTTCATCATAATTCTTTCAAATACAGTTGACAAACTTTATCCTGCCAAGATACCTTAACCTCATTATTGAAGTATCTCTCATTATTTTGCTTCTTTCACACAGATTTCTTGCTTATGTAGGCTGAAGACAACCTAAATCGCCTCTTTCTCTCCATGAGCCTGGTATCATACACCCCTCATCATGCTCACTGTGTAATTGACCTGTCTGGCAGTAATACACAGATTTCCTCCACCTCAAGTAATTGTGTAAATAGCAACATACCAGGACTGTTACTATTGCTTTCTGTGGAGACAGAGCAACAGGCCTTTGAAACACACCAGATTTGGAGTATAAAATTCTGTAAGCATTTTCCACAATCTTGTGCACATGGCTGATAGTAATTGAAAATTTTTTGTTCCCTGGTCAACAAGTTATCTGTCATTGCAAATACATCTTACCTGAAAACACACTGGATTTGCATTCAGGACGACAATGATTTAAATCTGCATCCAGCCTTCCAGTTACAGGTTTTCTGTGATTTCCCTAAATCACTCCAGGCAAATGCCAGGATGGTTCCTTTAAAGGGCATGGACAATTTCCTTGACAGTTTGAGCTTGTGCTCTGTCTCTAATGACCTCAATGTCAATGGGATGTTAAGTCCAGTCTTCCTTTCTATCCTTCCATCCCTGACAAACAGAAAAGGAATACAGATGTCACTGATTGCTAGCCCTTCTCCTACTGGTACATTTAGGTTGTTCAATCCAAGTATGTCTCCAAACTTCGAATAATAAAGAACACTGCCATATAATATACGATAATTCATTCTGACATCCACCATTAACAGCTCATAATTGGCATTTACAACTCTGAGCACAACTATGCTGAAAAATTGTTTATGGTTGTAGTAAAGGGATCAAGAGGCAAGTTGTTTCTTGAGCTTGAAATTTTTCTGCCTATGGTGCTGAGACAATACGGAAAATTCCATTGTATCTCAAACTTTTTTGCAGTTTCTTTCCATACTTTTGATGTACCATACAACTGTCATATATAAAGTAAGTTAAGTTGCTCAGTTCTAGTACAGTAAAAAACTTCAACTGTGCTAATGAATGCATTGATATAAATAAAAGTATATGTAGATATTTAAGTGTGGATAAACATTACTTACCAAAATATAATCCTTCAGTGCATGTTTATTGCATGACATGTTTCCATAACTATGTCTATAAAACTTTTGAGGTGAAACTGCTCTTGTAAATTTCAGGTTTTAGAATGAATTTCTGGTAACAAGGTATCTAAGCCTAATAGGTAAGCTCTGACTTGAAATTGCCTCTCTCATTGCAGTGTTTCGTTTTTTGATCATGGGGCCAACCATTTCCAGTAATGATCAATGTATGATACTCTTGGTTTTTGTTCAACCTCAGTTCCCTCAAAACATTTTCATGAGTGAATCTTTGACCCTTCTTGTTCCAATTTTTCATTGATCTTCTTTTATTTTTTGTCCTTCAACATTATAGAGCAATTATCACAGCAGTAATGTTTGTATCGGACATAATTCTGAACACCCTAAGCCTCAAAAATAGTGTGAGGTTTAGAAATGAAATGGCAACCTCCCAAAAGAACGGTTTAAAAATTTTTATTTGAATCAAACCCTGACCACTTTTGGATTTCTTACAAATCCATCTTCAGATAGTTGTTACACCTTTCCTTGGATTCTTGCTGAGACCTTGTTTTGTATTTTTGATTGGTTTGCTGCCCAAAGGTAGACAGAAAGTTTTTTGTTCACCATTTATTAATATTTACCAGAGATTTAGGTGTTCTTACCTCTATTAAACCATGTGTGAAAAGGTTTTAAAGTTAGTGAAATGTGAATTGTGATTAAAACTTACATGTTGTATCAAATCACCCTGTACTCTTGTTATTAATTTTAAAATCAATACATTTTTGGGTATGCACTTTATGAGTGCTGTTCAGTTCCTGGAAAACACTTTGCACCACACCATTCTCTGTTTAATGGTAGCATATACAATAATATTGTACAGTATTATTGCACAGTCTAGGGAGAACTAAATAATATTGCACCATATTATTGACTGTGTAAAGGATGCTTAAAAGTATGTAAACTATATTAGGTTTTGGAATTAAGTAATGTAGCAGAAGGAACACATAATGACCAGATCAATGCCAAATATTTCAGAGATAGCAATACCATTATGCAATTTTATATACATATACTGTAAAAGTTTTATCTGTATTGTTATGTACTTGCCATGTGTTTGAAAGTTGATGAGCTTGTGATGAATTAGTTGCTTAACATGTGAATTTAATTAACTTATGCAGATGTTGCACTGTAAATTCAAACTCTCTTCGAACAAATGTGAACACACACTGAGATGATTATTTGCGAGAATAGGATATAGAAAAGCAGCAGTAATAATGGTGGTACTCAATTATGTATTGCTTTAACAATATTGAAAATAGCTTGAAACTGTTGTCTACATGTACAAGGATACTCTGCAAATCACACTTAGTGTCTGGCTCATCAAACCACCTTCACACTAATCAGAATATTCGATTCTTGAGCAATGGAAAAATGAACACCTTCATCTTTGTATATGAGTTCTGATTTCCCTTATTTTATTATGATGATCATTTCCTGCCATGTAGGTTGGTGTCAACAAAATATTTTTGCATTTGGATGAGAAATTTGGTGATTGAAATTTCGTGAGAAGATCCCATGAAACTGAAAACTGCCTTTGTTTCAATAATGTCCACCATAAATTCTGTACAATGTGCATGAGAGTCTCTCCACTATTTCTCAATAATACAAAATTGTACTACTCTTCTTTGAACTTTCTTGCTGCACTCCATTAATCGTATCTGGTAAGGATCCCACACTGCACAGCAGTACTAAACAACAGGACAGAGAAGCATAGTGCAGGCACTCTCTTTAGTAGATCTGTTGCACCTTCTAAGTGTTCTGCCAATAAATTGCAGTCTATGTTTCACCTTCTCCATGACATTTTATGTGTGTTCTTTCTAATTTAAGTTGTAAGTAATGGGAATTACTAGGTATTTAGTTGAATTTATGACCTTTTGATTTGATGGATTAATTGTGTGACTGAAGTTCAACTGATTCCTTTTAGCACTCATGTGGATGACCTCACGATTTTCATTATTTGGGGTCAATTGTCAATTTTTGCTCCACACAGTTATCTTTTCTAACTATTTTTGCAATTTGTTTTGATCTTTTGATGACTTTACTAGAAAATAAGTGAGGGCCTATAACACTACCTGGGGGAATGCCAGAAATCCTTTCTGTTTTACTCGATGACTTTCCGTCAATTACTATGAACTCTGACAGGAAATTATGAATCCAGTTGTGTAATTGAGATGATATTTCATATGCAGGCAATTTGATTGCAAGCCACTTGTGAGGTACAGTGTCAAATGCCTTCTGGAAACCTAGAAATATGGAATCAATTTAAAATCTGTGGCTTGATTCCAATCCTGGAATATTTACTTTGTGTTCTTTTGTGAAGAAATTTCAGAAAGCTGTGTTTAGTAACTCTGCTTTAGAAGCACTGTCATTGATAGTATTGCCATTGCTATCATGCAAAGAGGGCATTGATTGTATCTTGCTGCTAGCATACTTTATGTAAGAGCAGAATCTCTTTTGATTTTCTGGTGGGTTTTGAGTCAAAGTTTCATTGAGAAAACTATTATTAAACATGTTGCATTGAAGTCCATGCTGAATTTCAAGCTTCTGTAAAAGGTTCCCAATCTTGGTGATTTTGCGTTTGTTTAATCTTGGAATGCTTTTCTTGTTG
Organism: Schistocerca cancellata; assembly: GCF_023864275.1. NCBI lineage: Eukaryota > Metazoa > Arthropoda > Insecta > Orthoptera > Acrididae > Schistocerca > Schistocerca cancellata. The sequence goes on from NC_064626.1 coordinate 204,738,970, forward strand.
TTTCTGCAACATTTTTCTGCGTGTTTTGTGTATAAAGAGTGATCAGCTCCATCGTTTGTTAATTTATTTGGTATAAAGCCTTCAATTGTTGTTGATACTATTTCTTTGAATTTGAGCCACATCTGGACTACACTTACATTTTTAACTTAGAAGGAGTGAAGATTGTCTCTCAGGAACGTGTCAAGTGAATTTTTATCTGATTTTTTGAATAGTTATATTTTTCATTTATTGTTGGTGGATTTGGGAGTTATATTATTCAGTCTTGGAAAGACAACCCTGTGTTCCCTAATCCCTGTATCCATTTTGATGCTTGTTAGTAACTCAGAATTGTATGCACACATTTCTCTCCCTAAAATTAATTTTCTGTTCAAATGTCTACATATTTTATAAGAATACTTCAATTTGGAAATTGGATTAGGAAAGGTGCAACGATCACTATTGACAGTGACTCTAGGAAGGGCAGTCATGCGCACAGTGGATTGTGAACTTTCCTACCTTTTGATTGACTTTTTCGCTCCTTCTGGAATTAATTCTTGAATTTATCATGTTTAATATTTTGCACATCATGTGATTTCCATCCTTATTATGGTAATATAGTATCTCATATTGCATGAAACAGAGAAAGACAACTATTAGTAGAATAGAAAATTTACAAAATCATTAATTATTTTAAATTATGACAAACATATTAATTCTCTGCCAATGGCAATATCCTTGTTAGATTGCCAGATGTAGTGGTTAGGGAGAGAGATAATGTGAACTGTTCAGAACTGACATCATTATGCTAATGCATGTTTAGCTGCACTGTCCCGAAACACATGCAGGTATGGATGCATGCGGGTTAAGAAATGTTGTGGCAGTTCTGGAACTATGCTTGAAGATTAATTCCTTTGAGTTTTGGTGTGCAGCTTGATATTTATTTTGTCTCCCCAATGATGTACAACAATGCCAGCGTGACTGCTTTGGCTATTCTCTCTTTGTGTTGACTTCTCTGAAAACGTCCATTTAAAATTGCAAATCCTTGTCTCATCAGGTTGTGGAGATTAGAACATGGCTCAGTTGGAGAATGAAAACTTGTGACTTCCGCACATTACAAATTTTAATTAACAAGATATTGGGAGAGTGCAAGTACGTAACAACTTTATCACACCAGCTCAAAAGATTGACTGGGACTGAGGTTGGTGGAAAAAAAAATGAGGTGTATAAAAGAAAGTTGACAGTCAGCTTACTAGTATCTTCGCTACTACAAACAGAATATTTCATTTTCAAAAGTATTCATTTATTTTTTCATTTTGTAAAATTCGTAAAAAATGAGCGCAAGAGATAGGCACATTGTTGCCAGTCCACTGCCGGATAGCCAGGCACATGATGTTACCCACATGGATGTGGCAACCAGTGAAATCAAAATTGAAAATGTCAGTTGCAGTGACAATGACCAATTACATTTTTCAACTGACATGGAGACGGATGATAGTAACATCATCATTAAAAATGATACAGTGAAGACAGTAGGTGAGAGAGGATCACAATTTTCTCCAAGGACTATTTTTTTCAGTAGTGAAAATGTAATATGCAACAGTGTGGACTTAGTAAATCATTCTTTGCATGCCATATTTATGCCTAATGCCAAAGTGATTGGACAGGGTGTATTGCACACACCACAAACCCCCATTCATGATGTAAATGTTACAACAGTTATTTACACAAAGCTTCAATCATTTCAAGAAATATTTTAAGGAGAAGCAAAAACAAAAACTCAAACAAAGTGTTGATGAAAAATTTAATGATTTTTCAAAACAACAGGCAGATACCCAAAAGGAATTACTTGAACAGCAAAAGCAAACACTTGATGCTTTCAAACTGACGTAACACAACAGTTCAATGACATGGTGAAACACTTGCATGCTGATGTTTCAAATGAATTATTGGATAAAATTGCAGGTTTGGGGAAAGACATAAAAACACAATTGCTCACTGATTTATCACAAGATATAAATAATATAAGCAAGAAAGTACCATTAGTAGATGAATCAGGAGAACAGTTCACAGGAAGTGTGGAGATGTCTGAGGCTCAGACAAGAATGCAGGAGTAGCAGTCACAGTTGTGCCAGAATATAAATACACTTGCAGGTACAGCTGACGTGTTGTAAACAGCATTCAAAGGTCTACCTGCACAGGTGTAAGACCGATCATTGCAGCTAGGTAGCATAAGTTTGAATACTCAATTCATGAGAAAGGAGCAAGGAAGGGTACTTGTACATATGTTAAAGAAAATATTGAATTCAATAGTGTAACTAAATACCATAAATTGTCCTGTGAAAAAGATATAGAACACTCTGTTGCTGAACTACCAAGGCAAAATATGGTTATTATTTGTGTATACATGTCACCAGATGTAGACAAAAAAGTGTTTTACAATGATGTGGAGGAACTCTTGGAATAAATTCACTCTCTCAAGAAAAATATAATTATATGTGACTTTAATATTGATTTATCAAAATCCAATAAATTCAGAGATAACATTATAAATTTACTACAACTGTTCAACATCAGTCCAACAGTAACTGAACCAACTCGAGAAACACTTACCTCTGCATCTTTTATTGATCAAATCTTGATAAATACGTGCAAATATGCCTATAACATACAAGTTGTAAACATAGGTTTTAGCGATCACTATGCCAAAATTCTTGCAATGAATGTTTCAGGACACTAAATTCCCAGTCGAATACAACACACTGTAAGGAATTTAAGTATAAAAAATGTGGAATATTTTTGTTCTCTCCTAGAGGGTGAAAGTTGGAAAGATGTATATGACTGTAATGAGACCAATGACAAATTTGATAAGTTTATGGCTACATTCAAACATTTTTTTCAAATGGCTTTTCCCAAGAAAACAATTATGTTGAACTCTACTCAAAAACAAACAAGGATTACAAAAGGGATAAGGATATCATGTCAAAAAAAAAGGGAGATTGTGTGAGTACTCCAAGCATAGTGCCAATCCTGACTTTACTGCATATTTCAAAAGATACAAAAGAATACTAACATGAGTTATTTCAAAAGCAAGAAACTAGAAAAAGACAAAATGTTGTGTGATTCCAAGAATAAAACTAAAGCAGCCTGGCAAATTATAAGGAAAGAAATGGGTACCAGACCAGTTAATCACAGTAATATAGAGCCGATTATGAATAAAAATAAACTAACTGACCTTAAACATGTTGCTAGTGCTTTCAACAATTATTTCTCAAATATAGCACAGCAGTTAATAAATACACACCATGACAAACAGCCAACCAGTTACTCATATAAAAAAATTCATTCAAACACATTATTCCTGTATCCAGCAACACCTGAGGAACTGTCAAGAATCCTGAAAGAATTACCTAATAAATATTCAGTGGGTATTGATGAGATACCAGATGCTATTATCAAAGCTAGTGCAACATTTATTGTGGAACCACTAACAGACATAGTAAATTAATATTTCCAAATAATCCAAAAACTGCAAAAGTAACACCTTTGCATAAGAAGGGTGCAAAAAGTGATATTGTTAATTATAGGCCACTTTCATTTTTGCCTGGCTTCAGGAAAATTATGGAAAAAATGTTCCCTAGAAGATTAAAGTTTTCTCACAGAGAGACTGACAAGTGAATCCCAACATGGGCTCAGAGCTGTAAAGTTAACTCAGTCAGCAATTTTTGCCTTCTTAAATGAAGTATTAAAAGCAGAGGATGATAAACAACATGTATCTGGGATATTTCTGGATCTAAGTAAAGCCTTCAATGTAACTGATCATGGTATTCTCTTGTGTAAATTAAGTAATTATGGAATTAGAGGCCAGTCTGAAAAGTGGATCCAGTCGTGCCTCAGTAATCATCAGCAGATCACAGAAATAAAACACAAAGATAATGAAACACAAAAAATCTCTAGTTTCTACAGTGAAGAGCAGAAAATAAAGTACGGAGTCCCACAAGGGTCAGTTCTAGGACCTGTCGTATTTCTGCTGTACGTAAATGACTTGGCTAGTAAAATACATGATGGAACCACTGTACTGTTTGCAGATGACACTAATATTCTAATTAAATAACAGAATGAGGAAAATCTGCAGGAGGTTGCAGTATCAGTTATGCGTACCTTAACACACTGGTTCAAGACCAATAGGCTCATCATAAATTTTGGGAGAAACTGTGGCAGTTAACTTTCATTCCACGCAAAACCTGCATCCTGCAAACCCTGTTTTCACTATTGAAGGAAAAAAATGTGTTGAAGGTCAGCCACACAAAATTTATAGGTGTACATGTTCAGACAGAACTGAAGTGGGAGGTACACTTAAACAATTTAAATAAGAGACTGAATTCACTAGCATATGCTGTTAGGATCCTCACTCAAAATACAAGCTGCTCATCAGTGCTGACAATGTATCATTGAAGTATACAGTCACTACTTATGTACGGAATAATTTTTTGGGGAATTCCACAAATACTACAAAAACATTTAAAATACATATAAAGGTTATCAGGGTGATAAAAAAAGCTAAATGTAAGGATTCCTGTTGACCTCTTTTTAAAACTCTGAAAATATTGCCACTGCCTTGCTTGTATATATACAAAATACTAATTTTCACAAAAGGGGGCACCTCAAGAAAGGAAAATCTCTTCAAACACATCTATGATATACACACATATGAAGCTAGACAGAAGATGAACTTACACAGAAGCACAGTAAATACATACTTATGCAAAAGAGGAGTGCATCATTCTGGAGCTATGTTATATAACCATATGCCTTCTTACCTAAAATGCATACCAACATTAAATGCATTTAAAAAAAGTTAAAACAGTTATTGCTTCTATTCTTTGTCTGAATTTATGGAACATCATAATAAGTAAACCTCATTTACCAAATTTCACTAATTGTCAATTCATAATATAGTTTACATTGTGCTTATCATGTCATCTCACTTAATAACTGCTATTATCACATGTAGAAGCATATACAAACAATGTACAAAACTGATTCTTGGACCAATAAATAAATAAATAAGTAGATAAAGATTTTAAGGAAATAAAGGACAGAGGTGAGGCTGGTATGCTATACCAAGGCAGTACCCTGGTGCAGAAGGTTGTCTAGGAACACAAGGGTTATTATGTAGATGTGATCAGGGACATGATGAAGGTACAGAAGGCAGAACTAAGAGCTGAAATAGATCAGAGGTTTAAAGCAGTAGAGGAAAAATCGCGAACTAACATTGATAGGAACACTGACAAGGAAAGGTAACATTCAACCCCAAGTTATCAGGTGTTAACAGACAGGATAGATATTCCGAATGTCTAATCTGCACTTGGACCCTAACCTGTCAGGTGAAATATATCACAACTATAACTTGCAGCAGGTGCTGCTGATGACTTCTGTTCCAATCGCACAGAGGTATTCGGAACACAGTTTCATACATCAAAACAATGCCAAGCTGGCAATGGACAGTGCTACAAGCCTTTCTTCTTTGTTTGCGGATGAAGGCTTATTATGACACAGGCAGTTTCCGATCATTTTTCTTCCAAAAGTACTCGAAGATAAAGCAAACAAAGCTAGTCGTGTACATTAGAGCCTTCCAGAACATTTTGCCAAGGAATTGGACTGGAGAGCAGAAGATACACTTTGTGATAGATTATACACAGGGTGATGCCTCATTGTGGGCCAATGACATGGTGGAAAAATGTTACAACTTCTCCTAGACAAGTTATGGTCCATAGGAGTGCAAGACAGATTGAGGCACGAAGTGTTTAACCCCATGCCATTCAGCATTAAACACGGAGGGCTCAGAAGACACTTGAAGTATCTAAATAGAACCTGTTACTGGACAAACCCAGTATCACACATAGGTGTCCTAAAAGGTTTGAAAAGCTGATTACAGCTAACATTTGTGAGAAATTAATCACCTCTCTTGAGCATGTTATAACGGAAGGAGACAAAAATTAAAGCAAGGGTATGACAATAACCAAGGACAGAATTTCAGTCAGGATTTAATGACCAGAGAGGTTATAGTCAGCAAGTGCACAATTCACTGCCACCCGGAGGGGTAATGACCTGAACAGCAACAGGCAAGGGAAGAATACAACTGAGCAACAAAATAATCTGCTGATGCCTGACTATAATCATTAAAATCAAAATTACAGTTTCGAATAGCAGCCAGGGACAACAAAATTTCAAATCGAGAGCCTAGCAAAATACTAATGGCAAAACCAGATGCATAACATGCACCCCTAACGAGGATGTCAGTGCTCAGGGTAATTCAGAAAACCTGATATGGTCTCGATAGGTCCCCATTTGATGACCAGTAATAGGGGTGGGGTCATGGAACTAGTTAAAAGCTGTCTTCTTAGATATGACAAGTGTGGTGATATCAAAGATGAGCTATGCCAGGAAGATATTATCAACGTTGTAGATGAAAATGAAGACACATTATAGACAATAATCAATGCACAAATATTTAGTTTAAAGGTACCCATATTACTGGTCACTGGAACTACCATGAATATAGTTTCACAGGATGTGTTTGATCAATTACAAAAATGAGGACACATGCTGACACTTCCAGTCCAAAATGGTAAAATCCAAAGAGTCGTAGGAGGTAAGTCTAAAGGCATAAAATTGGAGGCATGGATTCCTGTTCAAATTGATAGCTTATCTTTACTGTTCCTTATTCTTGTGATTAAAGGCTAATAGTAAACTGCCTTATTGGCATGGACAGCTTTTGGAAGTACCAGGCACAAATTGACATTGGTAAGGCGAAGTCCCATTTTGTTGTGAATGACCAACAATGTTCAGTAGACCTAGTCAAGTCAAATGCTGAGGAAAGCAAACCAAAACAACCGCAGACATTCGAATACAATCCTTCTATCCTACCATCATGTTTTTAAATGCACAGGGAACTGAACAGTCACAGGAAGAGAAAATAGGCCCTGAGATCAAGACCACCAGGGTAAGTGAGTGAGCATGTCCTACACAAGAACAAAAGGAAAAACTGCAGGAGCTTTTTAATATGTTACGCTCATGCTTTTGAATGACACCCTGGCATAGTCAAAGGATGGTGGGCTTAACTCCAGACCCGAATAACCTCGGTGCTATCAGACGCTGCCCTGTATCTCAAAACAAGAAACAGTTAAAGGGAAATTTTGGATTAGTATCTTTCTTCTGAAGATTTATACCACAGAAGCTTTTAAATAGTGGTGTGATATTGAATCTGCTGTGGAAGAACCACCCCTGGTAATGGACCAAGCAATTCCAAACTGATTTAGAGAAGATTAAAGAAGCTCTTTTTAATGCCAACATCTTACATCGTTCTGACATGACCCAGGATATTTGTCTGTGTACAGACAGTTCCTCCCACAGGCTGGGCACTTGTTTATTCCAAATCACTGGCACCAATGGGGATCTTACCTCCAAGGTAATTAATTTTTCTTGTAGGACCCTATCTGAAGCTGAACGAGCATATTCTGTGACCAAATTGGAAGCGCTTGTCCTAATATGAGCATTCAAAAAATTTGAATATTTCCTGTGGGGAAAGCATACCAAGGTGTTTTGCGACCATTGTTTCTTACTCCTTCATTCTCACAGGATGATCACTAGGTGGTGTTTGTATTTACAGGAATTTGATTTCGAAAATGTGTATATCAAGGTTAATCAAAATGTAATTGCTGATTCCTTATTAAGGCTTTCATAATGTCTAGACGAATTCTTCAAATTCATGGAGAACAATTCTGAAGTCAGAGTTTTGGTCATGAAGGATAAAAAAAAAACATCTATACTACATTAGGATGTTTGAAAGCATGGAGCAACTACAGCAGAAAGATACCAGATGACAAAATGTAAGGTTGAAACTGCTGCAGAATGATGATGATAGGTTGGAAAACATTTTTGTGATTTTGCTCCCCATCACTACCCAGTGCAGAGCCAATGCTGTGTTTGTTTACCAGAGGATCATGTTAATAACTTTATATTGTGCACCCACAATATTTGGGGACACTGTGGCATCTCCAAACACCTTAGTAAGATAAGCACTTATTATTACTATCCAATTTAAGATGAAAAGTTCTGTTGGTAATACGGAAATGTATTGTGTGTCATAAAACTAACAATACAAATAAGTCAAAACTAATTTACCTGCGACTGATATTGCCTAAAAGATCCTTGGAGATAGTTTCCTTGGATGCAATTGGACCATACCCACAAGGGAAAGAAGATGTAAGATAAGTTGTTGCTCTACACAGTGTTTTCTTCAAGTATGTCAGATTGTATGTTGTTCTGTCAATGAGTACAAGCACCATCATCAGAAGAATTACAACGGATTACCCATCTGGAGTGGGCAAGCTGAAAAAATTGATGATGGACAGTGCACTATACTTTACAGGCAGCTGTTGGAAAGATTAAACATATACTTCTGTCCAGGTTTCACCCAGAAGCAAGGCCCATAGAGATGACATTTAAGGAATTTAACACATTTATCTGGACTTACACCCCTCACAAATGCAGCAAGTTAACAATCTCCCATATATACTACGTGATCAAAAGTATCTGGACACCCCCAAAAACATAATGTTTTTCAGATTATGTGCATTTTGTTGCCACCTACTGCCAGGTACTTCTTATCAGTGACCTCAGTAGTCATTAGACATCGTGAGAAAGCAGAATGGAGTGTTTCACGAAACTCACGGACTTTGAACGTGGTCAGGTGACTGGGTGTCACTTGTGTCATACATCTATATGCAAGATTTCCACACTCATAAACATCCCTATGTCCACTGTTTCTGATGTGATAGTGAAGTGGAAATGTGAAGGGACACATACAGCACTAAAGCGTACACTAAACCTTGTCTGTTGACTAACAGAGACCACTGACAGTTGAAGAGGGTCATAATGTGTAATAGGCAGACATCTATTCAGACTACCACACTGGAATTCCAAACTGCATCAGGAAGCACTGCAAGTACTATGACAGTTAGGCAGGAGGTAGAAAACTTGGATTTCATGGTTGAGCAGGTGCTCATAAGCCGCTGGTAAATGACAAATGACACCTTGCTTGGTGTAAGGAGCGTGTACAGTAGACGATTGAACAGTGGAAAAATGTTGTGTAGGGTGATGACTCACGGTACACAGTGGGGCGATCCGATGGCAGGGTGTGGGTATGGCAAATGCCTGGTGAACGTCATCTGCCAGTGTTTGTAGTGCCAACAGTAAAATTTAGAGGCAGTGGTGTTATGGTGTGGTCATGTTTTTCATGGCGGGGTCTTGCACCCCTTATGCACCTTCTTGCTTCCCACTGTCGAGCAGCAGTTCGGGGATGGCGATTACATCTTTTGACACGATCAAGCACCTGTTCATAATGCACGGCCTGTGGTGGAGTGGTTACATGACAATAACATCCTTGTAATGGACTGGCCTGCACAGAGTCCTGACCTCAATCCTATAGAACATCTTTGGGATGTTTTGGAACCTCTCCTCAGTGCAGCACTCCATGAAGAATGGGCTGCCATTCCCCAAGAAACCTTCCAGCACCTGATTGAATGTATACTGGCAAGAGTGGAAACTGTCATCAAGGCTAAGGGTGGGCCAACACCATATTGAATTCCAGCATTACCAATGCAGGACACCACGAATTTGTAAGTCATTTTCAGCCATGTCTCAGGATACTTTTGATCACATAGTGTAGCTCAGCTGGCTTTACACCTACAGAATTGCTATTTGACAATAGAAAAGTAGACAATTGGGAAAAACCTCTATCCAAGGCCCATAGGAAGGAAATATCGCTCACATAAGGAGAAAATATGTGGGGCACTGGTTAGTATTGAAGAAAAGGCAGAATACAGGAAACATTTGTTTGGTAAGAAATTAGGACATTCTGTAGAGTATGTCATTTGTTTTATCAAAAATCCTTCACCCAGGATCCTATAAGTTAGTATACTTAAACAGTGGTGAGGAAAAAGGGCTCTACCCACACAAAAGTTTAAGTGAATTTGTGGACTAAGCAGCATTTGACACTGATCAAGCATGACTTGGAGCAATGTATGTAAGTGTATATAAGAGATGCCATACAGTCCACTTGAATATACTTATTACAGTTGATGTTCAGTATTAAAGAAAGATTTGACGTGTATTGCCTTATTAGGATGTAAGTTTTAGTTATGTAAAATTTTCAATGTATGTTTATGAGCCAGAGAAGCTCAGAAGACATTACCCTTGCCAAGCATGAGAAATTATTTAATTTGACACTGTACCACATACAACACACAGTTGTGAGATTGAGACACAATACATGGAAGTGGAGCGAGGATAGAAGTGCACACGTGTAGTAGCTAGCTTTACGGTTTACAACCTCTGCACATGCACACAGCACAGCATAAGCCAATGGATCACTGCCAGTCGCCAATAATACACTCCTGGAAATGGAAAAAAGAACACATTGACACCGGTGTGTCAGACCCACCATACTTGCTCCGGACACTGCGAGAGGGCTGTACAAGCAATGATCACACGCACGGCACAGCGGACACACAGGAACCGCGGTGTTGGCCGTCGAATGACGCTAGCTGCGCAGCATTTGTGCACCGCCACCGTCAGTGTCAGCCAGTTTGCCGTGGCATACGGAGCTCCATCGCAGTCTTTAACACTGGTAGCATGCCGCGACAGCGTGGACGTGAACCGTATGTGCAGTTGACGGACTTTGAGCGAGGGCGTATAGTGGGCATGTGGGAGGCCGGGTGGACGTACCGCCGAATTGCTCAACACGTGGGGCGTGAGGTCTCCACAGTACATCGATGTTGTCGCCAGTGGTCGGCAGAAGGTGCACATGCCCGTCGACCTGGGACCGGACCGCAGCGACGCATGGATGCACGCCAAGACCGTAGGATCCTACGCAGTGCCGTAGGGGACCGCACCGCCACTTCCCAGCAAATTAGGGACACTGTTGCTCCTGGGGTATCGGCGAGGACCATTCGCAACCGTCTCCATGAAGCTGGGCTACGGTCCTGCACACCGTTAGGCCGTCTTCCGCTCACGCCCCAACATCGTGCAGCCCGCCTCCAGTGGTGTCGCGACAGGCGTGAATGGAGGGACGAATGGAGACGTGTCGTCTTCAGCGATGAGAGCCGCTTCTGCCTTGGTGCCAATGATGGTCGTATGCGTGTTTGGCGCCGTGCAGGTGAGCGCCACAATCAGGACTGCATACGACCGAGGCACACAGGGCCAACACCCGGCATCATGGTGTGGGGAGCGATCTCCTACACTGGCCGTACACCACTGGTGATCGTTGAGGGGACACTGAATAGTGCACGGTACATCCAAACCGTCATCGAACCCATCGTTCTACCATTCCTAGACCGGCAAGTGAACTTGCTGTTCCAACAGGACAATGCACGTCCGCATGTATCCCGTGCCACCCAACGTGCTCTAGAAGGTGTAAGTCAACTACCCTGGCCAGCAAGATCTCCGGATCTGTCCCCCATTGAGCATGTTTGGGACTGGATGAAGCGTCGTCTCACGCGGTCTGCACGTCCAGCACGAACGCTGGTCCAACTGAGGCGCCAGGTGGAAATGGCATGGCAAGCCGTTCCACAGGACTACATCCAGCATCTCTACGATCGTCTCCATGGGAGAATAGCAGCCTGCATTGCTGCGAAAGGTGGATATACACTGTACTAGTGCCGACATTGTGCATGCTCTGTTGCCTGTGTCTATGTGCCTGTGGTTCTGTCAGTGTGATCATGTGATGTATCTGACCCCAGGAATGTGTCAATAAAGTTTCCCCTTCCTGGGACAATGAATTCACGGTGTTCTTATTTCAATTTCCAGGAGTGTAGCTTAGCAAAGGAATGCCAAACAATCTACACTTAGAGAAAACTTCATATTATGAGCTGACTAGTAAGGAAATCAAATGTCTACACTACAGATTAAGAAATTAGGAAGAACTAAGCTAAAGAATATATATACAGATGATGGAGTAAACACTGTCTACAGAAAACTAGCTACACACTGTGATGCTATGTAAAAGGTATTTACATTTATACAAGCGGCTGTTTGCGTGCTACACAAAAGAGGATATCTACATGAGGAATGAAGGAATATAAACCTAATCTTGAATATACTACGAGAGATAGGATTGTGCCCTGTCTACGACAACGCTTCTCTTTACAGGTGCATAAGAATAAGTCAAAATGACAACCATAGTATGAATGTGATCACTCTTACAACTCATAAAAAACTGATAAAGAATTAACTGCATACTAACAGAAATTGAATATATAAGTATTGAAAGTGTGATGCATTAGTAGCCAGCAAACAACTATATAGCTAGTTTTAAGTTAGTATTCAAGTGTCCTTGCAACAAACAATGCAGAGTCATGTCCTGGGTAAAATAAGGAAACAATAGTTAGGTGCTTGGTACCAAAGCACAAGGGCTACACCAAAAATAAATAATTATATTTATAAAAAATGTGTGTGTCATGGTGTGAACGTGTGTATGAAAATGCTGCAGTACACCATATGCATAGAAAGATTGAACTTAGGTCTGGTGCTACCAAATGAAAACGGATCAGACCAAGCATTACAAGTACATGTGGCTGAGCAGAGTGCAAAGCAAGACTTATTACAGTACATTTGCACATGACGTCTCAACATTATTTTACACTTGTTCATTTGCAAAATTCTTGTAGAGACATATTCATGCACAACAGAATACACAAGAGTGAGGTCATGTAGCAAAACAAATTGTAACTCACTAACACTGAAGCAAAACTGTTTACAGTCGATGATGACACTTCTATAATGCAATATTGTACTGTCAGAATGTATTAGTAGATAGTAGACACAAAGTAAGTGGGTTAATACAAATAGATAGTCATGAAATGATGTACTTAATAGTTCTTGTTTGATAAACGAAGGGTGGCAGTAGTAGAGTCAAAATAAATGCTTCTTTCTGTCCATAACAAATCCTAGTAAATTTTTCAGAGGCATAGCTAAACGTAGTTATATGGGCTTATTGTGATTTCATGTTGTGAAGCTTTCTTTCCTCAGCATCTGTAATGATGGATGCTCACGTCAGGTGTGATATGACAATGTTGTATGCAAATATTTTCTCAATACTGGAAAATGAGATTGAAAAAATGACACCCTGTGTAATCTTAAAGTAAGATGAGACTATGAATATAAATTGTTCACAAACGAACATTTGAAAGGGTAATACTCAAGTGCAAATGTAATAAAAGATAATGTAAAAGCTGAAAAATATAATGTGACATGAAATCACAAGATATGTACATGATTTTAACTGTCTTGTATGTATGATTTCTGTACAGTCTTTATGTATATTTTTGTATGATATTTACGTAAAGAAATGTAAATTCCATGTGAAAATGTGTATCTATGGACTAAGAAATATGCAAACCTGGCATGTCAGTATATTTTGAAATGTAAATACTTAGGTTATTGTATCAATGATGGAATGTAAAAACTATGTATATGACGCAATTTAAAGTTTAATATGTTTTCCAAGACTGTATGTGAACTAATAACTGAAGCTTCGAAACCCATAATTCCATGTGTTCCCATGAAAAATGTGTGCGACTTCTCGGAATTAATGAACATTTATACCCTCGGTGGACTCGGTTATTGACAAGAAACAACCACTGAAACATGTGGATTACGACAGGAACAAATGCCTGGGCCGTAAATGATGAACCTCCTTGCCTTGATGGTTCCACTGTACACAAGCCTCAGTGCACCATGTTGCAGCAGTGGGATGAACAATTATATTGACTTTGGATAGATAAGTGAAACTATAGCACACTTATAGACAGCTCAACGTAACTACAGCATTAACAAACTCAAGTGTGCATGCAGCATATGTCATGTGATGTGTGCATGCTGGACAATGCCGCAATAGCAGTGGTTAGATTCCAATAATCAAACTACAGGCTCTGAATTCAAATGTGCCTGTTGATGCAACCTGTAAAAATATTTGTTAATAGTGTTAGTAATAATTTGTACAGTGTACATTAAACAAAATTAGATATGTATGTTGCATAATGACATGTTCCATGGGTAGATGAGGCAAACTGGGGCACAAATAAAGATCTCAGCAGTCTGAGAGACCAACAGATTAAACTACAGAAAAGGGCAAATAGTGAAATGCACCACCACTGTGTACTGACATCCAGTGATATGAATCACATCAGTGTACAGGGGGGGGGGGGGGGGGGGTCAATTGTGCAGGTTCTTTAAATGGCCTACACATATAAATAAATATTTGTAATGATTCCCTTGTGGCAAAGATATTGTAGGGAGGTATGATTATAGCTGAGTAAGCTGACAGAAAATTGAAAGCTATACTGTCAATGTTTTTATGTACCTCAGTAACCCTCCCCCCCTCTGATCTTACTATCTTTTGAGCTGGAGTGACAAAGGCCATGTACCTGTACTCTCCCAAGATTGTGTTAATTAGAAGTTATAATATGCAGAAGTCACAAGTTTTCATCCTCCTACCGCACTACGTCCTAATCTCCACATACCAATACAATGAGAATGTGCATTTTTAAATGGACCTTTTCAGTGAAGAAGTCAACATGAAGAGATAATAGCTGACACAGCCATCCTGGCATTGCTGTACATAATTAGGGAGATGAGGTAAATATCAATCTGCACACCAAAACTCAAAGGAATTAATATTCAAGCTCCATTCCAGAACTGCCACAATGTTTCTTAACCTGCTCATATTGATACCATATTGAATCATATTATTTTTCTATCTTTTATTTTCTTATATATAAGCTATGTGTAAACTGAATGAGCTATAAATCAAAGACATCGCCAAAAGAAAATTAAGGAGTTGTTTTGTGGCAAGGATAATGTTTTGATACATTGTTAAATATCTCTATGAAACAAAGTGAGAAATAGGCTCTTCAATTTATTAACTCATGTATTTTCACCCTTTTGTTTTGGGATCCGTCATACTAGCATTGTTAAAAATGTGTATTTTAACCATTCATTACAAATATTATAAATAGTTATTAGAAAAGGAATATTTATTCGCATGGTTATATTTTCAAATCCTATCTGTTCATAATTTCACTCGCCGTCAAGATCCTGCATCAAGAGGTTCAGTGCAGACAAGAATAATTAATGGTGTGATCTGGAGGAGCATTCCTGCATTGACATTGTCACACTCAAGATTAAACACAGTGGAAGTGATGTGAGGGTAATCACTCAAACTTGATAGGTACCTATTGAACTTGGTTTTCTTATACTAAAAATATTGTGCTTATAGACAGATGAACGGTTTCAGTGGTTGTGGTGATTATTTGGTACTGCACACTACTGGAAGCAGCAGTACATAATGCAGATTATGTTTATTGCCTTGGAACATAGTTATGTTCAAGGTCTGTTGATATTGGTATCAGGTAAAGTTTACCCAGGACTGTGCACAGATTCATAAATTATCTTCATATTTCTTTTAACTATTCTTTCCAATCAGTTTTTCCAGTTATTCAAGCAATTCTTCATCTTCTTTCAAATAACCCATGTGGAGAGTATGATGAATCAACTTTGGCTACTCTTCATTGTATTAGATTTCCTTAGTTTCCAAATTTCCTTCATCCTTTTAGATTGTTGTTCCCTTTCTTATTGAGTCCACTTTTGTCTACTTGTTTGCTTTCTCTTCTGAAATTCTACCTTTTGAACTGCCTTTCTGAAATGTGTTCTGTTTTCTATTACACCTATTGTGATTCCAGAATGTTCCATGTCCTTTTCAGTCTCTATGATCCGTGGGGGCTTAGATTTGTAGCTATTGAGTAATATGAATATCCCCTTGGTTAGTCTGTTGTTATCCATTCTGAATATATGTCCAAAAAACTGTAGTCTTCTCTTCCTCATCACACCAGTTAGTTTTTCCGTTTTCAAGTATAGCGCTCTGTTTGGTCTTAATCTGTATTCAGCATTATTGTTTCTTTTAGCTGCCAGTATTTTCCTTAAAATTCTTCTTTCAACCTTCTCTAGTTTCTCAAGATCTCCATCTCTTGTTAGTTTAAGTGTTTCTGCTGCATACAGAGCTTCAGGTCTGGCCACTGTTTGGTAGTGTCTTAATTTCATGTTCCAGGACAAGGATTTTTTCTTACAAAAGTTTGTGGTCATATGAAACACTCTTTCCATTTTGTGCACTCTAGTTTCTATAGCTGTCTTTTCTTTTGCGTGGTATGTAACCCACTCTACTAGGTATTTAAAGGAATCTGTTTTGTGTATTGTATTGTTGTCAACTGCAATATTTTGAGGAGCATCACAGCATTATTAATCAATTTCCAGTCCCACATACCTACTGAATGGTGACCGTTTAAAGGACAGTGCCGAGAAAAATATGAACAGATCTTTCAATTGTTGAGATAAAAATTTTTGAGGTAAATGATTCATATCACTGTTACAAGAAACTAATGAAACTTTCATTATATTTGTTACACGTCCATAGGATTGGAAATCATCAAAACATCGAAGGAGCAAATTAAAATTAAATTCTGTCTACAAATGAGAAATCAGCTGCTATGCTGTATGCTTATATGGTCGCACTGAGAGCTGTCTCTCTGGCAGCAGGTAATCTCTTTTCCTTCCAGTTAATATCCTTTACAGAAAGTGCATTTCGACAGAAAAGATGAAAATTTGTACAAAATCATCATTAAGGTGCAAGATAAGTCATTCAAATTCTTTAAGACTGTGTCAGATAATAGCCAGGTTCATTAGTGATGATGGAGGTAAACCTACTTTTATTGAAAGTGACCGATACAGACAAAATTTCATTTTTGAAAATTTTTATTCATAATTTTGTTAAAAACTATTCACAACGGAATTGTGGCGGTTATCGACTGCAAGAATCGATCACCTCATCTTTGAGAACAAACTTCTTTGAAAACTGTTGATCTCTGTGTGTTCCAAACTCTGTATTCAAGCGGATCTGTGTGTACCGACATGATCAAAATAAAGTTAATTCATTATAAACGAGTGAATACTTAATGTTGGGTTCGATATTACCGTATGTAAAATCTCGATTCCCACACTGGTGACCCCAACACTCACAAACGCTGCTTATGATGCCAGAAATGTGTACTGGAACATCGCCATGGACAAACAATGCAGCAAACCTTTGTTGGATTTGTACATCCATCGACTTCGCATCGCGCTACATCTGGATGCGCTGTACAGGAAGTGTAATTAGTATGTAAATTCCTGACTTTTGTGTGAATTGTACTTTTTGTCTGTCAAAACCCGCTAAACGCATCGGTAATTTCACTTCCGGACAGTGCAGTGCTCCTTCGCTGATTAATTTGGACAATTTTGACTTGCTTCTGTGTAATGAATTAACTTTGTGCAGTGCTTCGACATTGGACAATCATGCTGAACAATGGACTGCAACAAATGGGGACTATGTTGCAAATCCCAGTTCGCACAAACTGAACTACGGCTAAATTGCATGCTTGCCTGACACAGCTACCGCATCTTCCGTGCTGCGTGCAAATTAGTTCTACCCAGTTTCCACACAGCCTGTCATCCAGAGTTCGAATGTGAGCGCCAACTTTTCCACCACTTCTCCACGCTTGTCCCTCATTTGCAGCATTCAACTACCAACATTTCTCTCGGACCAACTTCCAATGTGGTTCATGGCCACGGAGTATCTGTGACAATTTGTGTGACAAGTACACCAGAATGAAAGCCGCTTTAATTCAGCGCCTGTCACCAACTTCACAGGAACAATTTCATCAAGGACATCCTATCGATCAATGACAATACACCAATTACACCGACGACAATGCCGGCTGTTCCTCAGTGCAACACTGGATGTGCCACGCCTCCCTCTACGCAGCACCCGAGCTGCACCGACTCTGCCCGACCGCTACCGAGAGTGATGTCATGGATGCCGCCTGCTGGCTCACTGACCTCGACCCAGTCAAAACAAACAGCTGTGTGACATGCGATCCTGCCACCGCTACCACAATCGCATCTTGTCAACAACTTGCCGACACTAAGCATGCTTACCGCCCGGCCGTTCACTACTTGATCACGCCCGCAACTTGTTCACCCACCCCAGAAGACGATTTCAGCTGTATCAATGCTTCATACAGCAGTGAACATATTCTCACTCTGCCGCCACCGAGTACTGAGTTTCACATTCGCGATCACACACACGATCTCTTCTACTCGAACTGTTATGTCAATACTGTGCCGCCGAGCTTGTCTTGTATGCCAGGTTACCCTCTGATGGAGACAGATTCTGGTTTCGACCCCATCTTACTCTGATACACAGCAAACTGATTCACAACATACATTTTCGCCTGAATAACTGCAACAGCTACGTAAGCAAACTACGACATACAACTTGTTGGTACAAGATCAGTTACACATGCTGCACCTGACACCGACCGAGCACGACATGCAACGAGATGTTCCTGTCATTGTTCCTCCTCCGACTGCTGACAATCCTTTGCCGTTACTACCAGCTACAACTAATACCCTGACGATCGCGCTACATGGATCTATGTCCAAGATGTCACAACTCTCATCATCACGCCGCCTCAAGTGGAAATTCTACATTACTGATGTGATACAAGCAACTTATTTACGCTGTTGCCACCTTTCCTTGGTAGTTCCAGACACTTCGTTTCTGTCCTACGGCATAACCAGCCGCATTCCAGTGTCGCTTGCTTTGCCACCCTCTTCACTACCTTCGCAATGTACGACCAACACATCTGCCATTTCTGCTTCAACGACTGAGCATTTTTCCGCTCCGACACACGACCATGCAGCAGTTTCGCGCGAGCAGCTTATGGCCTTATGACTCGACTGAAGCTCCAATAGCGACGGCACACATGCAGCTCCAGTTCCATCGAACTGTGTTGCCTCTCCGCCACAGACCATCCGGCGATTCGACTTCTTCACATTCACATTACGTCTCATCACCTTCCTGCTTCGAATGTGGTTTTGCCGACCACGTCCGCCTTCCACCACCTATCGCCATCACCAGGCCTCATGCACAGGGCTCACGGCCATGCCCCCCAACATTCAATCACGGCTGTTTTGCAATCAAAACACCGACACTGTCAACTCTGCTTGGAACATCCTGCCACCTACTGCTGTAACACACTCACTGTCCACGGACTCTGAGGCGATGCTTCCGTCTACACTGAAGTCATCCACCGACAAGGTCAGTCATGTGCAGCTTGCTGTTTTCTCCCCTGCTGCGACATGAAGTGCCTCTATAACTCCATCATTACCGCGAGTGTTGCTAATCCGGCATCTCTTATGCAACCTGTTAAGCCACAGCATGCTTTCTCCTTTATGCCATATGGCCAATAACAAACTTTTACCAGACACATTGCACTTACCATGGCACTTGCCGGCAAATACTTTGGCAATACATTGCATCGCATCTTCTATGCACTCCATGCCTTTGATCGAATCAAAACCCTGGCCTCGGCACGACGATGTTCTCCCCACCGACACGCCGTCACCTTCTGCTCACACCGTGCCATCAGCAGCATGGCACGGTCAACCCGTGGATGCCTTCCATGCCTCCTTCCCTCCACTGGTCGTGCCTACCGAGACATCAAGAAACGGTCCAATCGCGCCTCGCACTAGCGCCTGCCACGACACGATCAATCACGCGCACCTGCGCCATCAGCTGGCTGGGTGTACACATGCCTCTCATCATCCTTACCATGCTCCGCACTACTGGTGGGGGCTCTGTGGTGGTTATTGACTGGAAGAGTCGACTGCCTCATCTTTGAGAATTAACTTCTTTGAAAACTGTTGATCTCAGTGTGTTCCGAACTCTGTATTCAAGCGGATGTGTTTATACTGACATGATGAAAATAAAGTTAATTCATTATAAACAAGCGAATACTTAATGTTTGGTTTGATATTACTGTACATAACATCTCGATCCCCCCTGAGTCAAAGGAAATGGCCATTGTTGAAAATTCAATCTGAGCTTGGCATCAGTTGAAGGTAACATGCCAACTCGTGAACTGGCCAACAGCAACCAAAACAATGAGGTTGGCAATCCACTATGAATAAATGATGACACTTTTAATATAACTAATCATGATGTAACTTTTATGGTGCTCAGTGAGACAATTTCTTAGTTCTCACTGGGAAACATTTTTTCATGTTGTGAAACTGAAGGGCCTAACAGCGAAAATTCCTTTGATTACTTGCTCCCGACATCACAATGCAAGAACAGAAAAAAGTTCATAAAAACAATGTAAATACTAGTGAGACTCGCAATTTGAGACAACTTGTGCAACAAATAATACAACAGTTTACAAAACACCAGGCATTTCAAGAAAGTATAACACAACAATCTAAGGGTACGACACAGCAGATCACAAAACATCAGGAAAATATAAGACAATAGCTTACACAGCAAAATTAAGCATTTAACAATTTTGAGAATAGTGTTAGTCAACAGTTCAGTGAGGTAAGGAAACCATATGCACTGAATTATCTGAAGAACTATTCGGGAAGTTGACAGAGCTGGGTAAACAACTAAAACAAAAATATAATTACCAACCTATACCACAATATAAATATATTAACGGAAAGAGTATCTTCCATAGACGATAATTAGGAACAAGTTGCAGGTGAGTTACAAAGCCTTAGTGAAACATATTCTCAAATTCGGCAGACACAATTCAAAGTGGATGTGTCCGTAAAAACTGAGATGCAGTCAGCAAGCTGCAAGATGTGCTAGAGCTTATCTACAGAAGTGCAAAAGTTAAGTCTCAGTGTGGACCAGTTAAGTTTAGAGTCAAAATTTGCCAAAAACCAGAGAGATAAGATATGATCAGATGTAAAGGAAATAACTGAAAAAGCTGAAGCCGGGGTGCCTGATAATGGCAGCATCCATGCTGAAAAGGTAGTGTCAGACTGCAAAATTTATGTAGATACAGTACAAAAAGCTCTAAAAGAGAAAGAAGTCAGTTTCTAGCTAAAATAGATTCAGGTTTAAAGGAAGCAGAGGAAAGGTTATGAGGCAGTATTGCTAAAACTACTGACAATCCAAAACAACATTTGACAGAAAAGAAACCCATACTTTTAGAGAAGTTAGATACTTTCGCTGGTTACCCACAATACCCATTTGAAGGAAAATAGTGAAGGTTTCACAATGCAGCAACACTTGCAAGTGTCAAGCAAATGCGGTTGCCACACGCTGCACCACAAACGAACATAAACACATCTGTCACTGAAAGCATGGTGTGTTTGTCAACATTACTTGCAGATGAAGGAGTTCTTAGGCATCAACAATTTCCCATTTCTACCTCTGAAGGGAAAAGAACAAACCCTTTCGAAATGTCTTACACCTGCACCAAAGCCCAGAAAATTAGATCGGTTATTGGATACAGACAGGGTGATTTTCTTCAATGGGCTCCAAACATGGTGGAGCTTTGCCACTGCTATGAACAGTTTGAGAGAGTCTTTCTGGATAAGTATTGGTCTGAGGCCATACAAGAGAGGCTCAGACATGAAAGTATTCAACCCAGCTCCATTCAATAGCAAACATGGAATCTTAAGGAGCTATTTCGAAAAATATTTGAATTAAAATCAGATACTGAACAAACCCAGTATCCCAAGTAGACAAGTTGAAAATTTCAAATAGCTATCTACCTGCCCACATAGGGAAAAACTTATTACCATTCCGGAACACAACACCAAATACTTTCTATCTGTACTGGACTCAATAGATTTGACATACAAAGAGAGACCAGTACAACCCAAGCCTGTTAATACTCATATTTATGCACCAACAAGTGAAGAGCAGGTTCTTAGCACAACACGGATGACAATATTACCCCCCACAGACCTGTCGTAATGGCAGTCACAATGTCAATGGCAAAAGCCATGAATTCAAGGATGGATATAAATTAAATGGGCAAACATTTAACAAAAATAACCACAATGGGCAGTTAGCATATGGCCAGCCTGCACAATATGTACAGGGACAAGCTGCTGGTAATAATCAGCCAATCACTTGGCAAACACAAAAAAATACCAGACAGCCGAATAATCCACAGACAGTAGAATTCGGCCAGCAAAGTAATGCACATATGCCAAATAACATGCAGAAGCAAAGATAATTTGAGTTGGGAGCCTCAAAGGATACTAACTGGCATAAACAAACACCAACAGTCCATATAGTAGAAGTTATGCCTCACCCAGAGACCGATGCCACCATGACACCAGAAAATTTGAACCAGTCACGTAGGTATCCATTCTGTGACCTGGGAAGAGAGTGGGGGCACGAGATTGACACTTGCTTCATCAGATACAATCAAAGTAGTGATGTGAAAGATGATCTGCATCAAAGTAATGAGGATACACAGGAAAACTTGACAGAGGGCAAGGTAAAAGCTACTATTACAGCCAAAATATTTGACCTTGATGCATCGATTCTGTTTGACACAGGTGCTATAACTAATTTGATGTCACAGTGATTATTTCAAGAACTGAAGAAATGAGGGCATATACCCACACTGCCAGTGCAAAATTGCAAGGTACAAACTGTGACTGGTCAGAAATTGAAAGGAGTCAAAATACAAGTTTAATTCATGTACAATTAGGACGGTATGGATACATTTAGGACAAACCAAGTCAAATTGATATAGGCAAGGGCCAATGTCATTTCACAGTAAATAACCAATTATCAGCAATAAACCTAATCAGGTGAAGTACTGAAACTTCCTGGCAGATTAAAACTGTGTGCCTGACCGAGACTCGAACTCGGGACCTTTGCCTTTCGTGGGCAAGTGCTCTACCATCTGAGCTACCAAAGCACGACTCACACCCGGTAATCACAGCTTTACCTCTGCCAGTATTTTGTCTCCTACCTTCCAAACTTCACAGAAACTCTCCTGCGAACCTTGCAGAACTAGCACTCCTGAAAGAAAGGATATAGCAGAGACATGGCTTAGCCACAACCTGGGGGATGTTTTCAGAATGAGATTTTCACTCTGCAGCGGAGTGTGCGCTGATATGAAACTTCCTGGCAGATTAAAACTGTGTGCCCGACCGAGACTCGAACTTGGGACCTTTGCCTTTCACGGGCAAGCGCCCGCGAAAGGCAAAGGTCCCGAGTTCGAGTCTCGGTTGGGCACACAGTTTTAATCTGCCAGGAAGTTTCATATCAGCGCACACTCCACTGCAGAGTGAAAATCTCATTCAGGTGAAGTACTGATAGACGTAAAACTGAAGTTACTCATGACTTTGAGGTTCAGTTGGGGAATCTAATAGTCATGTTTATCAACACATATAACACTCATCAGTTGGCAGCAGAAGTGGTAAACATCGACACAATAAACACAAAGGAAAGATAATCAAGGTGCTAGTCTCAAGATCAGCAAGTGGAACTTAGGAAACTGATACTCACTTGTATACATCTATTTGAAAACAGACCAGGTATCATTAAGGATTTTGTGTACAAAATGGAAGTATATCCTCACGTAACTTTTTGTTATACTTCATACGCTATACAATGGACAAAGAGGGAAGCAGTAAAAAAAATTTTTTTTAAAATTAATAGGATGCTCGAATGGGGCATAATACAACCATCATTTTCCCCTTATTATAGACCTATTTTGACCATGAGTAAGCCAGATGGTATGATGCGCTTGGTCCTTGAATAGTAGCGAGGGAAATAAAAAATGCAATATATAATGGAAACTGATTAATAATTGCTGCTTAAATAATTAAAAAAAGGAATTTTGAAAGAATAATTAAAAAAATTGGAAGGTACACATATCCTGAGTGAACTTTAACTGGCATTAATCTTAACAGACTATCAATATTTAATACATATATTGATCATTTAAATTTATGTACTCCTTTTTCTTGTTCTCGCCATTGCCCATAGAACTTGGTATGACAATACTGGTTCTGTGTCGCCCCTCTTCTACTCACGCAAATTATTCTCGTCTGGTTCATTCCTCTTGATGCAGGATTCTCGGCATGTTGCGGAGATATGGACACGCGGGTATAGTCGTCGTGAATGTATGAATAAACTTTGCTCTCTCGATAGCTTTTTGTAAGACCTTTTAATGTACAATTGGACCAAATATATTTTAACAATATTAACTCTGCTGAACTCATCATACATCCACCCACTACCACTCATAGAGACAAAAAGATGAATATAAAAGCAATTAAAAAATTGAAGAGCATATCTCTACTTGTTTTGTTTGTGACGCAATAGTATTGCTAGTAGAAAATAAAATAATAATAATAGGATACACTACAATCCCCCCCCCCCCCCCCCCTCACTCTACACTGATGTCATACAAAGGTGCGCAGTGTCTGAGCATTTTTCTCTTTTTATGGGTTGATAACTCTGGCCAGTATGGGCATAGCCTTTATTTTTCAAGCATTTGAGTTATCCTACATGGTTACCAATTTATATATGCATGTTAACTGCCTTAACATGTACATACATAAGTTTTCCTTCATAACACAGTGCTTGGTGTAAGCACATAGTCCTATTATTGTAAGACAGTATCTGCCCCGTGTTTAGCTTGCCAAGCCTGTGCATGCAGCTCAACATCCGTTACCATCTCTGCTCACTTCCACGTGTTTAATACAAAGTCAGAGTGCTCGTGTTGTGCATTCACATAGTCTTCACTCCACAAATTCGTGAAGCTTGTGTTCAGTGGCGTGATCCTTTGTGAAATCTTTGATGCGGTAACAATTGGTTTCCATATCAGCGGTCCACAGAATGTTTTTCACCCTGTCGCTTGCACTTACTCAGTGGGGATACTAGCCATACATCCAACATCTGCTGAGAAGGTAAGGTTCTTGCCACTTCTATAACTTTGTCAAGCACAGAAAATTCATGTTTTTACAATGTTGTAAATCACAGAAAGCATATGTTACACAAACTATTGTCATTTCTAGTTCATCACGCAGACACCCACACATCTCACATTCACACCTACTTTGCAGGCAGTTTCCATATGTTTTTGTGCTCTGTTTTTGAGCGTATTTCATACCATTGCATTACACAAAATTTCTGTAGTGTCCTTTCCACATACTATGCATGACAATAATAAAGTTATCCTATTCACTTGCTGACATGCCATTTTCACTACTTATATATATTGTAATGTGATTTTCATTTTGTTTAGTACATTTTGTTAAATTATAATTTCGTTACATTGTTCAATTCCAATTATATGAGTACACTTTTACTCTCATTTGGTTTTACATTCTTTACGTAACATTCATACAGTAATAGATTCTTCTTTCCTTTATGGCATAAATAGACACACATTTCATTTTGATATACAGTGACTTCTTGTCAGAGCATATTTATCAAGTTCAAAGAATTAAATAAGTAAACAATAGTCGTTACAACAGATTCTACATACTGCTTAAACAACTATTTGGGGACTCTCCTCTCTAGCATTCTCCAGGTAACACCTACACACTCCAGGGTTGAGGAAATGTCATGGAAAGGCATTTATGTGCTTAGTTATGTCTCTTACTAGACTTAATAGTGATCCCCAGAACAAAATAGTTTGTTGTTTATAAACATAATGCAAAGTTGATGGTACCAATCATATCAAATACTTATTCAGCTTTTAAAGTGCACCTTAATATTTACTTGTTATGTTCATTGTATAAACGTTAACCATTTCATATGCTGAGGTACACAGAGTTGTATCATCAATACTATATATGTCATGTACAATGAGCGTAAAATAGTTTTTGTATAAGTAGCAAACATTCATACATATCATAAACTTACAACTATATTTATCTTGTGGTGCGGCCCTTTCTCATGTTTATGTGGTACCTAACACTCGACAAGAATTTATCTTTGTTCACTTTAGGATGTGTCGATGCATCGTTCCCTGGAAGAAAAAACTTAATACTAACTTAAAACTAAATCTTCATAAATAAGTGTACAGTGGCTCGATGGTCACTAATACCTCTTTCAAATATTAAACCATGTATTCATTTACTTCAGTGTGCAGTCATGCTATCACAGACTCATTTAATTTCATGTGTGCGTCTCTACTTACCTTGTAAATCTTAAAAGATAAAATTGTGTTGTCAGCGTGGTGTGACCTCTTAGTCAGTTCACCATTCATGCTGTACTTGCTTGTTTACCAGCAGCAAGGGTTTTTTGGTCCCATATTTATAATTATTGCATCTACTTTCAATACTCAAATTTGTAAATATATAGATATAATGTTTATAGTAGCGTAACTTCAGTAAATATTTCATAGTTTATGATCCCTTTCTGTGTATATAATTCCTTAGCTTATCTTTGTTTGTGTGTATTTTGTAGATAGTCATAGTTGTAGTATAGAATCTCCCTTAATTTTCTATGTCCCAGTTTATGCCATAGGCTTTAAAACTGCTAGTACAGCCCATAGCTCATAGGGTTTGTTTTGTGTGTTCCAACACTTTCAACTGTGTCTGGCGCACACGCGTTTACAGTTTCTTGACTAGCTTTCTCCCCAATGCGCATGTGCTGCATCAGCCTGTTACCACTAACATCAAGGCAAGTTGTGTATTGGTGTGCATGCTACCATGCATTTTGCAAGTTCGTTTATTGATTTACATCTGAGCTACATGCAAGGCGAAGTGTTGTGTTTAAAGTATTGACTTTTCTAGACACATAAAAGTAAAATTCTTCCTTGTTACATCCACTCACCTTATCATTTATACGTTTGACATATAAGAGAAAAGAAATTCCTTGTCAACTAACAACAAAAATTCTGGAAAGTGATATTCCAGCAGCCTAAATCTAATATTGTTGTACATATGTACAACTTAGAGGGTATACAGCCTATGTCTTCACTTGTGTTCATGTGTACCAATCTGTC
This sequence comes from Schistocerca cancellata, assembly GCF_023864275.1. Lineage (NCBI taxonomy): Eukaryota > Metazoa > Arthropoda > Insecta > Orthoptera > Acrididae > Schistocerca > Schistocerca cancellata. Next base: position 204,765,879 of record NC_064626.1, read on the forward strand.
TGCTCTCAGGTAGGGGATTATAGTAATTATGTATGGTCCTGTGTATAGTAGTTGCCACTTAAAGTTCAGTTTTCCAATTTTTGTGGATGTGAGGGATTTGGGATGTGTTCTAAGTAACACCTTTTGTCCTATATAACATTGTGTTGTATGTTTCAGCTTTCTGTCACAAATTCCTTTCCTGTGTTTATCCCATTTATATAGATGTGATGTATATAGTAGGAAATATCTCCTGTACATATAATCTCTTAGCTTATCTTTGTGTATGTGTATTGTGTAGATAGTCGTGGTTGTATTATAGACTCTCTTAATTTTCTATGTCTGATTGTTCAATAGGCTTTACAAATACTAGTGAGGGCTCTAGCTCATCAGGTTTGTTTGTTTTGGGCACTCTAACACTTCTAGCTGTGCCTGTCTGGCGCACATTTGCTTGTGATTTGTTGACTAGCTTTCTCTCCAATGTGCGTGCACTGCATCGCTCTGATATCACTTGCATCGCGGTGAGTTGTGTATTGCATTGGACACTACCATGCATTCCACAAGTTCAAGACGAAGCTGTGTGCAAGATGAAGCATTGTATTTAGTGTATCGTCATCTCTAGATACATAAAAGTAAAATCCTTCCTTGTTACAACCAGTCATCTTCTCATCAAATGAAACAAAGACTTGAAAATGTTTATATATTGAAAGAAGGGCTGTATAGCCTCTTAAGATGTATATATGTATAATAACATTAGATTTAGGCTGCTGGAAAGTCACATTCCAGAATTTATGTTGTTAGTTGCTAGGGAAAATTCTTGTTTGTATTCTTTCTTATATGTCAGACGTGTAACCGCGAACAAGGAAGGATTTTACTTTTATGTGTCTAGAGATGACAATACACTAAATGCAATGCTTCGTCTTGCACACAGCTTCGTCTTGAACTTGTGGAATGCACGGTAGTGTCCAATGAAATACACAACTCGCCGTGACGCAAATGGTATCAGAGCGACGCAGTGCATGCACATTGAAGAGCAAGCTAGTCAACAAACAACAAGCGAATGCATGCCAGACAGGCACAACTGGAAGTGTTGGAGTGCCCAAAACAAACAAACCTGATGAACTACAGCCCTCACTAGCATTTGTAAAGCCTATCAAACAAACAGACATAGCAAATTAAAAGAGTCTATACTACAACCGCGACTATCTACACAATACACATACTCAAAGATAAGCTAAGGGATTATATACAAAGGAGATATTTACTTAAGCCACATTACTACATACATTATATCTATATATAATTGCAATATTTACAAATTTAAGTATTGAAAACGCATGCACTAATCATAATTAATAAACGAGAAAAGTCTTACTGACGGTAAGCAAGCAAGTACAGTATAAGTGACAAACTGAACAAGAGGTTACACCATGTCACTAATACATCTTATCTTTCATATTTATAAGGTAAATAGAGACACACACAACATAAAATAAGTTTTGTGGTAACATGACTGCACACTGAAGTGAAGATTTAGTTTTAATTTGGTATTAAGTTTTTTTCTTCCAGCAAACGATGCATCAACATCTCCTAAAGTCAAGAAAGATAAATCCTGGTAAAGTGTTAGGTACTGGTACCATATAAACATAAGAAAGTACCATGCTGCAAGTAAATATAGTTGCAAGCTTATGATGTGTATGAATGTGATAGTGTGAAAGTATGTGAAGAAGAAAACAGTTGCAGTACGTCACGTATCACGATGCTGACCTAAGGTTGAATACTACCAAATAATGAAGGAGTTGAAACCTATATACTGTGAGCATTGACTGCCCATGAAAGTGTCAAACACCTGAATTCCATTGAAATTTTTATGCACATTTGTTACTTATGTAAACATTGTTTTACATTCATTATAAGTAACACATCATATTGATGATACAACTCATTTAACCTCAGCACATGAAACGGTTATCCTTTATACAGTGAACATAACAAGTAAATATTGAGCTGCACTTTCAAACACTGATACGATTGGTATCATCAGATTTGAGTTGTGCTTAGAAACAACAAACTATTTTATTTTTGGGATCACAGTTAAGTTGATTAACAAGATGTAACTGATCACATATATGCCTTTCCATGGAATTTCTACAACCCTGTAGTGCATAGATCCTTCCTGGAGAATGCTAGAGAGGTGAGGCCATGCGTAGTTATCTGAGTGGCACATAGTATCTATTGTAACAACTATTATTTACTTCTTTGATTCTTTTTGAATTGATGAATATGCTCCAACGAGAAGTCACTGTAAACTGAAAAGAAATGTATGTCAGTGTATGCTATAAATGAAAACAGTATCTGTTATTGTATGAATGTTATATGAAGCATGTATAACCAAACAAGAGTAAAATGTCTACTCATCTAATTGGAATTGAATAATGTAACGAAAATGAAATCTGACAAAATGGGCTAAAACCAAATAACAAGTAATGACCCAATGTATAAAAAGGAGAGAGAATATGTTACAGACTATAATGTATATGAGCGATGTTAAGGGCATCTCAGCATATGAATAGGATAAGTGTATTTTGTAATTGTATTTGTATTTGATTATGTTATATGCACAGTATGTGGAAAGGACACTACAGAAACTTTATTTAATGCAACTGTATGAAAGGCGCTCAAAAACAAAAGTGCAAAAACATATGAAACCTGGCTGCAAAGCATTACTGTGCTTGTGTTGAAACAGTATGTGGGTGTGGGTGTGGTAAACTAAAACTGGCAATACTTCATGTAACATGAATTTTCTGTACTCGTCAACACTGTAAAAGCAGCAAGAAACTTACCTTGTTGATGGATGTCAGACCTAAGGCTGCTCTCCCCACTGAATAAGTGAGAGTGACGAGCTGAAATAAATTCCTCAGGCAACTGATATGGAAATCAGTTGTCACTACATTGAAGATTTCACAAAGAATCATGCCACTGAACTCAAGCTTCACAGATATGTGCAGTGAAAGCCACTACAAAGACACGATACACACATTCTGGCCTCGTACTCGACATGAGTGCAAACTGTGACGATAATGGACATTGGGCTGCATGCGCATACTTTGCAAGCTAATACTCTGCAGATGCTGACTGACAATAATGGGACTATGTGGTTACAGCATGCACTTTGTTAGGAGAGAAAACTTATATATGCATGTGTTAAATTAAGCTGACATGGCCATACCAGCCAGGTTTATCAAACCTCAAAAAGGGAAATAAGCTCAGCCACTGTGTGCCTCTGTAAGATGCCAGTGCACAGTGTGGGTTAATTGTATTGAATCATTTTCTTTTCCTTTTCTATATGTCTGTGTATTTTCGATATATCTATATGTAAACTGAATGAGCTATAAACCAAAGACACTGCCAAAAGTAAATTAACTAGTTATTTTGTGGCAAGGATAAGGTTTTGATACATCGTTAAATATCTCTATGAAACAAAGTAAGAAATATGCTCCTTAGTTTATTAACTCATGTATCTTCACCTTTTTGTTTCGGGGAAATGGTAGCATACAGACGTATGCTTGGATCTGTCATACCTGCATTGTTAAAAATGTGTATTTTAACTGCTCATTACATAAAAAGTTATTAGAAAAGGAATATTTACTGCACAGATTAGATTAGGTTAGATTTACTTTCATTCCAATTGATCCGTAGTGAGGAGGTCCTCCTGGATGTGGAACATGTCAGAAAAACAACAATACATGACAAATATTTACAACTAAAACAAATAAGCTAATGTACCATTCCACAGGTCCCAAGTGGAATGATCGTCATTTTTTAATGAACACTAAGAGTCATTTTACAAATACTAATGCACTGAATTTAAAATAAAAAAGTTTTTTATTTATTTATAAGGTAATAAACATGTAATACAACTACTGTAATACTTATTTACAATGAACACATTACTGCATTGAAATGGTGCAGAAGTTAGATTATACTTTACTTACACACACACACACACACACACACACACACACACACACACACACACAAATTTTCAGTGAACACATTACTGCACTGAAATTGTGCAGAAGTTATGTTGTACTTATATACAAATCAGTTGGTTTTACTAAGAAATTCATCAATGGAGTAGAAGGAGTTGGCCACCAATAAATCCTTTAGGCTTCTCTTAAACTGAATTTCATTGGTTGTTAAGCTTTTTATGGCTGCTGGCAAGTTATTGAAAATGTGTGTTCCTGAATAATGCACACCTTTTTGTACAAGACTAAGTGACTTTAAATTCTTGTGAAGATTATTCTTATTTCTAGTATTGATTCCATGAATTGAGCTGTTGGTTTGAAAAAGTGATATATTTTTAATGACAAATTTCATTAAGGAATAAATATATTGGGAAGCTGTAGTTAGTATCCCTAGTTCCCTAAACAGGCTTCTGCAGGATGTTCTTGAGTTCACACCACATATAATTCTTACTGCACGTTTTTGTGCCCGGAAAACTTTAGCTTGGCTTGATGAATTACCCCAAAAAATAATCCCATATGACATTATGGAATGAAAGTAAGCATAGTATTCCAGCTTTTTCATTTTTATATCCCCTACGTCTGACAAAATTCGCATTGCAAACAGAGATTTGTTAAGACGCTTCAGCAGTTCTGTGGTGTGCTCCTCCCAATTTAATTTATTATCAAGCTGTAATCCCAATAATTTAACACTGTCCACTTCTTCTATCTTCTTGTCATCATATGTTAGACATATACTCTTGGGACACCACTTACAAGTTCTGAACTGCATGTAGTGTGTTTTTTCAAAGTTTAGTGACAAAGAATTGGCTAGGAACCAGTGATTAATGTCCACAAATATTTTATTGGCTGATCTTTCTAAGACTACACTTGATTTGCTATTTATTGCAATGTTTGTATCATCGGCAAACAAAACAAACTTGGCATCTGGTAATGTTACTGATGAAAGGTCATTGATATACACAAGAAAAAGTAAGGGCCCCAAAATGGAACCTTGTGGGACCCCACATGTAATTAGTTCCCAGTTGGATGATGCCTGATAGCTTGATACATGTCTCTTTCCTAATAACACCCTTTGTTTCCTGCCAGAGATATAAGATTTGAACCATTTTGCAGCATTTCCTGTTACACTATAATATTCTAGTTTACTTAAAAGGATATTGTGATTTACACAGTCAAATGCCTTTGATAGATCACAAAATATACCAGTTGCCTGCAATTTTTTGTCTAATGAATTAAGCACATTTTCACTGTAAGTGAAGATAGCCTTCTCAATATCAGAACCTTTTAGAAATCCAAACTGTGACTTTGACAGTATGTTATTTGAGATAAGATGGTTATAAAGACGACTGTACATTACTTTTTCGAAAATTTTTGAGAATGCTGGTAACAGTGAAATTGGATGGAAATTTGATGCTATTTCTTTATCTCCCTTCTTAAACAGTGGCTTAACTTCAGCATATTTCAGCCATTCAGGAAATATTCCACTGATAAACGACTGGTTACACAGATAGCTTAATATGTTACTTAGCTCAGAATCACATTCTTTAATTAACTTTGTTGATATTTCATAATACCCACTAGATGTTTTTGATTTTAAAGATTTTATGATGGACATTATTTCTGTTGGGGTAGTGAGGGTCAAATTCATATTATGGAAATTACTTGAAATGTCTGGTCTAAGGTAATCCATAGCAGCATCTACCGAACCTGACAAGCCCATCTTTTCAGTAACAGTTATAAAATGTTTGTTAAAAAGTTCTGCAACACTATACACATCTGTCACCAAAGTATCATTTACTCTTAATGCTATTTGTTCCTCTTCATGTCTGGTTCTACCGGTCTCCTCCTTCACTATATCCCATATTGTCTTTATTTTGTTATCTGATATGACTATCTTTTCCTTGTAATATATTTGCTTTGACATCCGTATTACAGTCTTTAATATTTTGCAGTATTTCTTATAATGTGCTATAGCATCAACATTGGAAATGTTTCGGATTGACAGATACAGTTTTCTTTTTGTTTTACAAGATACCCCTATTCCTCGAGTAATCCATGGCTTCTTTGTAGATTTTCCTCTAACCTTGGTAAGTTTTGGGGGAAAGCAGTGTTCAAATAAGGTAAGCACTTTATTAGCAAAAATGTTATATTTTTCATTCATGCCATGAGCACTGTAAACATCAGTCCAGTGAATGTCTCTGAGGAGTGTCCTAAAATAATCAATTTTTGGCTTACTGATTACCCTCTTGAGCTCAGATTTAACAGATTTTATATCCTGTTCAGTATTAACATTTAACAGAAGGAACTGCATGTCATGGTCTGAGAGGCCATTGGCTATTGGTTTTGTAATATAATTTTGTTCATTGGACTTTTCTATAAAGATATTATCAATGGCTGTTTGTGAGCAAGTGGCTATCCTAGTGGGGAACTTTACTGTGGGAATTAAGTTGAATGATAGTGTTACTAACTCAAATAAGTTCTTATTTGGAGAGTCTTTAAGGAAATCTACATTGAAATCACCAGCAACCACTATTTCTTTGTTTTGGTTGTTAAATGGGCCAGTACAGCTTCAAGGTGGTTTACAAACAGATTAAAGTTACCTGCAGGTGCTCGATATACACTTAATATTATGAAAGATTTTTTGTGAAAATCTAATTCTGTTGCACATGCTTCCATATGCTGTTCTTAAATTTATGACAGTTCCTGATGAATGTGGCAACTCCTCCTTTCTCCATTTCTGATCTACAAAAGTGAGATGCTAACCTAAACCCTGTAACACTTAAAAGTTCTATACCAGTGGTCACATGATGTTCAGAGAGGCAGATTATGTCAGCTGGGTTTGAAGACTCTAATTCATCTATGCAGATAGTTAATTCATTAATTTTATTTCTCAGTCCTCGAATATTTTGATGCAATAAAGATAGCTGACATTTCACATTGACTGTGTTAAAATTGGGTGGAGTTAAAATATCTGCTGACAGTTGAAAATTCTTAACCAATGGCTGTTTATGCTGATGTAATAAGCTGGAATTATGTTTTTTGATTTCTTTCTCAAACTGAAGGTTTGTCTCAGTTCTAACCTCTCTTAAAATTTGCTTTCTTTCTGTCCTCCCTACCCTAAAAAAGGGTCTTTTCTGAATCCTATAACCACTGGTATTTTACCACTCATGACAGTGCCTCCCCCCTTTAACTTTCCTGCTATTTCCCCAGCCAATTTACCCTTCCCCTTCCTGTTGAGGTGAAGGCCATGCCTAGTATAATCCCACCTACTGAGAGAATCAACATGAACCACACCAATGTGTGACCCCACACCCGACATGAGCAGCCGTTCCAGCTCCAAATTAACTCTCTTGACAGAAGAGTTCAAATGAGGTCGGTCTTGGCGCCCAAGAACAGATACAAACTCAACACTAGTATGCCTCGATGCTGATGCAATCTTCGCCAGGTCACACTCTATACTGTACCCAGGATCTCTGTCAATACTGTTACCTGCCCCACCCACTATAACCACGGTGTCTTCCTTAGTGAAATCTTTGCAAAGTGATCCTAAATCCTCTGTCACCTGCTCCAGACCAGCACTAGGTTTAAAAAAAGTTATAAGTTCAGCAGACAAGAATAATTAACACCGTATCTGGAGAAGCGTTCTTGCATCAACATTGTCACATTCAAGACTAAACACAATGGAATTGATGTGAAGGTAATTACTCAGACTTGAACTTCATTTAGTTATACTACAAATATTGTGCTTCATGCATTTAAGATCTTATAGACAGATCGACAATTTCAATGGTTGCGGTGATTATTTGGTACTGCACACTACTGGAAGCAGCGGTATGTAATGCAAATTATGTTAATTGACCTTGAACATAATGAAGGTCAACGTCTGTTGATATTGGTATCTGTTAAAAGTTCACCCAAGATTTTGCACAGATTCATAAATTACCTTGAAAATTTTCTCAACTGTTCTTTCCAATCAGTTTTTCCAATTATTCAAGCAATTATGAATCCATTTCCATGTCCACATTCCTGTTCAATACCTGTGTGTTTATTAACTCATGTACCTTCACCCTTCTGTTTCAGGAAGTGGTGGCATACAGACATATGCTTGGATCTGTCTGGTGTATTTAAACATGCATTAGCACAACTACATCAACTCTGAACAATTCACATGATCTCTCTTCCTAACCACTGTAATATTATTGTAGCGAGATATTTAGCGAATTTTTATTCTATTTGTTGCAAATTGTCATTGCTGATGATGGTGATAAGAGACAAATTATACATAAGCAAGTGAAAGATACAATTTGTAGGATAGTATACATGAATTATTCAAACACAAAACACATGTGTGCATATACCCCAACTGTCACTTGGAATCAGCAACACTGCAGTCCTCATCCACTCCTTGAACAGTGGACCCACCATCATTTGTGAATTAGACTATAGAGAAGTGAGAGTTGCCACAATTAGTGATGCCATTGTGGGTACCAAGTCTTCTTGCATAGATCATGTGTCCACCGATAACCGTGCAGTATTCTTCTGCCGGGCGGCTATAAAGGTGCAGCCCTCCCAACCAGTGCCCATTCATGTGAGGAGTTGCTCCAGACCTAGTGCCAACCACAACTGCCAGTCCTTCAATTGGACCTCATTTTGTCACAGCAGAGCCTTCCGCTTTGAGTCATGTCTGAGTATTCGCTCAGCAACTTGTCTGAGTTCTCCATGGTGGATCCAATGTCATCCACACCCATCATCGCACTTATGTTCTGTCAGTGTGCAACTCACCCTTTCTCCTGGATTTCAGCAGCCATGTCCGCAACATGTTCCATCTATGGCATTGGTTGTAGCAGCCACACTACCTCCAGCCGACTACGAGCCTCCACCTTGCAGGAATCTCTTCCCTGGATTGTCCTCAAACTCTACTGTTCTCCTCCAGTGTGGTCACCATTAGAAGAACTTTCAGAGTGCAATGTCAGTGACTATTGGTGAATTGCAACCAAGTAGTGCAGATTACCACCCGAATGATTTTTTGTTGTACTTCATTTATGAGTATAAATAAAGTTCATTTATTCTTCCTACCTGGGGCGTAATAGTTGGCATAGCTATCACAGCCACAACACAAAAGAACTTAGTTCCAAAACTTAGGATAGTGTATATACTTTCATACGTGTCTATCAACAGTACTGACACTTTACTTAGTTCCAGAAAGCTAGGATAGTGTATGTACTTTCATATGTGTCTATTGACAGTACTGACACTTCTCCTGAATCAAAATACTGGCAAGCAATTTTGTCTCATAATTCTATAATTTTCAGTTTTTCCCTTCTGATTTATCTCTTGAACTATAAAACATTTAAAGAAATCATGGAGTGCTTGTAAAATATTCTGTCTGTTGTTGCTTCTATATCTACATCAATGTACATGCGCAACAAGTCACAGTATGGTACACAGTAGAGGGTATCTTGTACCACTGCCAATCAGTCGCTTTCCTGTTCCATTTGCAACATATTACAGGCAGCGCTAGGCGGGCGTGGATGGCAGAGAGACCACCCAGTGCCGCCTGAGCATAAATACTGGACGACATCCTCCAATACAGCAGTCTCAGGTAGCACCTGAAGAAGGCAACGAGTTACGTGGCCGAAATATTGTGCCAGAGCGACAGAAACATCCGGCAGTAGACCTGATCATTCCACATGGCAAGATCTTGCCAGGAAAGCCTGTAGAGTTAAATCAAATTTTGTTAACAGTCAACATCTTTTTTATTCTCATGTCTAAATATTGTGGCCCTCTGCTACTAAAGGGCTCCAAATGGTAGCTTGTAACATGGTGGTAAGAAAGGTAACTATGACAATGCATGAGAAACAGTGTTCTGTAATCACGTTTTGAATTTGAAGAGTTCATTCAAATGTGGAGCTCCGTTTTCTTCAGCATGACAATACCAGACCACACATGAGCACTGTGACATCTGCAACAATCAAGCATCTTGGGTTCACTGTCATTGATGCTCCTCTATACAGTCCCGACTTGGCCCCCATCTATTTATCACCTGTCTCCAAAACTTAAAAGAGGAATGCGTTCATTGCCAAGATGATTATGTTGAAAATAAATATTTTGACATGAAGAATAAAGATGTGAAGCGTTAATAAAGTTTGATTTATTTAAAAAGGTATAAGAGTTTTCACATAAAAAAATCAGTCATTACTTTTCAGCATGTCGTCAGACATCACAAAACAGACACAAAACTTGATGGTGAGTCACTACATGGACCAGGTATAGCCTCCTCACTCTTGTTTCTGATATTAACAATCACTACACACAACATTGCATGTGGCTTAACACTGTATTCAATATAGCTAGTTATTGGTATGGTGCATGATAATATTACTTAGCTAATGTTGTTACTGACTATAAATATTTGAGAATGGCATGAAGTGTGACAGCAGACTGGTTTTCAAGAGACTGAATAGAATCCTTGTTCTTACTGTGTGATTTTACATAGGATCAGAATTTTCTAGAATTCTCAGTAAGCTCTTTCTATAAGATATAATGGCGGAACTTCACATAATATGCAAAAAAACTGGTGATTTCTCAAACTGGGGAACAATCAAAAATGGGGTGCCCCAAGGTTCGGTCTTGGGTCCTCTGCTGTTCTTAATGTATATTAATGACTTGCCATTCTACATTCACGAAGATGCAAAGCTGGTACTTTTTGCCGATGATACAAGTATAGCTGTCACAACCAACAGACAAGAATTAACTGATGAAATTGTAAATTATGTTTTCCAGAAAATCATTAAGTGGTTCTCTGAAAATGGGCTCATATTAAACTTTGACAAAACACTGTATATACAGTTCCACACTGTAAATGGAATGACACCATTAATAAATATAGACTTTGATCAGAAATCGGTAGCTAAGGTAAAATATTCAAAATTTCTAGGTGTATGCATTGATGAGGGGTTGAGGTAAAAACACATTGAAGATCTGCTGAAATGTTTGAGTTCAGCTACTTATGCTATTAGGGTCATTGCAAATTTTGGTGATATACATCTCAGTAAATTAGCTTACCATGCCTAATTTTCATTCTCTGCTTTCATATGGCATCATATTCTGGGGTAACTCATCATTGAGTAAAAGAGTGTTCATTGCACAAAAGCGTGTAATCAGAATAATTGCTGGAGCTCATCCAAAATCATCCTGCAGACACTTCCTTAAAGAGCTGGGGATCTTCACTGTAGCCTCACAGTATATATATTCACTTATGAATTTTGTTATTAACAATCTGAACGAATTCAAACGTAATAGCAGTGTACATGGATACAACACTAAGAGAAAGGATGATCTTCACTACTCAAGGTTAAATCTAACTTTGGCTCAGAAGGGGGTAAATTATACTGTCACAAAAGCCTTTGGTCACTTACCTAATAGCATCAAAAGTCTGACAGATAGCTATGTAGCATTTAAAAGGAAATTAAAAGAACTTCTGAATGGTAACTCCTTCTACTCATTAGATGAATTTTTGGATACAGTAAGTGGGTAATTTCCCCACCAAAAAAGAAAAAAAAAATTAAAATATGTAACGTCATGTAATGTAATATCTTGTATAGACACCTTTTATTAACCTGACATGTTCCACATCATTACAAAGTGTCATATTCATGATCTATGGAACAAGTACTAATCTAATCTATGAGCTTCATGCATCAGACTTTTTATAGACACATGAATTTCTACTAACTATGGCTTTTCAACATTACTTCGTTACTTTTTGAACTGAGATTTCAATAATCTCTGTTTTCTCAACATTTTCCAAGTTTTGTTTTAAACATTGGTGAGTCTTTTCTGTCCTTGATTTACTTAATTCAGACCATACTTCCCCATAACATGATTTACATACAATTTAAACATTGCCCATAGCTCCTCTATGTCCCTAATACTAGAATTTTTCCCCCATCAGTCTTCTGAGTGGTTTGATGCAGTCCGCCACGAATTTGCTCACTGTGCCAACCTGTTTGTCTCGTATTTGCACATGTACCCTTCTTCCTCAATCATTTGTTGGAAATATTCCAATCTCTGTCTTCCTCTTCCATTTTCATCCTCTGCTGCATTCTTTAGTACCATGGAGGTTATTCCCTGATGTCTTAACACAAGTTCTATCATTCTGTCCCTTCTTCTTCTCAGTGTTTCCCACATGTTCCTTTCTTTGCTGATTCTGTGGAGAGCTTTCTCTTTCCATCTTATCAGCCCATCTAAGTTTTGATATTTTTCTGTAGCACCAGTGAACAGAATATGAACTTACTGAGCATCGGATCAGTTTTTGCCTGGATTCAGGATTTCCTGCAGGTAGAACTCAACACGCCACCTTTAAGGGAATAAAATCAACAGATATAAATTCAGGAGTACCTTAAGGAAGTGTCGTAGGACTGCTGGTGCTTACAGTTTATACAAATGATCTGGTGGATTCTGTCACAATCTCCATGAGGCTGTTTCCAGATTATACAGCTGTCTACAAGAAGGTAGCAATTCCAGAAGATTGTAACAAATTGCAGTAGGACTTGTACAGGACTGACGATTGTTGAAGGGACTGAGAGTTAAGAAATATAACATAGTTCAAATTAATGAATAAAGAAATCCACCAGTGTATGGTTACACTATTGGTGATAAATCATTGAGAGCAGTAGATACTGTACAATACCATGGGGTAACCATTCATCAGTCTGGGATCCTTATCGAGTTGGAATAATGTAAGAGATAGGGAAAATACAGCAAAGAGCTTCATGCTTGACAACAGGGTTCTAGAGTTGGCACAAGAGCATTATGGAGATACTCAACAAATTATAGTGCGGGCCAGCCACGGTGTGCCAAACTACACTCGTGCAGCATGAACGGGCCAAGGCTCAGCCTGTCACTTGGCTTTACTCAGGCCTTCTCAGAAGAACACCATTTACTATTGCTGTGCAAAATTTTTAGGTTGGCACAACTCTCTGAGTCTGGCAGAATCATGATGTCAATCCTGTTTACCTGTCACTTTTGTTCATGGTATGAAGGACATTCACAAGTCCAGTTGCTGTTTGTATAAAAAGAGGCAGCCTAGCAATCTGTTGTCACAATCCTTTAAAATGAATGGGAATGATGGAAGAAAGGGATGGGAATTCTCAGTTCACTTAAGTGATGGGTACTTCATGTTTTGCATGAAGTGATGTTAGAATATCATGCAGAAAGATTTAGTTGACAATGAAAGAGCAAAAAATTACTACAATCAACAGATGAGATTCATTGTTCTGATCATCTAGAATCATTTTGTGCTAAATTTGAAGGCATGGAGCATGTGGAGAAATTGTTGGTACAAATAGTACAATTTCTGAAGTTGCATGCATCATCGCATTGTCAGTTGCTACAGTTTTCAATAGAACTGAACAGAATATGGAGACTTCATTTGAAGTATTACTGAAAAGTATGTTGGTTAAGTCAAGGGGCTTTCCTGAAATGATTTTTTGATTTAAAACTCATTATTGCCAAATTTAAGAACTAAAAAAGGAGTGCGGAATGAAAGAACATATGGAAAGGATTGCTGACTTCACATTTGAAGTGTACTGGACTGCTGCACACTGGCCACAGACATCATAAGGTAATCTCTTTCTAATTAGATGGGATTACATTTAAAAAGAAGATCGTGTAGTAGAAGGGACAAATTCTGAAGAAGACAGTGCAGTTTCCTAAGCTAAAGAAAACATGAGGTTTCAAGAACTCATTTTGGCCTTGAAAGAATTACACAGTTAGTTTCCTAAACACTTTGGGGACATCCAATCTTACATCTGTTTTCAAGCGTTTTTGGGACCATCCATTTCAGTTGAAAGTGCCCCTGTGCATGTGCAGCTGTAACTGTTTGTTCTGCAAGTTAATACTCATTTTAAAACAAATACCTTTAACATTAAAATTGACTAGGATGTCTACATTGTTGTCCTCAGGTTCAGTTTCCATGTCTCCATAAAGAGGTTGCAAAAGTGCTACAATACTTAAATCAACACATATGTGTGAAACACATTTTTTTGGAATATGAAACTAAATAAATCATGATTGTTTGGCAACCTGAGTGCAAAAATGAGTGAAATTGTTTGGATGCTGACAGTTTGTATCAGAAGAAAACTGTCTCTTCAATATGCCAAAACTAATTAAATAATACTCACAGTTTGTTTTGTTTTTTTATCTATGTTGTTGATAAATGATGTCATATGCAGTGTGACTGCAATGCCATTCAGCTGTGACACATATGCAGTTCCTCCTCTCCCCTCTCCTCCCCCTGACCCTTCCTCTCACAGCTAGACAGTTTAGTGTGGCAGTGGGGTAAATGTGCCACCCAGGTTGAGTGCTATGGCACTTGTGCCAGGGCACAGTTCATTAGGTGAATTCTTGTCCACCCCTGCTCTAGTGGCAGATGCTCCAAGAGAGACATTGTGCATCATGGAAATGCTTACTATTTAAATTCTGAGACATTACATTCCAGTAAGAGGAGGGCAACATATTGCTTCCTCCCACATACATTTCACGAAGAAAATCTGAGAAATCAGAGGTCTGCCTACAATCATAATTCACATGTGCCATTCATGAATGGAACAGGGGAGGGGGAAAAAGGTAGTGATACCAAAAGTACCAAAATGATTATTTCCTGTAACAGTGAAGTTTGGGACGTCTGCACTTAGATTACTGCCCCGCTATACCTGCAGTACATATTAGTTGTTTCGTTGAAAGTACACAGGTAGCTGTTGTCCAGACACATCTTCTAATGGTACGTAAATTTGAAATGGTCCAAAATGAACTCCTATGGCATTCCAAAATAAGTATTTCATATTTTTATGTTTACAATTCTTCTCCATTAACAAGCATTCTTCTTCTCACTGTTGTTTGTGTAATATGACTCTACTAAAACTAAGATGTCACTGTGAGTTTTAGTCAGTTTGCCTTGATGTACTCATCAGCTGCTGCAGAGAGACCTCAAAATAATTTTGCTGTTTGGTTCTTATATTTACTTTCTGGAACATAATTGATGAATTACTACTTTGCAGATACAGTATGATGAGGGGGGGTAAAAAGAGAGGGAGAGAGAGAGAGAGAGAGTGAGAGAGAGAGAGACAAACAGAGAGAGAGAATAACATTGCTGTGGTTGGAGCTTGTGTAGTACTCATTTCTACCACTAGGCATGTATAGCACAACTCATAGTCAGTTCAGTGCCACCTGTGTTGTCAACCTTGCTTGTTCTATTCATCTGCAGTGACTATTTTTGCTAACGCTGTTTTGTTCTTGTTCTATTTTGTATGACAACAAGTTTAAGTGAACAATGTGCAGCTGTGAAATTGCCGCTGAAGCTGTTTTAATGTTGAAAACAGCTTACCAAGGTGACATTATAGGAGAAACACAATATTGAAAAAATTGAGAGCTTGTGATCACAGACCATCAACAGACAATTCATCAACTGTCAGAGATTAGTGAGTTATCTTGTAGCTTGGTTCAGCAAATTTGTGGCAGACGGGATACTGGTTCTTCCACAGCTATCACTGTTAGACAGTTTTTGGCTAAAAATGGCATGGTTCCACTGCCCCATGCACCTTACTTGCCTGACCTGACTATGTGTAACTTTTTCTTATTTGCATGCATGAAAAGGGGCATGAAGAGATACCAATTTGATAACATCGAAGAAGTCAAGGAAAAAGTGAGGGAGGAACTGTCGGCCATTTCCAACAATGACTACAAAAAATGTTACAAACAATGGAGGCACCAGTAGGATAAATGTGTTAGTTGTAATGGAGTGTATTTTGAAGGGGATAAGGTGAAAACAATTTGAAAATATATTCCTTGCTGAATGCTCCTATTGCATCATTAATATTATATTGCTCTAACATATTTTTTTGCCTGAATTTCTCAATCAGTGTAGTGAAATTGCACGTCAGTGCTGAAGCCTACAGGTATGAACCTTATGTGCATTTCTCTATTTTATATCACCAAGGAATACATATTTCTCATAAACATGACTTACTAAGTGAACTTGTTGGGTGCCTGGCTCTTCTTTAAATCTATGCAAATTATAAAAATTGGTGTGTGTGTGTGTGTGTGTGTGTGTGTGTGTGTGTGTGTGTGTGTTTGTTTCATATCTCCTAAACCATTGGACCAAATTCAGCCAAGCTTGCTACAAATGTACCTTACTTTCAAGCAATGCTGCATAGGTAAGAACCACCTACCTATCAAAGGGGTAAAGCTGAAGCATAGCATGCGGCATGTGAATTCCCAGACTTTGTTCATCCAATATTTGAGAACTCTTAACTACTTGCAACAAACTTTACACATAATTTCAAACCTTTACAAAATTTTATCTCACTGATAACTCTTACCAGATAATGAAAGGAAAAAGGTTTATCACTTAACTACTTTTCTGCTGCTCATGCAGTAAAAGTATGACATGAGGCAGGACATTACAATTTATTACTTCTTTACTACTAATTGTATTTCTTACAAATTTTACAGGCAGTATCCACATATACCACTGAACATAACTGCAGATGTATATTACTGTATAACACATAGTTCATGAAATACGATGTCTTATACACTCCTGGAAATGGAAAAAAGAACACATTGACACCGCTGTGTCAGACCCACCATACTTGCTCCGGACACTGCGAGAGGGCTGTACAAGCAATGATCACACGCACGGCACAGCGGACACACCAGGAACCGCGGTGTTGGCCGTCGAATGGCGCTAGCTGCGCAGCATTTGTACACCGCCGCCGTAAGTGTCAGCCAGTTTGCCGTGGCATACGGAGCTCCATTGCAGTCTTTAACACTGGTAGCATGCCGCGACAGCGTGGACGTGAACCGTATGTGCAGTTGACGGACTTTGAGCAAGGGCGTATAGTGGGCATGCGGGAGGCCGGGTGGACGTACCGCCGAATTGCTCAACACGTGGGGCGTGAGGTCTCCACAGTACATCGATGTTGTCGCCAGTGGTCGGCGGAAGGTGCACGTGCCCGTCGACCTGGGACCGGACCGCAGCGATGCACGGATGCACGCCAAAACCGTAGGATCCTACGCAGTGCCGTAGGGGACCGCACTGCCACTTCCCAGCAAATTAGGGAGACTGTTGCTCCTGGGGTATCGGCGAGGACCATTCGCAACCGTCTCCATGAAGCTGGGCTACGGTCCCGCACACCGTTAGGCCGTATTCCGCTCACGCTCCAACATCGTGCAGCCCGCCTCCAGTGGTGTCGCAACAGGCGTGAATGGAGGGACGAATGGAGACGTGTCGTCTTCAGTGATGAGAGTCGCTTCTGCCTTGGTGCCAATGATGGTCGTATGCGTGTTTGGTGCCGTGCAGGTGAGCGCCACAATCAGGACTGCGTACGACCGAAGCACACAGGGCCAACACCCGGCATCATGGTGTGGGGAGCGATCTCCTACACTGGCCGTACACCACTGGTGATCGTCGAGGGGACACTGAATAGTGCACGGTACATCCAAACCGTCATCGAACCCATCGTTCTACCATTCCTAGACCGGCAAGGGAACTTGCTGTTCCAACAGGACAATGCACGTCCGCATGTATCCCGTGCCACCCAATGTGCTCTAGAAGGTGTAAGTCAACTACCCTGGCCAGCAAGATCTCCGGATCTGTCCCCCATTGAGCATGTTTGGGACTGGATGAAGCGTCGTCTCACGCGGTCTGCACGTCCAGCACGAACGCTGGTCCAACTGAGGCGCCAGGTGGAAATGGCATGGCAAGCCATTCCACAGGACTACATCCAGCATCTCTACGATCGTCTCCATGGGAGAATAGCAGCCTGCATTGCTGCAAAAGGTGGATATACACTGTACTAGTGCTGACATTGCGCATGCTCTGTTTCCTGTGTCTATGTGCCTGTGGTTCTGTCAGTGTGATCATGTGATGTATCTGACCCCAGGAATGTGTCAATAAAGTTTCCCCTTCCTGGGACAATGAATTCACGGTGTTCTTATTTCAATTTCCAGGAGTGTACAATAATGGCATGAAGAACTGCCACATCTGTGCATGACATTTTAATTTATTACTTCTTTAACACTAGTGAATTTTGCAGGCAGTATCCACATATGCTGCTAAATATACCTATAATATTATACCATCATACGACATGTAGTTAAGGATCTATGACATCATAAATAATGAGATGCATGAAAGACTGGTGCAACATGCATGATGTTTAAATTTATTACTTCTTTGCTACTAACTCCATGTGCAACACACTTTACAGACAGACTTATGCCTATGAACATATCTACAAATTATATCATTGTATGACACAAAGTTCAGGAGTAATAATATCATAAACATTAAGCATGAGGCCAGACACTATGTAGTATGGATGTGGACACACAACTATAAATAAATATCTGAGCAACACTGACTTTCTCCACTAGTTTCTTTGATAAAAATTGATACCATTCATCTCATAGTGCTGATTTTTTTAATTCTGAAAGCTGTTGATTGGCTGTAGTATGTTAATGATAACTGCAGGCAGCTTACAATAATTCTTTCCACTTTTGCATCGAATGAAAAAACTAGGTAAGTTTTTGCAATTTGAAAAAATGAATATTGTCTCTAGAATGCATGTTGAGCTAATTCTGTAATAGAGGTTTCAAACACTTTTTCTTCCATTCATTCTACATAATAACACAGACATTATACATTGTTCTAGAGTTAACGGAGAGCTTTATGAGCCACATGTGCATCATAGACTTTTGGAATGTTTATTCCTTCTTGTAATTGTTTTTGATCAAGGGGAAATCATAACACTCACATCAAATTACATTATTAACTCTAAAAATGTATCACTTTTGCCCTTGAGAATTGCTGCATGGTGATTTCTTACATATTCTCCTGAAATCTTAAAATAACAATGTTCTTTCCCAGTGTGTTCTGTTAGTAACCATGAGCCATTTCATATCTTCTCCATAATGCGTTTGTGTCAGTGGATGTTACGTTTTTAGGTTCTCTAGATGCCTGTTTTTCATCTTTATTAAATTTTGCTATGTCTTTACTTCACAGGACCAATTAGATAAATCATCGTGTGCATTTCTAAACTAGTGTGGTCCCCATTTAATGGGAATTATAGTGTATTTTGCATTGTTGTTTCATACGTCTGTTTCTTCCACAGAAACAGGAAGATCCCAAGTGCTTAGCACTGAATGTTTCCATGACTCACACTAGCTACAGTTTTGAATATTGCACCTTGTTTTACTGTGCTATTAATGCAGTGAATACTTCTATATCAAATCTGGTGGCTATTCCTTGCCCTTTCCTATTTGCAAGTAAATATATTTTACTTATACTTGATGCTGGAAGTCAAAGTGTTTCAGACTCGTTTTTGCTGTGTACAGTGTTTTGTTTTGTCTTTTGCACATTTGTGTCCTGTTTGGTTAGAGAAGCTGCTAATGCCTCAAGAGGTTTCCTTACAATTGATACATTACCTCTCCTTTTGGTTCCTAAGTTACCTTGTCTTATCTTTTTTGTATAAACCCTTTATTTCTACGTTGTTTTCAAAAATATTCTCTGCTGTTAACGTTTTTAATCTACTCATCTTCAACTTAGAATATAGTGAAGGATTACTTAGCTTACTCACTAAGCTGATATGTAAGAGCATTTAAGAACTATTAATAAATTTCATGCACCTTTCTGTGCACTTGTCCCATTGTAGCACATTGTTTTACTTACTATTTTATTGTTCCTTTTGATTAGTTTGAATTTGTTATAGCACCACATAAGGACTGTGTTTTGCCCCCCCCCCCCCCCCCCCAATATCAGAGGCATTATTGGCAAACACCAAAGATGACCTGGGTTTGCAGAAGGGCGGGGTATAGTGGTCTCTGTGCCAATGTGGCAAGATATATGTTGGATAAACAGTGCACACCCTTGCAGATTGGTACCAAGTACACCAGCGCCACACTTGACTGATGTACTGGAACAAGTAGGCGGTTGCAGATCATTGTTTTCCAGTGAATAGAATACAAATGTACCAGAATAGAATTCAAATGTATGCAATAGAATACAAATGTACCAGAATTTTAGAGCAGACTTCCAAATACCAGGGCAGTGTCATTAGAGAAGCCATCAAAATTTGCACCAGGGGTAATCCTATCAATCGGAGCTGTGGCTACGATCTCAGCAAGGCTTGGGGATGAGCACTGAGTTTAATTAAGAGGATGCTCAGCAAACACAATAATCTGATGGCAATGGTATTCAGAGTAACTCCATTGACGAAACAACTGATGCTGATGCAAGCCGCTCCATGAGAACTGATGCATGTCCACAGGCGCAGACCGCAGAGTGAATGGCTTGCAGTGGGAGGAGATATAACTCAGCCAGGTGTCTCAGGAGCTCAGTTTCTCAGCATAAGGGATGATGGTGACCTGTCTGATTCCTGAAATATTGTGCTCGTTGGACTGTTCAATCGTGAGTGTAATTGTTACATCACCATGTGGTGACTGCAGTTGTCAACACAAGACTATTATGGTGGCAGCATTATGAAGGTAGCCAAAACTGGTTTCAGAGACAGTTTTGGGTAGTAAAAGCAACTAAAACACACAGAATATAATTTTGAAACACTCCTAAATGTTATCAAGGAGGATGGGAGCATTGTAAGTAAAATTTATTTCAAGTTCATTAGACTACCAGTTACATCCTGCAACTATTTAATTGACCAAATAAAAGCTAAAAAATGAAAAATATGTTTATGTATGAAACGTACCAAGTAGGCTAAGCTACTTGATTAGATCTTTCTGAGTAGCAACCAGAATGACATATGAAATTAAATAGATTTAACCAACCCTGAGCATGAACCAGAATGATGTATGAAATGAAATAGACTTAATTAACTAAAGTCTAAAATGAAAATTGCAAAACATATGATTATCACTGTGTAGATGTGTCATGTAAACAAGTAATAAACCATTTACAACAACACCTGAATTGTCATTCTGTGCCAAAAATTTACATAATCACAAAAGGAAGGTAATTAAGTTCAGTTAAGCTGAATAGGAAGATTTAAAAAACAACTCATGACAATAAAACATCAAATGAACAACTAAGTGGAATAATAAAAGACTGTTGTTAGCAAGCCACAAAGAAAACAATTCATCAGATACATACAAAATAATAGGTTTAATTGAAGAAAACAGCCCTAAGTGAGATTGTAATTACTGTTAATGACAGTAGATAAGTCATCACTAACTTTTGCACTGGAGCTTTGCTGAAGGTCGCGGTGAGCTGGAGCACCTGAATTTGTTCCACTGCATAAATGTATGTGAAACATCAGTATACACTCAGTATTAGGATAGAAATCAAGGTGAAAGTCACTGCAGGAATAATTATATTAAGTAAAATATGATAGAATCCTGTATTTTAATGGCAGCAGCTCAATCAAGTGAGACTTATCAGTGCTGACGCACCTACAAATAATCCAAAGACTGGAACAGTTCAAAAGAACTGATAAGACAGGATATGTGCTGAGAGAAGTTAAATTCCAGAATGAATAACAGGAATGGTTTGATAGCAGCTTTCAAAGTTTCTTTCAGCTGGATGGGGAATGGAAATTCAGTCCCAGAGTACAACAATGGAATGCTTTGAATAGAAGTCCACTATTATGCAACATTATTCTGTATGTGGAGGAATGAAATTCCAATTGGAATGCACAGGTGAAACCAGTGTCAAGTATAATTAGCTGATTCTTATGCCATGGAGCGATGGTTACGTTAATTGAACAATCAATCTTGGACCTGTTGAATTTGTTATCTATGGGGCAAACAGTCTGCAATATGTTCCAAGAAGAAATAGAGTACATAAAAGACACTGAATTGTATCATCAACATCTAATTGGAGGCGGCCATGTGGGATGGTGCTGGGTTATGCCTATTCAGCAGCAGTTGAATAATATGTGGTTAGGCTCGGCGGAGACTTGGAGAATGGGATCTTGTATCTGCAGATTCCTTCAAAATGACACAGCAGCCTCCTCCACAATGATGGCTTTTGGTGTGTACTTTTCTAGTGAAAGTTTTCAAATTCCCTAAACTTCGCCATACTATTAGCAACAATGTCTGGACATAGCAAAATAATGCAAATATATGACAGAACCACTCACAAGTTGAGGCAGATATAAAATATAGAGGAATGAATGAAAGAGTGAAATGAGGCTGGAAAAGGCACACCAGTTAAAATTGAAGTAATGGGGAGCATGTACCGTACAGAAGTGGAAGTAATGACACATTAGTAGCATGGGCCTGCTAGTCACATACAGCCAAGGTACAACCACATTAGCACACAGAGTGGTGTATAGCAGACAAAAGGCATCGGCTGTGTGGCAGGCATTGTTTCATGAAGTCCATAATGGACAGGATATTGTCCGTAGCAGCACTCCAGTTGGTATGAAATTCTGTACAGGCAGTAGCGATATCAAATTAACATATTTAAAACCCTATAAGACACAAATGCAACACTTAAGTAAAAGATTGTAGCCATCAGGTCCTGAATGAGGTGGAAACACACAACAGAGTCATCAGTATGGCTAAACAATAGATTGACATAGAAAATACTGCCACTACTCCCACCTAAGACTTACAATAAAATTTGATCTTAGTCCTTAGACCATAAATTGTACGAAGGGGCAGAATGTAATTTAGGGCAATGTGAACTCATTGGTTGCTGTGTAATAGTTTTAATGTTCATTGACTTTTGTACTGAGTGATTCTTTCTGAATTTTGCTGGAAGCTGTGCTTCCTGTTCAAAAGTTGTAAATTTGGCCACAACATAGACCAATACTTTCTGATCTATTGTACACAGGTATTCAAGTTCCTTTTCATTTCCCATTCTTATCAATGATATAATCAAGGAAGAATTTATGTAAATTTGTCTTTCAGACTGTTCATTTTCTTGGTATGCTTTTATTTCATCAGTATTTACTTTGTGCTCTTTGGCAGGTATGGTACCCCTATGAATTTTTCTCTCTCTGCTTCCAAAATTACCTATGCTCACTGGCAAAAATGTATCTCTTCTGTTGTACTTATTTAAGATACACTGTGCTTCACACGTGTCTTTTGCTGTCTAAAACATCATTTCTTGTTCATGGTTCCATCAAGAAAATATCTCATGTTAACAAATCTTTCTTTACCTCTAAAAAACTTATTGTCCCTGTAGTATGCAGTATTTTCTCAGTTTTGCTTAAGTTCAATGCTGCGGTATGTCATTTAGTGAGTTGATGGAATGTGCCCATTTGTTCTGTACTCCCTTGCATCCTTATAGTGGAAATACTGCAAAAATGGTGGACATTTTCCCCAATTTTGACTTCTTGTGTTCAGAGGTTAACTATGCCTTGAAAACGGCACAGGGAATCATTGCCTAAAAGTGCATCAAAATTGTGGTCATGCTTCCAGACCACTTCAAATGCATTCTCACACTTACTTCCATCTATTTTCAGTTGCAAATTCTGCGAACCTGTTGGGTAAATTACTTGTTTTTCAAATCAACTCAGTCTGCAGTGTGGTGGTTTTTACTCTCAATCACAGACAGATTCAACAAACAAAACAGTTATCTGTGCACCTATATCAGTGATAGAGGTGGCCTGTGTACTATTGATTTTGCATTCAAGGTTATGTTTGCCACATGAGGGAGTACTCTCTCTCTTACCGTATTTTCTTTGTGAAAGGGGAGCAAAGGGCTCTGGTGGAACCCCTCCTGTATGTGTTTTCCATATTCACACTCCTTTGAGCTCTTTTGTAATCTATTTGTTTAGCAGAGCAATGTTATAATGACTGAGAGTTTGCTCTCTCATGTCTCATCTTTCTACAGTAGGCACATGCTAGTGCCAAACACTCAGGAGACTTGTCACCAGGATGTGCACCCCCTATGAACAAATACATCTACACAATGAGCTTCTGCTTCATTGAGTAATACCTCATTCCTTTCATTAGTTTTGTCTTAGACATACTTTTGACATGACAGAGCTCTTTTTCTATCAGTAGTGTGCTCTAAACCCCTTTTGAAATTTTGGCATACTGTAAAACTTGGTCCCTATAGTAGCTAACTTAATGCTTATCTCCAGATCTGACCACTAGCCCTTCTGGAAAATTGTCAGGCGCTTTGATATTTCTGTGCCCTTAACAGAATTTACATAATCACATGCTTCTCCTTGCAACATAAACTACAGGTTGGGATGCAACCAGCTGTGGGAACCCTGAAAACGGTGAATCGAGGCTAAGTGTAGGCACATTGCTGCTTTATGGTGTCACATTTACTAATGCTTCATTAAGGTACCTTTGCAAATCTTAATTCTCCACTCATAGTTGATCAAGTCTTGCTTCCAGGTCAGGATCCATCTCCAGCTATCCCTCTGTGCTGGACGTGGGCATCATTTTAAAATACATACATCGAAGCATTGAAAAAGCCTTCAGCAGCAGCTCTTGGTGACATCTTAGGCAACAACAGATCATGGCATTGTCTTCTCCCTAAAAGCAAAGCTCACAGCTTCCTCTTGCTGGTCAGCGAATAGTGTGGCAGCAACACAGCAGTGATGCCTGGCATCAGCATGGTGCTGGCTTATCGTACCCACAATATTGCCTTGTGTGTAGCTGGCAAAGGCAATGGGTGATGTCATACACCCTAACACAGCTGCAGGTTGGGGCAGGAAGCATGGACTGAATATGCTAAACACTCGTCCATTGTGTCAGAGCAAGAAGCAGGAAGTCTCCACACAACTGTTTCACGTATCCACTCATGGCTTAGTAATTTGTATGTGGCACCTCAAAAGTAAAAAACAGGATGAATTCAGTATCCAGCTTCTGGTGCTTGCTGGATGTCCCTTTGAGGTGTAGTCAGTATTAGAAAGTGGTGTGGGTTTGTAATTAATATGTGGTACTCAGATTTAGAAAAGAAACTGTATCAGTTTATTTGCTAATGGGGATTACATGGCAAGGTTTGCTTGGTGGGGAGGGGGGGGAGAGGGGGGGGGGGGCACGAGAAAATAATTCCAGTAGCCCAGACCGATCTTGAGGGGGAAGGGGAAATTCAGAAGTAAAGGAACTGAGACATTTAGCATCTGCTGTAGGCAGTGACTCAGAACAAAAAAAGAGAGATGTTTTTCAGTCATGGTTCCAGAAGCCTTCAGTCTCACAGGTCAGATGATACTGTGATATGATTTGATTGGCAAGGTAGCTTTGCTTTTGACGATTCAGCTTATTCTGATGTGAACCTATTGATTGTTGTAGCGTAAGCTTAAATTTGGTGGGCAAGGAAGGCGGCCTGTTTGTAACATTTAAATAATAAAAATTATTTACTGTATTTACTCGAATCTAAGCCATACTTGAATCTAAGGTGCACCTGAAAAACAAGACTCCAAAGCAAGAAAAAAAAAATTCCCAAATCTAAGCCGCACCTGAAATTTGAGACTCGAAATTCAAGGGGAGAGAAAAGTTTTAGACCGTACCTCCAAATGGAAACAAAGTTCGTCCATTGTAATATGAGACACAATTTAGGTTGAATGGATGAAGATACAGCTACAGTAGTTTGGTTCGAGTCATATGCTTAACTGTTTTACTTTACCAAGTAGTCATTGCAATGTGTCAGGTGCTACATCCGTATTTGTATGGGTACCCTTCCTTTTTCACGTGCTTCGATTGCTTATTTTGCTTTGATCTGATAAGTGCCATTCTTCTTGTTATAAGTGTTTTCATCACTCTTAAGCTGAAACTGCATTATTGTACTGTGTCATGCATTGTTTGTCGTATTCTGATAATGAGTGTTTACGACCTGTCGCCGCTCGCGGCATGGCTTGCTTTTGTGCGTGCTACTGCAGCTTACAATAAAAAAAGATAGGAATTGTCTCATAAGTGAAACAATGGCAAGAGACTGCTATTTGTTGTTACTTACACTGCTGCTTTCCTTGATAATCATCAACAAGAACCAAGTAGACTGCGTATGATAGAAGATGTTCTGAACGAGAGTTTAGCGAAAATTTTTCTCCATTTGAAAATCTTTGCAGACACCTCTTCAGTACATTACATTCTGCACAGAAATTAGTCATTTTAGATTTAAAAAGCTAGTCAGTTGCTGTGCTTCATTTTTGACTGTATCACTATTCAGCATAAGAATAATACGAATATAAACATGACATGACATTTATATTCTTCCGCGTTTGCTGTTGTCTCACTCTAGTGTCGTAGTTTATTAGGCCGACAGGATTTAAATGAGATAGTAGCAAACACAAAAGAATACATGGCATAATGTTAACATTCTTCTACCTTTTCTTTTAATATATTTACTGACGCAGAGGTTTTGGCGCCAGCATTAATCTTTGTGCTTGCAAAACATGCCTGTGTAGCGCTACATATATTCGACAGCAGACGTTAGTTGTGGCGGCATCTACCAACATTTTTCAGAACTTCCACTGATTATGCACTTGATTCTAAGCCGCAGGTGGTTTTTTGGATTACAAAAACCAGGTAAAAAGTGCAGTTTAGATTCGAGTAAATGCGGTATGTTCAGAATGTAGGGGTACCTTGTTAAAAGTAAATGCAAGTGACCTCACAGCTTCTAATTGTACTCTCCAACAGAGCATATGAGATGCTCTGAGATTGCTTTGAAAGAGAGGATAAAGGCTTGTAGTTTCATCAATGAAGAGGGATACAAACCAGGATTGGATAAGGATGTATCAGGAAAGTGACGACAGCTGTTTTGAAGGAAGAATTATGCTACTTGTCTGAAGTAGTTTAGCAACACTGAGCACATGCAGTGATAGCTTGCAGCAATCAATTGGGGCAATAAGGGTGACTGATATTCCAGGAAGGACTAATTCAGTAGTCACTAGTGTAAGGAAGGAAAAAAAAAAAAAAAAAAAAAAAGGGCTAACAGGCAGAATGACTTGCTCAACAGACTGTTTCATCACCTCTTGCTGATCAAGTGGACTGAGAACCATGTAAGGGATATTGACATGATTCCTGGTCGCATTTGTATTTTTTGTTCATAGAAATTATTTCTGCTTTGTTCAGTGCTTATAGTATTAAAGAACCAGAACATCATATTTGGATCTAATTAATAGTGGATATCTGGTCTACTCCAACACTTGATCTGCCACTAATCTGAAACTTCTTGCTTCTCTCCACTTTATGTTTAATGAACAATGAGAAAACACATTTCTCTTATCTAACACATGGCAATTTTTGCTATCCATAATGTAATTAGCATAAAATTGCTTTTTTGTCTGTTAATTTTTCTGGTTGTTTAATGGACAATGATAACACACATTTATTTGATGTGACACGACAATTTTTATTATGCAGAACCTAATTAGCATAAGATTGCTTTCTTCTCTGTTAATTTTTCTGTCTGTTTTCACAGCCATCGAAAAGGAATTAGAAGCATTCCATGAAAAAACTCCATTGGCTTTCTCGAGTATGCAAGACATCCGACACTTCATTCTTTTGTCTACAGTAATGACATGGGCACTCACAAAGCCAGTGGATCCTGTAAGAGAAATATTTCTTTTCTGTTTTAGTTCATGCACACAGTCCAGAGAACTTACATAAAACACTGTATGAAATGGTACTGGGACACCATGAAACTGAGTGAAATTAGAATTTACTCTTTTAGTAAGTATGGAGAAAGAGAAAGAAAGGATAAAAATTGGTCAGAAATTTAAATTCCTAGGAACTTAATGATGATCTTGACAAAATAGGATGATCTTACAAATCAGACCACCATAGCAAAACAAAGTTCAATATGAACCTATGTTTAGTGCAAAAAAACAGACATATATTGTGTTAGAGGAAAAGAAATATTCAAAATGGATGGTGGTCCAAAGTTCAACAGTGAAACCAAGTTAAGTTTGAAACAGAAAAACAAAATGTGGCAGCATAAAGTGTAAAAAGAAAAGTTTTTATTTTTCATCTTATTCATAATGGAAATGGTTACAACCATCACTGTGTCTTATGATTCAGCTGGTATTTCATCTCAACCCCAATGCTTTTCTCTCAGTGAGGTCCTTAATGACCTTTTCCACTTCACATTTCAATATCTGTGCCCACAGTCCATTTCACTGCATTCCTGTTCATCACAGTAGATGTCCTCAGGGTTGGCAAATTTTCGGAAACCACATATACAGTTGCATAGGTTATGGTCTCAGGTATCACAGCCTGCAACAATTTAGCCTGGTTGGCACTTAATACAAGGAATCAACAGAAAAGAATTTCAGTTGATCTACTAGATGGCTAGAGCATGAAAAATACCACCAGTTTTCAAAACACTAGTGTAGTGTAGCATTATTATGGCTGGTATGCTAAAGGTTGTGAGTTCATGTCCTTTTGAGTGCTAGGTGTTTCTTCACATTATTATTGAAATGACTGTGATCATCTTTTTATTTGGTTAAAATAAATTATTACATCTTTGTTTTTTAACCATTAGATATCAGCATTTTTTAAATGTTTAAATATTATGACAGATAAATATATACATAACTAAAATGGAATTGACAGAGATTCCAAATCAAAAAACAATCAAAAAGAATTGATAATGAAATCAAGTGAAGTAAATATGATAAAAATGACATGGTAGAAAGGTACAAATAAAAAAAGTAATATTTAAAGTAATTAACTGAATAAAAATAATGATCACACTCACTTTGATATGGATAAAAAAATATATGCAACCCACCAGGACCCGAACCCACAACTTTCAGCATATAGCTTAATGTCTTATTGTCCTAGGTTCCTAGCCTTTTTTTCTGTCAGTTGAATGATAAGTTAATAAACCAAGTAGCTCTTTAAGAATTCAATTTATTTATTTTTTAATGTGATTTTTGTTATCGGAATGAAAGTTTGACTAAATCATCCTCTTTTCTTTTAATTTAGTGAAATTAAACAAGAAAACAAAAGTCACTTATTTGTTATTAAAGAAATAAATGTCTTTCCAGAATGAATTTTCACTGTGCAGTGGTGTATGCAATGATTTGAAACTTCCTGGCAAATTAAATCTATGTGCCAGACTATGACTAGAACCTTGGACGTTTGCCTTTCTGAAGTTCAGACAGCAGGAGATGAGGTGCTGGTGGAAGTAAAGCTGTGAAGGAAGGTCTTGAGTTGTGACTAGATAGCTTAGTCTGTAGAGCACTTGCCAGTGAAAGGCAATGATCCCAGTCACAGTCCAGCGCACAGTTTTAATCTATGAAGCAGTTCCAATAAATCTCCCTCCTTGAAGTTATTCATTGCATATTAAATTGTTAATGAAAATAAAACAAATAAGTAATTCTGAGCTATTCCTTTTATCCTCAGAAATGTTTTTTGTGGCTACACTACCTCCTGCTTTGGAAATAATATGTTTAACAGATTTCCAAAATGCTTTTTGTGATTTTTTTGTTCATATTTTGAAACATTGTTCTCCATCACATGTTGTGGTCATTTGCCATTTTATTTAAGATGTAATGAACATAATTTAAAAAAAAAACACAAAACAATATTATTTCTTTGGATAGAGAAGCAAATATCCTTGCGGAAGATTAGGTTGCTAATGGTGATTTTACTGCCATCAGTTCTTGTGACAGAAGTTACCCACTTTTTGGTTCCCTTCCATATTTCCTTACCTTCTGTTTAAGTGAAATAATGGTGTAGCTTGTTGACAAAGTTACATTTTATTCACTAATTTGTATCACTTAATGCAGTGTAGTGTATCATACATACTGATAATGTTCACAACACAGTACCAAGTCAATTGTACATTTGTTGTAATGCACTATTGATCATTTACTCCTGATGGTTTTCCACATACTGTTGGAGTACTTTAACTCCATTGTATTTCTGTTGGACTTTGTCTTTAGTCTGTGATGGGATGCTGTAACTGAATGTTACTATCAGTTCAGCCCAAAACACCCATGGTAGCAGACAAAGTATTTCTTCCTCAGCTTACTAAATAGGTGGCAGTATGCATGCTAGTTAAAACACATTTAATGCCTGCTTGACAAGGCCGTATTGGAACAGAAATGTAGCAACATGCTAAGGAATAATCAGAAACATTTATTAATACTTATGATACAAAATTGTTTGACTCTAATAATGATTTGATGCATGGCACTTGATGTCATACACCTAATACAATGAAATCTAAATAACTCTGCTGTCTCGTGGCAGTCTATGGTTTTGTTACATTGATTGAAAGTATTATGCAGACACTCATAGTTAACCGTTCTTACTACTCCATAAAGAGTGACTGCTAAGTTGGAACTGTTGTCTTCTGAACTGAACTCGTGGAACTTTGCTTCGTAATGCAGTTGCAGGTAATGTTGGCAACATAGGAACAGCTGAATTGCGGGAAATGTGTTAGTGTTGGTAGTGTGTCATTTTTTTGTTGGCATTGGTGCAGCAATCTCCATCCACACCAATACTAGGCAGAAGTGAAGCAGTCCAATGTTGACAGTGCTCTTCCTGGCAGCTGGCAATTTTATCAACAGACAGATATGACCTACTATTGGACATGGTGCAGAAGCAGAGTGTACTTCTGACTGCCGAGCACCATCTGGAGATGGCTGCTCTTGCTGTGTCCTTCTTGCTATACAGACAACATTCCCAGCCCTTCCTGCTTCCTTTCTTGTTGGTGTGCATATTTGGAGAGTGTACACTGATTGCTTCTTCAGGAATTCCCCCATAGAACCATGACAAATGCACACAAAACCACAGTGAGCATCAGCTGGTCAAGCATTCACCATTTTGACGTCCATAGGCTTGTCTGAGGTGTAACGTGTGATGTCCACATCCATTGACTTGTCATTGGCTCCATGCAGCTGCAGGCACTGGCAGGGGTGGCTACTGCTTGCATCATAAAGTCCGTCGAACAGCTGCCTGTATATGAGTCTTCTGATTCTGCAAAAAATAAGAGCCTGTGAGTGTGACATTTAGTTCTACAGTGAGTTTTGCAGCTATGATTCCCTTATTTTTTCATGAGAACACTCTTCAGCACCTATCTGTAATGATTGCTCGACACACTCTTTCGTCCACATTGTGGCTGAACAAATGTTGTCTTTCCACTTTCCCTGTATGCAAAATAAATCATATCTCTTGAAACACTTCAGCTCACTTGGTTACAGAAGCACCAATCATACATACACCAACAATTAGTACATTTGAACTCACTTGGCTGTGACATAATGCACTCACAATCTACACAGAACACTGTTTTGACCATGACTGACATTTGCAATGTATTGAGGACATTGCACAGTCATTTGTGGGATATACAACAGCGCAACCTACAGGCTTAGTTAATATTAATGTTTGGGCATACATTTCTCATCATTTTTTCATATTGTTATGTCCAGTCCTTACAACTGCTTGATGTTCTTGGAAGCTGGAACGTTTTTAATAGTATCAGTATGTTGTGGCATGGTGCTGCGTGCAGACAGTATGTGTCCTAAGTATTGCACTTCACAATGAAAGAAGAACCCTCATCTTTGTTGCTTTTCAAATCTGACAATTGTAGAATTTTGGAAACAGAGTCTTAATTCTGTAAGAATTCATGTGGCGTTTTGTCTGAGGCAATTATGTTGTCAAGGTGGTTCACAGCTTTAAGAGCTCATTCTAAACCCATATGAAAAAAATGCAGCTATTCCAAAGGGACAGTTTGTAATAATAATGTAATAATAGAGACCAAATGGAGTGTTTATTACCACAAATTTCTGTGTGATTTTGTCCAAATTGATATGCAGATATTCTTCTTTAAGATCCAGTTTTGCAAAGTACACACCACCAGCTAATTTCGACGTCAGTTCTTCTGTCTTGGGAATACGATAAGAGGCAATAATAGATTGAGTATTAATCATTGCTTTGAAAGCTCTGCATATGTGTAGTGAGCCACTTGGTTTGTGTACAACAATGATCAGTGTTATCCGTTGGTTCCAGTTTCATTCTGTTGAAAATGTTCAAGTTCCTGCTTCACTTTATCTTTTAACAGAAAAGTAATGTTTCATGCTTAGCAAACTTTTTGCACTACATTCTCTTTCAGTGTAATGTATGCCTTCTAATCTTTGATAAAGCTTGTTGTTTCAGAAAAAATATCACAATAAATATCACAATATTTGTTCAACAGCTGATTTAACTTTCCATTCAGAATGTCAGTTCGAATGTGATTTGATCTCTCATGAACAGTGAAGCCCAAAGCGTTGAAGAGAACATTCAAGTAAATTATATGCATTCTTTGACTGTACAATTACAAAGATAGCCTGTTTCATAAATTGTTTATACATAACATCTGTTGGAACTTGTCCTTTTACTGGAATCTCCGGACTGCTGTAACTGAACAGTGAACTTTTAAAGTCATTTCACTTTGATGATCCTAATCTTTGGCACACCTGTAGGTTGACAATTTAAATTGATGACTATGTGTTAGTTTGAAAGTTGCTTAGTGTTTTTTTAGCTTGAAGTGTTACAGATAGCAATATGTTATCAACTGAAGAGATATCTGATGCATGAGTAAGTGTTATTCTAGATGCTGTATATAGTTGTTGCAGGCCTCAACTCTACAGTCAGTTACCTGAAAGGGTGGCAGCGGTGGCACTTTAAATTTTAGTTGCTGTCAGCCTTCATACTTGCTTTCTTCAAGTCTGGCCAAGTGCCCTACCATGAACTCCTGTATTACTGATAGCTGTTGTCGCAGTTTCAGCATGGGCTGTGTTAGAGTGAATTCCAGATAGGCCATGTCTGAAAAATATGCTAAAAACAGTTTACAAAATTCTCAATAATCTTTTTGGAGAGGAGATGGACTTGCAGTCTTTAACTCTAGTATGCATAGAATAATCAAAGCTATTCCATGTTGCCACAAAAATCAGAGAAATAAAACATATACTCAAAGAAAAAAATTGGAAATAAAAATTCCTGCTTAGTTCATTAATGTTGTTCACAGTACTGATTCATTTTACTTGGCACCCTTGTTGATGAGAATAATTCCGTGGGTTTGCACAGCTTCATTGTCACTACTGGGAACTGACTAACATTAATTTTGACTTTGTCTCATCACGAGTGTTGGGTGCTGTTTTTTCCCCCTCCTTCAAATCTGTAAATGTTTTCTTGTTATCAGTGTTCATAAGTGAGGAAAAAATTGTTATGAATCTGTAAACTTTGTCCATCTTGCCAGAAAACATATTTCTGCTACAATTCACTAAATAGGTGGCAGTATGCAGACTAGTTAAAATATACACTTGCTTGGCAGTCTTCTTTTGGTAAATAACTCTTAGGGATTCTTAGGTGTGTCAGTGAGTCCCAGAGCACTCTATTTATGATTTACCATTATTGTCTGAATAGCTGTTTTTAATATGTTTCCTTGACAAATATATCTGCAAAAAGTGCTCATAAATATTCTTGATTAATACCCTTGGGACAGGCAGAATTTGCACTATGTACATAGCATTAGACAGTGATGTGCATTTTATTGTTTTAACTTTTTACATGCTGTTCAAATCTCTTAACTGGTATGGTAGTCATATTCCTCTAATTTTCCTCAACACAGTTCTCCAACTCACAGTTATTGTTCTCAGTGAACATTTGTAAAATTTTACCCTGAAAGTTGTATGGTGTTTGATACAATATGCCCACTGCAGTTTTTATAGCCCTTTGAGGTCATAAAGGAACTTTCTGCTTCATTTACCTGTGCATCTATTGCCTTGCAATAGAGCTTTACTCTTTTGGCTAGCACCACTATATTCCCCTCATTTCTTAATACAACTCCTATGTCATCTGCATACGTGTTTGTAACTTTGATTGTGGCTAAAGCATTTACTCTCCCTCTAGTTAGTCATCAAGTCATTTTAGTAAAGGTTTCAGAGCAATGACATATAGCATCAATGACGGAGGACTCTCTTACTGCACTCTGTGTTTGATTTCAATATTATTGGTGAAATGGCCATTGATGACAATTCTTTTTTATCCGTCACACTGTGTTGATTAATGCTTTGACATATGTTTCATTGAAACTTAAATGTAACAATATCCTTACTTAATTATTCATGGTAGACCCTATCAATTGGCTTTGAAAAGCCTATAAACACTAGGCCATATTTGTAGACAATGTCAATGTAATTGCTCATGCACAATCTTGAAAATGCTGTGTCCCAGGAGACATCTGTGATGAGTACCAGCTGCCTTTTCGAGTATAAATTGCTACCTCAATTACATTACTTTCCTTTTGCGAGTAATACTCTGTTAGCAATCTATCATGTCCTAGTGATTTCTGGTTCATGATTCTTTAATTATATACAAGACATTGCCATTGAAAATTTCAGTGATGAGGTTGCAATTGTCATCCACAGTATTAAATTCTTTAATTAAATTCCTTGCAATAGGTCTGTCACATAATGTTGCACTGATTCTCATAATATAATTGATAGTGGAATATCTACACTTCATTTAGTATGTCTTTGTATTTAGTCAATGGGAAGGAGATGCTGAGGTTCTGGAGGAACGTGAATAGTGTATCCATACCCTTGGTCAACATCGTGAAGATGCCATCAGTGAATCTGAATCAGGTGACAGGTTTGTGATTCTGGGCAGTTAGGAAGGATTCCTCTATATGGTCTGTGAATAGGTTCACATAGGAGGTGCCATGTGGGTGTCCATTACTGAACCATGGATTTGTTTGTAGGTGATGCCTTAAAAAAACAAGCAGTTGTGGGTCAGAATGTACTGTCAGAATGTACTGTATTTACTCGAATCTTAAGCCACACACGAATCTAAGCCACACCTGAAAAATGAGACACGAAATCAAGGGAAAAAAAATTTCCTGAATCTAAGCCGCACCTGAAATTTGAGACTCGAAATTCAAGGGGAGAGAAAAGTTTTGGACCGCACCTCCAAATCGAAACAAAGTTGGTCCATTGCAATATGAGACACAA
The DNA here is from genome assembly GCF_023864275.1 of Schistocerca cancellata. Taxonomy (NCBI): domain Eukaryota; kingdom Metazoa; phylum Arthropoda; class Insecta; order Orthoptera; family Acrididae; genus Schistocerca; species Schistocerca cancellata. The sequence continues at coordinate 204,800,812 of NC_064626.1, forward strand.
TTTAGGTCAAATGAATGACGATACAGCTACAGTAGTTTAGTTCGAGTCATAAGCTTAGCAGTTAAGCTTTACCAGGTAGGCATTGCTATGCATCAGGTGCTCCGTCTGTATTTATACGGCTACCCTTCCTTTATCATCTGGTTTGAAGTGATTGCTTATTTTTCTTTGATCTGATAAGTACCATTCTCTTTGGTATAGGTTTTTATGTCACTCTAAGCTGAAAATGCATTATTGTACTGTGTCATGCATTGTTTGTAGCATTCTGATAATGAATGTTTACGGCCTGTCGTCGCTCGCGGCATGACTTGCTTTTGTGCGCGCTACCGCCGCTTACAATTAAAAGAAAAGAGAGGAATCATATCATTAGTGAAAAATGGCAAGAGACTGCTATTTATTGTTACTTACACTGCTGCTTTCTTTGATAATGATAAACAAGAACCAAATAATAGACTGCGTATGATAGAAGATGTTCTAAACGAGAGTTTATCGAAAATTTTTCTCCGTTTGAAAATCTTTGCAGACGCCTCTTTAGTACATTACATTCTGCACAGAAATTAGAGTCATCTTAGATTTAAAAATCTAGTCAGTTGCCGTGCTTCATTTCTAACTGTATCACTATTCGGCATAAGAATAATACAAATATAAACGTGACATGATATGTATATTCTTCCGCATTCACTGTTGTCTCACTCTTAGTTTCGTAGTTTATTAGGCAGATAGGATTTAAATGAGATAGCAGCAAACACGAAAGAATACATGGCAAAATGTTTACATTCCTATTATTCTTATGGTGAAAGGAATACTGCATGTGATTCACAATTCATAAAAGTTCCCATTAGCAACCATCTCTTGTCACAGGTAGGAAAAAATTCAGAATGTAGAGTTAACCATATTGACAGACAAACATCCCAAACCGTCTTGCCAGTCAGATTTTCGTAGTACATTGAAGGCTGCTACATTTGAAGATGAACAATACAGAATTTGTATTTACTTCGTTGGATGATGTGTGAAAATGCAGTGGTCGAAACTCGGGATGGAGAAAAAAGCTTGTCTTTCACCTTTTTTTTTAAATTTATTTACTGACGCAGAGGTTTTGGCGCCAGTATTTATCTTTGTGCCTGCAAAGCATGCCTGTGTAGCGCTATATATAACAGCAGACGTTAGTTGTGGTGGCACCTACCAACATTTTTCAGAACTTCCACTTACTTTACACTCGATTCTAAGCCGCAGGCGGTTTTTTGGATTACAAAAACAGAAAAAAAAAGTGCAGTAATACGGTAGTCAGTCATGGTAACCTGGGAGGGGGTTGAAGGTTTGGAGTTGGTCAGGCATTGGGAAAGGTAGTGTTCAAGAGCAGCAAGGCAGTGGGCATTGAGGATGTTAGGGTAGAGGGAGACAGCTTCAACACTGACAAACAGGGCGCTATGTGGTAAAGGAACAGGAATTTTGTAGAGTCAGTGGAGGAAGTGGTTGGTGTCTTTTATATGGGACTACTAACCACCAGCAATACCTCCACTTCGACAGCTGCCACCCGTTCCATACCGAAAATTCTCTTCCACACAGCCTAGCCACCCGTGGTCATCCCATATGCAATGATAAGCAGTCTCTCTTGAAATATATCACAGGTCTCACTGAAGACTTCACAACTGTAACTATCCTCCCAGCCTTGAACAAAAACAAATCTCCCATGCCTTATCTTTCCAATTTCCCACCACCTCCCAAAGTCACACCGTCCAGCCACAGAGGAGCATTCACCTCATAACTCAGTACCACCCAGGATTGGAGCAACTGAATTACATTCTTTATTTATTTATTTATTGTTCCATGGGACCAAATTAAGGAGAAGTCCACATGGTCATGGAACGAGTCAATACATGAAATTATAACATGATAGTAGAAACAGATAAAATGAAATATAAAAAACATATTCAGGCGACAAGTCGTAAGTTTAAATAAAGAAAATCAACAATGTAACACTGGAATTTGCTTAATTTTTTAGCTCTTCCAGGAGCTCCTCAGCAGAATTGAAGGAGTGAGCCATGAGGAAACTCTTCAGTTTACACTTAAAAGAGTTTGGGCTACTGCTAAGATTTTTGAGTTCTTGTGGTAGCTTATTGAAAATGGATGCAACAGAATACTGCACTCCTTTCTGCACAAGAGTCAAGGAAGTGCATTTCACATGCAGATTTAATTTCTGCCTAGTATTAACTGAGTGAAAGCTACGAGGGCTATCCACAAAGTACATTACGTTTTCGTTTGTGTCCGTTAGGGGCGGGGCTAGCACGGCCATCTTGGTGTCATGGCATTCCGCCGCTCAGTTGGCATCCTGCCGTGCTAGTGAGAGGTTTGTGCAGTACTCCGTTGAGTTACTGTGACTGTTTGAAATGTCAGCGTTAATTGAAAATGCCGCGAAGTGTGAAGTGTGTGCTGTAATAAGGTTTCTGACTGCAAAAAACTGTACACTGATAGAAACCTGTCGGCAGCTTTGTGAAGTGTATGGGGACAACATAATCACTGAAGGTGGAGTGTGTCAATGGGTCATAAAATTTAAAAATGGCTGAACTAACGTTCACGACGAAGAGTGAAGTGGAAGACCCAGCATAGTGACTGCCGAACTTGTCGAAAAAGTTGATGCCGTGGTCCGTGAAAATCGTAATTTCACAATAACGGAACTCTCTATGAGTTTTCCACAAATTTCACGAAGTTTGTTGCACGAAATCCTTACCAAAAAGCTTGGTTACCACAAGTTTTTTGCAAGATGGATACCAAAAATCTTGACAGAGATTCACAAAAATCAGCGAATGGCTGCAGCGTTAACGTTTTTGGATGCTTACGAGAAAGATGGCAACTCATTACTCGATCACATCGTTACTGGTAACGAAACATGGGTTAAGCATGTGAACTGTGAGACAAAATTGCAGTCAATGCAGTGGGGGCACACAAATTCCCCCTAAAAACCCAAGAAATGCATGCAGACAATGTCGGCAAGGAAGGTGATGGCGACTGTCTTTTGGGACAGAAAAGGTGTGATTTTTGTGGATTTCCTGGAAAGAGGCACTACAATAAACTCTCAAAGGTATTGCCAAACTCTGCACAACCTCAGAAGAGCAATACAAAATAAGCACAGGGGAAAGTTGGGCTCAAAGATCTTGCTGATTCACGACAACGCCCGGGCCCACACGGCAAATGCCACTCGTGAAGTTCTCAAATCTTTTAACTGGGAATTGTTTCCTCATCCGCCGTACAGTCCCAACCTGGCACCGAGTAACTTCCACTTATTCCCAGCAATGAAGAAGTGGTTGGCTATGCAGCATTTTGATGATGACGCACAGCTTCAAAAAGAGGTAACCACGTGGTTGAAGGTGCAGGTGGCCGAATTTTACGATGAAGGAATTTCCAAGCTCGTCCATCGCTACAATAAGTGCCTTAATTTAAATGGCAACTATGTAGAAAAGTAGTATTTAAGTGTGGCTTTCATCTGTATATAATAAAAAAATTTCCAATACTTTATTTATTTTTAATTCCAAAGTGAAATGTACTTTGTGGATAGCCCTCGTACTAACTCTTGGGAATAGGCTAATATTGCTAACAACAAATGACATTAAAGAAAATATATACTGTGAGGGCAATGTCAGGATTCCCAGACTATTGAATAGGGGTTGACAAAAGGTTCTCAAACTTACACCACATATAGCTCGAACAGCTTGTTTTTGAGCCAAAAATACGCTTTTTGAATCAGAAGAATTACCCCAAAAAATAATACCATATGACATAAGCAAATGAAAATATGCGAAGTAGCTACTTTTCGTGTTGAACTGTCACTTATTTCAGATACTGTTCTAATGGTAAATAAAGCAGCATTTAGTTTCTGAACAAGATCCTGGACATGGGCTTTCCACAACAGCTTACTATCTATCCGAATGCCTAGGAACTTGAACTGTTCTGTCTTGCTTATAATATGCCCATTCTGTCTGATCAAAATATCGGTTCTTGTTGAATTGTGAGTTAGAAACTGTAAAAACTGAGTCTTAACTGTGATTTAGCATCAAATTATTTTCCACAAGCCATGAACTTATTTCATGAACTACATTATTTGATACTGTTTCAATATTATGCACAAGATCCTTCACTACCAAGCTGGTGTCATCAGCAAACAGAAATATTTTTGAATCACCTGTAATACTAGAAGGCATATCATTTATATAAATAAGAAACAGCAGTGGCCCCAGCACAGACCCTTGGGGAACACACCAATTAACAGTACCCCATTGGGACTGAACATCACTAGCACTCTCAATATTGCGGAGAATTACCTTCTGCTTTCTGTTCTTAAAGTAAGAGGTGAACCAATTGTAAGCTACTCCCCTTACTCCTTAATGGTCCAACTTCTGCAGTAATATTTTGTGGTCAACACAGTCAAAAGCCTTCGTTAAATCAAAGAAAACATCTAGCGTTCGCAACCTTTTATTTAATCCATCCAAAACCTCATGGAGAAAAGAGAATATAGCATTTTCAGTTGTTAAACCATTTCTAAAACCAAACTGTACATTTGACAGCAAATTATGTGAATTTAAATGCTCCAGTAACCTTGTATATACAACCTTCTTGATAACTTTAGCAAACACCGATGGCATAGAAATAGGTCTGAAATTGTCAACATTATCCCTGTCTCCCTTTTTATAAAGTGGCTTCACTACCAAGTACTTTAATCGGTCAGGAAACTGACCACTCCTAAAGGAAAAGTTACAGATATGGCTAAGTACTGGGCTAACATACATAGAACAATACTTCAGTATTCTGCTAGATACCCCATCATATCCATGAGAGTTCTTGGTCTTTAGTGATTTAATTATTAACTCAATCTCCCTCTTGTCAGTATCATGGAGGAGCATTTCAGGTAACAGTCTCGGAACACTTTTATCTAAGAGCGCTATATGATTCCCTGTTGGGACTAGGTTTCTATTTAGTTCACCTGCTATATTCAAAAAGTGATTATTAAATACTGTACATATATGCGACTTATCAGTAACACGGACATTCCCACTATGCACTGATTCTATATCCTCAACCTGTCTCTGCAGATCAGCCACTTCCTTTACAACTGACCATATGGTTTTAATTTTATCCTGAATCTTAGCTATTCTATCTGCATGCCACATACTTTTTGTCTTCCTAATAACATTTTTAAGCACCTTACAATACTGTATGTAATGGGTTACTGCATTTAGATTTTGCCTGTTTCTAACGTTTTGATATAACTGCCACTTTGTTCCACAAGATATTCTTATCCCTCTAGTCAGCCACCCAGGCTGCCTATTTGTGCTAGTACCCTGTTTTGAACATTCTAATGGAAAGCAACTTTCAAAGAGCACGAGAAAAGCGTTATATTTATCATCTACTGTATCAGCACTATAAACATCTTGCCACTCTTGTTCCTTGATAAGGTTTACAAAGGTCTCTACAGAAACTGGATCAGCTTTCCTAAACAGTTGATAACTATATTTAACATATGTTGCAGCACAAAAATCTTTTAGAGTTAAAATTTGTGCTCGTGATCTGAAAGGCCATTCACCTTTTTGCTAACAGAATGCCCTTCTAGTAATGAGGGATGAACAAAAATGTTGTCTATGGTTGTTCTATTGTTCCCTTGCACTCTCGTTGGAAAAAATATGGTTTGCATAACATTATATGAATTAAGGAGGTCTACCAGCATCGTTTTCCTTGCACAATCACTTATATGATTAATGTTGAAGTCACCACATATAACTAACTTTTTGTTTTTTCTATAAAGTGAACCAAGAACCTCCTCTAGTTTTAGCAAAAATGTTGTGAAATCGGAGTCTGGGGATCTATAAATAACAACAGTTAGAAGTTTAGCTCCATTAAATTTAACCACACCTGCACAACATTCAAACACCTTTTCGATGGAGTACTTTGAAACATCAATTGACTCAAATGGGATGCCGTTTTTCACATACACGGCTACTCCCCCACACTGCAAAGAGCTCCTCGAAAAGCTGCCAGCCAACCTGTATCCTGGTAAAGGAAGCCTCTGAATTATCTCCTTATTTAAGAAGTGTTCAGATATACCAATAATTTCAGAGTCAACATCTATAAGCAGTTCAGTAACTTTATCTCTAATACCTTGTATATTTTGATGAAATATACTAATTCCCTCATTACTTGGATACCTAAGCTTTGTCAAAAGTGGTTCCTTTGTTAGAGAGACTTCCTTTAAGCAGGAATACCTATCAGCTGACTTCAATCTAAAAAAGGTGCAGTTCTAAAACCCACTACTGCAGGAATTTTCCCATGAGTGATCCCACCACCCCCACCTATGCTGTCACCTATAAGCTTTGCCAATCTCCCCTTCCCATACCTGCTGAGGTGCAGGCCATGTCTAGTGAACCCCATCCTGCTGATAGACTACACTAACACCACTGAAATGTGACCCATGCTTTCTGTCATCAGCACACCCCCAAGTCTCATGTTATTATGCCTGACAGCTGTATTAAGATGAGGCCGATCGTGACGCTGAAACAGTTCCACGAAATGCACATTCGTGTTGCCAGTCTGAGTGGCTATCTTTTCCAGGTCACCATCTATGTCATACTCCCCATCCCTATCAATACTATTACCAGCCCCACCCACAATCACTACCTGATCCTCTTTAGTAAATTCCCTACATAACCCACCTATGTTAACAGTCACCTCAGCCAATCCTGCATTAGGCTTCACAATGCTGGTGACCTGGTACTCTCTCCCCAACACTTCCTGCAACAGCTGGCCTACACCTCTGCCATGAGAACTACCTAATAGCAGAACCTTCTTCTTCCTCTTCGGCTTTACAACTGTTCTAGCCACCGTAACTGCTGAGGTCTGCTGCATACTTCCTACATTTACAGCTACCAGAGATTCCTCTCCACTAGACTCTTACAGTTTGTCATATCTATTGCAAACATGAATAGTAACACTATCTGAAAATCTTCTTCTCCTAGCAGATCTCTTGCCAACAGCCAGCTCCCATTCCCCAACCCCCTTCCCCCTCCTCATCCTATCTAGCTCCTCCTGTGCATTTTTCAACTGCACCTGAAGGGCACACATCTTAATGCTCCTGCTCCTCTATCAATTTACTATTGCTACATAACCTGCAGTTCCAGGAGAGGATCTCACCAGAATGCCCACTGGCTTCCCCACTGCATTCCCCCCAGTGAAAATACTTCAAACAAGTCTCACACTGCAATCCACTACTCACAAAACTACGGCAAAGCCCACACTTCTCACTCATGGTAAAATTTTACACTTATTGAAACAAGAAAACTACTTTATCTAAGTTCCGCTACTACAATAAGAAGATGTTAAAACCTGACTACAATAATCACAAACTTACTCTACAAGGGAAGTAACTACTATTATTAACAGTATTAATCAACAACAAATGAGAATATAACAAAAGACTAATACAGAAAGAGAATCAAACGTCTAATGACACAGTAACGAAACTGAAAACAGTTCCCAAAAGGTTCTTCTGAAATTATTTCACCAGAAAACACCAAGAACACCAGTTGAAGACTACTTAAGTTCCTAAATAAACTATTATACACACACAATTAATTAGTACTTAGCTTACGATGCGCCGCTACAGCTGCAACTGGTCAGCACGGAATGTAAACACAGGTAAGAGGTTAAGTTGCTCGATATGAAACACTCACAAATATCAGGTCACAACAAAAGAAAGGCAGAGGTGAATGAAGAAACCACTAATAAGTCACTTATATAGCAAATATTATCACAAAAACCCTTAAAATATGTATCTGAAACCTAAAAATATATAAAAATTTAGAGAGCGATCTCACACGCAGTCACTCGTTTACGACGTCACACCAAAGATCCCACCAGAACTTTGATTACATCTTGTCATGCCCTGAAATTAGAAATGTCCTGCCACTATCCTTCCCACCCCTCCCACAGTGGTATTCCGGAGTCCACCAAATCTACATAATATACTTGTCCATTCTTACACAGCCCCTCCTCCCAATCACTTACTTCAGGGATCATGCCCCTGTAATAGGTCTAGATGCAATATCTGTCTCATACATCCTTTTACCACACCTACTCCAGTCCAGTCACTAACATCAACTATTCCATCAGAAGCAGGGCTACCTGTGGAACCAGTCACGTGACTACAAGCTAAGCTGCAACCACTGTGCTGCGTTCCATGTAGGTATGACAACCAAGAAGCTGTCTGCATGAATGGCTACCAACAAACTGTGGCCAAGAAACAGGTGGACCATCCTGTTACTGTTTACTCTGCCAAACATGATATCCTTCATTTCAATGACTGCTTCACAGCCTGTGGCATATGGATCCTTCCCACCATCACCAGCTTTTCTAGATTGCACAGGTGGGATCTTTCTCTGCAATACATCCTACATTCTCGTAACCCTCCTGGCCTCAACATTCATTAGTCACTGTCCTCATCCATCCAGACCCTTCCCTGTTCCCTTTCCAGGACTAGAAATCTGTCATTCCACCACCACACCCAGGTTTTTCTCCTTTTCTACTACTTCCCCCCCTCCCTCCCCACCTCTCTGCTGCCCTTCGTATATTCTGCAGCACTTCACTGTCCACCATACCCACCATATTATCCCTCCCCCTCCCCACCCTAGCCTCCTCCTTACCTCCTCCCAGTTTCCACTCCTATCATGCACTGGTGCTGCCACTCACAGTGTAATTTCAGTTGCCTGAGACTTCAGTTGTATGTGTGAGTTGCGTATGCATGAGTGTGTGTCCATGTGCGTGTGTGTGTGTGTGTGTGTGTGTGTGTGTGTGTGTGTGTGTGTGTGTGTGTTTTTGTCTATTGTTGATGAAGGCCTTAATGGCCAAAAGCTTTAATTTTGACTCTTTTTATTGTGCCTGTCTGTGACTCAGCACCTCTGTTACATGGTGAGTAGCAACTTCCCTTCTCATAATAGTGGTTTTACATTCGATCCTGGATTTTCTGTTGTTTGATTTTTGCTCGACAGCTTTTCTTCGATCCTAACCCACTGCTGTTTTCCTTTGTTACTATTTTCTTTTGCATCACTATACTCAATGTCTTTCCTTTTTTCACTTCTTTCCTGTGTTTCCCTTGTCACCTTACAGAGCAAACAGCATGCTCTACTTACGAGCCACACTGTATCAACCATCTCGGCCGTGAACAACAGACAGCTACAAGACCACGCTGATGTTGTTGCAGCATCTTATGCCCCACATTACTCCCGCCGATATACTTAATCATACACTTTCAAACTGGTCAGTTTCCCTGTGTCATTTCCTGTCTTTTTGCATGTTAGTGCCTGCATCTTTCCAGTGGCACATGATCGTGTATCTTATCCTGTGAACCCCTCCCCACACCCCACACTTTCTCTGTTCTATCCCAGTTCAGACACACTAATTCCACCTCATCCAGTCACATCTGCTGTCCCCCTTCTTCACACTTATCCATCCTCAGACCTGCTATCCACAGTAGTGTATATAGTTTTTTTATTAGGTATTCTTTACTTTGATTCTTGTGACTTCTCCCAATTTAGTGAGTTATCATGTTTCGCTATCGTCGACTCCCACAGATTTCTTCTTATTTCCCTCTTTTGCATCAATTTCATCCTTTTCATGAAGTTTCACACATATTTGGGTGTATTTTTGTGAACATTTTTTGGATGTAATTCTACATTATTTACGTAATTTTTCGCATTTTTTCGCCACGATGGGTCCTTGCCCCTTCCATCTGTGTTAATACAGAAAAGTTTCCAGATACCTAGCCATATCCCAGTCCCACATTCTGTTCCTGCATTGTTGCTTGGCCCATGGAATCCCCCCTAATGGCCTTACCATTAAATTACCCTTCTCTGGTTGCCAACGCTCCTTCTTCAATGAACCCCACCTGTTCGGATCCCAACAATCCTTTGCCCTCACCAACATAGTCCTGCAAAACCATATCAACCGACCCCAAACCTCCTAACATTATGTTCTTTCCATCCACAAAATTCTCCTGCTATGCAATCCCAAATTCCTGGAACCCGTAACACACACTGAGACTCTTGCCCTGCAGGAACTTAAGCAACATGCACAGTGCCACCTCAAAAAGCTCTCCATCCTGGCCACTTCCTACTCCCGCCTTGGAGTACCACTGTCCACCACCTCTACAACAACATCCAAACTTTCCCCTCATCGCTGCCAAATCCTGTCTCACAGACCTACGACATTCTCCACCCTCCAAAACTCCCTCCCACCACCACACAGAGACCAGAACCTAAATAGACCCACTACACAGTCATGAAGCTTTCCTCCAGAACCCTTAGCCCCACAGAAATATCAGTTCTTTCCAAAGACCTCACCTTTTGCCCCACTCCCAAATTCAATCGCGCAAGACTTATTAAAGATCTTCTTTCCTTCTCCTCCTTTTTTTGCCACCAACCCTTCCAACCAGACTCAAACAAAGACCAATACTGAACCTTGCCTAACTCAGTTCACTCCTCCACCCAACCATGATCCTTCCCCATTGCCCCCAAACCACACCCTGTTAACTTTCCAGAATTTCTTAACCTCAAACCTTGCCTCACCATCATTCCCCAAATCCCTCAACATGCAAACTAATCTTACATCTGCAGAAATAACTGTAGTCCATCATCTAAAAACTTATCCTGATCTTATAATCCTTCCTGTGGACCAAGACTCCACCACTGTTGTTTTGAACTGCAAGGATTACCTGGCGGAAGGACTTCGCCAGCTGTCAGATACTTCCACCTACAAACCTTGCGACAGTGTGACCCCATTCCAATAATCCAATGGGATCTCCAGTCACTCCTCAAATCCTTAGACCCATCCCAGAACCTCTCCCCGGAGTCCATCTCTCTACTTACACCTATCAATCCCTACACTGCTACCTTCTACATGCTTCCTAAAGTCCATAAACCAAATCACCACTGTGGCTTATATAAAAGATACCAACCATTCCCTACACTGACTCTCCACAGTTCCTGTCCCTTTACCACACGGTGCCCAGCTCGTCACTATTGATGCCACCTCCCCATACACTAACATTTCTGATGCCCTTGGCCTTACTGCTACTGAACACTATCCAACCCAATGCCCAACGGATTCCAAACAAATAACCTCCTTAGTAGTCACCATGACCAACTACATCCTCATGTACAAATACTTCTCCTTTGAAGACATTACCTACAAACAAATCCGGAGTTCAGCTATGGGCACCCATGTGGCACCATCCTATGCCAACCTATTCATGGGCCATCTAGCGGAATCCTTCCTAAAACCCAGAATCCTAAACCCCTCACCTGGTTCGGATACTTTGATGACATCTTTGCCTACCTACAAACAAATCCGGAGTACAGCTATGGGCACCCATGTGGCACCATCCTATGCCAACCTATTCATGGGCCATGTAGAGGAATCCTTCCTAAAACCCAGAATCCTAAACCCCTCACCTGGTTCGGATTCATTGATGACATCTTTGCTATCTGGATAGAAGGTGAGCATACCCTATCCACAGTCTTCCAGAACCTCAACAACTTCTCCCCCATTTGCTTCATCTGGTCCTACTCAAACCAACAAGCCACCTTCCTAGATGTTGACCTCCACCTCAAAGATGGCTATATCAATACTTCTGTCCATATCAGACCTACTAACCACCAGCAATACCTCCATTTTGACAGCTGCCATGCGTTCCATACCAAGAAGTCCCTACCATACATCCTAGTCATCCATGGTCATTGCAACTGCAGTGACAAGCAGTCCCTCGAAAAATATATCACAGGTCTCACTGAAGCCTTCACTGGCTGTAATTATCCTCCCAACCTTGTACAAAATCAAATCTCCTGTACCTTATCTTTCCAGTCTTTCACCATCTCCTGAAGTTCCACCATCTGGCCACAGAGGAACATTCCCCTCATAACTCAGTACCACCCAGGACTGGAGCAACTGAATTACATTCTCCATTAGGGTTTCGACTACCTCTCGTCATGCCCTGAAATGAGAAATGTCCTGCCCACTATCCTTCCCACTCCTCCCACAGTGGTATTCCGCTGTCCACCAAACTTACATGTAGAATGTAGAATATACTCGTACAAGACACGCTCCCAATCACTTATCTCAGGGCTCATACTCCTGTAATAGACCTAGATGCAAGACCTGTCCCATACATCCTCCCAACACCACCCACTCCACTCCGGTCACAAACATAATCTATCCCATGAAAGGCATGGCTACCTGTGAAACCAGTCAAGTGATCTACAAGCTAAGCTGCAACCACTGTGCTTCATTCTGTGTAGGTATGACAACCAACAAGCTGTCTGTCCACATGAATGGACACCGACAAACTGTAGCCAAGAAACAAGTGGACCACATTGTTGTTGAACATGCTGCCAAACATGGTATCCCTCATTTCAATGACTTCTTTACAGCCTGTGCCATATGGATCCTTCCTGCCAACACCAGCTTTTTTGAACTGCACAGGTGGAACTTTCCCTGCAATACATCCTACGTTCCCATAACCCTCCTGGCCTCAACATTCGTTAGTCACTGTCCTCACCCATTCAGCCCCTTCCCTGTTCCCATCCAGCACTACACAGCCATCATTCCAACATCACAACCAGTCTTTTTACTTATCTCCTTTTCTGCTGCACCCTCCCCCTCCTCCTCCTCCCCCTCCTCCACACCACTTCCCTGCCCTCCGTCTAACCTGCAGCACTTCACTGTCCACCACCCCCACCACACCAAACTACCCCTCCCTTTCCCCGCCTTAGCCTCCTCCTTACTCCCACTCAGTTGCCGCTCGCATCATGCGCTGTTTGCAGTGTGGTTTCAGTTGCCTGAGATTTCAGTCATGTGTGTGTGTGTGTGTGTGTGTGTGTGTGTGTGTCTATTGTAGACAAAGGCTTTAATGGCTGAGAGCTTTAATTGTGTGAGGCTTTTTGTTGTGCCTACCAGCAACTCAGCATCTCTGCTACATGGTGACTGGCAAATTTCCTTCTCATAATACTGTTTTTACATTGCATCCTGGATTTTCCATTGTTTGATGTAGGAAGATAGGTTACAAGTAACAGGCTGAAGTGGTTGATCCAATCCAACAAGCCACCTTCTTCAGTGTTGACCTTCACCTCAAGGACGGATACAACAGAACTTCCATCCATACCAAACCTACCAACCATCAGCAATAGCTCCAGTTTGATAATTGCCACCTATTCCTTACCAATGAGTCCCTGCCATACAGCCTAGCCACCTGTGCTCATTGCATCTGTAATAGTGAGCAGTCCCTCTCCAAATATACCAAGGGTGTTAATGAGTCCATTACAGACTGAAATTACCATAACAGCCTTGTACAGAAACAGGCGTCCTGTGTCCTGTCTCTCCAGTCTCCTACCACCTGCCACATAGGCAATGTCTGGTCACAAAGGAACATTCTGCTCGTGACTCAGTACCACCCAGGACTGGAACAAATGAATGACTGAATTTGGGAGCAGTCATGTGATCTACAAAATGAAGCTGCAACCATTGCATTACTTTCTAACTGAGCATGAGAACTAACAAGTTGTCTCTTTATTTTTATGCCCACCAAAAAACTGTGGCCAAGAAACAGACAGACCATCCAGCTGATCAACATGCTGCTCACATTGTTTCACTTCAATGACTGCTTCACAGCCTGCACCATATGGATCTTTCTTACCAATACCAGCTTTTCTGAATTGTGCAGGGTGAGTACGCTTCTTGCAGTGTCTCCTACGTTCCATTACCCCCTGATATCAAACTTTGCTAGTCCCTGTCCTCCAACTATCTATCCTCCCTGCTCCCATTACAGCACAACACAGTCTTCTGTTCCTCTAAAATAACCACTAGTCTTTTTCCTCTTCTCTAATTTTCTGCTTTTCCATTCCCTCCGCCCCCTTTTCTCTCTTCCCTTATTCCAGCAGCCCATAGTAATCTCACCCAGTACATTTACACTTGCAGTCCCTTCTCTTCACACTTATCCTCCCACTGACCTGCATCACACTATTTTATTGATTTTTCTCTCATAGTGTTTTCATGTTGATTTTAGTGCATTTTCCCCTTTCACTATCGACCTACACCCTCAGGTTTCACCTTTTTCCCCATACTTCATCTATTCTGTCCTCCATATAGTTTTACATATTTTTTATCCTCCACTGTGAATACTTGCTCCTTCCACTGGCACCAGTAAAGAAATTGTTACTTACCCATATCGACAACCGAGTCCCACATACTGCTCCTGTGCTGTTGTCTAGCTCATGGAACCTTTCCAGATGGCCTGACCATCAAACTATCTGTCTTCAGCTGCAACCCCTCCTTCCATAACGGCCTCTATCTGATCAAAATCTGAGAGTCCATACCCCTCTCCAACCTACGTTATGTTTTTGTGAAGTCCAGAATTATAAATTACAGAATTTGTGACCTTGCAATGAAGCATAATATAACAGATCAGTGACATGTGCCTTTTGGATTCCAGGCGAACATATATTTGTGCATCAGATGGCCAAAGTGTACTACATTGATTTTTTTAAATTATTATTTTGATACGTAGATATTTTGTGTAGCTTATCCTCCCCTTGAACATCAGAATGCTTAGTTATGCTAACACATTTCAAGTTACATTAAATTGTTATGTACTGTATTCATGTGCAACATTTGGTCTGTTCTTTCATTGCAAATAACTAAATAACAAAACATGTTTTGATGTTGGCTGGTGAAATGAAATTGCCAGGTGATAAGTAAAAGAAAAAAAAAAGAAAAGAAATTTACTATCAAAGATAATACAGTTAAGTTCTGGACAAGTACTTCAGGTAGTGTGTGACTGATGTGTGTAGACAGTGTGGATTTGATAAATTGCAATAGATCATCTCTACATTTCAGATATCCAGTTTACAGCAGAGACTGGCAAGAAAGGTCACACTCTACATCTACATCTACATGGACACTCTGCAAATCACATTTGAACGCCTGGCAGAGGCTTCATCGAACCACCTTCACAATTATCTATTATTCCAATCTCATATAGCCCACGGAAAGAATGAACACCTATATGTTTCCGTACGAGCTCTGATTAACCTTATTTTATTGTGGTGATCATTCCGCCCTATGTAGGTCGGAGTCAACAAAATATTTTCATATTCAGAGGAGAAAGTTGGTGATTGGAATTTCGTGAGAAGATTTCGTCCCAACAAAAAATGCCTCCCTTTTAATGATTTCCATCCCATCATTTCTGTGACACTCTCTCCCATATTTCACGATAATACAAAACATGCTGCCTTTCTTTGAACTTTTATGATGTACTCCAACAGTCCTACCTGGTAAGGAGCCCACACCGTGCAGCAGTATTCTAAAAGAGGATGGACAAGCGTAGTGTAGTAGGTCTATTACATTTTATAAGTGTCCTGCCAATAAAATGCAGCCTTTGGTTAGCTTTCCTCACAACATTTTCTATTTGTTCTTTCCAATTTGTTTGTAATTGTAATACCTAGTATTTAGTTGAATTTATGGCTTTTAGATTAGACTGATTTATCATGTAACTGAAGTTTAACGAGTTCCTTTTAGTACTCATGTGGATGACCTCACACTTTTCATTATTTAGGGCCAACTGCCACTTTTTGCACCATTCAGACATTTTTTATAAATTGTTTTGCAGTTTCTTTTGATCTTCTGATGACTTTATTAGTCAAATTTGAGTTTACAGCAAGGTAGAAATGATATTAAAAAAGAAATTAGATAAATCAGAAAATAATTACTTAATTAAGATTTTAGTATAACATATTTTTAAAATGGACTGAAAAGTATAAAATAATTTCTCTTCTCTCCCTACAGATTCCTAATGACTTACAGTCCAGATAATTTCTGCTTTTGAATTTTTTATAGCTATGGCATTATGTGAAAATTTGAAATGAAAAAATGGGGCACATGCAATATATAATTGATGCCTGAATAGCTCATCTAAGTTACTGACAATTTTATTTCACTGCAAATGATATGAACTGTTGTGTGATTTTTCTCAATGACAGCTATTCACTACACTACTTACTATTATCTGTTGCATGGACCAAATGTTTTTTGTTTAAAATTTTACAAATATTGCCATATCTATTAAAAATACACAAGCACTGATTTTCAGTACTATCTGTATGGGGCTAGGAGAAATTATTTTATACTGTATAGCCCATTTTATAAAACATGTCACATTAAAACCTTTTTTTAAAAAAAATAATTATTTTCCGCTGTTTATTCTTATGCAAGTGAAATATTTCAGTCAATTTCAAACATTTTGATGATATTACAACAGACATGGGGTAAATTTCAGGATTATTTCAGTTTCTCTTCACCTGACTCAACCAGTATATTGTTTCCTCTGAAGTATATCTTGCAAAAAGATTGATAAGGTAAAAATGAGAGAGAATCAAGCTCAAGTGGAGGCTTACTAACAATAATTCTTACTGTGAAACATTCACAGCTGGATTAGGAAAACGGGGAAGTAGCAGCAATACGCAAAGTACCTTCCACCAATACACACCAGACGAGAACGTGATTTGATATTGCAGTGACATCCAGTTTTGAATTATGGTGAAAGTTTCAACTTTCTAGCTCTTTGGAAAGTTAGTTTAAAATCAATTGTAAAGTTTGTGCTGAATAGACAGACACTAAACCAAGATATTATTCTCTCTCTCTCTCTCTCTCTATTCGTTTAGTCGGTTCCGACTCGTCGTGACCCCATGAACCAAATCACACCACTTTTTCCTGCCTTGCACTTTCTCCCGTAGACCTTCCAGGTTGGGACACATTGCTTCTGTGATGCCATCGATCCATCTCATCCTCTGAAGTCCTCTTCTTCTAGTTCCTTCAATCTTCCCCAGCATTAATGTTTTTTCCAGTGAGGCATGCCTTCGCATTGTGTCCAAAGTAGGTCAGCTTTTGTTTTAACATTAGACCTTCCAGGGAGAAATCTGGTTTTATTTGCTCCAATATTGATCTGTTGGTTCTCTTTGCAGTCCATGGAACTCTAAGAAGTTTCCTCCAACACCACAATTTGAAGGAGTCAATTCTTTGCCGTTCAGCCTTTCTAATGGTCCAGGTCTCACCTCCATACATCACAACTCGAAAGACCATAGCCCTCACAATACGGATCTTTGTTGCTAGTGTTATATCTCTGGACCTTATAACCTTGTCAAGGTTTGACATCGCCTGTCTACCGAGCAACAGGCGTCTCCAGATTTCATGGCTGCAGTCGCCATCAGCAGAGATCTGGGAACTGAGATAACTGAATGTGGTCACTACCTCCATGGTTTCTCCTGCTATATCGCACGAATTGGTAGGTGTAGTTGCCATAATTTTCATTTTCTTCATATTCAGCATAAGACCAGCCTTTTCACTTTCGTCTTTCACCTTCAGTAAGAGTGTTCTCAATTCTTCTTCACTTTCTGCCAACAGGATCGTATCATCCGCGTATCTGAGGTTGTTTACATTTATTCCAGCTATTTTAATTCCTGTTTCTCCTTCATCTAGCCTCGCATTCCTCATAACATGTTCTGCATACAGATTGAATAAGTACGGTGACAGTATGCAGCCTTGCCGGAACCCTTTCTGAATCTTTATCCATTTCATTGTTCCATACATAGTTCTCACCGTAGCTTCTTGGTCAAGGTATAAACTCCATATCAGATGAATGAGGTGATCTGGTACACCCATGTTTTTCAGTACGTTCCATAATTTGTTGTGATCGATGCAGTCAAAGGCTTTGGCGTAGTCAATAAAGCAGAGGTACACATCTTTCTGGAATTCTCTCGCTTTTTCCATAATCCACCGAATGTTAGCAATTTGATCTCTAGTTCCTCTTCCTTTCCTAAATCCAGCTTGTTCTTCTGGTAGCTCTCGATCTAGATATTGGCGAAGTCTATTTTGTAAGATTTTCAACATAACTTTGCTAGCATGTGAAATAAGTGCGATTGTTCGGTAATCTGAGCATTCTTTAGAACTTCTCTTCTTTGGAATGGGGATGAATACTGATCTTTTCCAGTCTTCTGGCCACTGCTGTGTGACCCATATTTTTTGACATATTGAGTGCAGTGCTTTCACTGCATCCTTTCCAGTGACTTTAAACAATTCTGCTGGTATTTCATCATGTCCACTAGTTTTGTTATCAGCCATATTTTCAAGGGCCCACTGGATTTCGCTCTCCAAAGTATCTGGCTCTAGTTCTAAATTAACATTAACATCAGCAGTAGAAGCCCTGTCATTATGCAGTTCTTTCTTGTATAGGTCTTCTACATATTCTGCCCATATTTCCTTAACATCCTCTGCTTCACTCAGATCTTTCCTGTTTCTATCTTTTATCATTCCAATTTTTGCCTGGAATTTTCCTTTAATTTCTCTAATTTTCTTATAAAGATCTCTTGTCTTCCCCATTCCGTTACTATCTTCAACTTCCTTGCACTGTTCATTAAAGAATATATTTTTATCTCTTGTAGCTAATTTCTGAAAATCTTTATTTAATTCAAACATAGCTGATCTACCTCCCTTGATTTTTGCTTTCCTTCATTCTTCTGCAACTTGCAGTGCCTCAACTGATAGCCATCTAGCCTTCTTGCTGTTACTTTTCTTGGGAATGTGTTTCTCTGCGGCCTCCTTGACAGTATTAGCTACTTCTGTCCACATCTCTTGCAAGCTTTTGTCCTCTAGCTGTAATAGATTAAATCTGTTTTGTACCTCTACAGCGTAGTCAGAGGGTATAGAGTTAAGGTCGTATCTGCAAGTTTGGATACGTTTTGCTACATTCTGAAGTTTCAGACAAAATTTTGCAATCAGGAGCTCATGATCTGATCCGCAGTCAGCCCCAGGTCTTGTTGTAGCTGACTGAACCGCGCTCTTCCACCTCTGATTACAAAGTATGTAATCAATTTGGTTCCAGTGTTGGCCATCTGGCAAAGTCCAGGTATATAGGCATCGTTTTGGTAGTTGAAACAGTGTATTAGTAATTATCAATGCATTTTCTTGGCATAATTCTAGGAGTCTCTGTCCAGCTTCATTTGTTGTACCAAGACCATATTTCCCTGTTATACCTTCTACAGCTTGATTTCCCACTTTGGCTTTCCAATCTCCAACTATGAAGACAATATCCTTTTTTGGTGTTGACAGTAGTAATTCCGGTAAATCGCCATAGAACTGGTCAATAATTTCCTTTTCAGCATCGGTTGTTGGTGCATAAACTTGAATTACTGTGATTTTGAGGGGCTGACCTTGAAGCCTGATGGACATCATTCTATCATTTTTATATTTGCATCCCATTACAGCTTTTCTCACTTTATCACTAACTATGAAGGCTACTCCATTACTTCTGTTGTTATCGTGCCCAGAATAATGCACCAAATGGCCATCCAAAGCAAATTCTCCCATGCCAGTCCACCTCATTTCACTTATTCCCAACATGTCGATGTTAATTTCCTCCATTTTTCTTTTCACTATGTCTAGTTTTCCTTGATACATGGATCTTACATTCCATGTTCCTATGCAGTGCTTCTCGTTGCACCATCTTACTCTTCGTGAAGCTCCTCTCAACCTGATTCCCCCCGGAGATCCGATCGGGGAACTTGAAACTCCGGAACATTTTGAGCTGAGCAAAGCCATGGGGTTTTCTTGGGAAGATATTATTACATTATCATAAAGTTCTGAGCTATGGTGAAAGATTCAAGTCTCTAGCTCAGCAGAAAGTTACTGTAAAATCAGTTGCAAAATTTGTTCTGAACAAATAGACGGACAGAAAAACAGAGTACATTTTTGAGAATTTTTGGAAATTACCATTGTCTCAAGTATAATCTAATTAATAGTAAATCAGTGTTTCTGACTTAGTTATTGTAGCAGATATTGTAAGTATGCTATTGTGTTACATCTAGTTATTCCTTAAAGAGGAGTATATATTATCAACATTTATCTTAAATTAACTCTGTTTTTTAGTTTGTTAATGAATATAATTAAACTCAGAAAGTTTTTGAGAATTAGTAATTTTTACCACAGGTTTTACTGTTGCATTTATAGAAATCTTGTTTTGTGTATTTGCTTCAATTCTTATAGGGACCTAGTAATTGCTGGTCCCAAGGAAGCTCATGTAGATCCTGTCTCATCTGCAGTGACCTGTCAATGGTAGATCTAGGCATCCTGGACAGGGTAGACAGGAACCAGGAAGGACTCAGGAACAAGTTAGAGGTGGTCTTCACTGAAACTGAAACGTACCTAGCTGGACTCACTTCACCCGTTTTGGGGAAACCTGCTTTGTCCTGTATCAAGAGGAGAAGAAAGCAAAAGGATAGGACTCTGTTAATCATTGGCAGTTCAGACATATGACAATTACTGGTACTGCTTAGCGAAATGGCAGAGGGACCAGGAAAGAGCACCAGGTGCACTTAGTATGTAGGCCTGGGGGCCTCATGCAACATGCTGAAAAGGCTGTTCTAGCAACCACTGAGGGAACAGGATGGAGCCAGTTGTGGATTTTGGAACAAACAATGCCTGTCATCTGGGCTATGAGGTCATACTTGGATCATTCCAGCAAGTGAGTGGAGAGAAGATCGAGAAGACCAGCCTTGCTCACAGAGTTTCAACGAAGCTCACAATTTGCAGCATTGCCCCCAAAATTGACCGTGGCCCTTTGGTTCTAAGTCAAATAAAAGGACTGAAGAAGAGACTTTGAAAGTTCTGTGACAAGCTAGGCTGTGACTTCTTGGACTTGTGGCATAGTGTTAGGGTCCCTCTAAATGTGTCAGGTGTGCACTACACATCAGAAGCTGCTATTCTGGTAACTGACTGTTTGTGGGGTGCACACAAGGGTTTTTAGATTAAATGACTCTCCTTCTACTCTAGATTATGACAGCTGTAGCAGACCCAGAAGTATATGTGTAACATCCAAAAGTATGCTCTCCACAGTGAAAGTATTAAAATCCTGGTAATTAACTGCCCCAACATTCACAACAGAGTGCCAGAGTCTGAAGTGCTCCTGAAAAGCAGTGAAGCTCACATAATACTTGGTACAGAAAGCTGGTTAAAATGTGAAATTGTTAGCAATGACATTTTTGGAGAAAATTTAAGTGCACATTGAAAGGACAGACAAGTGGGAAATGGAGGTGGTGTATTTGTTGCAATAGACAAGAAACTCAAATCCTCCAAGATAGAAACTGAAGCTGTGTGTGAGACTGTTTGGGCAAGACTCAGCATCAAGAGTGGTAACTGGATCCTTTCATTGCCCACCACACTCATCTCCTGATGTAATCGTTGTTGGAGACTTAAATCATCCAACAATCAGTTGAGAAAATTGCGGTTTTCTTAGTGGCAGACGTGGCAAGACTTCCTGTGAAACATTACTAAATGCCTTCTCTGAACACTACCTAGAAGAGATAGTTCAGAACACCACTCATGATGGAAATATATTTAGTCTAATGACAACAAATAGAAATGACCTGTTTGAGGATGTCCACACTGAAACTATTATCAATGGCCATGATCAGTTGTGGCAACACTGATTCCCAAAGTACAAAGGACAACTAAAACATGTAGAAAGATACATATGTAAAGTAGAGTATATAAAAAAGCAGTGGTATCTTACCCCAGTGAGGAACTTAAAACGTTCAGCACATGACAGGAGCATGTAGAGGAACTATGGACCAAGTTTAAAAGACTAGTTGACCATGCACTGCGTAGATATATACCCAGTAAAACAGTTCATTATGGAAGGACCCTCAAGGTATACACACAGGTGACAAAAGTTATGGGACATCTATTATATCATGTCAGACCTCCTTTTTCCCAGCATAGTGCAGAAGCTCAATTTGGCATGACTTAACAAGTTGTCAGAAAGAATACTGAGTCAGGGTGCTTCTATAGCCATCCATAATAGAGGAAGTGTTGCTGATGAAAGATTTTGTGCACATCTAACCTCTCAGTTATGTCCCATAAATGTTCGATGGGATGGATGTTGGTGATGTGGATGGCCAAACCATTTGCTCAGATTATTGAGAATGTTCTTCAAATCAGTTGTGAGCAGTTGTGGCCCAGTGACGTGGTGCATGTCAGCCATAAAAATTCCCTCATTGTTTGGAAACATGAAGTTGATGAATGGCTGCAAATGGTCTCCAAGTAATTGAACATAACCATTTCCAGTCAATGATCACTTCCGTTGGACCAGAGAATCAAGTCCGTGTCATTTAGGGTCTGGCCAATCTGGTCACAAGCCCAGGAGAGGCACTGCATGCGATGTCATGCTGCTAACAAAGGCACTCACCTCTATCATGTGCTGCCACTACCCATGAACATCAAATTTTGCTGCACAGTCCTAATGGATATCATTTGTCATACATCCTACATTGATTTCCATGGTTATTTCACAGAGTACTTTGTGTCCATTAGCACTAACAATTCTAAACAGGTGACACTGCTCTAAATTGTTAAATGTGGCCCATCTGCCAATGCATTGCCTGTGGTGAGAGGTAATGTCTGGAATCCAATATTCTCAGCACACTCTTGGCAATGGGTATCTCAAAAGACTGAATTCCCTAACAATTTCCAGAATGAAATGTCCCATGTGTCTAGCTCCATCTACCATTCTGCATTCAAGGTTTGTTAATTCCTGTCATGTTGCCATAATCATGTTGGAAACCCTTTCACATGAATCAACTGTGTACAAATGATAGCTCCACCAATGCACTGCCCTTTTATATCTAGTGTACGCGATACTACTGCCATCTGTATATGCACATATCACTACCCCATGACTTTTGTCACCTCAGTGTACATACCCTACAGAGAAACATACAAAGAAATAGAGACTACTGCATAATAGGTGTTAAAGTATAAAACTATAAGTAGAGTGATGCTGAATGAAATGTGTGTTGCTATCAAGACAGTAATGTATGGAGCTGCAGTGATTGCTGTAGCAGAATATTGTCAAATGATCTTTAACAAAACCAAAAGAAATTCTGCTTATATGTAAATGCTGTTTTTAGCACCAGTGTTAGTGTCCAGTCTCTCACAAATGAGACAGGAACTGAAATTGAGGATAGCAAAGCAAAAGAAATGCTTAACTCTGATTTCAAACATTCCTTTAAAAAGGAGAACTCAGGAGAATTGCTCCAATTTAATCCTCATACCACTGAAAAGGTGAGTGAAGTAAGTGTCAGTGTCAGTGGCATTAAGAAACAGCTGAAATCATTAAAATTGAACAAAACTCCAAGACCTGATGGAATCCCTTTCATCTATACTCAATTTGCGGGTGAGTTAGCCCTAATCTAGTGTAGATCCCTTGAACAAAAAACCGTGTCCATTAATTGGAAGAAAGCACAGAGGGCTAGTAGAAGTGATCCACAAAAATACCATCCAATATCCTTAACATTGATTTGTTGTAGAATCTTAGAACATATTCTTAACTCAAATGTAATGAGCTACCGCAAATCGAATGCCCCCCCCCCCCCCCCCCCCCTCCATGCCAACCAGCATGGATTCTGAAAAACATTGATCACACGAACCCAAACTCATACTTTTCTTGTTGTGGTTGGCAGGAGAGCCAACACCATGTTACTTGAGGAGGCCGAAAGGCACGCGTTTTAGCTCACGCAGGCTGGCGTGAGGTCTGGAACAGGACAAGGAAATTAGAATTTAGAAAAAACAGATGTAGCTGCTGGAATACTTAACTTTAATCCATTAATGATGAACATCGGTGTTGACAGTACGTGATTCACAATATCAATAGTAACTGATAATGGTGCCTTGCTAGATCGTAGCAAATGACGTAGCTGAAGGCTATGCTAAACTAACATCTTGGCAAATGAGAATGTAAGTAGGCAGTGGACCATCACTAGCAAAGTCGGCTGTACAACTGGGGCGAGTGCTAGGAAGTCTCTCTAGACCTGCCGTGTGGCGGGGCTTCAGTCTGCAATCACTGATAGTGGCAACACGCGGGTCCGATGTATACTACTGGACTGCGGCCGATTTAAAGGCTACCACCTAGCAAGTGTGGTGTCTGGTGGTGACACCACATTTCTCTCAAGACATACTGAAAGCTTAGGATCAAACATTTAAGTAGATGCAGTATTTCTTGACTTCCAAAAAGCATTTGACTCTGTAGCACATATATGCTTATTGTCAAAAGTATTATCATGGGATATCAAGTGAAATATGTGACTGGATTGAGAATTTTTTGGTAGGGAGGACATAGCATGGTATCTTCAAAAGAGAGTCATTGTCAAATGTAGAAGTAAGTCTGGGTATGCCCCAAGAAAGTTTGATGGGATATTTGCTGTTCATGTTGTGTATTAATGATTGTGAGGACAATATTAATAGTAAACTCAGACATTTGCAAATGATGCAGTTATCTATACTGAAGCTCTGTCTTAAAGAAGCTGCATAATAAACCAGTCAAATCTTGATAAGATTTCAAAGTGGTACAGACATTGGTAACTTTCTTTAAATATTCAGAAATGCAAAATTGTGCACTTTACAAAATAAAGAAATATAATATCCCATGACTATAATGTCAGTGAGTGGCAGTTTGATTCAGCCAACTCACACATATACCTGGGTGTAACACATTGTAGGGGATATTAAATGGAATGGTCACATAGGCTCAGATGTGGCTAAAACTGTGGTAGACTTCAGTACATTGGTAGAATACTGGGGAAGTGCAATCATTCTACAAAGGAAATTACATGCAAATCACTCATGTGACCCATTCTAGAATATTGCTCAAGTGTGTGGGACCCATATCAAACAGGAATAACAGAGGGTATTGGACATATACAAAGAAGAGCAGCACGAATAGTCATGGATGACCTGTGGGAGAGCGTCAGAGCGATGCTGAACAAACTGAACTGGCAGACTATCGAAGATAGATATAAACTATCCTGAGAAAGCCTGCTTACAAACTCAGGAACTGGCTTTAAATGATGGCTCTAGGAATATACTACAGTACAATCCCCTACATATCACTCATGGGGAGAAGTTAGATTAGTGACAGCACACGCAGAGGAATTTAAACAATCATTCCTTCTGTGCTCCATATGTGAGTGGAACAGGAAGAGACCATAATAACTGGTACAATGGATGTGTCCTTTGCCATGCACTTCATAGAGGACAGTGGTACATAGAGGATAGATTCATATTTAGAAAGTACACTCGCCATACACCAAACAAGAAATCAAGTTGATATTGCATTGCATGCAGTTCTGAGCTGCACTGAAAGCTTCAAGTCTCTCACTCATCAGGAAGTTAGTTTCAAGTCAATTGCAAAATGTGTACGGAATAAAAAGATGACAAAGCAACCTAATAAAAATATGTTAAAGTCAAATAAATATGATGGGACATATTCATTATTTCATGGTTTAATACTGCAACTCTGAAGAAGTCTAATTGTGTTGATTACCATTCAATTAAATCTCTTAAAGAACTGTGTTTTTCTGTCATTCTCAGTGTGACTTTTTTATTTAAATTGGTAATCAAATAACATATACTTAATTGTGAAAGGAATCAAAAAGTTATAAACTGTATTTTCACAAACCAGTATTTGTGGACTCTTATTACTTTTCTATAGCTTACAAACAAGAACATAAAACTTATTTGTATGTTAAGTTAACAGAGTATAAAGATTTCTTGGAGCTGCTTCATCTAAATGAAGCATGTTAGCCACACATTTTATGAAATGTTTCAATAGTCAACCAAATGAAAAAGGATCTTAACTTAGGAAGCAGCATACTTCCTCCATTCTTTGCCATGAATGTCATCAATCAAATAATGCTTTTCCTTTTAGGTATCTACTGCTTATTGTCACCAGAAACTGAGAAGTTTCCCCCTGGCTGCTTGTTTCAGCCACAGATCATTTCTGAAGAACATTCCTATGCACAAAAACAACTGATGTTAACTATTAACCCAACCATTAGACAAAAAAATGGAAGGCAGTTATTGCCTTAAAATTATCTATAATATCTACAAGGCACATTTGTGTATGCATTGATAAATCCCACTTTATGTACATATCCTCTATTTTTGTTATGTTCCTTTTAGGAAGTTTATATCACAAAACTACAAATAGTAGTTACTGCTGACCATATTTCTACTTCATAGGAAGAACCAGATCTGCCCTTTACAGAGAATGACTATCGAAAGAGGAAGCCTCATCCAAACTATAAACAGCATATTGAACTTGAACATGAAGTGGTCCAGGTAGGGAAAAAGGTATGTTTCTGAAATTGGTACTATGCAACATTTCAAATAGTTGTTATGAACTTGTTTTTTTTTTTTTCTATCTTTTTATAAAATCTAAGTTTGATCGTGTTAGGTATCTGGGGCTTTCCATTTATGACAGCAATTCTGGCCTTTTTTGTAATGTAATTTGTCAAGGTTTTTACTTGCCTTTGGCAAGCTATTTCATGAAAATGTTGTAATGATTGACATGTATTTCTTGCTATTATACAACAGTGTTTCATGCACTACAAAAAGGAACAAATGGTTGAATCAATGATTCATATTTGCCAATAGTTCAGGGAAGAAACAAGCATTTGCCTTTTCCTAAAGCAATTTAATGAAAAACCATAGTGGCTCTAAACTACTGTGGTCAGACAAGGATTCGAATCACAGTTTATTTATATGAAGCACTTTTTTGTATTTTGCAAAATTACCATGTCCAGGAGACAGAGAAGTGATGATCTTATTGCATTGAAGATTTTGGTTGTAGCAATGTATACATGTCTCTGTTCCATCTTTTATCTTAGAATTTCACACAGTTGTCCCCCATAGACCATGGAATTAGCCATGGTAGGTGGCTCATATGCTTCAGCTATGCATTTAGTTGTACCATATGTGCCACCACACATTGGAAGGGTATCTGTGAAGAAGCCAGACTAACATATGGTTTCTGAAGAGGACCATCAAACTTTTTGGTAGCAAGGGCAATATTTGGAATGATTCACTGATTTGGGCTTAAAGCATAGCTCTGCTGCAGTGCAGCAGAAGGCACAGTGGCCAGGTGAGTACAAGGCCATCAATACAAAATCAGATAGGGATAATGTTGAAATAGATCTAAATCAGAATAAGAAAATATGAATACAGATGAACTACTAGGAATAGCATAGTGAACACATTACCATAGCCAATATAGTCAAACAGCCAACACCCACTGCAGTAGTACAAGATACACTGAGGTGACAAAAGTCATAGTACATGTCCTAATACCATGTTGGACCTTCTTTTGTCCAGCGTAGTGCAGCAACTTGATGTGCCATGGACACAACAAGTCGTTGGAAGTCTCTTGTGAAATATTGAGCATGCTGCCTCTATAACCAACTATAATTGTGAAAATGTTGCTGGTACAGGATTTTGTGCATGAAACGACCTCTCAGTCACGTTTCATAAATGTTCAGTAAGATTCATCTTGGACAATCTTGGTGGCCCAATCATTTGTTTGAACTTTCAGAATGTTCTTCAAACCAGTTAAAAACAGTTGTTGCCTGGTGATGTGGTGCTTGTTCATCCATAGAACTTCTGTCAATATTTGGGAACAAGAAGTCCATGAACAGCTGCAAATGGTTTCCCAGCAGCCAGTGTAACCAACATAACCATTTCCAGTTGAGCTTTCTTAACAGCATCTTTACAGATATTTTCTCCATGATCTCCTGCTGTATCTCACTGGGGTCTTATTACAGGCTTTTCTGAACCTCACCTTCCTGGTGTTACTTTAAGTTTCCTGGGGTGGGATCAAACGTAGTTTTCCAGTTTATTGATTTCCTTCCATAGATTATGAAAATCTTCTTCAGTATAACATTAATGGAAGGGCGCTGATGATCCAGCTGTTTAGTACCCTCCACCATAAATCATCATCATCATCATCCAGTTTAGTTGGACCAGAAGACCCAGTCTGTTCCATGTAAAGACAGCCCACACCATTATAGAGCCGTCACCATCTCGCACAGTGCCTTGTTGACAACCTATGTCCATGGCTTCATGGGGTTTGAACCCTACCATCAGCTCTTACTGACTGAAATCAGGACCCATCTGACCAGGCTGTCATTTTGCAGTCATCTAGATCCCAACCAATGTGGTCACAAGCCCAGGAGAGGCACTGCATGCGATGTGCTGTTAGCAGAGGCACTCGCATCGGTTGTGTGCTGCCATAGTCCATTAATGTCAAATTTTGCTGCACTGTACTAATGGATATGCTTGTTGTATATTCCATATTGATTTCCATGGTTATTTCACACGATGTTGCTTGTCTGTTAGCACTGACAACTGCTGTTGATTGTTAAGTGAGGGCCCTCTGTCACTGCATTGCCGTGGTGAGAGGTAATGCCTGAAATTTGGTACTCTCAGCACACTATTGACACTGTGGATCTTACCTAATGATTTCCAGAAAGGAATGTCCCATGTGTCTAACTTCATCTACCATCCTAGAGAAGGAAAGTTGCTACTCACCATATAGTGGAGACGCTGAGTCGCGATAGGCACAACAGAAAGATTCACACAATTATAGCTTTTGCCATTAAGCCCTTTATCATCAATAGACAAACATACACACACGCACACACACACTCACACAAATGCAACTTGCACAGACATCTGCAGTCTCAGACAACTGAAACCACACTGTGAGCAGCAGCACCAATGCATGATGGGAGTGACAAATGGGTGGGGGTAAGGAATAGGCTGGGGGAGGGATAGTATGGTGGGGGTGGCGAACAGTAAAGTGTTACAGTATAGATGGAGGGCAGGAGAGAAGGTGTGGTGGAGGGGGGGGGGGGGGCGTAGGGGTGGGGGGTATAAGTAGCAGAAAGGAGAGAAATAAAAAGAAATTAAAAGACTGGGCGTGGCAGTGAAATGATGGCTGTGTAGTGCTGGAATAGAAACAGGGAGAGGGCTAGATGGGTGAGAACAGTGACTAACGAAGGTTGAGGTCAGGAGGGTTACGGGGACATAAAATGTACTGCAGGGAAAGTTCCCACCCGTGCAATTCAGAAAAGCTGGTGTTGGTGGGAAGGATTCATACAGCACAGGCTGTGAAGCAATCATTGGGATGAGGGATATCATGTTTGGCAGCGTGTTCAGCAACAGGGTGGTCCACTTGCTTTTTGGGCACCTTTTGTCAGTGGCCGTTCATCCGGACAGACAGTTTGTTGGTTGTCATGCCTACACAGAATGCAGCAAAGTGGTTGAAGCTTAGCTTGTAAATCACATCACTGGTTTCACAGGTAGCCCTGCCTTTGATGGGGTAGGTGACGTTAGTGACTGGACTGGAGTAGGTGGTGGTGGGAGGATGTATGAGACAGGTCTTCCATCTAGGTCTATTACAGTGGTATAAGCCATGAGGTAAGGGACTGGGAGCAGGGTTGTGTAAGGATGGACAGGTATATTGTCTAGGTACGGTAGACGGTGAAATACCACTGTAGGAGGGGTGGGAAGGATAGTGGGTGGGACATTTCTCATTTCAGGGCATGATGAGAGATAATCGAAACCCTGACAGAGAATGTAATTCAGTTGCTCCAGTCCCGAATGGTACTGAGTTATGAGGAGAGTGCTCCTCTGTGGCTGGACTGAGGGACTTTGGGAGGTGGTGGGAGACTGGAAAGATAAGGCATGGGAGATTTGTTTTTGTACAAGGTTGGGAGGATGGGAGGATGCAAGATCTAGATGCAAGACCTGTCCCATAGATCCTCCCAACACCACCCACTCCACTCCGGTCACAAACATCATCTATCCCATGAAAGGCATGGCTACCTGTGAAACCAGTCGTGATCTACAAGCTAAGCTGCAACCACTGTGCTTCATTCTGTGTAGGTATGACGACCAACAAGCTGTCTGTCTGCATGAATGGCCACTGACAAACTGTAGCCAAGAAACAAGTGGACCACATTGTTGTTGAACATGCTGCCAAACATGGTATCCTTCATTTCAATGACTTCTTCACAGCCTGTGCCATATGGATCCTTCGTACTAACACCAGCTTTTCTGAACTGCACAGGTGGGAACTTTCCCTGCAATACATCCTACATTCCCGTAACCTTCCTGTCCTCAACCTTCATTAGTCACTGTCCTCACCCTCCAGCCCCCTCCCTGTTCCCATTCCAGCACTACACAGCCATCATTTCACTGCCACACCCAGTCTTTTAATTTCTTTTTATTTCTCTCCTTTCTGCTACTTATCCCCCCCACCCCCCACCCCCACCCCCTCCACCACACCTTCTCTCCTGCCCTCCATCTAAACTATAGCACTTCACTGTTCGCCACCCCCACCATACTTTCCCTCCCCCAGCCTCCTCCTTACCCCCACCCATTTGTCACTTCCATCATGCATTGGTGCTGCTGCTCACAGTGTGGTTTCAGTCGTCTGAGACTGCAGATGTCTGTGCAAGTTGCATTTGTGTGATTGTGTGTGTGCGTGTGTGTATGTTTGTCTATTGATGATAAAGGGCTTAATGGCAAAAGCTATAATTGTGTGAATCTTTCTGTTGTGCCTATCGCGACTCAGCGTCTCCACTATATGGTGAGTAGCGAGTTTCCTTCTCTAATATTGTTACATTCCATCCTGGATTTTCCATTGTTTGATTTTCATCTACATTCAAAGTCTGTTGATTCCTGTAGTGCAGCCATAATCACATCAGACACCTAAGTGCAGATGACATCTCCACCAATGTGTTGCCTCCTTATACCTTTTCTATGCAACACTACCACCATCTGTATATGTGCATATCACTGTTTCTTGACTTTTGTCACCTCAGAGGTATACATGGCTACTAGCACTGCAGAGGATGACAACTTTAAAAAAAATTATGATGAGATAAAAGAAGTTGTTCAGTTATTAAAGAAAGAGAAATTAAAGGAGATGAGATCTTGGTGTTTTGAAAGAATCAGTAGTTGTAAGAATGCATCATAATAGATTCTTTGAAACTTTTTGTGCCTACCTACACCTTTGTTTGGAAACTAACTGCAGCAAGACTAGGAAATTACCACCCTATGTCTAGGTTGATGTTAACACCACAATATAAATTGCTGCAAGTTTCCAGTATTTTGGAGATGAATAGTGATGTTACTTCTGGCCTTCATGGTGTGGAGTTCTGTCAAGCATGACTTCAGGTCAAGGATGGTGTCTGAGAGAACTTCGTTGGCAAAATCAATGTCACACATATCCTTTGTCCTCATATGTTACTTCTCAAGCAACAGTATCGTGGTGCCATGTATCCTCAAGACAATGCTCATCCACAAGAAGCACATGTTTCTGTGAACTGTCTGAAAGATCATGAGGTACTTCCACAGCTAGCAAGATCCTCAGATCTGTCCCTGATAGAACAAGTGTTGGACCAGCTTGCACCTGAACTCTGCTTCAGTGCTGTTATACCGAATATCAAGAACCAGTTACAACAGTTGTGGGTCAGACTGCCTCAGAGGAGGATACAACAGCATAATGATACCATTCCCAAATGAATCAGTGCATGCATCCAGGCCAGAGGGGTTGCAATGTCATACTGATAATTGAGCCCATACTGCCAAGTTCTTTTTAAATTTGACTTGATATTGTAATCACATGAGTAACATCACACACCCTCTCAATCCAGGAAGGTTCATTTCATTTCCTCCTCCACTTCTGGGTGATTCACTTTTTATGTCAGGCGGTATATTTTATTTCAGAATTTGATGTGACACTTCATAAAGAAGGTTTTTAGTTTCTTATTTTTGTAATATATATGCCAAAGCAATTTAACAATATTTTGAAAAGGGTGGATTGTTGCTCACTGTAAAGATGACACATTTAGTTGCATACAGACACAATGAAAAGACTGTTACACACTGAGCTTTTGTCCAAAGCCTTCTGCAGGAAAGAAAGCACATACACATTTCAGACAAGCAAGGAGACCTCTCACACACAGCACTGCTATCTCAGGCTGCTCAGACCAGAATTCAACTGTTGTGTTGAATAAAAGCAGTAATCCAGAGAAAGGTGGGGAAGAGGAGGATAGCAGGCATGAGTGGGAGGAGAAAAGAGCACTGTCTGACAGAGCATGCAGGGACTAGACAGTGGCAGGATAAGGTTTCCAGGCACAGCATCAGGAGGCTGTGGGGGAGAGACAGGGGGATTGGGGGGGAGATGAGGGGGGAGAAGGAGCAGGGGGGGAAGAAACAGGGAGCAGAAAAGGAGAGAAGCAGAGAAGATGAAAGCCAGTGGCTGCCTTGGCAGAGAGTGGCACACAGTGAGGGTGAGGAGACATGTATTGGGAAGAGGTGATAGGACAGAGGATGGATATTGTTGGGGGGAATTTATGGGAGCAATAGGTAACATACAGCAATTAAAGAATAGTAATTAATTGAGATATTTTAAGGTTAGAGATATTCAGGGTGTATACGACCCGGGACAACCGGGATATCCGGAAAAAACCTGGGAATCTTTTCATCTGGGAGACTGGGAAAAAGACAGGAATTTTTTTAGAATTCCAGGAATTTTTCATTCTTTTTGTTTTCTGTTAAATTTTTGTAATTTTGACTGGTAAGAAATGATACTCTAACAAACAATATTACTGTATCGCACTACTGCAGAGTAATACTGCAGTGATAAAACATGAACGAGAGAAAAACCTAAACTAAACTTAAAGTGCAAAGGAAATGCACCATATACAACAACAAAAGACAGTGCTCATACAAGCATCTGCCAACAGCGAAATATGTCAAAGGCTTTAGGAAGACTATGCAATGCTTCATAACAACAAACTGCCTCCGATGAGCGTGATGTCACAACTGTTTACATTAGATTCATTTTAGCAGCTACGAGCGGGATCATGCGTATGTGCAGTTGAGTAGTAGCTTCTCCCGCTTCTGGCTACAGAAATGTGGCTGTTGGCTGTGTAAGCAGTCACAGCAAACTGCTACTGGGAAAAATTTTTACTGGAGCACCCAAGCTGCCAGATTGATGCATCTGCAGCAGTCCTAGATCTAGGGGGGCTGGGGGCAAATTCATATTCTTGAGGGAAAAAAACTTGTTTTACAAAGTGCCTAGCATCCAGTGCACGTTAGTCTATCCATTATTCGTATGACTTTGAAACACATCCCTGTCAGTTTTTGAACATTTTTGATCACATTATAAGTTGATTTCTGAATGAATCGTAAGTTGATTTGTTAATGCGTGCATAGTGTACATGATGTCTCTGTCAGGGTAATCATCGTCGCATGTAGAAACAAACTTTCCTACAGACAAAAGGGGCTATACAGGCTGAGGGGAGTAAGGCCGAACAGATGAATACCAACTGCTGTCTGAATGTGTGGTTGATTGGGTTTGCGGATGATGAGTGTTGTTATAATTAGTACCGAAATCCATATATTCAGACTACTGGAGTGGAAATAAACGAATAACAGTTAAGAAAGATTATGTATTGAAATGGCTCTGAGCACTATGGGACTTCACATCTGAGGTCATCAGTCCCCTAGAACTTAGAACTATTTAAACCTAAGAACATCACACACATCCATGCCCAAGGCAGGATTCGAACCTGCGACTTTCGCGGTCGCGCGGTTCCAGACTGAAGCACCTAGAATCGCTCGGCCACTGGGGCCAGTGATTACTTATTACCTTCTCGGTGTATCCAAGAATATGAAATTTTGACAGAAAATTTTTTGCCAGATTGCTTTACTAGTGAGAGCCAGTTGTACAGTCCCTAAGTTCTATTCTGGAACTAGCACGGAAAACATGTTGTACAAACACGTAGCAAGCCTAACTGGAGAATGATTGTGGGATAACCAAACCGGTGATTCTGGCAGAGTTAGTGAAGTTAACCAACGAATAAGCTTTGACATTGACAGGAAAAGTTATAGAATTAGTGATAACAAGACACTTTGTTAGAATGAGGAAGGAGAAGAATTGGGGACATCACACAAATTATGGAACAATATGATGATTTCAAGTTTGTATAAAAATTTGGTACTACTACTTTTCGATCTCATGCTTGAGAAATTGGCGCGTATGAATGAAGTGTGAAACTATTTCCTAAAGTATAGCTTTTTGCTTGTAGTAGACCTAATAGGCATTTGATATGGGTACTTTGTGAATTATATTCTGTTGTTAAAAAATGACTGTTTGTGCCAAAACAGTCTCATTTATTTGATATGTGTTACAATTGTTGCAGTATTAGAAAGGCCTATTTTGTTTTATCTAGCAGAAAGTAACAAAATAGACGTAATCAGATTGAGAAACCTCACCAGTCTTGGATCCTAATTGTATTAACAGCTTTTTCAGGATTAGACAACGACATTTCAATTTTTCATGTAGCAAAACGTTTGACAAACTGTGATGAGGTAACAGATTCTTTCACAGTAAGGAAAGCACGTCATGTAAAGCTGTAGCAAGATTAGAGAGTAAAAAAGTTCTAGGAGCTAAGGATTGAAGAAATGTGTATTGTCTTGCTTGTCTCATGTTTTTACTGGTTTTATGTATCCTATATGTCATTTTATGTCACACAAAGCAGCAAGTTGTTAGGTGATAGAGTATAAGGAGTGCAAATTTTCTGAAGAGTTCTTTCTTGAAAAAATAACATGTCTTACATTTCCTCAAACACATATGTTTTATGGATTAGACTCTTCAGGAAGATGTGCACTACAAAATGAATATTTTTTGAAAATTCGTTCCCCCCCCCTTCTAATTTTTGATGTCCTATATCAAACGCTCGAGGGAGTGGCGGGGTATTGGCCCGATTCGGAAATATCATAGACCCAGGGCTGATGCACAGAGTAGTCTGCGATAGAGGGGGGAAGTGAGTAGCCTCCACGTGACCCGTGTTTACATTTAATGATTTTGCTGTTTCCTCTTCGATTACTGCTCTCACAACAAAAGAAACCAAAACAGATTTCTGTGGCCGGGGGCTATCAAGTGAATTAAAATACATTCACATAATTACGGAAGGCTAAAATGTGTTGTTAACTGCAGATTTTATTTTATTTCCACTTTTCTGACAGACAATTATTAATTTCCTTGCAGAACAATGAAGTTATTTTTGTCAGTCTGCTAAATAAATTTTCTTTTATTAATCTTGTCTGCTGACTCAGACCATATATTTGAAATGAAGTGAATGAAGTGAATGCCACACACTGTTTGCTGCACTTGAAGTTCACATTTTCAACTTCTAGCCATAATAGAGAACCAAACATGAGATAACGTAGTACTGGTACTCCAAGAAAATTTATATCCTGAATACTACATTGAAAAGCTTAATATCAAATCATGGCCTACTTCACTGGGAATCTGGACATCCAAATGTGCACTTTAAATATGCACTTTAAATGTGCACATTTTAGTATGGGTCACGAAATTCCGATGCTCTTGAAGTATCCTCTGATGTATTGTTTCTTTATGATATAATGTAAGATCTTTTAATGTTGTACACATACGAACATACAGGTTCCCTACGTCATCGTAGCTGCACAAGCGCGGTGATGCCTGTCATCTGATGCTCTCTGGCAACTGCACAAACTAACCTATTTCTAATAGGTCACGGGAAAATATTCCGAATGGTGATTTAAAAAGCATTGCTATGAAAGTAAATTTCCTTTTATGCAAGTTGAACT
Organism: Schistocerca cancellata; assembly: GCF_023864275.1. Taxonomy (NCBI): domain Eukaryota; kingdom Metazoa; phylum Arthropoda; class Insecta; order Orthoptera; family Acrididae; genus Schistocerca; species Schistocerca cancellata. The sequence continues at coordinate 204,836,431 of NC_064626.1, forward strand.
ATGTACGAGAATGTATGATGAATTTCTTAAATCATAGAGTGTTTGACTCTCATTTAAAAATCAACTCTTTGATGATGAACCATATGAGGATCTCAATCAGTTGTAGAATTTTGGAACGTGTATTATGTTCAAGTATAAAGACTTTTCTGGAGACTAGAAATCTACTCTGTAGGAATCAGCATTGTATTGTCTACACATTGATTGTGTCTCCATGACTATCTGCGTGATACTGAGGTTTTCTGGTGGCCAGCAAGATCCCCATATCTGACACTAATAGAACATGTGTGGGACCAGCTTGAATGTTAACTCCATCCCAGTGCCATTTACAACAGTTATTGGCAGCTAGCCACAGGAGAGGATACAACAGTTTTATGACACCATTCCCAAATGAAGCAATATATGCATTCAAGCCAGAGAGGGTGAATGTCATACTGATAAATGTCCTCATATGCCAAATAAGTCGTTAATTTGACTGTTATGTGTTCTCTGAAATAACATCACATAACCTCTCAACCAGAGAAGTTTAATTTCTTTCCTTCTCCTCTTCTGGATGCTAGATTTTTTTGTCAGACAGGGTAATTTAGAAGTAATTCCCATAATTATCATAGTAAACATTTCTTTATTTACTTATGTGGTCAAGGGAATCACTTTTTAGAACATAATTTGCACATTTGATATAGTACAAGGAGTAAACATAAATAACATATGATTTCAGTACTCACTAGACCACATCAAAGTACATAATATTTGGCCTTTACATATGTCTGCTTGTGTCTGTATATGTGCGGATGGATATGTGTGTGTGTGCGAGTGTATACCGGTCCTTTTTTCCCCCTAGGGTAAGTCTTTCCACTCCCATGATTGGAATGACATCTTACCCTCTCCCTTAAGACCCACATCCTTTCGTCTTTCCCTCTCCTTCCCTCTTTCCTGATGAAGCAACCGTTGGTTGCGAAAGCTTGAATTTTGTGTGTGTTTTTGTGTTTATTTGTGTGTCTATCAACTTACCAACGCTTTTGTTTGGTAAGTTACATCATCTTTGTTTTTAGATATAATAACATAAATTGACATATTACATTGCTTGTACATATGATAACTGTATTTATTAAGTGAGACTACATTATCAACACAAAAAAGTTAATTATAGTAGAAAGTAACATAGTACACAATTATATTTGATAAATTAGACTTATTTATTATGATGTTTCACAGACAGAGTAGAAGCAATGGTCAATATAGAACTGTTTGATTTTTACCTTAAACATATTTAATGTTGGTACACATTTTAAATAAGAAGGCATTTGTTAATTTAATGTAAATCCAGTATGGTATACTCCTCATTTGTATAAGTTTGTACTTACTGTATTGATGTGTAGGTTATGCTTCTGCCTAGTTTCATGTGTGTGTAAATCATAGCTATGTCTGAAGGAAGATGTTTTCTTTTGTAAAGTGCCCTCTTCTGTAAAAATTAGTATATCATATAAACAAGGTAGAGGCAGTATTTTCAGTTTTTTAAAAATTGGTCTACAGGCATCACTGCATTTATTTTTCATTATCAGCCTGATAATCTTTTTATGTATTATATTTGATTTTTACACATGTGTATTTAGTTTTTCATTTAGATTTTTAAGGCATATCACCCACTTCAAATCATCCTGAATATGTATGCCTAAAAATTTTGTATGACTCACATTTGAGACTTTTTTCTCCTTCAATGGTGAAACTGGGGTTTGCAGGATGGAGGTTTTGTGAGGTGTAGAAGTTAACTGCCACAGTGATTTCAGACTTTGTAATGACCCAACCCTCATGATCGAAATGACTTTGCCATTGGTGGGGTGGCTTGCATACTGCAGTGACACATATAGCTGTACCATAAGTGCAACTGCAATAGAGGGGTATCTATTGAGAGGCCAGACAAACTTTTGGTTCCTGAGGAGGGGCAGCAGCCTTTTCGTAACTGCATAGGTAAATAGCCTGGATGGTTGACTGATATGGTCTTGAAACATCAACCAAAATGGCCTTGGTGTGCTGGTGCTACAAATGGCTGAAAGCAAAGTGAAACTGCACCATAATTTTTCCTGAGGGCATGCAGCTCTACTGAAACATGGAGAGCTGGATCAAACCAGTCTTCAGACTGAAGGCCATGACAACAACAACAATAACAACAACAACAACAACATGATGAGACTGTTAGTCCTGAACTGCTGTGCTAAACTGTGCATAACTGTGTTGTTGTTTCCTGCAGATTGTCACACTGTGTGATTTAATGAGAATATTAATGTCTTCTGCAAAGGGTACTGTGATTCCATCATGTATTTTATCAGCTAAGTAATTTCCATAAAGCAGAAATAGGACAGGTTCCAGAATAGACCCTAGTAGGACTTCATACTTGATTTTTACTTCCTTACTGCACTCCGTCTTCAGGCCACGAGTGGCCTACTGGGACCATCTGACCGCCGTGTCATCCTCAGCGGAGGATGCGGATAGGAGGGGCGTGGGGTCAGCACACCGCTCTCCTCGTTGTTATGATGGTATTCTTAACCGAAGCTGCTACTATTCGGTCGAGTAGCTCCTCAATTGGCATCACGAGACTGAGTGCACCCCAAAAAATGGCAACAGTGCATGGTGGCCTGGATGGTCACCCTTCCAAGTGCTGACCACACCCGACAGTGCTTAACTTTGGTGATCTCACGGGAACCGGAGTATCCACTGTGGCAACCTCCTTACTGCAAAAACTAGAAATTTTTAGTGTTTCACAGTCCTTGTATTTTATTTCTGTAATCTGTTGATGGTTGTAGAGGTATGCTCTGAGAGATATTATTGGATCCACCTAATGATTGAGGTGTAACCTTCCAATATGTGTAGTGAAAATAATAATAAATTATCACTGGTTACAATAATTTCTAGTTTCAGTTGCTATTGCGTTTCATTAGTTTTAGTGTAAAGTCAAGTAGCTTAATGACTGAAATGCTGGATTTGTATTATTAAAACACAGTTTTCCAATCTGCATTTCTTATTAAGCTTTGTATGCTTTCTTCATAACACTTTAGGTGAAATTCTAGGATAATTACATCAATAAAGTCTTTGCAATTCTCTTTCAATTCCTAATCAAACAGAGCCAGTATTCCAACTTTTGTGATCTAGTTGTCGAAGAACGTTGAAATTTAATCTTTCTTCCATCTTATTTTGTTTCATTTTCCTCATGTTTGTTGTTCATTTTCTGTATCTTTATTATATTTTTTTATTACAGTTACTTTGACTATGCAATAAAACCTTGCAACATTAATCACTATATCAGTCACTGTTTCATCTTTTAATGTTGCTTATTTTCTTATTTATGTAGTTTCCTGAAAAATTCAAAACAATAGTGATTGCAACTGGTGTAAGCTATGGCTATGAAGAAGAAGTTTTACATTTCCTTTTCAAGATGGCATGGCATAACAAACCAGAACTGCCAGTTTTTGGGAGTGGTCGTAACCACATACCACTTATTCATGTGAAGGATATTGCCATGTACGTATTGATATTGTTCTTCCCATCATTCATCATTCATCACATTCTCCAGATATTACCAGGGAGAAATACTTTTAAGGTTATAGAACATGTCTTTGGAATATATTAACAAGGAGGATCTACAGTAAAATTCTGTATTCTTCATTATGTCTGTATTCTTTAGTGAGTTTTCTAACACACACCTGTGTGGTGATACTCAGTTAATAGTCAGCCAGTTCAAATCCCATTGTTGTAAGAAAGTTTTATCACCAGTATTTGCCTGACAAAGGGAGGTGAGATAGTGGCATGAAGTTTATGAGGCACTGCATCCATGCCCTCGATTAAATTCTGGATATCTCCACACAGAACTCTCCAGTGCTCATGAAGTGAGCACTGGAGAATTGTGTGTGGAGATATTGGAACACTAGATTTCACCATCTCATTTCTATTGGCATATCACAACACAAACACATCTTTCAAGAAGAACTTTACTTTTGGGCACTAGCCATTCTCAAGTTCAGTGGTAGTACCATATATGGCTATGCACGTGCCCATTACAGTCATGTAGACTTAACAAATAAGCACAAGACACAACTCTCATAGAACACACTGAAAGGTGCCTTTGTGGATGGTGTAAGAAAAATCCTTTCTAATTATGCAGTAAAACACACACTCAAGGTCTTCCAGCCATCAATGCCAATGCCACACAATTTTTCTTTTTTCTTAATAATTAAATGTAATCTCCCTCTGTCTCTCCATTTAAAATAATGCAGCTACAATCCTACCTTTTTAAAAGATTTGCACTTCCCAAGTTAAATCTTTCTCTCACACACACAAATAGCCCGATGATGAGCATACAACATGAAATGTATCACATTAATTTTTAAAAGAAATTAATAACAAATTGTGAATTGCAGTGTTTTAGTATTAATTAATCATTGCTTATATATGCCCCTACTTTTGTGTTACAAAAATGAGATATGTTTCAGATGATTTTTCAATTTCTTTTCTGTAGAGTGGAAATTTTTTGTGTTGGACAAAAATTTAACAATAAAAAAATGAACGAGTTTTACAATGGGTGTATATATAATTGAAAAGTCACTGCAGTGCCCTCAGTGTAATGAAAAACAAATTATATTTTGTGAGTCATTCACTGAAGTTGTTTCCTTGTTTACTTTCCATAGATTGACAAAGGTACCTTATAGATTGGGACCCCTTCAATTTGTTTTGTACTTATAGAATTTGCAGATCACTGCCAAGGTATAGATTTCCTAAACCAGTACCATGCAATTCTCACAAAAAAAGTAAAGAAAGAAAAAAAAAACGTGCCTTTGAAAATTATAAGAATTTTTATTGTTGTTTAGTATAAAATAATTAACATATTTCAATGTAATCATTGACTCCTGAGTCAGTAGTCTAATTGGAAAGTACTTGGTTCATTTCAAAGTAGTGCTTTTACTTAAATTCTGTACTTATTATCAAATTGGAATGATAATTAACAAATATTATATTTCTTAAATAAAAATAACATCTCTGTATTTTTAACTATAACTGGTATGAAAAAGTGAGTGCTCACAATAAATTAAAACTTGGTACAAAAATGTGAAACATCAAATAGAAAATAGAATACTTTCAGTATTTTGAGAGATTGAAGACTATTAATGACCTATCATTTAAAAATGATGTATTTCATATTCCTGCATAAAATTTTGATATTTTCATCCAAGTATAATTAAAAGCAAAAGATGATATTTTTAATAAAAAATTATTATTGTGAATGCAGCAACTGAATACTACTCTTAATTCAGCACAAACACTCTTGGCAACAGAAAAATGTTTCCCTGCTACAGTTCCTTAATGGTAGTTGTTGCTATGATAAACAAACACATGCTGTGACAGGGCACACTATAACAAAGATGTGGCAGCCTTCAGTTTCTATGTAAATATTTTCCCAGTAGCAATGCTCTCTGGCAGTGCTTTTGGTATGTACTACACCCTAATTGCATTAATGTAGCATCAAAATTACAATCAGTTTAAACACCACAGAAATAACCACATGTGTCTTGCCTGATGCTGGATGTATGAGAATGACGCATTTATACATTGTAAGTGTATGCCTCAAGTTCCAGTGAGATTTGATCTCTGGCTGAGGAAGTAATGTATAATCAGGTGACTGCATTTGAATAAGCTGTTTGATCTTAGACAAAACAGGATCTTTAGGCACAAGTTTGGCAATTAAATCTAAGTTTACTGGGAAAGTATCCATATGCCTTGACTGCTGTGACTACTGGTACCTATCAGGCAGAGGACAGGGGTGGGGGGGGGGGGGGGGGGGGCAGAGAAAGAGAGAGAGAGAGAGAGAGAGAGAAATCAGCTGATGGGTCAAACTTTTTACTTTTTGTGTAGTTATTGCTAAATGTGAAAGCACATCTGCATTTGTGTGTTGTGCTGTGGACCTGAAGATAATCTCATAGTTGTAATTTGACAGACACAACTACAGATACAGGAACAGTATTGTTTGGTCCAATGATAGCCACTAAATGTTTGTGGTCTGTGAGAAGGATAAATTTATGTCTACAGGTCTAATCATGAAAATTCTTGACTGTGAATATAATTTAAGTCCCTCCTTCTCAATATGCCTGCATTTTCCTTGTACCACCATAACAGTCATGAAGTGAAAGCAATTAGTCACTGAAAATCATGATATCAAGTGAGAGAATGGTTTCTATGCTATAATCTGAATATGGAAGTGAGACATGGACGATAACTAGTTTGGACAAGAAGAGAATAGAAGCTTTCGAAATGTGGTGCTACAGAAGAATGCTGAAGATAAGGTGGGTAGATCACGTAACTAATGAGGAGGTATTGAATAGGATTGGGGAGAAGAGAAGTTTGTGGCACAACTTGACTAGAAGAAGGGATCGGTTGGTAGGACATGTTCTGAGGCATCGAGGGATCACAAATTTAGCATTGGAGGGCAGCGTGGAGGGTAAAAATCGTAGAGGGAGACCAAGAGATGAATACACTAAGCAGATTCAGAAGGATGTAGGTTGCAGTAGGTACTGGGAGATGAAGAAGCTTGCACAGGATAGAGTAGCATGGAGAGCTGCATCAAACCAGTCTCAGGACTGAAGACCACAACAACAACAACAAATCTGAATCATCTGCAGCAGTTGTGAGCATTTTACTGGTGTCAATGTCGTAAAGACATTTGGCATCAAGGAAACATTGTTTTAATTTGTTAAATGCACATTGGAGTTCATTATTCTAGGTTCTTTACATAATAACTTGTGCAGTGGTTCACTGACAGAAGCTGCATGAAGGAGGAATGTGTGATAATAATTTATTTGGCCCAGTATTGAATGTAATTTCTTGATGTACTTTTCAATAGGAAGTTTTCAGGAGTATGTGTGTTTCATAGTCAGCTCGATGTCATGTGCAGGGAGTATGTGTTCTTAGTATTGCACTTCACATTGAAAAAAAAAGATGCACATATTTTTGTTGCATTTTAAATTTTCTGCTTGTAGATTTTTGAATACAGATTCAAAATTCCACAAAAATTCCTGTGGAGTTGTGCTTGAGACAGGTAGTTCTTAGAATTCAGAGGCTTTTGAATTAATTGTTCTAAAAACTTCTGACGAAACTCTTGTAATGTTAGAGACCAATTAGAATATTTGTCACCATAAATCTCTGTGTCTTCATCGAAAGAAATTTGCAAATATGCTTCGTTCCACCATTTAATTTTGACTTCAATTCTTCTGGCTTGGGAATAGGACTTGAAGCAATAATCAATTTAGAACTAACCATCTCTTTGAAATTTCCTCAGATATGATGATGTGAGCCATGCGGTTTCTGTACCATTACCGTTGGCGTTGCTGGTTATGGTTTCAAAACCTGCTTCTGTTCAAGATGATCAACTTCCTGTTTTACTTTATCTTTTAATGCAAAAGGAATGTTGCATGCTTTGCAGAATTTTGGCCCCTCAATCAGTTTCAGCAAAATGTGTGCCTAGTAATCTTTGATACAGCCTGTTGCTTCAGAAGGGCTTCAGATAGATTATCATGATATTTTTGAAACATCTGACTGAACTTTCCATTCAGAATGTCAGTTTGAATTTGATTTGTTCTTTCATGAATGGTAAAGCCCAAATGATTGAAGAGATGCAAGCCTAGTAAATTATTTGCTTTATTTGCATTGACAACAACAAATGCAGCCCATTTTGTAAATTGTTTACACAAGGTGTGTTCTTTTCAGTAAATACCATTTTGAAATAAGAAGAAAACGATTATACTTTCCATAGCTATTTTATTTTTACCTGAAAGCCTGTACTTCAATCTTTTTTCTACATACTTGCCACCAATATTAAGGCACCTATTGTATTGTACAATCCATTTTGAATACCATTGTTGTTGATATCTTCTACCTGATCAGACAACCATTGCAACATGATTGTTCAACATCTTCATCGTCGTCGTGACACTAACCAAACAGATGCTTCATCAAATGCTGGAAAATGTAGTACTCACTGGAGGGGGGCAGGGGGAGGGCACTTATGAGTGTAGTTTGGGGCTGTACAGAGGGTGGTCAAGTATTATCTATTGAATTCATGAAGCAAAACTATCCACTTACTCAGCATGCAATGCCTTTTGTTTTGGATTGCACAGTGCAGTTCCTTTAAGGTCTCATGAAAGGTTGTAGAATTTATGGTGTCAACACAAGGCAAAAAGTCTGCAAGAAACACCCTCTTCCTGTCCCAATAAGCAATGCACATGATTTTCCGGGCTGACATTGTGTACTCGAACTTCACTTTCTTGGGCAATCTTGCATGCTGCTGTGTCATGGATAGTTGCTTTGATTCAGGTGTAATGTAAGCCACCCACAGTCCCGTGCCTGTGAATCTTTTCTTAAAAACTCATCACCTCACCTCACTGTATCACTCTAGAAAAATTGGAGACCTGAATAAATGTTCACTTTTGTGCATCTCAGTCAAAACTTTTGGTACCCAGCATGAGCATAATTTTCGATAATTTAAACATTTTGTAACAATTGCATAAAGCACACTTCTTGTCACTTGAGGAAAGTCATCATATGACGTCTCTTTTCTGTTGTACTTTTTCACCAGTTTCCTGCACCAGATCATCAGTAATGACTGAAGATCACCCAATTTGTTCCTCATCATGCTCATTTGTAGGAGTATCTGTATAAGCTCTCACTTATTTCCATACCATCCCATTGCTCATAATATTTTCTCCATATATTTCAGTGATCTGACCATGAATTTAAGCTGCTTTCATGTCATTGGCAGTAAGAAAACAAATCACAGCAAATATTTGACAGTCAGTAGGATCCCCAGTCAGAGGAGGCATTTCAAATACTCACAGACAAATGTAAACACACCAAATGACACTGCAATGGTGTCTTGTCACTTGCCAACAGAGTGTGATATGCAGTGTGCATGTGCCAAGTAGCCAGCTGTTGTGCTGCAGCAATAGAATTTCAAAATGGTACTTTTAAAAACACGCCTAGTACATCAAGTCTGTTGAAAATTGTCCTTTCACTGAAATCTCCTGATTGCTGTACCTGAACAACAAACTTTGAAAATCTGTTTACTTTGGCATTCCTAACTTTCAGTATGTCTGCAGGTTAATCATTGAAATTGATGGTCCTGTCTCCATTTGAAAATTGATTGGCACTTTGGTAACTTGAAGAGTTACAGTCAGTGACTTGTTATCATGAGAAAAAAATGGCGTTCATATGACATTTCATCTGTGAAACTTTTTGAATGTGGGCAAGTTCACTGTGAATAGTATGTGACTGCTTATTTTTAATGATTGCCATATGCTTGAGTATCTGCTGTTTCTGTCAGTTGTACTTTGTTTTGCACACCTCAACCTTATGTCCAGTTTGTTTGCAGTAATTACAATGTGCATTGCCATAGAAATAATCGTATCATTGTGGTTTATGCCACAGAGTGAACAAGATCATAAATTATATTTCCTTAACATTTTTACTGGTTGTTTCAGTTATGTGGTGTGCACACATCCTGTCACTTTTGGGCTGCACCCTGTTGTTTGCTATGCTGTGCTGGCTGTTGACATGTAATGAATGTTTCACCATCTTCACAGTTTACTGCTTCTGCAGTGCGTGGATTTGTTTGTATGCCCAAATCAATGGCAAAGAATCCAGTAAAGATGGGTTTACCAAACTAAGCAGGTTCTTTACTTTACTGTCAATGGAGTGCATGTTAAGCATGTCATGAGTTAGTGAGTCTGCATAAGATTTTTTACATTGATCATTTTCACAATTAAATTTGCATTCCCATGTCAGGCCTTGTAATTGAGGAATCCACTTTTTATAGCTTCGGTTATACTTCTTGAAACATTGAAAAAATCAATGCCTGGCAGCAGCAACATTAACTTTTGAATCAAAATATGTCACAAGCCTTCTTAAATGTCAAAATATGAGAGTCACTGGTTAACAAGTGGGAGACAGTTCATGAAGAAGTTGAAATATGTTGAGGACTGCATAAGCTAATAAAAATTATTTTCATTCCATGTTGTCTGATGGGATAAGAAATGCTGTTAAAGTCATTGGATGTAGTTGTTCCAGTACTCAACTTTATGAGTGAATACCGGAAAGGTTGGTGGCGGCATCTTGAATTGCAGTGGTTGTTTTTGTTGGCTGTCATCTGTGTGTTCTTCAAGTCAGGCCAAACACACCGTCAAGTCACAGGTTGCTAACATTTGTTGCAATAAGGCAAGTGTTGGTTGTAGGAGGAATTTCAGTTGGACCATGTCTGAAAAATATGCTCAGAGCACTTTACAATGTTCTCAGAAATCTTTCTATAAAGAAAACACATTACCAGTCCTAGAATTGAAGAAACATAGAATAAATCCATGCACTGTTGCCACAAAAAATCAATTCAGCTTATCATGCCCTCAAAGGAAGTAAAATAAAAGTGTCCAGCTTAGTAACAGTTTTTTTCCAATATTATATCTCATTGCTCATTGCCCACCATTGATGAGCATTCTGTGGTTTTCCACTGACTCACTGTTAATAATTTCCAGTTTGTCAGATCGAAAAATGTTGAGTGTTGGCATAAAATTGTCATCACTCCTTAAAGTTTATCTCATCACCAAATAGGTTGTGTATGCAGTAACTGATTGCTACTCTAAATTCACCCAAAACACGACAGTAACAGAAAAATGTTGCCTTGCTGCAGTTTCCTATTAGTGGTCTTTGCATGCTATGATAAACACTTGCTGTGACAGGGTGTGCTATAACAAAGGTGTGCCACGACAATAAGAAGTAACCAGTAACATTTATTATGACTATGCTACAAAATTGTACTTAACTTTGGTACACTTTGATGAATGGCACTTGGATGTCCTAAACCTAATACAATAAAATTTAAGTGACTTTTCTGTCTTTTAGCAACCTGTGATATTTTAAGTATCACTGATAGTCAAGGTGTAGAGGCTAGAAAGGTAGGCCATTCCAGAGAGTGTGCTCTCATTGGTCAACAACGTATTATGTCACCTGGAAGCCTGAATGGGCCCAATTACACACGCAGAAGCAGGAATCTCACACAGTAAAACAATTTTTTGCATCTCTTTCTATTTTATTTTGAACACCGTATTGATGGGATTCAAGATGATTTGAAATATTCAAAAAGAAAGTTAAGGGATAAAAGCACTGATAACACTTGTCAATATCCAGACCTAGCTGCTACAGTCGTCACTCATACTGAAGACTTAAGAAAATGACTACAGTAAATATTTTACAGTTTTGTATGCTACTTTAGTTCATACTTATTTAGAGAATATAATGATAGCGATGACAAATCTTACCTTACAATGCTGATGTAGAAAATTTAACCTGAAATTGCTGAAGATGACACAGTCCACAGAAGATTTCTTTTCATTGAAGCCCACTTCAAGCCATCCCATTTGGGTCTTTTATTCAAAAATCTAATGTGGGTGAAATTTCTCATTCTTAAATACATATCAATTATTTTCTGTTGTACCAGTGCTGCTAATAATTCCATCGAGCATTTGCAACATGAAATATTTTCTCCATGAAAAGATGCAAAAACAATTTGGAATCTTATATTGTAGCAAAGGTGATGGAGAAGTAAGCCCACCTTTTGAAAGTAAACTTATCCAGTCCAGTTTTACTATTAATTCAGCATCAACATGACATTTTCTTGTAATTCCAGTCCTGTTTCATTATTAATTTTGCATCACCGTGAAATTTTGTTATTGTCATTCCTAATGAACTGTCAATGCTTTTGGATTAGAATGTGGTGTGTCCTGCCAAGTATTTTAAGACATCATGAGCAACATCTTCACTAGAGCCCACTGAATCACTAAGATTGCAATCTTGATGCAGATCTTTTCATCTGAAGTACTGTGACCTGACATGTCAGCTAATTTGTTGCACAACTCACTCGAAATAAAATTCTAGAATTCTCTGATAGTTCCATTACCAGAATTTTGAAATTTGTCTGCATTATAAGCACCAAGGGACAAATGTATATTTGTCCCATTAGCAGTCAGTATTAATAGACAAATTCTATTTTTTTTACCTCAAAAGGCATGGAATTGTTATAAAATGCACCAAAACCATGAATTATAGAAAATAAATTTTCAAGAAAATCTTTATTCATCATGGCAGTCTGTATGGTATTTTTCACATCTGTGGAAAGTCTAAAAAGTGAATTTATTGATGTGATAAATGTTTCTTTTCTCTACTCTCATATTCAAGCAGATTTCGAAAAACCTCTTCAAGGACTTTTCTTGACTTCTGATGTTGAAACCATAACCACTTCTAAGAGGTGCTTTCAGATCTCTGGTGTATCTCAAGTTCAATGAAAATGCCATTTCCCAATTTAGTGGAACTGTCTTAGCGATCTTCATGAAGGACATATCTCGCATCTTGGGCAGTATGATATGAAAATAGCTGTGCAGGTATTCTAATTTTCTGACATGCGCTTTGACAGACATTCATGTGAACTTTGATATCCAAAAGGTGATCAAAAGACCAGTACTGCAGAAGGTCTTCTATTAAAGTCTTTGTAAATATGGCACTGTCAGATAAGGTAATTCTGTCATCAATAAGGTGATTTTGTATGCCATATTTTCCTTGTGTTGTCCACAGGGTTAAAAAATACATCTTAATTGTGGATACAGCCATTTGTTTCCAAACTTCTGAGTTTTTCACTTCCATGTCACATGTAACTGCTACAACATGAACCGCAACTCTTCCAAGTTCTGTAATGATGGTTTGCAACAAATTGTTTGTCATTGTCACATCAATGCTGTAATATATCAGCTGCTTCCACTTTGAAAACAAACTTTGTAACATGGCTATTTGAAGATTCTTCTTCAGTCAAAATATGAATCATCAGCTGAATCATAACTGACAGGACTGTCAGCATTAATTAAACCTAATACTTCCTTTAACATTCCTGGTGGACACTTAAACTGCTGTGCTTAATTTCAGGCCATTGGTCGACAGGGTACTTCTTCCTTGGGTAAGCATATACTTTTCAGGATAACGCTAATAAATTTAGGACATTTACAGTTTTCTCCAAACGCCACTTTACATGTTTCTTTTTCTTCATATGACAGTGAATTTGTCCTTGGGTGAAACACTGAGACTGTATAGTCTTACTCTCTTTACTTACTCTTTCCATACACTATTAGGAACAAATATTTTGAAAAGTACCTCTTTTTCTTAGCTTTCATCATAGCTGCAAGTTTTTGCTCGAATAAAGAATGTCTACTTGTCACAATAGCCAATTCTTTCTTCAAGTACTTAATTTATTGCTCTTTGTTTATAATGATCAGGTCAGAAAGAATTGCAGTGCTAACTGATTTGTCCAGTTTTGTTTTCTTATGAGAGAAAACTTCCATTGCTTTGAGAGCACTCTTCCACACTTCTCTTATGTTAATGCAACATTCTATTTTTGTTACTTTTTTGTCTGTGTGGTCAGAACTGCAGCACCAGGTTTATTTCCATGCCAGATAGGTATTTTCTGTGGACGAAAATGTTTGGAACGTATCACTGGATTTTTAATATTGATCTAATCATCTTGTTAACAATGAGGTAACAGTCCACATTAAAGTTCTAAGTCTTTCAGTAACCAGTGGTGAAGAATACCCTTGGTTCTACACCCAGAGCTACTGCATGTAGCAATAGCACAATAAGGAGCATTTTTGTTCATTTCATTTGAAAAGTTATGAGAGAACAATTCACAAGGTCCTGGAAAATAACACTTCATACCACAATATGCCAGATGTCATGAACTATACTTAGGCAAGCAAGAACACAAGACTGTAAAGAATGGTGTGAACCCCATAGAAACAAAGCAGTGGCTGCCCAGTGACATCACACCTCATACGGCCGGGCGACTGGTAAATGTGCAGGAACCCAGAATACACCCCACTGACTACAGTAATGTTTGCAGACACTCTGTTACTGGCCATAGTTTTCCATGAATAGTGATTGCTACCTCAGAAAGTAGTCTTCAGAATACTGTCTTGAACTAATGGCAGGCACTGAAGTTACATGTCTGACTGCTGGTGCAGAGCTCTCTGGCTGTCCACAGCACGTCATGTTTTGAGCCTTTTGGCAGAAACAAGTAGACCACAATTGACAGTGTTTTCTGTTGGCTGTTGCACACTCTATCCCAGATGTATGCAAAGGACTGGAGGAAGTGGGTGGAACCAGGAAGAGTTTTGTGAACACTTTCTGGAGGCTGTTGTGCAGAACTGAAGGATGCTAGGCAAATGGTTGTTCCTGTTTGGTTTTGGCCTATCCTGGTATTTGTTCTGTGCCTCTTGCTTGGTACACAACAATTATGATTCAGTATTTATTAATTAATATTTAAATTGTTAATAAATATAGAGTACAAATAAAAGAAAAAAATCTGGTGTTAGCAAGAGTTATGGCAATGTGTATGCAAATACTACACTAATACGCAACTGACTCAGTAACTGATGGTTTTAGTGAAATATGTCAAATACTTAACAGAGTGTGAAAATATTCTAAAATTCAAAGACAATTTTTTAGAATGTTTTTGAGAGTTGCGTCATATTGCTTTGGCAAACTAGTTTCTGGGCATTGACCTAGAAATCCTATAGGTATGATGGAAATCAAAGAGGGCCAGTCCATAATATCCTCTTGTGAGACAGACAAATAAATATTTATTAGCCCATAACAAATGCAGCTGTGAAAGTGACATTCTCTCTTCAATTACTTTACATAGCTGGAGGGGCCTCATATATAGCAATTTAGATGCTGCATTACAAATTGGGTATATAAATCAATTTTGTCACTCAAATTTCCATAATTGGGAGGATGCTTGCCTTTCAACTATGAGCTATTAAATGTATGAATGTGAAAGTTCCAAGGCAAAGTGCTAGAGCCATAGCATGTTGAAACAAGTGAATTATCTCACAAAACAAGTCTACATTCCATGCCTGTCACTGTAATCATATTTCCATGTGCCAGGAATTCATGATCATAGCTTTGAGTAGATTCAAAAACAGAATGAATTCTACTATACACACTGTGTTCTTAAACACGTGTGGTCTTTGAAAGTTGTGGGTGATAATTATTCCACTTGTTTTCACTAGGCCTCTGAGTCTCAGTGAACAACCCAGATTTTGGTCCATCTTCCCCATGACATTTTCTGTGTGTCCTTCCAATTTGAGCTTCTCATAATTGTAATTGCTTGGTATGTACTTGAATTTAAGGCCTCAGGATCTGACTGATTTAATGTGTTACTGAAGTTTAACAGATTCCTTTTAGCACTCATGTCAATGAACCACATTTTCATTACTTAAGGACAATTCCCAATTTTTGCACCCTAAAGATGTCTTATCTACTTTGTTTTGCTGTTGGTTTTGATCTTGTGATGAATTAATAGACAATAAATGAGAGCACCATCTGCAAACAACCTAAGATAGTTGCTCAGATTGTCTCCTAACTTGTTTATATGGATAAGGTACAGCATAGGAGCTGTAACACTACCTTGCGGAATGCCAGAAACCATTTCTGTTTTACTCAATGACTGTCCATCAGTTACTGTGAACTGTGACCTCCTTGACAGGAAATCATGAATCCAGTCACATAACTGAGATGATATTCCATATGCAGGCAATATGATTACAAGCCACTTGTGAGGTAGGGTGTGAAAACCCTTCTGGAAATCTAGAATTCTAGAATCAATTTGAAATCCCTTGTCAATAGCACTCAATACTTTGTGTCAATAAAGGGCTAGTTGTGTTTTACAAGAACAATGTTTTCTAAAGCCTTGTTGACTGTGTATCAATAGACCATTCTCTTTGAGGTAATTCATAATGTTCAAACACAATATGTGCTCCAAAATCCTGCTGCATATCAATACTAATGATAAGGGCCTGTAATTTAGTGGATTTTTCCTAGTGCCTTTCTTGAATATTGGTGTGACCTGTGCAACTTCCCAGTCTTTGGGTATGGATCTTTCATTGAGCAAGCGGTTGTATAAGATTGTTATGTATGCGTCACGTACTCTGAAAGAAACCTAACTGACTGGAGAGACTTGCTTTTATCAAGTGATTTAAATTGCATCACTACTCCAGATATATTTATTCTGCAGTATTTACTTCATCTTCCTTGCTGAAGTAATTTCAGAAGGCTGTGTTTAGTGACACTGCTTTAGCAGCACTATCATCGACAGTGCTTCCATCACTACTGCGCAGAGAAGGCATTGATCGTGTTTCAAGACAAAGTTTTGTTGTGGAAACTATTATAAGAATCTACATTGAATCCACACTAAATTTCAAGCTTCTGTAAAACATCATCAATCTTGGGGATTTTGCATTTGTTTAAATTTGGCAAGCATTTTTCGTTGTTTCTTTGACATTGTTCTGACTTTTTTTGTGTACCATAGGGGATCGGCTCCATCTTTTGTAAATTTATGTGGTGTAAATCTTTCAATTGCTGTTGACACTGTTTCTTTGAATCCAAACACATCTGGTCAATACTTACGTTGTTAATTTTGAAGGAGTGGACATCGTCTCTCAGGAAGATTTCAAGTTAATTTTTGTGTGCTCTTTACGGTAGGTACATTTTTCATTTATTTTTGGTGGATTTGGGAGTCTCACTACATCAATCCTATGTTCACTAATCTCTGTGTGCCCATTTCGACACTAGTTATTAGCTCAGGATTATTTTTTGCTGAGAAGTTAAGTGTGCTTTCACAAGCATTTGTAATTTGAGTGGGTTCATGAACTAACTGCTCAAAATAATTTTCAGAGAATAGGTTTAGTATAATTTCAGATGATATTTTGGGCATACTTCTGGATTAAGCACGTATTTTTGCTAACAGATCGAGGGTAAATTGAAGTCACCCCCAACTATAATTTCATGAGTCAAGTATGTGTTTAAAATTAGATTCAAGTTTTCTTTGAGTGGGTTCATGAACTAACTGCTCAAAATAATTTTCAGAGAATAGGTTTAGTATAATTTCAGATGATATTTTGGGCATACCTCTGGATTAAGCACGTATTTTTGCTAACATATCGAGGGTAAATTGAAGTCACCCCCAACTATAATTTCATGAGTCAGGTATGTGTTTAAAATTAGACTCAAGTTTTCTTTTCTTCTTTCTTGGTATCATCTGAGCTGGGAGGTTAGAAAAAGGATAAAATCATTATTTTATTCCAACTGCCAAGAATAACTTCTATCCATACTAACTCACAGGACCTATCTACTTTAATTTCACTAAAAAATAAACTACTTCTAACAAGGATGCCATCACCAACTGTATTTAGCCTATTCTTTCTGAAACCCATTATGTCCTTTTGCAAAAATTTTGGCTGAACTTACTCTGGTTTTAGCCAGCTTTCAGTGCCAATAATGATCTGAGCATCAGTGCTTTCTATTAGTCCTTGGAGCTTTGGTACTTTCCCAATACAGCAATGACAATTTACAACTGTTGTGGCAGTGGTTCCTACCTCTATGTTATTCCTATTTCTGACCTGCACCATTTGAGACTGAAGCCTTTTTGTGTTTCCCTGAGACCCTCTAACCTAAAAAACCATCCAGTTCATGTCACACAGCGCCCCCCCCCCCCCCAATCCATGTGGCCCCCTCCATGTGTAATGGTCTACCAACCTATTTAGCGGAACCTGAAACCCCACCACCCTATGGCGCAAGTCAAGGAATCTGCTGCCTACACAGTCGCTGAGCCATCTGAGACTCTGATTCAGACCCTATGTTCAGCTCTGTACCAGAGTCCCATCAACCATGTTGCAAAAAGTGAACTCTGCTTTCATCTCACAAGCACCACTGGCAGCCTTTACCACTTCAGATAGTCACTCAAAACCAGAGAAAATCTCTTCGGATCCAAAGCAGCATACATCATTAGTTCCAATGTGAGCCACCAGCTACAGTTGACTGCACACTGTGCTCTTCACAGCATCTGGAAGAAGGAAGAACCACTTCCACATCTTGAGTGACTCCACTGAGTTTGTACACAGAGTGCACACTGACTTTCTTTCCCTCCTTGGCAACCATGTACCTAAGGGGCCCCATAACGCACCTAAGATTTCCAACTGCCAATAATCTCACCCTCTGTGGCTGCCTATATCTTGCAGGCTGAGAGGATTTCTCTGAAACAGGACAAGTGACTGCATCTGGCTCAGGGACATTGTCAGCCACAGATAGCACCTGGAATTTGTTTGTCAGACTAACTGGGGAGGCCTTACATGTGCCCGCTTGGAAAGTCTTTTGCAACCTGCCATTTTCTGAGGCAACCACTGGAATAGATGTGTTAAGTGCTAAATGACGTAATTTTACATCTCAGTTTTGTAGATCAGAAATGTAGAAGGATGGAGTTGCCATATACATCAGGAATTGTTATAAATTTAAAGAACATAGACATTCATAAATTTTGACAAGAACAACATATGGAAGCATGTGCGACAGTAGTAGAATTTCATAATAAATCATTATAATAGTGAATGTATAGTGACCACTTGCATGTAATTTTAATGTGTTCATAAAGCATCTAGAAAGTGTATTGGCCTATTAAACAGAAACAAAACAAATAAATACTAGTGTTTGCTTGTGATTTTAATATTGATAATCTTAAAAACTCTTCCAGCAAGAATTTATTGCAGTCAGTAACATTATCATTCAACTTAATACCTACTGAAAACTTCCCAACTAGAGTAGCTAATTGCTCAAAAACAACCACCGATAATCTATTTATAGAATGGTCTGATGAACAAATTTGTAGTACAGAACCAACAGTCAATGGCCTCTCCAGACCATGGAAGTTCATTTTGTTAAATGTTAATACTGGCCAGGAAAGTAAATCTCCTAAAACTGAGATCAAGAGACTAGTCAGTAAACAAAAAATTGATTATTTTGAGAAGTTTCTCAAGACATGGACTGGAGTGATGTGTGTGTGTGTGTGTGTGTGTGTGTGTGTGTGTGTGTGTGTGTGTGTGTACGTGTGTGTATGCTCATGGCATGAATAAAAGATACAATACTTTTATTAGTAAGGTCCTTTACTTGAACACTATTTCCCCCCAAAACTAATTCAGATTAGACCACAGTCTACAAAAGAAGCCATTTATTACTGTAGGAATATAGATATCTTCTAAGACAAAAAGGAAATTGCATCTGTTAATCAGAAACAGTGCACATTTGAATAAGTGTAAGGAAAAGGATGTTAGTTTACCTTCAGTATAATGTATGATTTGTTGTAAATGGTCTAAATTAAACTGTTATAGCATTGAAACAGAGACATTCAATTGTGTAGATCACTATATTCTTTTAAGTGAACTATAATAGTACATTGTAACAGGAAATGCTGCAAAATGGTTCAAATTGTATATCTCTGGCAGGAAGCAAAGTTATAAATAATAAAGGGATGCCTAATAATTTGTATCAGGTGCCATAAGATAAGATAAGATAAGATATTTAATTGTCACATAACATGTTTTTATACATTCATTCGTTTGAGAACATTGGTGACTTGTCAGTCTTTAACCTAAGTTTTTACAGTATTTTATATACCACAGGAAATATGCAATACATGCATTGCTTATTATAATAAAAATACAACATTATATTTTAAATATTTTCATAACTCATTGAATCATTACCTTAACAGACCTATATGAAGTATGGAGGAACTGAATGGAATACAAACCGCCATTCAAACTATAATTCTATTTATAAACATGAATATACAGTGAACGTGTATACTTTGTATCTATATGGCTTCGAAAGTACACCATTTGTACTTGTATCCTTACTCCCTATTCCTATTTATCAATTCATCTAAACTACAACATTTGCTTGTTATTCTTTTATAAATTCTTCTAGACTATAATAACATTTGCTTTTTAAGTATGTGCCAATGGTCTCCAATGTGGATTCCCCATATATGAACCTTATCTTATTTCTGATCTTCAGAGCCATGTAATACGGAGTATTTTCATATACTGTGAGTTGGTGACAAGGTAGCATGTATTTCAATTTATGTCTAGTTTCATAGGCATGTGTTGAATATATTTCCTTCAAACAGATGCGAGTTTTTCTGTTCAAAGAGAAGTATTTCATACATGAAGATGGAAGGGATTGTCATGAAGTCTAGGCTTTCGATTTTTTTTTTTAGTTTGAAGATTCGAAGGAGGTTTGTCTTTTCAGCACCCCAAAAAATTATTCCATATCTTATAAGTGTTATGAAATATGCATGGTATACAGTTTTCTTCACTGTTAAATCCGTTACTTTGTGTAGTACCCTCATTGCATAAACTAAACTACTTAATCTCTTCAGTCCACATGGTTGGTCCATTGCAAGTTTTTATTTAAAGCTATCCCAAGAAATTTTACAGAATCAACTGTGGTCAGTTCTTCACCTGAATGTTCTATTTGTGATCTACATTCAGAAGTTTGTTTGGTCCTGAAGTGTATGATATGGGTTTTTTCAAGATTTAATTTCACAGCATTATCTTTTATCTATTGTTCAAGTTCTTGTAGAGTTTGTTTCGTGGTCCTTACTAATTCATCAGTGTTTTTTCAGCAGACTACAGCAGTTGAGTCATCTGTGTAAAGTATTGAATCTGTATGTACTTTGCTAGCCATGTCATTTATGTAATATAAGAACAGAAGTGGTCCTAATATCGAGCCTGGGGGCACGCTTGCTTGAATTTCTTTCCAGCTAGAGCAAGTTTTCTCTCCCTTTTGATGTATCACCACCCTTTGGTACCTGTTTTTGAGATAAGATGAAAACCATCTTATAGATTTTCCGTGGAAGCCATAGGTATTCAATTTTTGGAGCAGTAGTTTATGGTTTACTGTGTCAAATGCCACAAAAAGTACCAGATACACTTTGTTTGTTGTCAAGGCATTTACTTACTTTAGAGATTAGTTCATTTACAGCTTGTAAAGTGTTTCGTCCCTTCCTAAACCCATATTGGTTATTGAGAATAATATTACCTTCCTTATTGTACTTTTCTAATTGATTACATACTATTTGTTCAACTATTTTAGAGAAAACTGGGCGTATAGACACTGGGTGGAAATTTACTAAATCATCTTGTTTTCCCTTTTTGTAGACTGGACAGACTTCAGCATATTTTAGTCTGTCTGGAAAGCAGCCCTCATCAAATGATTGGTTTATTATTCTACAGAGTTGAGGTGCAATGCTGTCACTTCCTGCCTTTATGATATTTGTTGGAATTAAGATTTTTTAAGGATTGTATGATGTTAGGTATTTCATGACATGATACTGCAGTAAATTTAAACTCTCTTGATTCCTACAGTACTGCATCAGGTGTTATTTGTGGAAGCAAGAAGTTTTTTGTTTCTTCAGTACCTGTTTCTTTCTTGACAACCCGCCATACTGCTTTTGATTTATTTGACACATTAGCTATATATTTACTGTTTGCCATTTGTTTTGCTTCTCTAACTACGTGATCAAATATTTTTTTGTATTTGTTTTTGTATCAAATAAATTCAGCATCATGGTTGGTGTTTGCTTCCTTATGCATTTCCCTGTTTCTAATACCAGAGATCCTGATACCTTCCATAATCCATGTCTTACTTTTATTGTATTTATCATGTGTTGATATGAGGGGAAAGCATTTGTTGAAAATGTTCTTGAATTCAGATATGAAAGTGTTGTAATTATTTTTTACTGAACACTGGTTGCTGAAGGTCCAGTGGGTTTCCTTTAATCCAACTGGGAACTAATTACGTATGGTGTCTCACTAGCTTAGAGTCCTCACTACATCTTGTGTATATTAATGACCTTTGATCTGTAACATTACCAGATGCCAAGATTATTTTGATTGTAGATGATGATAAACATTGCAATAAATAGCAGAGCAGGTATAGTCTTAAAAGAGCAGTTAATGAAGATTCATGGACATTAATAAATGATTCCTAGCCAAGTCTGAGTCACAAAGTTTTGACAAGCAGATAGGAGGAGTTGACATTGTTAAATTTGTGGGATAAAAGCTTGATAATAAATTCAAATAAGTTCAGCATACTACCAACACCTAAACAAATCTCCATTTGCAATGCAGATGTTGCTACACATAAAAAACCTAACATAGTTTGCTTACTATTGTTCCATAATGTCATATGGGATCATATTCTGGGGTAACTCTTCAAACAATGCTGAAGTTTTCAGAGTCCAAAAATGTGTAATATAAATTATTTGTGGTGTGAACCCAGGCCTGTTCAAGGAACTTCATATACTGACTACTGCTACCCAATGTCATTATTCCTTAATGTAATTTGTTATTAAAATATATCTATCTTTCAAACCAAAAGCTCAGCTCATGCATTCATTCTGAAAAATAAGAATATTTTCATGAACATTTGAAGTCAATTACTTTTTTCCAGAAATCTGACCATTATTTGGGAATAAATATTTTCAGTAACTTTCCAATGGCTGTAAAAAGTTTAACAACTAATAGATTTAAGTTTAAAAGGAGCCTGAAGGTTTTATTGGTGGCCATTTCCTCCTACTCCATTGATGAATTTCTTGATATAACTGACTGTTGTGGGTATGTTATTCATGATATTAAATATTGTGTATTAAATACTGTAAATATTACTTACAGTCTGACTTTAGTGTGTATTCCATGCAGTTATTGTGATCAGTATATGCAAGTATTGTAAAATGATCCTTATGTTTAATGATGTTTAGTTAAATTAGCCAAAGAATTACCATATGAATCTCAGTTTGTTGACCATTTACATGTTTTTTTTGACAAACTGGCAGTTATGTTTTAAATGAAAATATGTTTAAGATATTTTGACTTATTCCACATCCATGTGGGCCATTTCACATGGGATCTGTGGAAGGAAGACAAATACATCTTTTTTGTTTGTAAGTATTTATTGTTCATTCTTGTTTTGTGACATATTCTTGTTCCTGGAGGATCTCCTCCTTACGAAACTGTTGGAATGAAAAATATGTCTCATATAACCTGGTCCAGTGCACTTTATCCTTCCTTCCTAAGACACTTATCTACAACCATTTTCTTCCAAAGGGCCCACTATCTGGTGAAGGTCTCTGACAATAGTCAGCAATATCAAAGAACCTGTTCATATCCCTCTTTCATGGAAAAATAAATACACATCTGGCTAGCCATTAAAATTGCATCATCATGAAGGCAGAATGCAACAAACGTCAGATTGGCAGGAAATATACTATAAGCTTGGATATGCAAATGATTACCATTTCAGCACAACTGGAGAAAGTAGGTAGGCATGTTATCATCTACAATATTTTTTATAAGGAGAGATTGCAAATGGCTGTGTCACTCAGAAAACACATTTGAATGTTGATTGTTTGTGAGATAATATTTTGCCTCATCTAAGAAGGATAAACCTCTACCAGCATGTGTTGGAATTCAGTAGTGGCAGGATCTCTGCCTGTTGGGACTGCGGTTTATCATCCTGTGATATAGCTGCTTGCATTGGTCAGGTTCCCATGATTGTCATGCCAGTGTGAAATTGATGGGCTCAGGAGGACCGTACTCAATGCTGTACGACATCTTAATGGCTTCACGCAACTAGCTTCCAATAGGATACATGTCTCATTTGCTTCATCATGCAGGATTTCACAGCTATGTTACGTACCTCGAGTTAGTAAATGAACTTATTTATGAGACAAATATCCATACAGACAGTGCAACATCTGTTGTGCCACCAACCGTCAGCAAGGTTACCATTATTGTGATATCCCCTGAAGCTGTAGCAGAGAATGACATACCAACACTGGACACAGGAGTGGCAGCACATTATCTTTGCAGACACATCTTGCTGTACAGCATCACAATTGGCATATTTATTTGTTGAGACAAGAATGAGTGTTGATAGAGAGCATTTGTCATCGTCATATAGACCCGGCACCTGGTGTTATGATAAGGGATGCCATCAGTTGCATGATACAATCACCTCCAGTTCATGTAGCTTGCAGTTTGGACAGTAGCTATTACATTCATGATGTATCAGGATCAGTAGTGACTGTGCCCTATCTTTGAGGTCTTTCTGATATTATCTTTTGATGAAATAATATAACACCACATGTTGCTCATACTGTCCTGACATATCTTGATACATTGTGTTTGACTGTTTTTATTACCAGCAAATTCTTCAGATTTTTCATGCATTGACAACATCCAGTCTTGGCTTGCTGAGAGACTGGCATGCCATCACTGGCTAGCCATTACAATTGATGAACTGTGGCGTAGAGTGAAAGCAGCATGAAATGATATATCAGTATCCATCATCTAAACTCAGTTTGACTTAGCAGCCATGTAGAACCATTGCTGCTGCCAGAGGTGCAGATGTGTATACTAAATCTCACACCTCATACCCCTCCAAATCGCCTACAAATTCGATAGTATATTCTTCCTACTATGCTGTATATGCAGAGTATGTAAATTTTTATTGTTTGCTGTCCTTGCTGGTGTTGAAATCTTAATGCCCAGTAGCATATCATTATTAATATTAATGTAAATCTTTGAGAAAATCACTTCATCAACATAGTACCATAAAATCAAGATCCCTTTGAGTACAGGGTGAGCCAGATCTCTACCAACAAATTTTCAGGTGTTGTTCAGGGGTACCTTCTGAATATTTTCATGTAGGAGACCCAATGTATCCAGTGGTTTGTTACAATGTAATAATATTTCATTCAGTTTGTTACCTCAGGTATCTTTGTTTTTGTGAAAGTGAATTCACAAAACTGGAACAGCCTATAACACTAGTCAACAGAACATTACTTTCTTTCTGTAACTGGCATGAAAATAACTAATCTTTATGTTATTCAGTATTGAGAGCAAAAATTTAAATGAAAAAGATTAGCCCTCATTTTGAAGTAATGGTAACTTTATGTTATTGTGTACATAAGCTTATGCCTGTGTTTACCTCAGTATTATTCCTCAGAGGAAGGTCACTGAAGGCACAACTGCTTTACACGGCAGTTGTAGTTTTATGCTTGTGATTCCCTGATTACTGTCCTGCAGTAATCAGTTAACATTGAAGCACTCCAGTTTCCCTGTTATCTCATTTTCATGTCTGAAATTAGTTGGTAGAAGTGTTCTCCATGCTCGTTGTTTACGGCACCACAGTTTTCATGAAAGAAGACCAAGTGTTAATCCAGGAAATGTAAGTTTAAGGATATGTTGCACCCCAGTCTATTGTAGCATTGCATAAGATTCACCAGAAGATCATTATAGTTTTCTGCCCTCTTTATTTCCTGGAATGTTTGTTGACACTTGACCAATGGCATCTTAAGCTAATTATTCAACACCTTTCAGGATAATATTGCCAAGCTCATCTTTGTACAGTTTGTGTATTTGGAGACCCATGAAAACCCCCTCTTCTATTGTCACCTCACAGAGATGTGGAAATTTCTCATGCAAATAGAGAAATGCTGCCCCAGTTTTGTCCATGACCTTAACAAAGTTTTTCATTAGGCCAATTTCATATGGAAAGCATGGAAAATTGTGGTCTTGGACTCTACAAGTGCTTCATGCATAACACTGTGCAATCCTGGTTCTAGTGATTGACACTTAGGCAAATCTTTCTTTTTATAATGAATTGCTTTGGTGTGGCTATCTGAGAGGCACAGGGAGCAACAGAATTTGTTGTAGCCATATTGTAGCCCACGTAATATGCCTATGATTTTCAGATCAGTTGAAATCTACCATTTAAACATATCATAATTCAATCACAACAGCATTTGTTTCATGTTATGTTTCTTTCACGTAAGATGCATTCCCAATCAGAATTGATGGTAACACATTGCCATTATGTAGTAGCACACACTTGAGACTTACTTTGGAGGAGTCGATGAACAGCCTCCACTGATCACTTTTATAGTCAATGCCCCTAGCTACCATTAGTCCCTGTACATCACTACAAAATACCAAGTTCTTTTTGCTTTTGAAAAATGGAAGAAATGGCATATAGCAGTTATGGAATGCAGTCACATTTACTGTTTTATCAAAACAATACCACTGTTGTAGTCTTGATGCCAACAATTCAGCTTTACCTATCAGAAATTCCAGATCTCTCGCTAGATCATTAAGTTCACACTGTGTTATGTTATGAATCTCTGTACATACATTACACACAAAATCAGGATATTTTGAAGAACTGGTCTTTGATTATGATGGTGCAGCACTAATATTACTACTGCCCTCATTGCTATAACAATCAGGTATGACAGGAACTGACAGTCCGTCTCTGTGAGACACTGGTCACATGACCAACAGTGTGTTAGGATATGTCAGGGATGATTTTTCTTCTTGGGAATACTATGTGTTAATGGAGTTGTCATACAAAAGTAACAATCATTAACATAGTTTGATGGTTCACACCAGATCATGAGTATAGCAAAGCCCCTGGAAGAGTGTTTACAGTTCAGCCACAAATGAAGACCAAGGCACAAGATATACAACATACATGAGGAGCCCAGGCCTTGTCCTAATCCCTAGTTTCACAGCCAAAGTACAGTCTGTATGCCTTTCTAATATATGACATTACTGTATCAGTTTCCTGTGATTTCATTGTAGTGTGTCTGCAAATGTAGCAAAAATTGTCAATACTGTTTACACATTTGTGAGGCATATTGAAACACAGGAATTACAATGACACACACACTTACTACAGTAACACATTCTTCCAGCACACAATCAGAATATAGCTTGTAACAGACTGAAATTAAGCTTAAACATTTTCTGCTCCTTCCTTCCTCTTCCCCTAACTGTCGTTGCTATGAGCCCATGCTAAAAATAGCAACAAAATACACACAGCCTGGAACTTCTTCATTCTGTCTACCATTAGCGGGATTTCAAAGCCTGTATGGGAAGCAGTTGACAGTGAATTCTAATGAAATATAATTATAATGAAATACACCCACTTTAACTTGAAAACAACAGCTAATTAGAGTTTTTCATTGCCGTTTTCACAATCAGCAAGGTTGATATAGTTAACAAACATTCATTGCATTCCAGTCACATTTTAAATGTTGTCTAGTGTAATGTTCAATTACCAAAATACAGAGTGTATATAAAGTCCGGGAAGAGTTTCAATTATTTTTTGCACAAGAACCAAACATTGTACAGATACCATACATATGTCATTTTGACATCCCAGTATGAGTGAAGTGAATGTGAAGTGCATACGACATTAATAAGGAGTCCAAAGAAATCGGTGCATCGTGCATCCCATGAACTCAAAATGGCTCCAATGACAGTGTGGAAAGTCCTGTGACAGAAGCTGTCTATGAAACCATTCAAATTGGAGCTAGTGCAGAAGCTTAATGATGACAACAAAAACAAGCATTTCGAATTTTGTTTGCAGTTGCAGCAATTGAATTAGGATGGGAATAGCGTTGTTGATTGCTTAATTTTTAGTGACAAAGTCACTTTTCACACTAACGGAAAAGTGAAAATGCATAATTGTCGAATCTGGGGCAGAAAGTAAGCATTGAATTTGAACTCGATTTCCCAAAGGTAAATGTTTTTTGTGCCTTATCACGTCGAAAACTGTACAGGCCATTCTTCTTCACTGAGAGCACTGTCACTGGATATTCCTACTTGGACATGTTGCAGCAATGGCTGATGCCTCAAATGCAATCAGACTCACTGTTCATCTTTCAGCAAGATGGGACTCCACTCCATTTTTATTGTGAAATTCATGGGTACCCAAACACGGAGCTACCGCATCGATGGATCAGCCATGCTACAGAAAGGGGCAGCTGTTTCATGAAATGGCCTCCCCAATCACCAGATCTCACTTCTTGTAACTTTTTTCTGTGGGGGACACATTAAAGATCTGGTGTATGTACTGCCTCTACCATGTGATGATGCAGCAGAGCTCCGGGAGAGAATATGGGAAGCGACTATCACAGTCGATGATGCCATGCTAGGACGGGTATGGCAAGAATTCGATTACCGTATTGACATCTGCCGGGTAACTCATGGTTCGCATATCGAATGTTTGTAAAAAAAAGCTTTCAGAGTTTCTCTTCAAAATGTAGTATGTATGACATCTGTACAATGTTTGGTCCTTGTGCAATAATAATTGAAAGTTTTTCCCGGACTTTATGTACACCCTGTATATAACACAAAACAACGAGTCATGCAACAACACTTAGATGTGAAAGTACTGTAATGTCACTGATGTTGCTGTAGGAACAGCTCAGTGTAGCAGTGTCAGTCATCCATTGCATTCAGTGAAACCGTACATGAGGCACATGTCTAACAGTCCTTTATCAGTAAATGTACAACAAACACTGCTGGAAAAACAGACCTGAGACAGAAACGAGCAGTACTGAATGCAAGCTTGAGATTGAAGAGTAACATGGTTACTGTTGTCAGTACAAAGTACCATCAGTAGATGGAGGAAGTTTGTTTCCATACAAGACACACTGCACATAGTTCTGATATTTACACTGGAGTGCACTATTTTCAGTGCAATACAGACACGAAGCTAACTGGGGCAAGAAAGCGAAGGAAATACAATAATCTGTGATCATCCACTGGAGACCATGGCTCCCTTATGCCAAAATACTCAGAGGATATCACTGAACAATCTCTGAAAGTTTGTTGGTAGAGCTGTGGCTCTCGCTGTATAAATATAATTTTTAAACCATGTCATTCCACCCACAGCATTTAAAAATTTTTTTTTTTTCTGATCACTGGCTATTCGAGAAAGAGATTACCTATTATGCCATCTGAGCAGGCCTGAGAATCAGACTCAAATCCTCAACTTGTCATGGACTCCTCTTCTCCACTTTTCTTCTAAACTCTGCAGAAGCTATTTCACAGGTTGTGAGACTATCATCTCCAAGAGAAGGTGTATAGTTTGGAAGCAGAGGAATGGAGGACCTGAGAAGTTGAAGCTTGAGGTCAGCCCATGAGGACATTCAAATGCCATAACTGGTAATCCACTACCCTTGAAAAGCAGGGATCTGTATACAAATTCCAGTCCAACACACAGTTTTAACTCACCACATGTAATCAACACAGCACGTACTCTGTAGAGAGTAAAAAAATTTTCTCAGCCACTGCCCTGCAACTATGTATTAACTACAGTCCTTGCCATATCGCTTGCCTCTGGAGGATGTGGGAGGAAATGGGAGGAGGTGGCGACAAGTTGAAGCTTTGATTTGGTGTGTGAGATGTGCTGAAATGTTGTAATTTGGAGCATATGCATCTTTTCCAACAACCAAAATTTCATGACTCATCTGAATTCTAAAATTCTTTCTCACAACCAGATTATTTACTGCTAATTAATTGTTTGCATTATGTTGCAAAGCACAAAAGAGTTTTGTATAGTGTTAAACAACCCAAATTTATTTTAAACTCCGTATGTTAAGTTTACAGCATCTGAGAAGTTCAGTGAATGGTTTCAGAACATATAGGAAACAATAAA
Source organism: Schistocerca cancellata (assembly GCF_023864275.1). Taxonomy (NCBI): domain Eukaryota; kingdom Metazoa; phylum Arthropoda; class Insecta; order Orthoptera; family Acrididae; genus Schistocerca; species Schistocerca cancellata. The sequence goes on from NC_064626.1 coordinate 204,865,897, forward strand.
CATAAGCAAAATACCTTTACTGGCCTTCACAGTTTCCAACAGCTTTACTATCATTGTCAGAAGTTTAATATAGCTAATAGTGATTATTCTGAAAGGCAGTAAAAGTATTTTGTTTGTAACTCTTGTTTCCTTAATTTTTTTTAGATCATTCACCAAACTTTTCAGATGCACCTTGTGTAGAATTTGATGAGCTTCTACTGATAGCAAGAAAGTTGATGTGTCTTATGCTGGTGGAGGCTCAATGAGAAGACCTTCTCAGTAAGCAATATAGAATAATTATATTTCAGTATTAAAGGACATAAGTTCTATCTATCTATCTATCTATATCCGAATCCCGCTCCAGCTACTGCCGGGTCTGGGTGCTGACGAGTCCTCTCCATTTAGCTCGGTCCTCCCACCACTTTTCTTCCTCCACTTGCTGCCAGGTCACACCTCTCCTTCCAACAGATATTCTCACTCCCATTTTCCACCGTGTTCTTGGGCGCCCTCTAGGTCGTTTCCCATCCATCTTTAGTTCTTCCATAATTTTGGGGAGTCTCTGCCCATGCATCCTCTTAACATGCCCATACCATCTTAATCTCTTTCTTTCAATTTCTTCTCTCATACTTTCTTGTTTGAGGTCCTTTCTAATCTCTACATTCCTTACTCTGTCCATTCTTGTTTTTCCCTTAACTGCTCTGAGAAATTTCATTTCCCCTGCTTGCAGTCTGCTCCAGTCCCTTTCTTTCATTGTCCATGTTTCTCCACCATAGGTGACAATAGGGAAGTAATAATTCTTATACATCAGGAGTTTTGCTCTTTCTGAAACTTCATTATTCCAAATCAGATGTTTTATTGTTTGGTAGAAATTGCCTCCCTTCTGTAACCTCCTATTAATTTCGTTAGTTATTCTTCCATCCCTAGATATTTCACTCCCTAAATAAGTGAAACTTTCTACCACTTTGAGGGGTTCTCCATTCAAGGTAATATTTCCATTGATACCTCTCTCTCTTCCAAATACCATTACTTCACTCTTATCTTTATTTATTCTTAATCCATACCTTTTCATTATTTCCTTCCACGCATCAAGCTGTAACTGTACATCTACCTCTTTATCACCCCATATTACCATATCATCTGCAAAAATCATCTTTTTGTCTTTTTCTTTTGCTATATCTTTAACTGCCCTATTCATTCCCTCCATCACAACATTAAAAAGCGCAGGAGATAGAATACTTCCTTGCTTAAGTCCTTGTCTTATTTCGAAGTATTCAGTGTTCCCCAGTGGTGTTCTAATTCTACAATTGTGGCCTCTGTACATTGTCTTTATAACATTAATGTATCCATCTTCTATATCTATCTTCTTCAGTTCTTCCCAGAGTCTTTCCCTGTCAACTGAGTCATATGCCTTTTCTATGTCTATAAAAACCATTATCACCCTTTTGTTATACTCCCAACTTTTTTCCACCAGTTGACGGATAGAAAATATCAGGTCGATTGTGCTCCTTCCTTTCCTAAACCCATGCTGTTCTTCACTCAGCTCCTTTTCTATCTTTTCACTTATTCGATTTAGTAAAATTCTTTCAAAAATCTTGGCTGTATGACTCATGAGGGTTATTCCTCTGTAGTTTTTACAAAGTCTTTTATTGCCTTTCTTGAAGATGGGAACAATGTCTCCTGTTCTCCAGTCGCCAGGTATTTTACTATTTCTCCACACACTTGATAGTACTCTATACAGCCACTGCATTCCCACTGGACCTGCTGCTCTTATCATGTCCACTGATACTTCATCAGGTCCTGGGGCTTTCCCCCCATTCATCTTCTTCACAGCTTTTTCCATTTCTTCCTGTGTAATTTGTCCTAATTCTGCTTCCCAACTTCTCTCAATTTCTCCATTATTTGTTGTTTCCTCATGTACCTGGTCCTCAGCGTTTAACAGCTTCTTAAAATGTTCTTTCCAGAGATCTTTTATAGTTCCCTTTGTGGAATTTGAAGTGAAGACAAGTCATAATTAAGTGGTGAAAGGCCAAAATGACAGCAAAGGCTCAAATCTAGATTCACCAGGAATACTCAGAAGTTAATGACACAATTAGTCTTGATCTCTGCAAAGGGAGACAGTATGCACTTAGTTGGTGTAAGGCAAAAGTCTGAAGAAATAAAGTCACTGTCCTAATCTCGGTAGGCATTTCAAGATAAACACTGCACAGTGACTATCTTAGCAAGTTTCTGATTGATGGGCTGTAGATGCAGCCAGCACATGGCCCAGAGAGCTTGAAGGAATAACTGGTTTGATAACTGAGACCAAACTGCCCATCTGTGGTTAAGCACTGGCCTAAATACTGTTGCAGCACATGGATACAGCACGAGCTGCTAGTGGGTATGTGACATGTCGTATGAAAATAGTGCTTGCATTCAGTGAACTGTGGGTGTGGAAGAACACTCCACTGGCAATGAACTTGGCACCTGTTGTGGGAACTTCAAAGACTCCATGGACAAAAACTGGAGTTTTGTTGTTGTTTCTGATGTTGTCCGGAACATTTACCTACATGCCAATCGAGTGCAGATTATTGTTAGGTTTGTAGGCACTTGTGCCTGTTACAGCAAATGATACCTGAAGTGTGGCCAGCAGCAGGACAGAGAGTGTGTTGCAGGTTGCTCTCTGGTAGGAGGACATGGAAACCCTTCCCACAACAAAAGTGATGGCAAAGTCATCTGTAAAGATCAGGCCTCCTTCCTCCCCCACGAAAACATGGCATCACTTTCAAGAGATGTACATATAAGAGTGCAGAAGCACTAGGGGTGTAAAATTACTGTGCCTAGAGGGCATAGTTGGGTGCAGGAGCACTAAGGATGTAACTCGATTGTGACCAGGGGGCTTATATGGGCCTGCGAGCACTTAGGATGTAGAGAAATGAATGCATGTATTAGGCACTGAAAGGATAGTAATAAAACTTGTGCATGGATTAGGCACAGAAAAAAGGTACAGGAATTACATGGATGGATTAAGCATGAGCTAGATATTCAGAAAATTTGTATGTGGATTAGGCATAGAAACCAAGGACAGAAGTTGTGTGTGGATTAGAAACAGCTGGGCTGGGGAAAAGGGAACAATCATGACCATGGAGGTTCACTGGTGAGAGTCGCCATATGGTCCTTATATGAGGAAAGATTGGTTATTGAGTGATCTGGTGCAGTACCAGAAGCAGGAAGCTGCAGCAGCGTGGTTCTGATGAGGTCAAACCAGGAGGCACATTGGAGATGGCAGCACGGTATCTTCAGTGTTTTGTCAGTGCTGGAGAACTTCTCTAAAATGGGGATTTTTTTCATCTGCTTGATGTCATTCAAGAAGGGTAGGACTTGAGAAGTCACTTCTTTGTTGAGGAAGAACATACTCATTGCCAGCTGAGAGCACAAAACATTGAAAGGAGGCAGTGGAACCAAAGGCTGGGCTGGAGCTGATGAAATATTCCACAACCTCTTTGCTAGTTGATGGGATGGAACACTGGAAGGTGGCACAGGAGCCAATGGCAGTGCTAGAGCTGATGAAAAATGTTCTTCCACATTGCCAGTTGATGAGACATAACTCTGAGCAGTGGCACTGGAGCCAATGAAAATGTGTATCCTCATTGCCAAATGGTGGGACGAAATGTAGAATCTGTTGACTGGGGTGGGATGAAAATATTGAAAACATCACACTTGCTGGGATGAAAATGTCGAAAACTGTTGCTAGTGGTGGGGCGAAAATGTTGAGTCCTGGAGCCAAAAGAGAACACTATCTGCTTTAGACGGATGAGAAATTGACATCAGAAGAAAAGATCCCATCGGAAATCCTCTGGGAAGAAACCCAGAATAGGCACTGGAGCCCATGGAGGTCCTGGGGCCAGAAAAGAATACTCTTCCCAACTAATATGAGTCAAAACTTGGTGATATAGCACTGGAAAAGGTGAAAATGTTTACTTGCCACAAAACGGTGGGATGAAAACTGAGTTTGGGGGAGCGAACAATTCCTTGTAGCCAATAAATGGTGTGTCTTGCATCAGTGAAGGTTTAATGAGAAGACTTCCCAGGCAAACAATGTAGACTAGTTTTATTTGAATATTAAGGAACATAAGTTTCCTTCATGGAGTTCGAAGTAAAGACAAATAATGAGCAAGTGGCTGAAGGCCAAAATGAGTACGAAGATTTAAGTCTAGATTCACTTGGAATGTTCAGAAGTTAATAAACAATTACTGTTGGTATTGGCAAAGGGAGACAATATGCACTTAGTTAGCATAATGCCAAAGTCTGAGGAAGCCACATCACTGTCTTAATCTCAGTATGGATTACTGCACAGTAACTGTCTGATAGTGATTCCATAAAGAGGGTCTGATCAATGGGCTGTGGATCCAACCAATGCTTGGCCCAGAGAGCTCAAGTAAATAAGTGGTTCAACAGCTGAGACCAAACTGCTGATCCACAGTTGAGCACCAACCTAATACTGTTACAGTACAAGGGTACAACACGAGCTGCTGGAGGGCACATGAGATGTTGAAGGAACACAGTGCCCGCGATCACAGCCCAGTTGCTGCGGAAACACACCTCTCATGGCACCCACCAGAGACTCTATAGACAACAAATCAGCATGTTAATGTTTACTAGCATGCTAGCTGAGTGCAGATCTTGTTTGGCTTGCAGGCACTCATGCAAATGATGCCTGATGCATGGCCAACCAAGGGAGGTGTGTGTCTTGCAGGTTACTACTGTCTTCTAGGAGAGGGATAGCAAAAGTGACAGCAAGTTTGTGTACTGTACATTAAAATGGCATATTGCACCTAAAGAAAATAACAAAGTGTGGTGGGAGTATGCTACTTGTCAACATGACACTGATTTCCACTGCAGCTAATTATCAGCTATTGTGACTCTTGGACTCTGCAGTAGAAGAACACACTGCTGGCATTTCACTGCCAAAATGCCGTAGCTTGTGAAGCTACCATTTCATTTCAGTTAATTAATCCCTTCATAACTAGGAATAAATTTTATTTGTTCATGAGGCATCGAACTGAAGTGGTAATAATTGGGAACAGTAGCTGCTCAGTAATTACTATTACACTATGAACTTTACAATAAGATTGTGCAAGGAAGCTACCACACATGAAATAATTAATTAGAACTTTATTGTGAATAGAGGAGAAGTTGCTAATTGTACTGAAAATTGCTTCCTAATTTTCAGACGACTTGTGGTTGGACAAAAACATGACAAATGGAATAGATTAGTTGAAGTACTTGAATTAGTCTGCACTTAAACTCACATACAATGTTATCGTGTAAAGCACACCAGAATAAAGTACATTTACATAACTAGTATCCAGTAATTATTTATATGATTAAATTGCATTGCACAGAGGGTACAATGCTCACTGTGTTGTGTGGCCACTTAATTATTAGTGTGAGACACTTTAATTTTATAAATGAAAGTTTCCAGTAGTTCACTTTACTGCAGTAACCGATAATGATGCTACAAATGTAATTGTCCTTCATAAAATTCTTTATGACAGTAATGTTTTTACTACAGTTTGTTCACCACAGTGTCTCTACTGATTAATAATGAATTAGGCATTTTACCTTTTGAAGTCAGCTTTGTTGTATCTGTCACATCACGCGGTACATTTCCTACATCAAGCTGGTTTATTATTTATAAAAATATTCTGCTTTGGTTGATAACAGGAAATATTAATTTGAAAGCTTCTGCTTTAGTAGCTGTTAAACATGAAATACTTTAAGCTCATGGAACATAATATTGGGATACACTCACTACTTACGTAATGAAACATGAAAGACCGATTCCAATGATTAAACAGATAATTAGTCAAATAAAATCTCCTCACTTTAGACATCTTGGCTTCACAAAATAAAGACTTAACATAGCATGATAGCTTCTTGTTAATGAGTTATCTGATTGTAGGACACTTCTAGCAGAAATACTTAAGTCCTGTAGTAACATAGTGAGCAGTTTCTTGACTCACTTGTAAATGCTACATAATTTCTACAGTTGCAATAAATTAAATAATTACCTCCATTCAACAGCTCATAATGGATATATTTTTCTGTTTCCTTTGTGTTGCTAAAACCCAGCAGCCATAAGATAAGTTGCAATGTTCATTTCATCTGCCCATGAGCTGGTTGCTAAATACTTGCAGAAACTTTCCACAACATCTTTGTTCAGTTGTGATATATTTGAAGACTCAAAAGTAACATTTTAAACACAGTTTATCAGAGGCTGAGTCCATATGTGTTCATGAGCTGTTGCACTGCACAACATTGCAAAGATGATCTCAAACTACAACTCACAAAGAAAGGCTCCTCAAAAGGTGGGATGTTAACCCATCTTTGTCTGTAAGTGATTTTCCTGACATAACTGCTAATTTCATGTAACTGTTACTCCTTTTATTTACATTTGTATACTTACAATTACAATTACTTATTTATCTTACTCATAATAATATTTAAGTGCTAAACATTTAATGATGAACAAATAGTCTTTGAAATATAACACAGTAAGTATAGTACTTAATTGTTTGCAATCTTTGTGATTAGGTGGTAACATCATACAGTAGCATATTTTTGAAACCTGCCATCTTTCTTGTAGTTCTTACTACTAGACGGTGTAAGCATCTACAAAACTAATAGCCGTGCTGGCATATACATCATGTCTGATGCTCACACTATTGGTACATGTAGCCAGTGTAGTAAAATTAATTTAATCTTTAAAATCGTATGTAGTGGTTAATAAGTGTATTGTTACAAGCAGCCAACCATGAATGGGACATTGCATATTGTCACACTTAACCACAGTCAAAAATTTCATAATGCACTGAAGATATTTTTCTGCTTCATTTTTGTTAGTGGCTGAGCTCAACAAGCATTATCCTTGTAAGGCCAATGTTCAGACTTATGTCCAAGTAAGGCTCTCAGTTTTAATCCTTGTAAGGCCAATATTCAGACTTATGTCCAAGTAAGGCTTTCAGTTTTAATCTGCAAGGACCTTTTGCAGTGGCATATACACTCCTGGAAATGGAAAAAAGAACACATTGACACCGGTGTGTCAGACCCACCATACTTGCTCCGGACACTGCGAGAGGGCTGTACAAGCAATGATCACAGGCACGGCACAGCGGACACACCAGGAACCGCGGTGTTGGCCGTCGAATGGCGCTAGCTGCGCAGCATTTGTGCACCACCGCCGTCGGTGTCAGCCAGTTTGCCGTGGCATACGGAGCTCCATTGCAGTCTTTAACACTGGTAGCATGCCGCGACAGCGTGGACGTGAACCGTATGTGCAGTTGACGGACTTTGAGCGAGGGCGTATAGTGGGCATGCGGGAGGCCGGGTGGACGTACCGCCGAATTGCTCAACACGTGGGGCATGAGGTCTCCACAGTACATCGATGTTGTCGCCAGTGGTCGGCGGAAGGTGCATGTGCCCGTCGACCTGGGACCGGACCGCAGCGACGCACGGATGCACGCCAAGACCGTAGGATCCTACGCAGTGCCGTAGGGGACCGCACCGCCACTTCCCAGCAAACTAGGGACACTGTTGCTCCTGGGGTATCGGCGAAGACCATTCGCAACCGTCTCCATGAAGCTGGGCTACGGTCCCGCACACCGTTAGGTCGTCTTCCGCTCACGCCCCAACATCGTGCAGCCCGCCTCCAGTGGTGTCGCGACAGGCATGAATGGAGGGACGAATGGAGACGTGTCGTCTTCAGCGATGAGAGTCACTTCTGCCTTGGTGCCAATGATGGTCGTATGCATGTTTGGCGCTGTGCAGGTGAGCGCCACAATCAGGACTGCATACGACCGAGGCACACAGGGCCAACACCCGGCATCATGGTGTGGGGAGCGATCTCCTACACTGGCCGTACACCACTGGTGATCGTCGAGGGGACACTGAATACTGCACGGTACATCCAAACCGTCATCGAACCCATCGTTCTACCATTCCTAGACCGTCAAGGGAACTTGCTGTTCCAACAGGACAATGCACGTCCGCATGTATCCCGTGCCACCCAATGTGCTCTAGAAGGTGTAAGTCAACTACCCTGGCCAGCAAGATCTCCGGATCTGTCTCCCATTGAGCATGTTTGGGACTGGATGAAGCGTCGTCTCACGCAGTCTGCACGTCCAGCACGAACGCTGGTCCAACTGAGGCGCCAGGTGGAAATGGCATGGAAAGCCGTTCCACAGGACTACATCCAGCATCTCTACGATCGTCTCCATGGGAGAATAGCAGCCTGCATTGCTGCGAAAGGTGGATATACAATGTACTATTGCCGACATTGTGCATGCTCTGTTGCCTGTGTCTATGTGCCTGTGGTTCTGTCAGTGTGATCATGTGATGTATCTGACCCCAGGAATGTGTCAATAAAGTTTCCCCTTCCTGGGACAATGAATTCACGGTGTTCTTATTTCAATTTCCAGGAGTGTATTTTGCAGAAGAATGAAATATTCACTTGAGAAGAAAACTCTGTTTTGTGGCTGACCTGTTTCCTTGCCATATCTCTTCTCCTTTGTTCTCAAGATATGCCAGAGAGCTTCTGAGGAATTTTAAAATAGGGGATAGTCAAAGGCAGGTTGTAGTTGTAGATGTGAGAGATGCCTGGATAGCTAATTGAGTTACAATGTTGCTCACAAAAAGCAATAGCATGAATTCAAGTTCCTGTCTGCAAACATTTTAGTGTGTTAGAACATTTCACACAGTTACATCTATTGCATGCACATACTCTTTATCTATCTGCTCTCTTCCATCATAACAAGTTGAATAACAAGTTGCACATTTCATTCTTGGTCCATTGACTTGTTTTTTTGTAAAATAATGTAGATTATCTTCACTCCACTGCACATGATTATGCCAGTTCACTGTCTGTCCCCTGTATCATCTTAAATTATACCTCAACCAAACTATTTATCTCATGAAGTCTTCAAGTGCATGAAAAGATCCAAGTAACACTGACTGAAAAAGTGGTCAGTATCCCACTTCTTAGTGGTATATTACCTGTGGCTATATTAATTATATTTCCATTTCTAGGGTACCATCAAATGTATTTCTTAATTAATTCAAATATTTGGTAATCTGTGAACATATTCTACATGAAGTACCCCAACTTCCTATGAAAAAAATCGCTTACTATAATAAGACTCTATGTAGTTGCTTCATGTAAGTTTCATTCCTCACAAGTACTTGCATTTTTAATCACATTTATTCATTTATTTAACATAAACTGTTAAAGGAAAAAGTCATCCATTGAATAACTATGCATAAATGAGTGACTTTTGTATTTATTCTTACAGATTGATTTATCTATTGTTAGAGGATTTTCCAAAAAAACGGAAGTATATTTTGGCTGTGGAACAAATATCATCATCCCTGAAGAAAATTGTCAAGGTAAACAATGAACCCTATCAGTCATAATTAGTTCAAAATTTCTTGACTACCAAAATTTTTCTTGGTCATTCTAGGCAGTGAGTAAAGGACTGACAACTGGTGAATATAAGAAGGTGCCTAAAGAAGAAGCTTTCCTTATTCCTTCGCTGACAGTAAGTGCCACCAATAATCACTTGATTTTGAATGTGCTCATGCCAAACATTCAGTTGTAACTGTAGTATTCTTATATTCCACAAACTATAAGGAGCAAAACTAGAAGGAATATATTTGGTTTTTGTCAAGATACATTGATTCAGGTAAATGTACCATTAGCATATGGAATGACTCAGTTGTTTAGAAGATATAATTACAGTAATTCCAATAAATAAGCATATAACAGTTATTTATGTACATACATAGTATTTTCCCCACCTGAATCTCTAGAATTTCATTTTGAAATGGTGTTCAAATCTTATTCATAGCGGCTAGAAATATTTTATTTTATTTTAAAAATAATTGTTTGCACAATAATTTGTCTGCTAGAAGTCAATATGGCTTCAGCCTTGGCTGCCAAATGAAGAAATTTTCTTGTTGCAAGTCATTTCAGATTTGTCTCTATTCATACAAAATATGAAGTAGAAGAAGGATATTTTTTGAGTTGGCTAACCTGGTATCATTTGACTTCATGGAATTCTAAATTGTCCTGTGTCTTTCTTTCTGTATGCTTGTGTTTATACATGTGGTTTTTGGTGATAACATCTTATTATTATTATGAGAAAGTAATGTTTTCCTCATATAGTAGAATTATAATTATAAAATGCCTAGGAAAAATAATAGTATATTGAAACATTGTGTTAAATGGAGAAAACAGTGTAAAAACACTGAAAAATGATTTTATCATCTGTTTTTTCACCAGTGCCTCCCAATCTCAACAGCCCTACTGCTACATCCAAGGAAACTTGTTCCCAAAAGAAACTGAACACTATAAGATATAAATATAATACTATAAATATGGCCAGTGAGAATTTGAAATAAATGAAATTTCTATTTTATCTGGTGTTTTGGAGAACCAGGTATTGTGCAAACAATGTAAGAATGAAGGCATGAAATTATTAAACAAACATATAAAATAGCTGCAGATCTACAGTTAATTTGTGAATATAGTGTTAGTTTTTTTCTTCATATCATTTTACAACTGACAATAACAGTAAACTATGGTTAAATTGGTATATGGCCTACACTCCACTAGGAAGGAAAAAGTCATGCCTGTCCTCACCAGTGTATCAGCTTGTTCATTGGCCCTAATTTATGAGTGACGAGGGACCCACAGCAGGTTTGGTCTGTTGCTTTCCCCTGTTCTCCCAAGGCCTTCATGGAATTTGGAGTAATAATTTTTTGTTATTTAAGTGTGATTAACTGTTTGACAAAATGAGTGGCAAAAGAAAATGAGACAGTCTGTTTGACAGTGAAGTGCAAATAGTAAACAGTAAGAGTGAGCTGAATGATTGTGTGTTTGAAGATAGGAAAGAAGAACTGAAATTTGAAAATGAACATAAAGTATTTGTTAAAAGTGAACCTGATTATGATACTGGAGTAATATTATAGGAACCTGCAACCCAAGTGTCAAGGGCTTCACCTGCTTACTACTGTGATGACAAAGTAGGTGAATATGATGTAAGAATTACGAGTAGATTGATGTAAAATTGGAGAAACACTGAGAAAGATATGTGGAACAAGAAATTGTGAGGTTACAAGGGATACAGTAGTAGTATAACTAATTTGCTGGATGTGGTAATGTTTACTGTGGAAGAACAGTTGCGGTGTAGCAAGAACAAGTCAATATATTTATGGAGTCACCTTCTTGATAAAGAGAGGAGGCAGTATATAACAGTTCCACATCGAATTACTTAGTTACATAATTGCCTATGTCCCAGTGCATAACTTGGTACATGTGTTAATAATGTATGGTGTGCTTGTCTTGCTAATCATTGGACTTGCTGATTATCTGATCACTGAAATAGGAGTACTCCATAAACATAAGAGCTCTCCAAAATAGTTCAGAACTCAAATTTAAAGCATAGTAGCAGGGATGATATTTTGGACATTAAAGAACGTGTTTTATTTAAAAATTAAGTGGTAAGGATGTTTGAGAATCTCTGCATTATAAGTTATTGTCTTTTATTGTGAAGGTACTGTTCAGTTTTCGATCTATGTAGAGCAAAATGAGTATTTCATATGCCACACCTTTTAGGCAAAGACGTGATTAAACACAAGAAGAGGGGTGAAATCTCTCTTGTTGTTTATATCAATGTTATCTATGGTACAAAATTATTATTAAGGATGAGGGAAAAAGAAAAGAAAGAAAAAATAATATGTTTCTTCACAATTGCCCCACACTGTGCACTGACATCATACAGAGATGCACAGTGTTTGAGCTTATTTCTCTTTTTATGGGTTGGTAACCCTCCTAACAAAGTGTTTGCTGTAAACACATAGTCCCACTATTGTCAGTCAGTATCTGCCCAGAGTTTAGCTTGCAAAGCTTGCATGGACAGCTAGATGTCTGTTACCATTCCTGCTCAGCTTCACATGTTTAATACAAAGTCAGATTGCCTGTGTTGTGCATCCACATAGTCTTTACTGCACCAAATTCTGAAACTCTTGTTCAGCGGTGTGATCCTTTGTGAAATCTTTGATGCACTGACAAGTGGTTTCCATATCAGCAGCCCGAGGAAAGTATTTCATCTTGTTGCTCACACTTATTCAATGGGAATACTAGCCATACATCCGACATACGGCAACAAGGTGAGTTTCTTGCCGCTTCTACAATGTTGCCGAGCACAGAAAATTCATGTTACATGAAGTATTGTCATTTTTAGCTCATCACACGCACACCCACATATCCCACATGCACGCTTAACACTTTGGAGGCAAGTTTTGTATGTTTTTGCACTTTGTTTTTGAGAATGTATCATACCATTGAATTACACAAAAATTTCTGTCGTGTCCTTTCCACATAATATACACATGACAAAAAAATAAATAAAATTACAACTACAAGATGAAACTTATCCTATTCATTTGCTGATCTGCCATTATTGTTGCTTATATACATTACAGTCTGACTGTCATTTTGTTTTAGTACATTCTGTTAAATTATAATTCTGTTACATTGTTCAATTCCAATTATATGAGTACAGTTTTTACTCTTATTTGCTTTTACATTGTTTACATAATATTCATATAATAATAGATTCTTTCTTTTCTTTTATGGCATAAATTGACATACATTTCATTTCAATTCACTCTGACTTCTTGTTGGAGCATATTTATCAAGTTCAAACAATTAAAAAAAAAGCAAACAATTGTCACTACAACAGATTTTATGTGCTGCTTATATAACTAAGCATGGCCTTGCCTCTCTAGCATTCTCCGGGAAGGATCTACACACTACAGGGTTGAGGAAATTTCATGGAAAGGCATTTATGTGGTCAGTTACGTCTCTTACTAGACTTCTAGAACAAAATAGTTTGTTGTTTATAGACATAATGCAGAGTTGATGATACTAATCGTATCAAATACTTACTCAGCTTTTAAAGTGCACCTCAATATTTACTTATTATGTTCATTTTATAAAGGACAACCATTTCATATGCTGTGGCATACAGAGTTGTATCATCAGTACTATGTGTTATGTGCAATGAGTGTAAAATTGTGTTCATATAAGTAGCAAACATGTACAAAAAAAATTCGTGTAAGTTATGTGTTTGTCACTTTCATGAGTAGTCGATGCTCACAGTAGTTAGGTTTCAACCTCTTGATTATTTGGTAGTGGTGGTGTTCAGCATCGTCATATGTGACATACTGCAACTGTATTCTTCTACAGATATTTTCATACTATCACATTCATACATATCATAAATTTACAAGTATATTAACTCGTGGTGTGGCCCTTTCTTATGTTTATATGCTACCTAACACTCGACAAGCATTTATCTTACTTCACTTTAGTATGTGTTGATGCATTGTTCCCTGGAAGAAAAAACTTTCTACTAACTTAAAAGTAAATCTTCATAGATAAGTATACAGTGGCTCGATGGTCACTAATACATCGTTTGTATATTCGAGCATGTATTCATTTACTTCAGTGTGCAGTCATGCTATCACAATCTCATTTACTGTCACGTGTGCATCTCTACTTACCTTAAATCTGAAAGATAAAGTGTATTATCAGCATGGTATGATCTCTTATTCAGTTTGTCACTCATTTTGTACTCTCTTGTTTACCTGCAGCAGGGATTTTCTGGCCCCCTTCGTTACAATCAGTGCATGTACTTTCAATACTTACATTTGTAAATATATGGATATAATGTACATAGTAATGTGACTTCATTAAATACCTCGTAGTTCAAGATCCCATTCCATGTATATAATCCCTTAGTTAATTTTTTTTGTGTGTATTGTGCAGATAGTCGTAGTTGTGGTAGAGACTCTCCTTAATTTTCTATGTCCCAGTTTGTGCAATAGGTTTTAAAACTGCTAGTGCAGACTGTAGCTCATAGGGTTTGTTTGTTTTGGGTGCCCCAACACTTTCAGCTGTGTCTGGCATACACACACTTGCAGTTTGTTGATTAACTTTCTCACCAATGCGCATGCACTGCATCGCTCTGTTACAACTAACATTGCAGCGAGTTGTGTATTGCAGTGCGCACTAGCATGTGTTTCACAACTTCGTTCATTCATTTGCAACTGGACTACATGCAAGGGTAAGTGTTGTGTTCAAAGTATCATCATCCCTAGACACATAAAAGTTAAATTCTTCCTTGCTACATCCACTTACCTTATCATTTATACATTTGACATATAAGAAAAAAACTAAACAAAAGTTTTCCTTACCAACTAAAACATAAATTCTGGAATGTGATTTTCCAGCATCCTAAATTTAATATTACTATACCTATGTACAACTTAGAGGTGTACAAATGGCTGCATAATCTCTTCTTCAATATATAAAAGTTTTCAAGTCTGTGTGAGGGTATAGGCCCTTGTCTGTACCCGTGTTCACATGTGCCAATCTATATGCTCCGTGGTAGGAGATTTTGGTAATTATGTATGGTCCAGTGTACAGTAATTGCCACTTATGGTTCAGTTTTCCAGTTTTTTCGGATTTGGATTGAGTTCTAAGTAACACCTTTTGTCCTATGTAAAACTGTTGTGCATTTCAGCTTTCTGCTGTAAATTCCTTTCCTATATTTAGCGCAGGTTTCAAGGTTTATTACTGCTTGTCGTATTTTATCATCCAGTGATAATTCCAGTATTGGTATCTTGGGGAAAGGTTTTTCCCATTCATCTACCTGTTCGCAATTGGTTGTAAATCCAGTTGATGTACGGGGATGGATATTAACAACTTGTAAGAAAGGAGCCACATCCCTGAGGTATACAGGTCCTCACAAACCTCTTCAATTCCTTAAACACCTTTTCTATGGGGGACACTTTGGGATGAAATTTGAATACTGAAACATGTTTGATTCTGTTGGAATTTACAAACTCTTCCCATTTAGATCCCACAAAATATGAGGCATTATCTGTTAACATGACTTCTGGATTTCCTACTCTTCCAAAATAAGTGTCTTTAATTCATCTTATTACTGAACTGGCTGGAACTTTCTGTATAGCATACAGTTTTATGTATTTATTGAAAATATTATACAGGCCTACTATGTATTTTACTTCCCTTTTACTTCTGGGATAGGATCGAGCCAAATCTAATGGTACCTTTTCTAGAGGGTTCTTAACCACAGTGGGGTTAGTTCTATCTGTTTGGAGATGTTAGAATGTTTTGTTTCCTGGCAGACAATACACTTTCTTACCACCTGTAGTACTCTTCATCTAAGGTTGGGGAAATAACAACATTTAGCTATTTTATTAGTGCATTTTGTAGTCCCATGATGGCCCCAAGTATTGTGTGTGTATAAGATAAAATCATCCACATATTCCTCTGGCAAACACATGCACTATTTCTCTTGTCCCTGAGGTTTCCTATGGAACAAAACACCTTTGTGAATAGTGAAAAACCTTTTTAATTTTTCATCGCCGTTGTGTGTTAGTTTTGCTCTTGCCTCACACCAGCATGTGTCTTCCTGCTGTAATTGCTCCATATGTTTGCACTTGTGGACATAGTATGGTCAGAGTGTTTTGTCCTCCATCAACATAGCACTTATTTCACCTTCCTGCTCTTAAAGATCATCGAATTCCTCTAAGCCTTGTGGTAGTCGAGAAAGAGCATCAGCTATTATGTTCTGGTTTCCTTTTATGTATACAGTTTCAAAATTGAATTCTTGGAGATACATACACCACCTGGCTATCTGTCGGTGCAACAATTTACAAGTTAATAAAAATGATAGGGACTGATGGTCACAGTACACTTTTGTGCACTTATCCCAAAGGAAATATTCGAACTTTTTAAAGGACCAAATTACAGCCAAACCTTCAAACTCTGTGACTGAATATGAATGTTCAGCTTCAGATAAGGTGTGACTGGTGAAGCTAATTACTTTAGGGATGAGATTTCGTTCTTCTTCTACCATCTGAAAAAGGCATACACCCAGACCATGAGAAGATGCTTAGGTGCATAAGCAAAATTCTTTTTTCATGTCTGGTTGAGATAAAATATTAGCATTTAATAAGGCTCGCATGATGTTTTTGAAGTTGGTTTGGCATTGCTTGTCTCATATCTAAGGTCTGTTTTTCTGAAGATTGAGTAAAGCATCACTCTTCATAAGTTGGTTGGGGATGAATTTCCTGAAAAATGATACTAGGCCTAAGTATGCCTTTAATTGTTTCTTGTTTTGTGGAATAGGGCAGTTCCTAATGGCATCAGATTATTTAGGATCTGGCAGTATGCCTTCTGAAGAGATTATATGTCCAAAAAATTTTATTTATTCTTGTCCGAAATTAGATTTCTTGAGTTTTGCTGTTACTCCATACTCGGAAAAACAGCTCAATACTTGTTCAATTAATCTTAAATTTTCTACCCAAGTGGGTGTAACACCTGAAAGGTCATCCACGTATATTGTTACCTTACTCAGAAGCTCAGGCCCTAGCATTCTATCAAGTGCAGAGATAAATACATGTGCACTTACGCTCAAGCCAAATGGTAATAGTTGAAATTCGATGCTTGTGCCCCCACATACAAAAGCAGTATATTTCCAACTTTCTTCATGTAGTTTTATTTGTCAATATGAAGACTGGAGGTCAATTATAGTAAGAAATTTAGCATTGTGGAATTTCACAAGTTGTTCTTCTAAATTATCTGAATGTGTTTGGACTGGTACAATAATCTTATTAATGTTACATGCGTCAAGGACCAAGCACACCATGCCATCTGTCTTACATACAGCCAAGATAGGACTACAATCAAGGGATAATGATGGTTGCATTATGTTCCATTCAAGCATCCTGTTAATCTCTTTTCTTACTGCTTCCCTCTTTGTCTTTGGTATAGGGTATGACATAGAACAAAAGTTTCGTGAGAATACACTTCCATTTTGTACACGAAATCCTTAATAATACCTGGTCTTTTTTCAAATACATGTACATAAGCAATTATCAGTTCCCTAAGTTCCACATGATGTTCTTTAGACAAGCACTTTGATTCACTTACCTTTGTGTTTACTGTGTCAATATTTATTTCTTCTGCTGATGACTGTTTGTTATTGTATGTGTTGACAAGCATAACTATGGGATTTACCAATTGAACTTCAAGGTCGTGAGTAACTTCAGTTTTACAACTATTAGTACTTCCCCTGATCAGGTCTATTACAAATAATTGGTTATTTACAGTGAAATGACATTGGTCCTTTCCTATATCAATTTGTACTTGGTATGTCCTAAATGTATCCATACCGATTAAACAGTCAACTTTTAATTTCTCTACTATCAAAAAATTGCATCATACAGAAAACTGTCCTCCTTTCGGTTTCTGACCAGTGGCAGTTTGTACCTTGCAATTTTGCATTGGCAGTGTGGGTATACTTCCATGTTTCTTCAATTCTTGAAAGAATCCCTATGACATCAAATTAATCATAGCTGCTGTGTCAAGCATAATGGGTACATCAAGGCCAAATATTTTGGCTTTAATAGTAACTTATACCTTGCCCTCTGTCAGGTTTTTCTGCGTACCCTTATTGCTTTGATACACATCATCTTTCACATCACTACCTTGATTGTATCTGACGAAGCAAGTGTCAGTCAATATCATGCCCCCACTCCCTTCCAAGGTTACAGAATGGGGGTCTACCGTGACCAGTTCAAGTTTTCCGACATCGCGGTGGCATCAACCTCTGGGTTAGGTGTAACTTCCACTATCTTGACCCTTTGTGTTTGGTTACACCAATTATTGTCCTGAGAGGCTCTCAACTGAAATTCTCTTTGCCTTAGCATGTTATTTGGCATATGTGTGCTATTTTGCTGGCTGAATCCTGCTGTTTATAGGTTATTCGGTTGCCTGTTATTGTTTGGCACTTGCCAAGCGATCAGCTGATTATTGCCAGAAGCTTGTATCTGTACGTATTGTATAGGCTGGCCATAAACTACTACCCAGTGTAATTGTTTTTGCTAAATTTCTGCCAATTTCTTTTGTATCCACCTTTGTGTTTATGGCTTTCTCCATTGCCATTGTGATTACCGTTACCATTACCATAGGTCTGTGTCGGGTAAGGTTGCCATCCGTGTTGTACTATGAATCTGCTATTTACTTGTTGGTCTGTAAATCTCTGTGTTGCTATCGGCATATTAACTAGCTTCTGTTGTACTGGTCTCTTTTCATATATTAAATCTATTGAGTCCAGTACAGACAGAAAGTATTCGGTGTCATGTTCCGGGCTGGTAATAAGTTTTTACCTAGTGTGGGCAGTAAGATGGCTCTTTAAAATTTTCAGCACATCTACTTGAGATACCAGGTTCATCCAGTATCTGGTTTTATTCAAATATTTTTCAAAATAGTCCCTTAAGCTTCCATACTTGCTATTAATTTGGGCTGGGTTAAATACTCCACGTCTGAACCTCTCTTGTACAGCCTCAGACCAATACTTATCCAGAAATGCTCTCTCAAACTGTTCATAGTTGTGGCAATGCATGTGCATAGTCCATAGAAGAACAGGTCCAGGTATGAGGTAAAACATGACCACAGGGTGTGTTCTTTTCCCTTCAGAAGTAAATACTGGGAATTGTCAAAGTTTAAGTAATCCCTCATCAGTGAGTAATGTTGACAAACATGCTGTGCTGTCAGTGAAAAATGGGTAAATATTCGCTTGCAGAGTAGTGCATGGCAACTGCACTTACTAGACAGGCAAGTGTTGTTGCATAATGCAACATTCGGAATTTTCCTTCAATGGGCTAACCCCGTATTGTGGGTAACCAGTGAAGGTATCTAACTCCTCCAGGAGCATAGGTTTGTTTTCTGTCACATATTTTTTGGAATGTCAGTAGTTTTAGCAACACTACCTCACAACCTTTCCTCTCCTTCCTTTAAACCTGAGTCTATTTTAGCTAGAAGCTGGCTTTACTTATTTTTTTAGAGCTTCTTCTATAGTGTCCACATAAATTTTTCATTCTGACACTATCTTTTCAGCAAGGGTGCTGCCCTTATCCAGCATCCATGCTTCAGCTTTTTCAGTTCTTTCCTTTACATCTGCACATAACTTATCTCTCTGTTTTCTGCCAATTCTGATTCTAAACTTAAATGATATACTCTTAGACTGAACTTGTGTATTTCTGTAGGTAGGTTTTTGCATATGTCTTGCAGCTCGCTGACTGTGTTCATCACATTTTTTACTGGTGCATCCACTTGGGATTGCGTCGCCTGAATTTGAGAATATCATTCACTAAGGTTTTGCAACTCACCTGCAAGTTGTTCCTGTTTACAATCTACAGATGTTACCTTTTCTGTTAACGTATTTATGTTGCGAGACATGTCGGTAATTATTTCTTGTTTTAGTTGTTTACCCAACTCTGTGAACTTACTGGATAGTTTATCAGGTAACTCAGTGTGTACAGTTTTCCTCACTTCACTGAACTGTTGCCTAATACTATTCTTGAAATCATTAAATGCCTTGTTTTGTTGTACAGTAGTTTTGCTCACCTCATTGAACTGTTGTGTTACACTCTTAAGCTGTTGTGTTACACTTTCTTGAAATTACTATTGCTTTGTAAGCTGTTGTGTTAATCAGTTGCATGACTTGTGTCACTAGTATTTACATTGCTTTTTTGAACTGTTTACTGCTCTTGGGTTCTCGACATAGTGAGCAAATAGTCAGAGGAAGTTTTGCTGGTGCGCGCTTCAGTTTCGCTATTTGGAAAAATGTTTCCCAGTGAGAACTGAGAAATTGTCTCATTGAGTCTCATAAAAGTGACATCATGATTAGTTGTTTCACCAGTGTCATAATTTTTTAAGAATGGGTTGCCAACCTGGTTGTTGTGGTATTCATCAGCCAGTTCAGGAGTTGGCGTGTTCCTTTCAACTGTTGCCAAGTGCGGATTTCCGACGTCTTGGCACATTGCATTTTGTAATGAGTTTTCAACAATGGCCATTTCCTCTGACTCCATTGTGAACAGTGTTTAACAAAATTATGAAAAGAAGGAAAAAATATTCCAAAACCAGAATTTCGTTTGTATTGGTATCTTTCAATTAAAGCAGTTTTATGTGCATTTTCATTAATGAACCTAAGTATTCTTTGATGCAGTCCTACTGATAAAGTCTTAGAGAACAATTATTTTGTACCTTAAGGGTTACTTTATGGAGATTTTTGTCTTTTATAGAGAAATGCACTTTCCATAAAGGATATCAATTGGAAAGAAAAGAGTTTATTTACTACAAGAGAGAAAGCGTCAAGCATATCCATATAAGCTTACAGCGTAGCAGCTTCCTACTTTCACTGCTGAAATCAGCATTCCTGTAGCGTCTCATTTGTAGGCAGTATTTAAATTTACTTTGCTTCTTCAAGTTGTTAATATTTACAATCTCACGGACATGTAACAGATGCAACAAAGGCCTCATTAGTTTCTTGTAATGATAAAAATGGATCATTAATCTAAAAAAAAAATTTCACCTCAACAATTGATAGGTCTGTACATATTCCACTCGGCGCCGTCCTTTGAACGGTCAAATTTGCTGCTTAAATAATTAAAAGGGAAATTCTTAAAGAATGATTAAAAAGGGATTGGCAAGTACTCGTATTCTGGGAGAACCTTAACTGACACTAATATAAACAGACCTTGAGGATTACATACATATATTCAGCAGCTAACATTCATAAATTTGAGTACATCCATTTTGTTACCACTATTATGCTTGGAGACTGGTACGGAAATACTGGCTACTGATCGCCCCTCCTCTGCTCGTGCGAATTCTTCTTGTTACCTTTGATCCTTCTGATGTAGGATTCTCGGCGTGTTACGGGTATTGTCAGCATGATTGAATGATTAAACTTTGCTATCTCGATAAGTGTTTTTAATATTTTGTAACACACAATTAGAATATACGCTTCTGAACAATACCAATACAGCAGAACTCATCACACATCCGCCCGCTACCACTTTTAGAAACAGACAGATGAATCTAAAAAACTGAATAGTATCTCTCTTTTTTTCTTATATGAGTATCTCACAGAGAAAAGAGAATATAGCATTTTCAGTTGTTAAATGACTTCTAAAACCTAACTGTACATTTGATAGCAAATTGTGTGCCATAAAATGATTAATTATCCTTACATACACAGCGTTTTCAATAACTTTAGCCAACACTGATGCACAGAGATAGGCCTAAAATTGTCTACATTATCCCTTTCTCCCTTCTTATAAAGTGACTATACTACTGAGTACTTCAATCGTTCAGGAAACTGACCATTCCTAAAGGAAAAATTACAAATATGGCTAAAAACAGGGCTAACTTGTGCAGCACAGTACTTTAATATTCTACTATGCACTCCATCATATCCATGAGAGTCCTTAGTCTTCAGTGATTTAATTATTGACTCAGTCTCCAGCTTGTGTCTATCACAGAGGAGTATTTCAGACATCAGTCTCGGAAAGGCGTGTGCCAAGAGTGTGATGTGTTTCCCTGAAGAAACTAAATTTTTATTTAATTTACTGGCAATGCTCAGAATATGATTGTTAAATACTGTACATATATCTGATTTATCAGTAACAGAAACATTTTTACTATGAACTGACTTTATATCGTCTACCTTGTGCTGCTGACCAGACACTTCCCTCACAACTGACCATACGGTTTTAATTTTATCCTGTGAATTAGGTATTCTATTTGCATACCACATAATCTTTGCCCCCCTAATAACATTTTTAAGCACCTTACAGTACTGTTTGTAATGGGCTACTGTAGCCTGATTGTGACCGCTTCTAACATTTTGATATAATTCCCGCTTTATTCTATGTGATATCCTTATCCCACTAGTCAGCCACCCAGGCTACCTTTTTCTACTAGTACCCCGTTTAGAATGATCTAATGGAAAGCAAATCTCAAAGAGCATGAGAAATGTGTTAAGGAAAGCATTATATTTGTCATCTATGTTATCGGCACTATAAACATCCTGCCATTCTTTTTCCTTGGTGATGTTTGAAAAACTGTTTATTGCTGTTGGATTAACTTTCCTACATAGTTTGTAATTATATGTGACATTTGTTTGAGTACAAAAGTGTTTTAGTGTTAAAATTTGAGCATCATGGTCTGTGAGGCCATTCACCCTTTTACTAACAGAATGCCCCGTCTAGTAATGAAGAATGAATAAAAATATTGTCTGTTACTGTGCTACTGTTCCCCTGCACCCTAGTTGGAAAAAACTCAGTCTGCATCAGATCATATGAATTTAGGAGATCTACCAACATCCTTTTTCTTGCATCACCATATATACAAAAAATATTGAAATCACCACATATAAATAATTTCTGGTACTTCCTGTAAAATAAATCAAGAGCCCTCTCTAGCTTGAGCAGAAATGCTCTGAAGTGAGAGTTAGGAGACCTATAAAGAACAACAATCAGAAGTTTAGTTTTACTAAATTCAAATGCCCTGCACAACATTCAAATATCTGTTCAGTGCATTGCCATGATATGTCTATGGACTCAAATGGAATAGTGTTTTTTACATACACTCCTGGAAATGGAAAAAAGAACACATTGACACCAGTGTGTCAGACCCACCATACTTGCTCCGGACACTGCGAGAGGGCTGTACAAGCAATGATCACACGCACGGCACAGCGGACACACCAGGAACCGCGGTGTTGGCCGTCGAATGGCGCTAGCTGCACAGCATTTGTGCACTGCCGCCGTCAGTGTCAGCCAGTTTGCTGTGGCATACGGAGCTCCATCGCAGTCTTTAACACTGGTAGCATGCCGCGACAGCGTGGACGTGAACTGTATGTGCAGTTGACGGACTTTGAGCGAGGGCGTATAGTGGGCATGCGGGAGGCCGGGTGGACGTACTGCCGAATTGCTCAACACGTGGGGCGTGAGGTCTCCACAGTACATCGATGTTGTCGCCAGTGGTCGGCGGAAGGTGCACATGCCCGTCGACCTGGGACCGGACCGCAGCGACGCATGGATGCACGCCAAGAGCATAGGATCCTACGCAGTGCCGTAGGGGACCGCACCACCACTTCCCAGCAAATTAGGGACACTGTTGCTCCTGGGGTATCGGCGACGACCATTTGGAACCGTCTCCATGAAGCTGGGCTACGGTCCCGCACACCGTTAGGCCGTCTTCCGCTCATGCTCCAACATCGTGCAGCCCGCCTCCAGTGGTGTCGCGACAGGCGTGAATGGAGGGACGAATGGAGACGTGTCGTCTTCAGCGATGAGAGTCGCTTCTGCCTTGGTGCCAATGATGATCGTATGCGTGTTTGGCGACGTGCAGGTGAGCGCCACAATCAGGACTGCATACGACCGAGGCACACAGGGCCAACATCCGGCATCATGGTGTGGGGAGCGATCTCCTACACTGGCCGTACACCACTGGTGATCGTCGAGGGGACACTGAATAGTGCACGGTACATCCAAACCGTCATCGAACCCATCGTTCTACCATTCCTAGACCGGCAAGGGAACTTGCTGTTCCAACAGGACAATGCACGTCCGCATGTATCCCGTGCCACCCAATGTGCTCTAGAAGGTGTAAGTCAACTACCCTGGCCAGCAAGATCTCCGGATCTGTCCCCCATTGAGCATGTTTGGGACTGGATGAAGCGTCGTCTCACGCGGTCTGCACGTCCAGCACGAACGCTGGTCCAACTGAGGCGCCAGGTGGAAATGGCATGGAAAGCCGTTCCACAGGACTACATCCAGCATCTCTACGATCGTCTCCATGGGAGAATAGCAGCCTGCATTGCTGCAAAAGGTGGATATACACTGTACTAGTGCCGACATTGTGCATGCTCTGTTGCCTGTGTCTATGTGCCTGTGGTTCTGTCAGTGTGATCATGTGATGTATCTGACCCCAGGAATGTGTCAATAAAGTTTCCCCTTCCTGGGACAATGAATTCACGGTGTTCTTATTTCAATTTCCAGGAGTGTATATGGCCACTCCTGCAGGCGCAGGTATGGTATCCTGCAATTGCGGCTAATATCAAAACAGAATATATTGTCTGCTGGACAGTGGGAGCGAATTAAATGGAATATCAGAAGCGTTTTTAATCTGCTTCACAGATAGTGATGGAATTTTAGTTATGCATGTGTCAAGAATAAGAATTGTAGATGCCACTGGGAAAATTGGTGAAAGTATCAAGTAAGTAGTATTACTAACTGTTAAATTGACCGGATAGCAATTAATTTATGAATTTTTAGTGAGATCTCAACATAGATGTAATTTTGGCTACAGATTTTTTATGTAAGCGGAATATGAAAATTGATTTTGTCAGTGGAAAATTTGATTCTGTGTGCAGTGACGATTTGTGTGAAGTGACTTTTCTACAGAAAATGGATTTGGAGATGCATATTGAGTCAGATTTTCCATTGAGATGCTCAGGTACTGGAAGTGATAGAGATAAATCACAGTGGGACCAAGCACTGTTGAAAATAAAAGAGAATATTTAAGGTTTAACAGTAAGTCAAAACAATGATTTAGAGAAAGTGTTAGTGCAAAATAGTAAAGTGTTTTCTGACAAGTCTGGTCTAGTGAAGAATTTTGAGTGTGATTTGAAATTTAAAGAACAAAAACCATTTATCAGAAAGCCTTATGTTATTCCATTTTCCAAGCAGAAAGCTGTGAGAAAGTAAATTGTAAAAATTTTGGCCTGTAGAATTATTGAGCATTCAAACAGTAGATATAATACTCATTCAGCAGCTGTAAAAAGAAAAATGGGAGTGTTAGAGTTGTTCTAGGTACTAGAAAATAAAATGAAATACTTTTGAGACAAAATGACAGACCAGCTAATGTTGATGAAATTTTACAAAATTTCTATGCAATTTGGGTTGTTGACTTGTTGTGAAATAGCATGTGGCTATCAGAATTTTAGTTTTGGAAAAGAATCTAGGCCCATTCATCTTTTCTACATGAACATAAGTGTTCTGATTACTGTTTGGTACCTTTTAGACTAAATTTGTCTGTTTGTGTTTCCATTAGCGCCCTTGATAAAGTTCTAGGTGATGAGTTGTTTAACATAGAAACTGTTTATATGTTCATGATACTATAGTTTCTCATTCTGTTAGGTTTCAGCATTGCAAAATTTGGATGAGGTTCTGAAAGCTACGCACAGAGATGGGTAATGAAATTAAAATTATGATGTGGTGCTGTAAAGTAAAGCTTCTGAATTTTGTATTCCATTCTCAATATGCACTTTACTTGGTAGACTTTCCTACTTCAGTGAAATAAGTTGCAATGGTCTGTCACTAGAGGGCTCATAATTGTAGCATGTAACATGGCAGGAACATTGTGACAGGAAATAAAAGTTTGGTTCACCATTTTGACCACAGACACGAGAGCAGTGCAGGACCATGACATCAGCTGGGAAAGTCATACTCAACAGCATTCTGTGATGTTCAAGGTGTGACGAATTTGGAATTCATTCCTAAAGTCACCAACATAAAATCTGAAAGGTATTACAAGACCCTCAGAAAACTGAAAGCATGAATTCATGAGTTCATGGACACTTGGAGCACCTCTTTCTGCCTGACAATGCCAGACCTCACATGGGTGATGTGACATCTGCAACAACTCAATGTGTCTGGTTCACTGCCATCAAACATAAGTCATACTCCATACAGTCCCAATTTGGCATCATCCAATTTTCATCTTTTCCCAAAACTTAAAGAACACCTTTGAGGACTTCAGTTTGATAGTGATGAAGCAGTGCAAGGTGGGATGAGGTTATGCCTCTGTCAACAAAGTCAAACATTCATCAGTGATGTTATCAAAAAACAGGTTTCTCATTGGTAGAAATGTGTTCTTTTGCCAATTTGACTAGATTGAGAATTAAATATGCAGACATGAAGAATAAAGTTTTAGATCATTAATAAAGTTTTTTTTGTTTAGAAAGCATTAAGAGTTTTCCCATAAAAAAGTCAGAGACATTAGTTTTCAGCATGCCCCATAAGTAAGTCTGAGTTTGTAAAAAGAGGAAATTTCATTTTTGGGACATAATAAATCATCATTCAACAATCCTTGTTTGGGATGTGTTGACTGTGGACTGCAAGGAAGCTTTTCAAAGTTTAGAGAGAGAATTAGTGACTGTAAGTTACTTTATCTTCTTGAAACACCTTACCTTTCTGTATGAGTGCAAACACAAGTTTTTGTGATTCAGGGGTAAAAATGTTTCAATTAGTACAAATTGATTTGGAGATTGAAACCCGGACTGTTGTGATTGTAAGCAGAACTTTGCAGGCCTATGAAAAGAATTATGGCATTGATAGGTCAATGAGTATCTGCAATCAATTCTAATAATTTATTACAACAGGAATATGTAATTTTACTGATAACATTTTTCAACATAGTGACCCTGCTTTTCAATGCACTTGGTCCTCTGTTATACAGGGTTTCTGATACACTCTCCAAAGAAGGTTTTTGGTTGTGTAGCAAGCTATGTGAAGACTGCTTTCTTTATCTGGTGATCAGAGCTGAATTGATATTCTCTTGAAGCATCTTTAAGTGGACCAAACATGTGATAATCTGACCGGGCTAGGTTGGAAGATTATACAGGATGCCCAAACACCTCTGAACACAGTGACCGAAGAGTTTGAGAGTTGTTGGCATCGGTGTATGGATATGTATTTTCATTAACAAAAGAACACCTTCTGACATCATTCAAATGCAGAACAATGACTAATCTGCATACGGTTCGCCACATCCTCCACAGTCACTCTCCAGTTATTCAGAATTGAGGCACGGACTTGCTTAATATTGGCATCACTTGGGGTGCCTGTGCCTCATTCCTCATCCGTCACACATGTTCTACCACTTTTGAACTCTTCAATCCCCTGATAAACACTTCATATGACAAACTATTGTGCTGAAAGTCTTCTATGAATTTCCACTCTTGCTACACCTTCAGTTGGGGCATACAGAGTGGTGTAGCCATCTTTAGATCACAACAGTGCAAAGACAATGCCTGTGGCTGATGAACACACAGAGCCAAAGAACAAAACTGAAGGCAGATGGAACAAAATTGCAGATACTTATTGACTTACCCTCATACATTTCAGAATTAGAGGTTTTACTAGTATTTTATGAGTTTCAAACATTGGATTGTTATTTATTGGCTCACAAGACAATAGTTTGTAAGGAGCATAAAGCTTTGGGTTGTTTTCAACAGTGCAGGTGGAAACATCCTAAACTTACCAGATGGGCTTTGTATCTCCAACAGTTTAATCTTGAAATTTGTTATATTAAAGGAAAATATAATATTTTTGCTGATGCTCATTCCAGGATTCGACCAGGAAAAAGGAATTATAATGGTAATGATGACAATATGACAGGTTAGGTTTTTATTCATTTATAGGGAGTAAAAGATGAGAACTTAATTACATAGATTTGTAAAGAGATGAAGATCCAAAATTAAGACTATTTAAACAATATCACATTTTAAGTGGGGAACCAAAAGTAAGACAATACTATACAACACATAAAGGACTAGCTTAGCACCCACAGCTTCACTTGTGTAGACTGTATGGTCTGCAGATTTTTTTTTTTTTTTTTTTTTTGTTTTGAATTAATCATAGTTTTATGTTGTTCACAAATTGCAACAGCTTCTAAGCTCTTCATGCTGAATGAGGCCATATAAGCATGGTCTATTCCAAATGTACTTCTGACCAAAAAGTGATTCTGGTAGCTGGAGTCCAAGTTTTTGTTAATCATGCCTTTTGTCTTCTTATAGAGATATTCTCGTATTCTCAAAAAGCCTCTCTTCCCCTATTTAATTCCCTGAGGAGCAGAATTTCAGATAATCCTTTCGTAAATGATGCCTATAGTGCAAGATCCATAACTTCTTCAAACTTTAGGTTTCTATCCATAGTGGTTTGGGCTAGGCTATGATTAGCCAGTCAGTCAGGACATTGTGTTTTATATAAAGGTATTATTTTATGGGAGAAAAACTTTAGACAAACAGAAGTAGAAATTATGTTTTCCATAACAACTTGTTGATGAATTAATTGACTACCTTCATGAAAGATATGGCCACTACAATATTAGGAAATCTGTAGCCAAAATACAGGAAACAGTTACTTTTATCATTCTGTGTGAAGAGTAAAAAAAGAGATAGAATAAATGTGATAACCATGAGAGGGTGAAAATGGCTGGGGTACCATCTAAAGACCTAATGCATTCAGTTCTTCCCAACTAATCAACAGAGTTAATTGCCATGGATTGCCTCTTCCAATATCTACAGGAGACTGTAGACATATTTTTGCAGTTTTAGACATGTCTTCCAAATATCTCAAACTTTATCCTATAAAGAGAGCAAACACAAAAACCATAGATGAAAAATTAGAAATGGATTATTTTTACAATATGGGAAAAACAAAATCACTCTTGTTGGACAATGAGCCACAAATAATTTTCGAAAAATGTGGGCACTGTTTGGGTCTGTACAAAATTAACAACATAAAAATTTCTGCATATTTTCCACGTGGTAATGTGTGTTGAAGGCTCATGAAGGAAATGAATATATTATGAAGAATATACTGAAGCCAGAAACATTTTGCATGGGCCACCCACATACAGTAGTCGAAGAACATAATTAATAATTTGTGGAATGAATTTATCAGATTTGCACTTTCTGAATTAATGTTTGGAGAGACACCCACTAATGTCATTGGTGAAGAGAATGAATTTCCATCTGCAAGTGAAGTAGCTCAGAATGAGAGGATTAGAGCAGCAAAAGAAATGATGAAGCGGAATGCTTTACATGGACTGAAATGTAAAATCATCCAGTTGGCAAGATAGAAGATTTGGTCTTAGGTGAAAACAAAGAGAAATCTAGGTGTGTAAATGAAGAAATAAAGAAAATTTTTGCATATGTACCTTGATCAAAATTATTGTAGCTGCAAATGATAGTGCTTTGACTTAGCTTACACAAAGTCTAATAAATATTTGCTTTAAAAGATATAATTTATTTGAGGCCTTATCTACATTCTGTAAGATGTTAAAGATTAGACCACACTTGTCTGACTTATTTCCAAATTTAGAAAATATAAATTTTGCTCATAGGATAAAAACATTTTGAACAGGAATAAAGTAATTAGGCAGGGAGTCCACTGCAGAGCAGAATAAACCATATAGCAAGTCATCCATTATCCTAGCTGGGTATTCACCACCCGACCCCACCCCACCCCACCCCCTCTTTTACTCTCATATCTATCTCTTTTCTGTCTTTGCTTCTGCCCTTCATGCTCTAAATCTTTCCTGTTACAGGGTTTATCCCATTTATGGTAACATCTCATGAGTAACCAGGGTTCCATTCCCAAATAGGGTTCTGACCTGGTTTCTTGGCTATGTTCATTTCTTATAGTTATTGCCCTTGAAATGTCTGACATGCTGTGCTTCAACTGGAAAAAGGGAGCAGAGAGAAATTTGTAAATGGCACATTTTTGCATGCATAGATAAACATGAACATGCTAACAGAGAAGAAGAACACTAAATGTAGTTTTGTTTTCAGTAAAGTTAGTATTGTGCTTTGACCAAATTTGCAGGTCAATATTAAACATCTTCCATTCTTTTAACTGAAGTGGCCATGTAATATAGTAGTAATAAATGATAACTTGAAGCACAAAATTTTCTTTCAAGTGTCTTATTGTAGGTTTAGAACAAGAGACCCTATTTTTGCCAATGCATGCTCTCTTTGTAGGCCTTTTTTCATGTATCTGTTTGCTGAGCATGACATCGACAATGAATGTTGGAAATGAGCTCACCACGAGGGCAGTGGTTGACTGTGAATTGAAGTGCATGACTGTAATTCTACAGTTTTCTCAAGGACGGGAGTGAGACAAGTTAGGAAAGCATATTATTAAAAGATTGTAATGTCTCAAAGCATATTATTTAAGGTTGTAATGTTTCTTGTCTGAAGAATCTAGTGCATGTACTTATACAAAAGTAATTTGTAAAATGTATATATTTTATAATTTATGCCAGTAGCTGGTTTTGGCATATATTTCATTTTCATATGTGATACTATGCATTCATGGACAATGAAAACTTGCATTTTCTAAATTTGTGATTTGCATTGAAATATTGGTAACTAATAGTCTGAACATTGGATTATATACTCATCTATTTGGCAATTCCTGTCTATACAATGCAGTTTGACAGTTATGTGAAATAGAAAGGTGGATTCTTCTCATCTGTTATGTTTTTTTCTATTCCCATAAGTAACCATTTTTTTGCTAACTTTTATCTTATTTTCAAAACATTTACCTTTTTGCACATAACACTTACATAAAAACCTCATGATCTTTTTTAAACATAGTTTCACTTAATTTTATTATTCAGGTTATCATTTTGATTGTCCTTCTTACATTGATGTAATTAGTATTCATTACAACACTCATAACCTGAAAATATAATTAACTGTTCTCTAACATGCAAAACTGTATGAGCTAATCAATACATTTAGAAAAAGTTATGTTCACCATTACAAAAGCTAATCACTCTGAATTTCCCATAAAATATTTCAAAATACCAAAAACTGATTATCTTCTGAAATAAATAAACTTTAAGTTCTGAGCCACTGACTATTTTCATTGCCAATTTTGTAATAACTATTGGCACATTCCAAACTTTGACTACATATTGTTTCTTTAATTTTCCTGCACAAAATGACATACAGCATTACTTAATTAACTCAGTGATTAATAATTTCATGAAATGTACCCTAATTTTCAGTATGTTACTCATACATGCAAACAAGGTGATACATAGCAGCTAAGAATAATTTTATAAATTTCTGACAAGCAACATTTTCTATAAACCAAAATCACATTAGTTATTGTAGTTCATAAAAACAGTAAAGTAGAGCCTATCCAATTTTCAAAGCATAATATAGTTTAAGCATTAACAGTTTATTCTTACACCGCTCTGTAAGTTGTCAGATGTCACTTAAAATTGGCTGTTGGTGGTTAAGATGGGTAAGAACTACATCAGCATTGGCTTATATCACAATCATGCAGGTTTGGTACAAAAAATATGAACACGAACAACTGGAATGTTCATTTATATTAATGTTTGAAGACTATTGAGTGATTACAATACCTCAAATTGAGAAACATTTTAATCCATTAGTGCTGTGAGTAGCAAGAGTGTGGAGTGTTATTGTCATTGAAAGTAGTGACTGTTGGATACAATGATGCTCATTATGGACTGAATTAAATGAACTACTGAAGTGTAGGCCTCTCTAATAAATTACTATTGGACAATGCCAAGTGCAAACTGTGACATTGTGGTGTAAATATGAACTTGTTTTGTGCCACATTTAAATAATGAACTTTGCCACTGGAGTATTGCTGATACACAACTGTAGATGCTGATCAGTTTTGTGTGCTAATAAGTTTTCATAGTTGATAAACTGGTCACAGTCCATAATAAATAAACTTTGTAAAAAAAAAAAAAGATAGTGCGTGGTAAAGCAACTTAAATAATTATGGCATCATATTCATCTCTGAACAAACACCGTCTGATACTCATTTAGACTTTAAACTTTGCAGTTCAAATTATGAATACCAGGTCAGTATTGCTATGATCTAGGAGGAAAAGAGAGGCAGACATATGAATATCAACAGCTCCAATGGCAGGCAAGTGCCAAGCAAGGAAAGAAAAGCAGAAAAAGGAATTTATAGAAGCACTGTACAGGAGAAATGGATTGAAGATAAAATTATAGTAATGGAACAGAAAATAAATGAAGATTAATTGAGGAGATGATACTTGAAAAAAATTTGCTAGAGTTCTCTAAGATCTAATTCAAAACAAGGTACTAGAATTGTATGAATGCAGGATGTTTGTTCATTCAGACATGTTTGAAAGAACAGACACCTCATATTCATATAACTGATGTGGCTCTATAGGCAATGAATCCATGACCTTCTGTGCAGATGCACATTTACATTTGACTACCAGCGGGAATCTAAAAATTAGCAATCGTGGAGGCCATGGTCAAGGACTGTGGACAGGTGGCACTAGGTGGGAATGTCAGTTGACAGGGCAGTGTGCAGAGATAGTCCATGCATTCGTGATAAACACTGTGTCTGGGTGGCACAGTGGTTAATGCAAATGCCTATTCAGCTGGAGATCCCCAGTTCGTTTCCTGGCCTGGCATATATTTCCACTCATGGATGCCGATTCCACATGTAGTCCCTATACATTAGTTCTGTCCCTTTCCATTCCTTTCTCACCCCTGTACCTTCAATTTACATAATAAGGTACAAGGACTAGATGACATTCCCTCAGAATTATTGAACTCCTTCGGAGAGTCTATCATGACAGAACTATTTCACTAGCTGAGCAAGGTATATGAGGAAGGAGAAATACCCTCACACTTCAAAAGGATTGTAACAAATCCAATACAAAAAAAGGCAGGTGTTAAAAAATGTGAATATTATCAAACTATCAGTGTAATAGTCATGATTTAAAAATACCCTCATAAATTACTTGCAGATGATTGTAAAAACTGCTACAGACTGACAAGAGGAAAGATCAGTTTGTGTTCTGGAGAAATGTAGGAATATGGAACACATTACTGACCATATGAGTCATCTCAGATGTTGGCTTAATGAAAAGCAAGCCTATGTTTATATCATTTTTAGATCTGGAGGAAGCTTTTGAAATTTTTGACTAGACTTTACACTTTGAAATTTGAAAGGTAACAGAGATAAAATACACTGAGAGAAAGGGAATTTACAATTTGTGCAGAAACTAGACTGCAGTTGTAAGAACTGAAGGACATGAAAGGGAAGAAGTGATGAGAAAGGCCTTGTAACCTGTCACCAATGTTATTCAGTTTGTGAATTGAGCAAGTTGTGAAGGGAACCAAGGAAAAATTTTGGAAACAGAGAACAAATAAAAACTTTGAGGTTAGTTGCTCACTGTAATTCTGTCAGAGAAGGCAGAGGACTTGCAAAGCACTCGAACAGAATGGACAGTTTCTTGAAAATAGCTTGTAAGATGAAGTTCAGCTAAAGTAAAACAAAGTTAATGGAATGTATTCA
This sequence comes from Schistocerca cancellata, assembly GCF_023864275.1. Classification (NCBI taxonomy): domain Eukaryota; kingdom Metazoa; phylum Arthropoda; class Insecta; order Orthoptera; family Acrididae; genus Schistocerca; species Schistocerca cancellata. The sequence goes on from NC_064626.1 coordinate 204,898,975, forward strand.
AATGGAATCAGGCAATTCTGAGGAAATTAGATTGGGAGATGAGATGTAGTAGAAGAGTTTTGTTATGTGGGCAGTAAAATAAGTGAGAGCCGAAGTAGAGAGGATATAAAATGTAGAGTGCCACTGTCAAGCAGAGCACTTCTGAAGAAGAGAAATTTGTCAGCAATGAATGTAAATTGAAATATTAGGAAGACTGTTCTGGAGGCATTTATCTTAAGTATTGTTGTGACTCGCCGATTATTCAAAGTGCCGCTGCGCAATTACGCATGTCCTCTACGTGTGGCGCTGTCTGCCAGCCATGCAGCAGCTGCACCACCTAAGCGGCCAGCCGAGCAGCGGCCGCTAGACTGAGACTCAGTGTTTAATCGAATGCTGACTTGTACACAGGTCAACTTACTCAGTGACTTATATGTGTTGTTGTGTTGTCCGAAATATGTGTTAAACTTGAAGATTTAACAAGTATAGCCTTGTAAGAAGTGAAACGTGGACAATAAACATATCAGACACGAAGAGAATATAACCTTTTGAAATGTGGTGCCACAGAATAATACTGAAGATTATAAGGATAGAGGAATAATGAGGAAGTACTGAATCAAAATGGGGAAAAAAGAAAGATATTGCACAGAAGGGGTCAGTAGATACAACACATCATGAAGCATATAATATATTAGAAATGGAAGATATACAAAAGAATATTTTGTCTGAATGGAGATTTTCTCATTGCATACTACTTATGCAGAGCTCTTAGATTACCAGCCACAGCCATACTCATCATATTCTCGCCAAGTGTCAACACATTGTAAATGCCCCCTATTTATTCATAAAGGGTTGCTGCTACCTCCCCTTGGATACAGACACTGAGGTCCAGCATGCACTGATTGTGAGTACAGAGGTCTTGGGGTAGAATAGGAGACTAGACTTGGTTCGTCTGTAACACCAATATTGACTGTAAGTAGTTCATACTGTGTAATTCTATGTATGTGACTATGAAGTACACATAAACATACTGTGACTGAGTTGAAAAACTTTCTAAGACAGTGCAATTTGCACTCAATCAATAACAGGCCCACAAGAGATAAAGCATGTCTTGACAATATTTTTGTCAACTTTAAAACTACAGAAGAATCATGTGATGTTACAGCGTTTCCATTTTCAGGTCATGACTCTGTATCTTTAAACTATACAAGTAGGTTCTGTATTGATAAGAGTAATATTCCTAAGCCTGACCCAAAAGTTATAATCACCAGACCTGTCACAGATGACAAAATTGTTCAGCTCTGTAATTCCCTTGCTGAGAGAGATTTTGATTGATTTCTCTATTAATCCATGTAACAATTTACATTGTGTCCATTTCATCAGCAAAATCATATACAATACAATATACCTACAGTTTATACACATAAAATTAATATTTACACACATTTTAAGGTATCTTACATTAGTTTTATATCCTTATGTAATTTTCTTATAGTACTGAACAATTATGGATTTAATATTATAATTTTTTCCTTGTGTATTACAATGCAGGCTACTTTAATTACTCCTACGTGCTTTAATTCAGATAGTCCATTACTGTGTAATAACTTTTATTTAATAATATTTTTTTTTTAGTTTTGTTTTGAACTTTCCAATTGTGTCAATATCTTTTATATTTTGGGGTATTTTATTGTATAATTTAACGGCACTGTACAACAAGCTCTGCTGAGTTTTAACTTTATTTTTCCTCTCTAGGTGCAGATTGTATTGGTTTCTAGTTTCATAGCTGTGTACTAAAGAATTTTTAACATAGCTGTCAATTTTATTTTTACATACATAATACTTTGAAAAATGTATTCACAGGGGACAGTTAGGATTTCCAGCTTTTGGAAATGTTCAAGGCAGTGAGCCCTACTGCCGCTCTTGGTTATTATACGAATTGCTCTTTTCTGTAATTTGAAAACTATTTGAATATTTTTACAGTTGACTCCCCTAAATATTATTCCATAGGTAATAACAGAGTGGATATAAGAAAAATATACAGATCTGACACATGTAGTATCACACACTGCAGTCAGAATTCTAAGAGCATAGCATGCAGTAGCGATTCTGTTACAAAGTATTTTAATATGTTCTTCCCACTTTAACTGACTGTCAACATGCATACCAAGAAATTTTGTGTAGTCTATACATTCTATAGTTTCATCATTTAACTTAAAGTTGTTATATTGTGGTTTTTTGCAGACATAGAAGTTAACAGCATTTGTTTTTTTAAAATTTAGTGTTAGTTTATTATTGGATGCCCACTTACGTACACTGTTTAGTGTACGTTCGGCTTTTTCTTTCAGTGCATCTGGTGATTTGTCACTGATTAGAGCATTTGAGTCATCTGCAAACAATATTGTTTGTCCATGCTTGATGCTCTGTGAGAAATCATTTATGTAAATGAGGAATAGTATTGGGCCAAGGACACTACCCTGTGGGACACCTATATTTACATAATTTGGGTCTGAAGTATATTTTTCAATATAGTTTGAGCAACTTGAAATATGTGAGATTTCAGTTATCTGTCTTCTATTTTTTAGATATGACTGGAACCACTTTTTCACAAGTCCCCTTTTTCCCAGTTCATCTAACATATTTAATAATATGTTGTGGTCTACTGTATCAAACGTTTTAGTCTAAGAAATATACCTGTTGTGTAGTTACCTTTATCTAATGCTTCTAGAATGTGTTTTGTGAGGTGTGCTGTTGCTGTGAGTTGTGTATTGCAGTGCGCACTAGCATGTGTTTCACAACTTTGTTCATTCATTTGCAACTAGACTACATGCAAGGCAAAGTGTTGTGTTCAAAGTATCACCATCTCTAGACACATAGAAAATTGATATGTGTAATATATGTAATATAAAAACTTAAAAGATGTTTAAAAATAATGAAATTTTGTAAATTATGCCAGTTTATAAAAGAGAATTTGTAATTTGAATACTGGTTCATACTTAGGGAAATTGTATGATGTAACTTAAAGGCATAGGGAACCCCCTCCGCTACAGAAGGGGCTTGGCACATGACAAAAGGTGGATCTGGCAGTCAATTTGGGCTGCAAGAGAGAGAGCACAGCAGGCAGTCAGTGGCCAGCAGTTGTACAGCCAACACCGCTGGTGTCAAGTGAGGCATATATATGATGGAATGGCCTCAGATGGGTTTTCGGCTGTAAAATGGTGCTCTCGCATTTTGGAATGGCTCTAAAATGATTAATATGTCACCAAGAAGATATGAATAGAGCATTAAACTGCCAGAGGTGAGACCAGATAGCTGCCATGTGCTTGCCACCACTATTGCGCCACTGCTTCACCAACTTTGGAAATCAGACATATACACCAGTATGAACCAGTGTGCTTGTGTGTGAGTGTTTTTCAATAATAATTTCAATGATAAAAATTCGTGTTTTAACTTTGAAACTGTCCTGTTCAAGAAAGCAAGCAGTGTCCTATCCTAAACATGCTAAAGACCGAGTATCCTGTTTATGAAGAACCACTCATTTGTTTCTATTTGAATGTGCCTAAAAAAATTTATTTCACTTTGAATTGTTTCTATTTTGAATGTGCTTTTGAATGTGCTAAACTTTTAGTGCTAAAGGGCATAAATGTTGTTAGTTAAAATCACTTGCTTCACGAGTAATGAAAGAGGCACACAGTTTTGAACCTACTTAAAACTTAACTTTACTTTGAACTTATTTCTGAAGTTAATTAAGAATATTGTTAGTGTTAATTACTTCAAAGCATTGGAAAGTAAATAATCTCAGCTGCGGTTGGAAATCAGTATTAGTGAGATGCAAACTGTTTACGAAATGTGTGCATAGTTTGCTTCTAAAGAAATTTACTGTTTATGGCTCCCCAATTTAATCTTTTCTAGTATGAGAAAGTTAATCTAAATAGTAGTTTTGCTAATGAAATATGAAACATTTCACAGTAGAGTGAATATAAAAAGTGTATGTACAGTGTCATTTAATTGCATTTGTGGTGTTTGGGTGTTAGTCAAATCAGGACTCTGTTCATGCTCAAATTTGGTCTTGTGATGCCTTTGATAACATTTGGTACTGAGTCGGTTAATGGGTGATATGATAATTATTATTAATAGATGTATAGGGCCATTTGTCTTTATGCAATTGCCAGTTAGGCAAATGATAATTACTGCTATCTACTGTTCAGTACATTTGGTAGTTGTGTGTGTTCATTGCACTTCACAAAGAAAGAAGTAACAAAAGTTTCCTCTCTTAAAATTATAGTTAAATTCTTTGAACTTAATATTCTAAATTATTATGCCTAATTAGGCTGGCGACCATATATTCATTCTTTTACATGAATTTAATTACTTTCTTAACTTCAAAAAATAAAGTCTTTCAGTTTTTCTACTAATTGCAATCTGTACGAAATCATAGTTTGATACCCTCTGTCCACTAGGTCAACACAGTCAAACTATGCAAAATTCCTCCCAGAGAGTAACGCTAGTTGCAATGAAGTGTTATGCTTAATGCAGAATTATAGCACATGCGTTATACTTGGTTTCCTTGTGACAGGACTAGAAGTTCGGTTAACAGAGAGCTTGAAGGTTATACATGACTTGCATTTGCATTACACCTTCTGTAGGTGTTTCAGCTGTGAAATTAGAAGTGAATGGATGCCTTTTAGGCTTCCAAATTGTAAGTGACATGTTGCTGCTGTATGGTTGGAATTGCAACCAAGTATAGCAAACTTGCCCATGAAGAAGCATGAGCTGATCAGTCATAGAGGTTACACTAGTAATTCAGTATGACAATGTTCATAAATCATAGGATCAACTCTCTCTCTCTCTCTCTCTCTCTCTCTCTCTCTCTCTCTCTCTCTCTCTCTCTCTCTCTCTCTCTCTGCCTCTCAATAGATGAGGTTATCAATTGTAAATAGATAGCTCTTGAATCCACACTGAAAATTGATAATGTTTCTCAAATCATATATCCAGAAAACTATAACAGTTACTTGGGCATCAATAACAAACACAAAATTTCATTGAAAACCTTGCTGGTGAGTGAAAATAAAGAGCGCTGAAACTGTTCGCATAAAAGCTGAGTGTGTGCAAAATAGGGACACTTTAATTAAACTAATTATTGGTTGCCAGCAAAAATTGTCAACTTGAGAAACTATTGCAAAACATATGGTAAACATAGTTACTGAATGTGAAATATGTTCAGTGGAAACAGCTTAACATGTATTACACAATGAAGGTGATTCTGCCAGCAGAGCTAGACCCATGAATTTTCATTCACAATTCCCATCTCTGTAATGGACTATGTGATAGGAATGTCTGCCAATTGCAGGAGTTCAAACCCACTAATGCAATCCAACTAGTGACATCTGTTAAACAATTTCAGAATGCATTTACTGTATTATGTCTAGAGCAACAAAATATAAAAATTTGTGTGAGCTACATGCAGGATGAAGTGTATATGTAGAGAATGTATGTAGCAGGCAGTTTCAACAATTCCAAAATTCCAAATACTTTCCTAATAAATATTGGCCACACAAATGGAAATGGCCATGAAATCAGTCTTGCTAATGCCAAATAATTGTACATGAAATGATGTCACAATTAGAGAATTTCTGTGAGTGTACTGAAAGTAGGGCACCTGTTTAGATGATTTCATTAAAGAAGATGACCTCATAGCTATGTTAACACAAAAATTACCACTGGCAGTGTGGGATTCGTTAGTTTTATCCCATCACTAAGACACTGAAGAAAATTGCCTTTTTACTGGTCATTTTGAAACTTAAAAAGAAAAATGATGTGAATGTGAGAATAGTTATGAATGAGTAATTAAAAATTCAAAACTTTCATAAAAGTGAAACTGATGTTATGACTGCCGAGTAGATAGAATCATCAAGAAAATAGAATGAGTATCCGAGATGATCACTGTCATAAAGACAGTGACCACTATCAAAATTATCATGGCCATCACGAATCAAAAAAAGAACACTGGAATTTTGAAATTTCTCAGAAACAAATGAGGAATATGAATGTGGGCAGCCTCTGCATTGTTCAGGAAACTTACGCTAGTTTTGGACGAACCCACTCTGAGACTCACGAATCACAATATGGGTCAAATACAATCAGACTTAGAGTGACACACAATAAACCTAATTTTGACCTAAAGAAGGTTTATGGCATAAAAATGAGGCAACAATGAAAAATGAGACAACAAAGGGGGAAATATCAATGCCTTTTAGTGCTATCGATGTATGTGGAATTGATATTGACGCATTGCTTAGGTTCTGCTGCACAACTGAGCACAGTTTCAAAAATTTGTTTGTGCAATTGGAACAATGAGTGAAGTTGCTGGTTTTTTCTGTGAACAATATCCATTTGTCACTGCTGTTGGTAACCAGAGTAAACTATTCAAGGAAAAGATTCTAACTGAAGAATATGAGCATAGCTTTTTGACAATGAAATCTGTAAGTGTGGGACTGATATTGGGTACTGTTTGACTGATACAAGTGGAGTGCAAGAAAGATTTTGTGGGATTAGTGATAAGAAATTTTTGAAAAAGATTATGTTGGTGTTATTAGTGTGGGTGCCATGAACATGAATTTAACATTTTCAGTCCAATTTTTCTACTCAGTACATTTTCCACAACTCTTTTATTTATTTTGAGTGGGTTAGGATGTTAGGCATTATGGGTTATTACACCACCGTTTAAAAAAATAAAATGCAATATGGGGTCACTTGGCAACTTTATTTTCTTTTACAGTTGTGTTTGAAACTACGGTGTGGTTTGCTTATAATTTTTTCTGTATGGTACTCCTTGAAACATTCTCCTGGGTGAAGTCCAGGCTCCCTCTTGGATGTTTTTCAGTAGAAAATTGTTACTCTTTTTCCTCCTATCTCCTTTCATTTACTGCAAACTGTGCAATCATTTGTTGATTTTTTTATTTTGTATTATAAAATGCATCTTCTTAGTCTCTACTCGGTGTCAGACCACAATGGTCTTCCTGTTTTGTATTTCTCACTTGGTTGATTAGCTGTGTGATTAGATTTCTTCTTGAAGAAAGGTGAGTCTGCAGTTGTTCTCCACATTCACATTGACTACTGAGTAAAGAATATAACTGTTCACTACAGCAAAATCAATCAGCCAGAAGAATAATTTTTTCCATCACTTGTATGACCACCTTCTACAACCATAGCAACCACAGTACTGATCTGCCCTGTCCATTTTTCCCATAAACTTCATGTATCCCTGGAACTGCACAAGCTCTTTCTTCCTATAACCAATGATCAATTGGGTTTGAGGATCAACGAATCTACTCAGCATAATCTATAACTCTTCTCATGGAATGAAAGATGCATATTTTTCATCTCACTTTGATAGGCACATAACTCATATTTAGCAAGTTTCATCTTCTTCAAATTGCATAAAAAATCCATCCTAGATGGCATAACTGCACCTGTTAGACGAAATTTTGTATTGTGCAATTCCTGAGCGAGTTGAGGGCTTGTGTAGAACATGTCAGTGAAGATTTGATAGCCTGAACCACCTTCACAAGCTGGCAATTGTTGTTCCAAATGAACCACTATTCTGGTTGCAAAAAGTAAATCAGGATGAATTAGACTTTCTGTAGCTGTGTTTCCATTTAGAAAAAGGTAACCATTTACTGAATTATACAGACAGAAAATTCATAAACCCCACTTTGTAGGTTTCTTTGGATTGTTGCACTTGAATTGAATTCTTGCATTGAATCGTACTGTACTCTCATATATAGCCACATTTCTTTGTGGTACTGTACATAAAGTTCTTTACACTTACTGTCAATATACTCACCAATGTTCTTCACTTCACCCCCTCTTGTACATTGATACCCCTGAGCTATGACAAGTGGAACTAAATACAGCATCCAGATATTTGGTGGGGGGAGGGGGGAACGGATAAGAGAAAAATCATCCTTGAAAAACAGAGTTCATCAAAGCCAATCTTCTGTAAAAAAAACTCAACTGATTCTGTCTTCAAATTCAAGGCCGTGTTCAATATTACACCAGGTAAAGCATTTAATTCTTCTATACAAATATCCCTCCTTGAGTGCCACATTGGGTGTTTTGTTAAGTGGAATGCCTTCCTGTATCTTTTCTTTATCAGACATATTCATAGCATTCACAATTTCACTAATAAGATTGTCAGTGAAGTGGAAATAACCAAGTTCGGTTTTTGGTCAAACACTATGAGGAACGTTGAAACCTTGTTGTGTGACTGAAAAAGGAAACTTCATGAGATCACCATCGCCACAATGATAAACTTCCAGATTTTGCTACAGCTTTTCTCTCTTCATCACTTTTCACTCCATCAGCAGATTCTGATTCACTAGTACTTATATCACTGCACAGAGAGGAAGGTTCTTCCCAGTCAGTGTCATCACTAAATTCTCCTTCATCTCAATGTCTTTGAGAAGCTACCTGGCAATATCATAACCACTTAAGAGTTTTCTGCTGGCTGTTATTGTACTAGAAACATGCAATGCAACATGCTTTGAGTTGTCAGCTATTTGTACTAAGTGCTGTCAGGCATCTAATGAATTTCACAATGGGGCTGACAGAAAGTGCAATAATGGAAACATGTCGGATATCATCTGGCATCAGAACTTTAGCAGAAAACTGTAATGTTGGACAGATTCTGACAGTTGATCAGAAAGGATTAGGTGTTCATCAGGAAGAGGGCATTGTGGCTTGGTATCACATGAAAATAGGATTGATTAATTAGAGAAAAGAAGATTTTTCCCAAAACACTCTCGATACAATGAAGCACTTGGTAGTTTTACCTGTATTAAATAGTAAATAAAGAATGACGTAGAGAGTTATTAAACTGTTATTCAGGCAGAAACTGGGACTCTTAAAAGATTGTATAGAGTGTGTCTGTTTAAAGACTACAGAGTATGAACTTTTTAGAAACAGAAGTTATCTTATCTTATCCAGACAGACAGATTTCCCACACCATATCCTCACACACTCCTAATCTTCCCACCAATCCCAAGAACCAACAGCAAAACATCACCCACCCTGGAAACCTTAACCATATCCTTCACCAGGGGTTCCACTATTTATCATCATGCCTGAAAATGAGAGACATCCTATCGTAGGTCTCTAGAAGAGCGTAGCATTCCAAAGTATTGGAAAAGGGCACAGGTCATCCCAATTTTCAAGGAGGGATGTCGAACAGATGTGCAGAACTATAGACCTATATCTCTAATGTTGATCAGTTGTAGAATTTTTGAACACGTATTATGTTCGAGTATAATGACTTTTCTGGAGACTAGAAATCTACTTTGTAGGAATCAGCATGGGTTTCGAAAAAGACGATCATGTGAAACCCAGCTCACGCTATCTGTCCACGAGACTCAGAGGACCATAGACACGGGTTCCCAGGTAGATGCCGTGTTTCTTGACTTCTGCAAGGCATTCTATACGGTTCCCCACAGTAGTTTAATGAACAGAGTTAATGCTCATCTTTATCCATCATATGAAGTCAAGGGAAGGCTGAAAGACCACAGAATGATGTTCATGAGCAATGCACTATCTTATTGTAAGAATAAGTACACAGTTATTAAATTATAAGCTCTTGCTATTGTTTAGGAGTACAGGCTTGTACTTGAACTCTTGCACTTAAAGCTCTTGATAGGGATGATTGTTTTACAGGCATTTTATTTAACTTGTCCTGGGCTTTTGACACTGTTGACCATAGAATCCTATTGAGCAAGATAGAAGTACTAGGTATAAGAGGAACAGTGAATGCGTGGTTTCAGTCTTACATGAAAAATAGGGAGCAAAAGGTGGAGGTTGTTCACACATCTAATGATGAAAAATGTTTTTAAAAATAATTGTCAGGCAAGAAATACATAAATACAGGTGCTCCTGAGGGTAGTGTATTGAGTCTAATTCTGTTCTTATTGTATATCATTGACTTTATGTCAGCAGCTCTTGGTCTTGTGGTTAGTGTTACTGACTCTCGATCTCAGGGTCCCGAGTTCAATTCTCAGCTGGGTTGGGAATTTTCTCTACTCAGAATGGGGTTTATGTTGTGCATTGTCCTCATCACAATTTCATCATCATCAGTGCACAAGCTGCTGAAATGGCATCAAATAAAAATACTTGCATCAGGCAGGCGGACTCATGAGAAGGGGGATCCCAACAACAAATGCCCTAAGCACATTTCACTGGCTTTATGTAGAAAAGGTTCTCTTTGCTGATGACGGTAAGTTCATAGTACCTGATATAACATCGGAACTATTAGAGAAAGCAAATGAAACCCTCAAAGATGTTTACAGTTGGGCAGTATGTAACAAATTATTATTGAACATAAAGAAAATTAGCAGTACACATTCCAGTATAAAGAGAGGAGGCAACACTATCACTTTAAGCATAGGTGATAAATCTCTAGATTGCAGAGCAAACTCAAAAATTTTAGGGATGAGCATTTATTATCAGCTAACATGGAGGAAACAACAGAGATTCTGGCAAAAAGAATGTCATAAACATGCTATACTCTTAGAGTGTTAACATTGGTTTGTAACAGCAGTGGCATGTGGTGAAATTATATGCCTATATACTCAATTCTTAGCTAAGGAATTCTTTTTTGGGGATTGAAGGCACATAACATGGACGCAATTTTTAAATGGCAGAAAAGGGCTGTATGAATAATAGCTGGAAGTAGTTGTCAGGCTCACTGTAAAGAGCTATTTAAAAAATAAACAATAGAAAATCTAGGATGGAATGTAACAATTGTGCCTATCTGCAACTCAGCTTCTCTGCTGTGTGCTGAGTAGCAACTATTATTTAAAAAAATTAGGCATCCTTATTGCATCAAGTGAGTACACTCATGCTCGTAAATTAAGGATATGCTGATACATGATGAAACAACTCTCTGGTGGGCAGTTTGTGGGTTTAAATCACCTCGGGGTATGACCATGCGGTGTATTTGACCTGCAGTCGTCGCATGGTGGTGCTGGCCACATATGAAGAGGTGTGTTGGTGCATTTCTGAGTACAGTGCAGTGAGTAAGTTTGCAGACATTTTCAGATGTGCTAATGGTGACTGTGTGTTGAAAATGGCTCAAAGAAGACATATTGATGACGTTATGAGGGGTAGAATACTAGGGCGACTGGAGGTTGGTCAAACACAGCAGGTCATAGCACGGGCCCTCCGTGTGCCATAAAGTGTGACCTCAAGATTATGGCAACAATTCCAGCAGACAGAAAACGTGTTCAGGCACTACAGTACGGGACGTCTACAGTGTACAACAGCACGAGAAGACCAATATCTCACCATCAGTGCCCGCAGATGGCCACGAAGTACTGCAGGTAGTCTTGCTTGGGACCTTACTGCAGCCACTGGAACAGTTGTCTCCAGACACACAGTCTACAGACGACTGAACAAACATGTTTTATTCACCCAGAGACCTGCAAGATGCACTCCATTGACCCCTGGTCACAGGAGAGCCCGTAAAGCCTGGTGTCAAGACCACAATACATGGTCATTGGAACAGTGGTCCCAGGATATGTTCATGGATGAGTTTGGGTATAGTCTGAACAGTGGTTCTTGCTGGGTTTTCATCTGGCATGAACCATGAACCAGATACTAACCCCTTAATGTCCTTGAAAGGGACATGTGTGCAGGTCATGAGTTGATGATGTGGGGTGGGATTGTGATTGGTGCACGTACACACCTGCATGTGTACTGTAACAGGTCAGGTGTATCAGGACATCATTTTGAACCAGTATGTCTGCCTTTTCAGGGGTGCAGTTGGTCTCACCTTCCTCCAGATGGATGATAACACACGGCCCGACTGATGTGCCATCGTGGAGGAGTACCTTGAAACAGAAGATATCAGGTGAATGGAGTGGCCTGCCTGTTCTCTAGACCTAAACCCCATTGAGTACATCTGGGATGCACTCAATTGACATATCACTGCACATCTTCAAACCCCTATGATACTTCAGGAGCTCTGACAGGCACTGGTGCAAGAATGGGAGGCTATACCCCAGCCGCTGCTTGACCACCTGATCCACAGTATTCCAACCCGTTGTGCAGTCTGTGTACATGTGCATGGTGATCATATCCCATATTGATGTCGGGGTAAATGCACAGGAAACAGTGGCGTTTTTGTAGCAAATGTGTTTCTGGATGGTTTTCTCAACTTATCACCAATACCGTGGACTTACAGATCTGTGTCTTGTGTGTTCCCTATGTGCCTATGCTATTAGCGCCAGTTTTGTGTAGTGCCACATTGTGTGGCACCACATTCTGCTGTTATCCTTAATTTATGAGCATGAGTGTGGATATACCATTCTGTGGTCATATTGGGAAAAATACAGGGTGTTTCAAAAAGGACTTTACAACTTTGAAAATTCATATAAATTAATTCATAGTACATACAGAGGTGATTGTAGTGCAATTTTGTAGGGAATTACATCAAGTTTTGTCTCTCATAAATTGCTAGTGCCAAATTGCACCATAAGAAAAGGTAGTGACAGTTGCTTTAAAGCTGGTTGCCTTCATGGCACCCGAGAGTGCTAGCTGTGTGTTTTGGTTTGAAGAATCAAAGTTGGCAACAAAAGTTCAGCATAATTTCTGTACCAAGTACACTGAAGATCCTCCTAGTAGGCCTATAACTTATGAGTGGTGTAAATGTTTTGCAGAAACAGGGTGCTCAGTAAGACATATGAAATCATCAGGACATCCAAGCACATCTGACAACATCGTTGAGCAAGTGAAACAACATTTTGTCAACAATTTTACGAAATTGACACGGCATGTATCTCGTGAACTGCAAATCCCACATACGACTGCATGGCATGTGTTGAGAAACCATTTGCATTTGAAACTGTACAGATTTATGATTGTGCAAGCAATAAGAGACACAGATAAAATTGCTCAAAAGAACTTCAGTGCTGATATGGCAAATGGATTACATGAGGATGAACATTTCTTGGACAAAATCATCTTTTCTGATGAGTTGACTTTTTGCTTAAGTGGCAACACACATAACTGTAGGATTTGGGGCAGTGCAAATCCACATCAAACATTGAAAATGTTCGAGATAGCCCTAAACTGAACGTTATTTGTGCATTGAGAAAGAACAAAGTGTACGGCCCCTTTTTTTTCTGTGAGAGATCCATCAACGGAATAGTGTACTTGAATATATTACAACAACTTTTGATACCACAGATCAATGAGGATGACCAACATCAAAATGTTTACTTCATGGAAGAGGATGCACCACCCCACTACCTGTCTGATGACTGGGATTTTCTCAGTTACCGCTTTCCAGATCAATCGATTGGTAATGATGCACCAATTACATAGCCCCCACAGTCCCTAGACCTGACACCACTCGATTTTGTTTATTGTTATTCATCAAGGATATCATGTTTGTACCTCCTATGCTGGCTTCTGAATTTAGAGCAAGAATTTATGCCACCACTGAGCAAGTTACACCTGTAATGCTACAGCAAGTTTGGAAAGAAATTGACTCCGATGGGATGTGTGCAGGATAACCAACAGAAGCCACATACAACATCTTTAGTTTAAGGTAAAAAAATCAGCTCTATAACTTCTTTCAATAAATTTATATGAATTTTCAAAGTTATAAAGTCCTTTTTGAAACACCCGGTATTACTAAAATACTGAACAAATAGTTCTTTTCACAATCACAGAACAAGAGCTAGTTTGCAGTCACATTTATCAAGGAAAGAGAAATAAAATACTCAAAATAGCATCTTATGTCAGGGGACAAAATTTTGTACTAAATTGCCAAATGAAATGGAAAAGATTACTAAAACACATTTCTTTAAAAAGGCAGCTAAAACAATCTTCAGGACCTGAGAGTGGTGTATAGTAATGAAAAGGGATAACTACAACACCTTGTCTCATTTCAGTACATTGTGATGGTTTTCTGTTTTCACAAGAATCATGTGTAATGATGTATAATGCGTGGCAGCAATGTCAATTGGCTTAGTTTTTTATGTGGACAGTTGAGTGTAGAGTCAGGAATACAGACAAGGGACACAGCAGCATCTTCTCAGTCCATGAATCATAAGTCATGACTTAGTGTGAGCAACACTGAATAGTGGAACTCTCTTTTACATTGCAGGTGACCAGAGACAGTTCAGCATTCATCAGTGGGTGTCCTCAGTGTGTAGCTAGTGAAGAAGGTATCTCTGTTTTATATTGCAAGTTACCTGAAACAATTTGGATATAAATGAAGGAGCTTCATACTGCAGAGAATTACCAAATGGGATGGTGACCTCATTTTCAGGAGGATGGAGTTGCTCTGTTCAGTCAATCGGATTTGGGTTTTCTGTCATTTTCCTGCATTCTTATGGCATGCTGGAATGTTTTGACCTATTGATTGGCACTGTATTACCTTGGAAAATCCTATATCCTTGTGATATGGGACTTGAATGAATAAAAAGAAGTAAAGAAATTTTGATTGTTGAGGCAGCACACTAGAGTAAGGAACAGCCATAAAATTTTATCATTTCCATTGAAGTGTAAGCTGATGTACAATCATTTAAGAAGATCAGTATTAGCAATATAAGAATATGATTTGAAAATGCAATATATTCCAGAATCTCACTACATCCACCAGGATGTGCAGAGGACCAAATTCATTAATGATAACTTCATAATATAGACTCAGGTCCAGGATACCCCATCCTCATTCCTTTACAACCTCAACAACTTCTCTCCCAACCACTCTACTTGGTCCTCCTTAACCCATCATGCCACCTCCTGGACATTGACCACCTCCTCTTGGATGGCTCTGCCCACAACTCGCACATCTTTCCACATTAAACCTACCAACCACTATCATCCCTTCCACACCAAAAAATCTCTCCCATACAGCCTGGCCATGCAGAGACAGTGTGTTTGCAGTGACAGGATCTCCCTTGCCCAGTCTCTCAAAGGCCCTCACAGATGGACACTATCCCCCAGAGAAGTCCGCAAACAGATTTTTCCAAGCCATATCCCCACACAATCCTCCCACCATCCCCAAGAACCACATACAATGGAGCACCCCATCCCATCCCAGAGCTGAACAACTGAATGACATCCTTCATCAAGGCTTTAATTATCTATCATCATGCCCTGAAATTAGAAACACCCTACCCAATATCTTTCCCAAACCTCCTAAAGTGGTGTTCCATCACACACCCAACTTCCATACCTTAGTCCATCCCTATGCCACTCCCAGTCCCAGCCCTTTGCTACAGGAACCACATCCCTGTAGAAAACCTAAGTGTAAGATCTGCCCAGTCCACCCACCCAACACTTCCTCATCCACTCCTGTCACAACCGTATCCTACCCCATCAGAGGCTGGACACCTGTGAGAGCAGCCATGTTACATATATCAGCTTTGGTGCAATTATTGCTCAGCTTTTTATACTGGTATGACTAACAACCAGCTGTCTACCAGTATGAATGGCCACCACTAAACTGTGGCCTGGAACAGAGTCGACTATTCTGTGGCACACATGCAGATGTACGTAACATGCTTGATCTCAATGGTGGCTTCACAGCCCGGACCATCTGGATCATCCCCTCCACCACCAACTTTTATGAACTATGCAGGTGAGATTTGTCCTTAAATCACATTCTCATCTCACAAAATCATCCTGGTCTCAACCTATGGTAACCTGTTGTGCCCATACTCTCCACCCAACTGTTTCTGCCCCCTCGTCTTGTCACTTCCTCACAGTTCACCTCCCCTCACCTCACTGTGCACTTCTCTCTGCTGGCACACCCATCAGTCTTTTTCCCTCCCCGCTTCTCTCTTTTCCAATCCCCATTTCCCCCCACCACTTTCCCTCACCCACAGTCCACCAACACTGTGCCTGGCAGCCCTTACCTGCCATCCCCGGTCACTGCACACTCTGCAAGGCAGTGTTGGTTCCTCTTCCCCTCCCAGACCCTACTGTCCATAACCCTCCCCCCCCCCCCCCCCCCCCCCCCGCTCTGGATTGTTGCCTCCATTTTATGTGTTTCTGTTGAAGGCTGGCTGGAGTTGCCAGAGATAGAAGTCATGTGTGTGTGTGTGTGTGTGTGTGTGTGTGTGTGTGTGTGTGTGTGTGTGTGTGTGTGATGAGTGCTTGCTTGTGTAAATATGTGTGCTTATTTTTTCTGAAGAAAACTTTGATTAAAGATTTATATGTAACACTCTTTCCATTGTGCCTGTCTGCGAATCAGCGCGTACCAAACTAATCTTTTCATAACATTGTCTATATGGGTAGTCAGTGAGTCACTATAAAATGCATGGCAGTGGGTACTTCGTAACCATATTGTAGGGTTCCTTTCCTTTTTCAGATGGCAACACAGAAGAAAAATTACTTATATGCCCTTGTAAGTTTTTTTATATTTATTTCACAATTGTATTCCCTACAAGAACAATACCTTCATGGCTGAAGAATGTAGTTGTTGTTGTCTTCAATTCTGAGACTGGTTTGATGCAGTTCTCCATGCTACTCTATCCTGTGCAAGCTTCTTCATCTCCCCGTACTTACTGCAACCTACATCCTTCTGAATCTGCTTAGTGTATTCATCTCTTGGTCTCCCTCTATGATTTTTACCCTCCATGCTGCCCTCCAATGCTAAATTTGTGATCCTTTGATGCCTCAGAACATTTCCTACCAACCGGTCCCTTCTTCTTATCAAGTTGTGCCACAAATACCTCTTTTCCCCAATTTTATTCAATACCTCCTCATTAGTTGTGTGATCTACCCATCTAACCTTCAGCATTCTTCTGTAGCACCACATTTAGAAAGGTTCTATTCTCTTCTTGTCCAAACTATTTATCGTCCATGTTTCACTTCCATACATGGCTACACTCCATACAAATACTTTCAGAAACGACTTCCTGACACTTAAATCTATACTCAATGTTAACAAATTTCTCTTCTTCAGAAACGCTTTCCTTGCCATTGCCAGTCTACATATTATATCCTCTCTACTTCGACCATCGTCAGTTATTTTGCTCCCCAAATAGCAAAACTCCTTTACTACTTTAAGTGTCTCATTTCCTAATCTAATTCCCTCAGCATCACCTGACTTAATTTGACTACATTCCATTATCCTTGTTTTGCTTTTGTTGATGTTCATCTTATATCCTCCTTTCAAGACACTGTCCATTCCGTTCAACAGCTCTTCCAAGTCCTTTGCTGTCTCTGACAGAATTACAATATCATCGGCGAACCTCAAAGTTTTTATTTCTTCTCCATGGACTTTAATACCTACTCCAAATTTTTCTTTTGTTTCCTTTACTGCTTGCTCAATATACAGATTGAATAACATCGGGGAGAGGCTACAACCCTGTCTCAATCCCTTCCCAACCACTGCTTCTCTTTCATGCCCCTAGACTCTTATAACTGCCATCTGGTTTCTGTACAAATTGTAAATAGCCTTTTGCTCCCTGTATTTTACCCCTGCCACCTTTAGAATTTGAAAGAGAGTATTCCAGTCAACAATGTCAAAAGCTTTCTCTAAGTCTAAAAATGCTAGAAATGTAGGTTTGCCTTTCCTTAATCTATTTTCAAAGATAAGTCGTAGAGTCAGTATTGCCTCACGTGTTCCAACATTTCTGCGGAATCTAAACTGATCTTCCCTGAGGTTGGTTTCTACTAGTTTTTCCATTCGTCTGTAAAGAATTCGTGTTAGTATTTTGCAGCTGTGACTTATTAAACTGATAGTTCTGTAGTTTTCACATCTGTCAACATCTGTGTTCTTTGGGATTGGAATTATTATATTCTTCTTGAAGTCTGAGGGTATTTCGCCTGTCTCATACATCTTGCTCACCAGATGGTAGAGTTTTGTCAGGACTGGCTCTCCCAAGGCCATCAGTAATTCTAATGGAATGTTGTCTACTCCCGGGGCCTTTTTCCGACTCAGGTCTTTCAGTGCTCTGTCAAACTCTTCACGCAGTATCGTATCTCCCATTTCATCTTCATCTACATCCTCTTCCATTTCCATAATATTGTCCTCAAGTACATCGCCCTTGTATAGACCCTCTATGTACTCCTTCCACCTTTCTGCTTTCCCTTCTTTGCTTAGAACTGGGTTTCCATCTGAGCTCTTGATATTCATACAAGTGGCTCTCTTTTCTCCAAAGGTCTCTTTAATTTTCCTGTAGACAGTATCTATCTTACCCCTAGTGAGATAAGCCTCTACATCCTTACATTTGTCCTCTAGCCATCCCTGTTTAGCCATTTTGCACTTCCTGTCGATCTCATTTTTGAGATGTTTGTATTCCTTTTTGCCTGCTTCATTTACTGCGTTTTTTATATTTTCTCCTTGCATCAATTAAATTCAATATTTCTTCTGTTACCCAAGGATTTCTACTAGCCCTCGTCTTTTTATCTACTTGATCCTCTGCTGCCTCCACTATTTCATCCCTCAAAGCTACCCATTCTTCTTCTACTGTATTTCTTTCCCCCATGCTTGTCAATTGTTCCCTTATGCTCTCCCTAAAACTCTTGTGACCATGAGTTTCTATATACTGGTGTAGGTTTATCCATTGCTTGAGAAACAAAGGATGGGTGCTTCTGTGTTTTCTTCAGATTTGCTGCTCCATCTGTTTATACATAACTGGTTTCTTATAGTCATAATTCCCATAATTTTCCATATGATGAGATTATTAGTTGTAATAATTTGTGATTAGTATAGTTTGCAGAAGTTGGCTGCTTCTGCCTGGTAATGTATTGCTTAACTTTTTGATAGTGTTCACAGAACATAATGATGTGAATGAATGATTTTCTAAATTACATTTTGGAATTCGTGTCAGCCACATCTCCATAGCCCAAAAATGTATGAATTGTTCTGTCATCTCATCTTCCAGTTCGTACTCCTCCCACACCTGCTATATTCATGTCATCCAGGTCATTACTGCTGAGTTAAACTCCCAAAAGCTCATTTAAATTTTCAGTGAAAATGGATTAATTAAAGCAGAATTATGTAATAATTTTAATTGATTGTCTGCCTCCTTAACTGAGTGGTCAGTGCATCTGATTTCCATGTGGCAGGCCCTGGTTCAATTCCTGGCTGGATCAGAGATATTCTCCATGTGGGGACTGGGTGTTGTGTTGTCCTTATCATCATTTTGTCATCATCGTGATGCAAGTCACCCAATGTGGTGTCATCTGAAAAGCTGGCAACTCAGTGGCCCAATTCCCTAGGTGGGGTGCCAGTGCCTTATGATCATCATCATCATTTAACTGATTCAACTGTGGTTTCCTGGTGATACATTGTATACTCTACTAACTAAATGATTTTTTTTGTTTTGTTTTTTGCTTGTTTCACAAACCTTAATATTTTTGTGCACATTAGGTTTCAGGTTATCAGCCCATTTTTACAAAAATAACAGAGTTTTGTGAAACAAGGCCAAAACGTTTTTGTATAGTTAATACAGAATTATGTGGTTAGAATGATGAGTATTCATACTTTACAATGAAATGTTATAACTATATGATGAAATGGAATATAAAAGTTGCTCTTCCTAATATTTACCATCATGATTCTTCCAGAAAAAGGATTTAAAAATCTGAAAGTATGAGATTGTTCCACTTACTTTAACTGTTTTCAATGGTGCGTCACCAGCTATGTACCTCACTTCTTTATATTGATGAAATTGTCCAAATAATTTCACTGATGAACTGGTAAAAGTTGCTGTCGAACTTTTGTTGGGCATGAGAGTCTTTTTTTATCACTTCACAGGTCTCTTATTTCATCTTCTCCTATTTTTCTCCTCCATGAATATTTGTTTATCATCACTTGTTATCTTTATTAAACCTTGGTGTTGCAGTGTTTGATGATAGAAATGATAAAACAACCATTAAACTTCTTCAGGCTTCGTGGCTATTGGGAATCTTTTTCGTGAGTAGCATGAATTGGTAGCATACATACAGGCACTAGAGAGCTGATTCAGAATAATCATTAATTTAAGATGAAACATTGCTGTGACTGGATTGAGATGATACCATCAGCTATTGTAAAACATTTGTACTGAGAAGTGGTTGTTGGCAAGCAGCAGCAGCAGCTGTGCTGAGACAGTGACAGTGGTCTTAAGGCATTCAAAAAGTGTAGTGGTATGTGAAATATAAAAAGAACAGAATCATGTCACACATTGTAGACACATTAATGATACACTTGTATTTGGACACACACATGCTACAAGCATCAGGACATATGCAAGGGGCACCTGAATGTGCCAGAAGAGCAGTGCTTAGTTCATATGTACTCTTTTTGAGCATAACCATCTCTTGTCATCAGGTCACAAGCAGAAGTTTTCCACAATAAGATAACTGTAGGTAGTAATTCTCAAAATAAACACAAGTAAACATGGGGAGCTTTCTGACTAGGGTGACTGCACTCTTAGGTTCTGCGCCTAATGTCTCATTCTTTTGTGGTTGCCAGTGGCTGATCTTCATTGGTTTGCACACACTGATTTTCAAAGTACTGTACAGGTCTCATTGAGAGGTAAATAAAATTCAACTTTTAGTAATATGCACCACTAATTCATGCAGGGGTTGGCAGTAACTGCCAAGATGACAAAAAGTGATTCCCAAATCTTGGTGTCTGTGGGTAGGTTGAATTCTGTCTGCTGGTGGCTAGTGTCCAATAATCAAAGTCCTTGGAAAGTTAAAAATCAAGTTCACAATGTGGCTGGAGGTAGGTGCTGTAGCTGGCTCACAAGACATGTTTAAACTGTTGAGATGTAGCTCCCATGACCTCTGTAGAGGTGATAGACAGAACATAGTCAGTCTAGTATTTTTTTATAATAACAACAGTTCATGTGTTTTATTTAAGTATCATCACTGACTGATGTGGAATGTGATTTATCACATTACCTTTATTATCCTGTCACATAGCGGCAACACCCAGTCACTGCTGCGGAATGCTGTTTTGTGATTTGCTGTTACCATAATTACATGTCCTAAAACTAAATTTCCCACTGCTCTAACATGAGATCACTTTATCAGTTGGGAAAATAAAAATGTACTTCAAACAAATAAAAATGTACATCAAGCAACAATTTGATCAAAAGGAAAATGGATACATTATTTACTGTTGACACACAATAGCACAACACAAAACAAACTGAAAATATCTTCCAAAAAATCTGATGGCTCTTTGGAGAGATATCCCATGTATGGTAGCAAAAAATTGCACAAGACTTTATTTGGTGTGTTTTTCTCAATACATTCAACAACCTACCAGAAAGCTCTTTTCCTTAATGACATTCACTAAAAGCTATATGTGTATGGCTGTGTAATATGTGTGTGTGTCAAAAATATTCAAATGTATAAAATTATAGCAGTTTCTGTGAAAGAAGTGTTCAGAGTAAAATTTTTCCTTTCAGCAACAGATATTTGAAATGCTTACTGTTAAACTGAAAATGGAATCAAGTTTCCTTTCTGGTGACAGCCTTGGAATGAAGTGGCACTCAGAACCAGGTTTTGTTGACAACATTCAAAATGTCGTAACTGAATATAGAAATGCTAGAAAACTTAAGGTATGCTTTTGTGTATCTTTTATTTCTGATTTTAATGATCAGTGTTGTGACGTTCACACACAATTTTTAGCATAATGCTTCTTTATTGTCAAATAGCAAACTAACTCATAGAGAGAGAATATATCATTTGTTTACACTGTGACAGGGGTACTGTATTAGAGTAATAAATGTACTAGTCACATTCTACAGAAAACATTATTCAAAAAGGATGTATCACTGTTGTTTTGTTTCAGATCTATTGTTACATAATTTTTGTGACATTATTTAAAAAAGAACAGAAAAGTATGTTGCCTTCTGCGAGATCAGATTCTTTGTGTATAGCTACATCTTTGGTGCTGCTTGCACTGACACACAAGACACAAGATGATACCTTTGACTTTAAACAACTTTTTCCATAAATATTATAAAAATCACATATTTTTACAAAATACCAGCTTTCCTAGTTATGGAATTGTGTTGATAACTATACTTACTTTGTATGCTCTTTAGATAGACATGCATGAATCATCTTTGTAACCAATCAGTCAAAGTTGATATGTATCACATAGAACTTAAGTGATTCTAATGTGATGCGTAAAGGGCCTAACCAACCAATCTGTTACAGAAATATTAAAGATTCTGTATTTTTTAAAAAAATTTTTATTGCTACTCTGAATTTCTGCTTTATATCACCACCAGATAGACTCCATCTCAATCCTGTACCTCTAGTAGAAACAAGATCTCTATTTTTGATCATGAACTCAGCACATATGTGAACCATAGGTCCTGTAGGTGGCATATTAGGTGTCTGTAATTGTTGTCACAAAACATTCCAAATGTAATAAAAGAATGAAGTATTGGCAGTGTGTGTGAAATGTTTTTTATTCATCTCATAATGTGCACAATTTCAGAACATATTTATGATGTACAAGAGACATGTCAAGGTTACAATTTGCTTATTTAAAATTTCGTCACACTTACAATAATACTTTGTGGAGAGATTACTCACTTGAAATTTGTCAAACTTACAGTATTTACATCTGCTACAACTATCATAAATTTTTATTCCATTTTATGGATTCAGCTCAAAGCATCACTTCGTCCTTCATGAAATCTTCCACAGTGTAGCTGCATCGTTCAGTCAGAAAATCATGTAACTTCCTTTTTAAAATATTTATCTTCATATTCATTACATCACACTGTTTATTGTGTTGTGAATTTTCATGGCTATATACTGAGGAATCTGAGCACGCAGTTTCAAGCGATGAGAGGTGAGCATAAAGTTCTCTTCATGTCTTGTGTTGTATGAGTTTTCAAAATGACCTTTTTTTTAAATAGATCAGTTCTGCTGCCTAGGAAAAGAACCACCTCAGAGATGTATAAAGAGGAGACAGTTAATATTGTTAGGTCCTTAAATAATGGTCGACATGATGCCCTCAGCTGTGGAGAGCACATGTTGGGAATGATTCTTTTGTGCAACTTTAAAATTCATGTAACATTTCCCGAGTTTCCCCAAAAATTATACCATATCGAATAACCAATTTAAAGTAGCTATAATATGCTATTTTACTGGTAGCCATATCATTGGCATAGGCTAAAATTCCTATTGCAAATGCAAGGCTGTTTAATTTATTTCTAGATATTCTATATGAGAATTCCTACTCAAAGTTCTGTCTAAGTTTATTCCCAGGAACCTGACTGAGTCAAGTTCTTCCGTCTTTTGATTGTTATGAGTGACAGATTTCTTCAATTTTTGAATGTTTGGTTTTAAAACTCATCATGTGGGTGTTTGAAATGTTTGGCCTTAAGCCATTTTGACTGAACCATGTTTCCAGGTTACTTAATGTACTCATGACACTCTGTGGTAGATTGTCAGAACTTTCATTTTCAATTAGGGCAGAAGTATCATCTGCAAACAAAGTTAAATGAGTATTTATGTTGAGAGTCAAGTCATTCACATAGAACAGGAATAAAATGGATCCAAGGACTAAGCCTTGTGGAACACATTGTGACACAATTTTCCACTCAGAGAAGTGATCTGCTCCGTTTGATGTGATTACTATCCTTTGTTTCCTCTCCAAGAGACATGATTCAAACCATTTCAAAGCAATATCCCTTATTCCATACCTGCTGAGTTTGAAAAGAATCAGGGCATGGCTTACAGAGGTGAATGCTTTTGTAAGATCACAGAATATTCCTTAGCTTTCCTGTCTAGTGATGAAGTAATTTTTTCAGTAAACTCATTTATTGCATCTACTGTGT
Organism: Schistocerca cancellata; assembly: GCF_023864275.1. NCBI lineage: Eukaryota > Metazoa > Arthropoda > Insecta > Orthoptera > Acrididae > Schistocerca > Schistocerca cancellata. Next base: position 204,922,764 of record NC_064626.1, read on the forward strand.
TTTTGCCTTGTTGCAAGCCAAATTGGTGATGCTTACTTATTTATTTATTTATTTCAATCGTGTACTGTAGACCCATTAGCGATAAATTGCTTGGGTGTAGAATGTGTCATTTACATAGATTTGTTTACATTTGTTTATAATAATAGGTTGTACAATGAATAATATATTACACAGAAAAAATGTTTACAAGAATTGTTTTTTTTGTAAAAAGTTATAAATTACATTGAACAGATTTACAATACATCAAAATCAATTCAGATATTCTCATACATAAATTCGTCCAGTGAGTAAATGGTTTTACTTAGAAGATACTGTTTAAGTTGATCTTTAAAAGTAGGTGGATCAGTAACTGACATTCTTATTGCCTGAGGGAGAGCATTAAATATTTTTATGCAAGAGTAGTGTACTCCTTTTTGCACCATATTTAGATTCTTTTGTTCAAGATGTAAATCATTTTTTACCCTAATGTCATAGTTATGATACATGCTGTTCATTTCAAAAAGAGAATGGTTTTTACAGAAGAAACACATGAGAGAGAAAATGTACTGAGATACTGTTGTGAGTATTCTCAGCTCTTGGAAGAATTTCCTGCAGGAATGTCTGTAATTGACACCACACAGAATCCTAATGAGTCTTTTCTGGGCTATGAGGATTTTGTTTGCCTTTGGCTGGTTTCCCCAGAATATAATTCCATAGGCCATCAGGGCATGAAAATAAGCAAAATAGGCAGCTTTCAAACTAGTTAAGTCACTGAAGGAAGCAATTGCACGAATAGCATAAATTGCTGAGCTTAGTTTTTTATATAGGTAAGGAATGTGTAAGGACCAGTTTAGATTGCTATTAACAAGTAGACCCAGGAACTTTGTTGACTCCACTCTTGCTAAATTCCCATCACTGAAATTTAACATTAATCTCACCTTTGATATTTTTGGCTCGTATGAAATTGAATCAATTGAGTTTTTTCAAAATTTAGTGATAATCCGTTAGAGGTAGACCAGTTAAAGATCTTCTGAAAAATTGCATTTACAGTGATCTCAAGATTAGTATTTGTTGAATTGTCTACCAGAATCGTTGTGTCATCGGCAAACAAAGCAAATTTTATGTTAGCCCTTGTACACATTGGAAGGTCATTTATGAAAATAAGGAAAAGTAGAGGACCCAGAATAGAGCCCTGTGGGACTCCTCCGTTTATTGTGCACCAAGAAGAGGACACTGGTTCCCCATTAGTGTCGTTTACCATGACTTTCTGTTTCTGGTCCTTTAAATAGGAGGCAAGCCACATCCCTGCTTCTCCAGTTAACCCATAAAATCTGCCTTTCTCAGAAAAATCTCATGGTTCACACAATCGAACACCTTAGAAAGGTCACAAAAAATTCCAGTTGGAGACATTTTATTATTGATTGCTTCAAGAATTGCATTGGTGAAAGAATATATTGCGTCTTCTGTTGAGATGTTTTCCTGGAAACCGAATTGACTTTTATTGAGAATATTGTATTTAATAAGATGTTCAAGAATCCTTCTGTGTACAAGTTTCTTGAGAATCTTGGAGAAACAAGTTAAGAGTGAAATAGGACTTCGTTTCTGTCACCCTTCATGTACAATGGTTTCACCACTGCATATTTAAGTCTATCACGGACAACTCCTAGTCTCAGTGATTCATTAAAGATGTGGCACAGGGCTTCACAAATGAAAATGTGTCTGTTTTTCAACACAATGATGGAAATACCATCAATACCAGTTGTTTTTCATGGTCCTTTTTGTTTCTCACGGTCCTTATTATCTTCTTAATTTCCTAATTTCCTCAACAGTGACAGGAGGCATGCTAATCTGAGGTGTTGCACTAAGTCCATTTCTTTGTAAAAGATTCAGAGCCTCATTTTTAGAACCATTATACCTTATTTTATCTGCTGCAGTAAAAAAATGCTTGTTGAAAATTTTTGCAACATTTTCACCTTTATCAATGATATTTCCATTATGTCTAACTTCAATATTTTCTGCATTGTTTGAGTAACTACCAGTTTCTCTTTTAATAATACCCCAGATGGTTTTTATTTTGTTGTCAGAATTATCTATTTCTGATTTGATGAACATACTTTTTGCCTTTATTAGAGCTTCATTTAAGATCTTGCAGTACCTTTTATAATGAGCTCTTATTTCAGGATCATTTGTATTTCTGAGAGAAATATAAAGCAGTCTTTTAGTCCTACATGATGTTTTTATTCCTTTTGTGAGGCACTGTTTGCTGGTATGGCTCTGGTACTTGTTCTTTGCAGTTCTTAGAGGGAAGACAGCTTCAAAGTGGCACATAAATTCATTTATAAATAGGTTAAATTTGTCATTGACTTTCAGTGCTCTATAAATTGGACTCCAGTAAATGAGTTGAAGATAACTGTTGAAGATCATGAGATTTTCATTATTAATTACCCTAAATGACCTTTTACAGACTTTGTCCTTCTTGTGTGGGCATATATCATTGATAGTTAGCAATTGAACATCATGGTCTGAAAGACCATTTAGGACTTGTTTTACTGTTGCATTGGTGTTTCTATTCTCATCGATGAAAATATCGTCTATAAGATTGGAACAGTAGTTATCCCAGCCCAGCCAACAGAGTTTTTGTCTTTTAAGGAGTGTATGACATTTGTATGTTGAATTTTTGAGATATTCACTGGTACTTCCTTTTAACCCAAAAATATATACTTTCTGCTCAAAATTTGCTATGCCTAAATCAGAGTTTGCTAAATTTATGAAGTACTCATTGAACGACTCAGATATTTGAGATGAATTTACAACCAATTTTTCCTTAAGTTTGATTTCTGAAATGTCTTGTTTATGATTTCAGACACCTAATTCAGACTTAAGTACATACCATACTGCCCTTGTTTTGTTTTTCTGCCACAGAATGAATTTGTTATTTGCCATTTGTTTTGAAGCTTTCACGACTTTTTTAAAAATACTTTTAGAGTTTCTGACATATTTTACAAAATCAGGATCTTTGTTGTACTTCAGTTGATTGTGTAGCTTCCTTTCCTCTCACTCTACACTAATTATTTCAAATTTATAAAGTTGTCCAAATTTGTCAAGAGCTGGTTTGAGTGGATGCACTTCTTATTAGAAATATGTAAACCTTTTCAGAGGCTACATGTTTCATTCATGGCATCTTTACAATTGATAAATGTTATTTTGTAACACTATTATTGTTGGGGTCACTCTTCTCAAATATATAGGGCAGCATGATTTCATCAACTTTGGAGATGGCACTTAGCAGTCAGATGTTGATGAAAAATTTGTCTTGATTCCGAAAGGAACACCTTTTGGGTCTTGGGAAGGGAAGCTGCATTATTGCCATATGCAGTGAAGATCTTTTTGTCAGGAAAGAACTGGAGGTATCCATATATTTCACTCTTGAGCAAACTTAGCAGCAACCAGGATTTCACATTTTATTCTTATGTAATGAGTTCTCAAATTTTTCTCAATAATGTTTTGCATCATAGTATCACTGGCACTCAAGATAAAAAGGAATCTTTTGAGTGACATCCCGTGATGCTTTGCCATGAAATCCTGTTCATTTGTCTGGTCTTTGATCACCATTGAAGTCATTTAGAATTTGTATTTCCTCCTTGTCAGATTACAGGAATAATTTTGGAAGTTGCTGATAACTTTAGATCCATCTGGTAAACTAATTTCAAACAGCTGAGGACCATCATGTTCCAAAATAAGTTCAAATGTGGCTTGTGCAGAACATGAATGAACTAAGTGGTAAACTATCTATTAGGTCTTTTATTCAGACTTACTGGGGTGTTATGTCTGCCATACACACTGTGCTGCCTAGGAAGAGCACCTTAACTCTTAAATCATATTTTGGTTCCTAAAATATTATCCATATCCTACTAGAAAGTGATATAAAGCCAAGCAAATTTCAAAAGAATTGATTGATTTGAAACTGAAATGTCCTAGAGTTTAATTAAAGCAAGTATTAATTCTAGCTTATTACTACATTCTGCAGATGCACCATCAAACATATATTTAAATTAATTATAGTAACAAAAATTGTCTCTTATTATTTTGCAGCCTCTTAAACTGGTCATTCTTGGCCCTCCAGCATCTGGAAAGACAACTGTTGCAAAACAAATTGCTGCAAACTATGAGCTTCATTATCTTCAAAGTCAGGAGGTCATCCAGTTTGCTATCGACAAAATGGCATGTATTGCTTAATCAAAATAAGATTTGATAAATGGAGAACATGCAGCCCAGTAATTTAGATTGTACATGTAGAATAGAATAGAACATAGAGTAGAATATTTTATTTGTCTTGCAGTGTTTTTCATATAGTTTCATACATTCATTTTAACAAACGATATAATACAAGAAATGTAAACAGATGGCAGTGTCATAATGCCAAGTTTCTTGAAATGTTACCTGCATGATCCATTACATCTCATCTGCTGCAGGGTGAGCTCCCCCAGAATATGGTTCCATACTGTAGTCAGAGTGAAAGTAAGAATAATATACTTGTGTCAGGACTAATTTGATGACTGATTTGCTGACTAGCTGTAGAATATAACACACAGTTGGCAGCTTATTTGATATATGACCTCAGTGTTCCATTTAAGACATAAATGGTTTAATCCTTTGATCATGGTCAGCTTTGTCTATGCCTGTTCCCAAAATACTTGTGTCACCTGCAAATAGTGTAGTATGCCCTGAAATAAGATTCATGATTATGTCATCAATATATAGCAGAAACAGTCTGCATCCCATGATTGAGCCTTGTGGTACACCATATCTAACAGGCGTTTTCTCAGAAGAGAGCACAGTATGCGGATGAACATTAGTGTTCTTTTTTTCAAATTTCATTTCAACTTTTTGCACTCTGTTTGACAGACATGATTCTAACGACTGTTTTGCAGTTCCTCTCACACCTTTATTAGCTACCTTTATCAGGAGTAGGTGTGATCGATAACATCGAAAGCTTTAGACAAATCTAAAAAAATACCAATAGTAATTTCTAACAATGGAAAATCCAGGATGGAATGTAACAATATGAGAGAAGGAAAGTTGCTACTCATCATATAGCGGACATGCTGAGCCGCGATAGGCACAATAAATAGATTCACACAATCATAGCTTTCGGCCATTAAGATCTTTGTCTGCAGTAGACACACACACACACACACACACACACACACACACACACACACACACACACACACACACACAAACACACACACACACACACACGCGCGCGCGCGTGCGCAAGCGCAACTTTCACACACATATGCAGTCTCAGAGAGCTGAAACTACACTGTGAGCAGCAGCACCAGTGCATGATGGGAGTGGCGACTGTGTGGGGGTAAGGAGGAGGCTGGGGCGGGGAAGGGGAGGGATAGTATGGTGGGACTGGTGGACAGTAAAGTGTTGCAGTTTAGACAGAGGGCAGAAGAGAAGGTGCAGAAGGGGGAGGGGGTAAGTAGCGGAAAGGAGAGAAATAAAAAGAAATTAAAAGACTGGGTGTGGCGGTGAAATGACAGCTGTGTAGTGCTGGAATGGGTACAGGGAGGGGGCCGGATGGATGAGGACAGTGACTAACGAAGGTTGAGGCCAGGAGGCTTATGGCAATGTAGGATGTATTGCAGGGAAAGTTCCCACCTGCATAATTCAGAAAAGCTGGTGTTGGTGGGAAGGATCCATATTGCACGGACTGTGAAGCAGTCATTGAGATGAGGGATATCATGTTTGGCAGCATGTACAGCAACAGGGTGGTCCACTTGTTTTTTGGCCACAGTTTGTCGGAGGCCGTACATGTGGACAGACAGCTTGTTGGTTGTCATGCTTACATACAACGCAGCACAGTGGTTGCAGCTTAGGTTGTAAATCACATCACTGGTTTCACAGGTAGCCCCACATTTGATGAGATAGGCGATGTTAGCAACCAGACTGGAGTAGGTGGTGGTAGGAGGATATATGGGACAAGTCTTGGTGGGGGTAAGGAGTTGCATGTACAGCAACAGGGTGGTCCACTTGTTGTTTGGCCACAGTTTGTCGGAGGCCATACATGGGGACAGACAACTTGTTGGTTGTCATGCCTGCATAGAATGCAGCACAGCGGTTGCAGCTTAGCTTGTAGATCACATGACTGGTTTCACAGGTAGCCCTCCCTCTAATGCGATAGGTAATGTTAGTGACCGGACTGGAGTAGGTGGTGGTAGGATGATTTATGGGACAGGCCTTGCATCTAGGGGTATGAGCCACGGATGGATGAGTATATTGTGTAGGTTCAGTGGACGGTGGAATACCATGGACCATGGTGGGGGGGGGGGGGGGGGGGGAAGGATAGTGGGTAGGACATTTCTCCTTTCAGGGCATGACAAGAGGTAGTCGAAACCCTGGCGGAGAATGTAATTCAGTTGCTCCAGTCCCGGATGGTACTGAGTTACGAGGGGAATGCTCCTCTGTGGCCAACTGTGGGACTTTGGGAGGTGGTGGGAGACTGGAAAGATAAGACAAGAGAGATTTGTTTTTGTCCAAGGATGGGAGGATAATTACGGGCAGTAAAGGCTTCAGTGGAACCCTCGGTATTTTTAGAGACGGACTGCTCGTCACTGCAGATGCAACGTTCACGGGTGGCTAGGCTGTACAGAAGGGACTTTTTGTTATGAAATGGGTGGCAGCTGTTGAAGTGGAGGTATTGCTGGTGGTTAGTAGGTTTGATATAGACGGAAGTACTGATGTAGCCATCTCTGAGGCGGAGGTCAACATCTAGGGAGGTGGCTTGTTGGGTTCAGTTGGACCAGGTGAAGCAAATGGGGGAGAAGTTGTTGAGGTTCTGGAGGAATGTGAATAAGGTGTACTCACCTTCAATCCAAATAGCAAAGATGTCATCAATGAATCTGAACCAGGTGAGGGGTTTAGGATTCTGGGTTTTTAGGAAGGATTCCTCTAGCTGGATCATGAATAGATTAGCATAGGATGGCGCCATGCGGGTGCCCATAGCTGTACCGCAGATTTGTTTGTAGGTAATGCCTTCAAAGGAGAAGTAATTGTGGGTGAGGATATAGTTGGTCATGGAGACTAGGAAGGAGGTTGTTGGTTTGAATCCACAGGGCGTCTGAAAAGGTACTGTTCGATATCAGTAAGGCCTTGGGCATTAGGAATGTTAGTGTACAGGGAGGTGGCATCTATAGTGACAAGCAGGGCACCGTGTGGTAAATGGAGAGAAACTGTCAAGAGTCGGTTAAGGAAATGGTTGGTATCTTTTATATGAGAGGATATGTTCCAGGTAATAGGTTGAAGGTGTTGGTCAATGAGAGCAGAGATTCTCTCAGTTGGGGCGCAGTAACCGGCCACAATGGGGTGCCCTGGGTATTGGGTTTATGGACTTTAGGAAGCACGTAGAAGGTGGGAGTGTGGGGTAGGGGTAAGTAGAGAGATGGACTCTGAGGAGAGGTTCTGGGATGGGCCTAAGGATTTGAGTAGTGACTGGAGATCCTGCTGGATTGCTGGAATGGGATCACTGTGCCATGGTTTGAAGGTGGAAGTATCTGACAGCTGACAGAGTCCTTCTGCCACGTAATCCTTGCTGTTCAAAACTACGGTGCTGGAGCCTTTGTCTGCAGGTAGGATTATAAGATCAGGATCAGTTTTTAGATGGTGGACTGCAGTTCTTTCTGCAGATGGAAGGTTAGTATGCATGTTGAGGGATTTGGGGAATGATGGTGAGGCAAGGTTCGAGGATAAGAAATTCTGGAAAGTTAACAGGGGGTGGTTTGGAGGCAGTGGGGGTGGATCACAGTTGGATGGAGGAGTGAACTGAGTTAGGCAAGGTTCAGTGTTGGTCTTTGGTTGAGTCTGATTGGTTGGGTTGTTGGTGAAAAAGTGTTTCCACTGTAGGGACCGGGAGAAGGAGAGAAGGTCTTTAACTAGTCCTGCATGATTGAATTGGGGAGTGGGGCAAAAGGTGAGGCCTTTGGAAAGGACTGATACTTCTGTCCTCACCCATCCAACCCCCTCCCTGCTCCCATTCCAGCACTACACAGCCGTCATTTCACCGCCACACCCAGGTCTTTTAATTTCTTTTATTTTTATTTTTATTTCTCTCCTTTCCGCTATTTACCCCCACCCCCCGCAACTTCTCTCCTACCCTCCATCTAAACTGCAACACTTCACTGTCTGCCACTCCCACCATACTGTCCCTCCTGCTCCCTGCCCCAGCCTCCTCCTTACCCCCACCCAGTCGCCACTCCCATCGTGCACTGGTGCTGCTGCTCGCAGTGTAGTTTCAGCTCTCTGAGACTGCAGATGTGTGTGCAAGTTGCACTTTTTTGTGTGTATGTGTGTGTGTGTGTGTGTGTGTGTGTGTGTGTGTGTGTGTGTGTGTGTGTGTGTGTGTGTGCCTATTGTGGCTCAGCATCTCCGCTATATGGTGAGTAGCAACTTTCCTTCTCTCGTATTGTTACAGTAGTAATTTCTTTATTATCTAATGATTTTAAGGTTGTGTTGAGATATTTGTACATTGTTGTTGTTGTTTTAGCTTTTCTAAATCCATGCTGGTGTTCCAATATTGAAGAGAATCTGTTGATAAATCTTTCTAATATAGTGTAAAACAATTTATCAAATATTTTTGAAAATGTGCTGAGTTGTGCTACTGAGCTGTGATTAGCTACATCATTTTCTGGTCCCTTTTTGTGGAGTGTGGTAACTTTAGCAACCTGTAGGAAGTCAGGAAAAAATCCGTTACTAAAGGATGCATTAATTATAAGAGTTAATGTTTTACAGTGCATTCCCCACAGTTTTTACAATAAAATCTGGTATGTTGTCACTGCCACTGGAGTATTTATTTTTCAGTCTTTTATAACTGTGAGCACTTCATTGTCTGAGGCTTTGTGGAAAACATCAATGCTTTTATGGCTTCCACATGTGATGGGTGTTGAGCACTGGCTCTGTGACAGATCTTCTTTGCCAGGTTTTCTGCTATTGTACTGAAATATCAGTAAAATCATTCACAATTTTTTTTATGTCAACTTATCATTTAGATTCAGTTTCAACATTTTTTTGTTTATAGCATGGTGCTTGTTGTTAGTTTCGTTTTTCACAACTTTCCAAATGCCTTTCATTTTATTTTTAGATTCAGTTATTAATTTATCATTATATAACTTTTTTGATTGCTGAATTACTTTTCTGTAGACTTTACAGTAAGTTTACAGCATGTTCTAAACTTATCATCAATTTCATGGTATTTCGTGTAGCCCTTTAGGTAGTGCTTTTTTTTTTTTTTTTTTGGCTAGAGATTTTTATCCCTTTTGTTACCCATAAGTTGTGCATTTGTTTCCAGTTCTCGTCAGCTTTAATTGAAATGCGATATTGAAATAGTGAAGAAATATTTTATGAAAGGGATTGAAACAGGCTAATAACATCATTTTCTTGATATATCTCTAACCAGTTCCCAGTCCTGAGAAGATAATTAAAAAGCCATATGTTTTCATCATTAAACTGCCTTTGCACTCTTGTTTTTATAGGACATTGCTTTTTGCAGTTTAAATTCACTGTTAGCATCTGGGCTTCAAGGTCACTGCAACCTTTGTCAATGATCTCAGTTGAGTAGTATTGTCTATCTACATTATAAAGATCAGGTCAAGAGCTGATTTTGAGTTTTCAGTGGTCCTGGTTGAGGTTTCAACAGTTGGGGATAAGTGGAATGGATTAGTAATATTTAGCAATTCATCTTTGCTTTTTCCAGGTTTAAGGAAATCAACATTAAAATCTTCACGTATTAGCAAAATTTTATTGAGTGCATAAAGTTTGTTTTGTAGTGCTTCAAGGGAGTGATTGAAAGTTTGGATATTTCCAGAGGGAGATCTATACACATTCAGCATCAGTATGTCAGAGTCTGTCAAGACAGTTAAAGAAAATTCAGAATCTTTTTGTATTAGTGTATTATTGTGCTTTGTGAGGCTGTTGTAGTTCACACTTTTTTTTAACATATGTAGCTATACTGCCTCCCTTATTTTCATTTTGGCAAGAATAACTAGCTAGATTATATTCTCCAACTGGTGGTTTTTCAATGTTATCTTTTGTTAGCCAATGCTCAGTGACACAGAGAACATTTAATTGTAAATTAGTTTTCAGGGATAGATCTATTTCTAACAATTTACTAAACATTGACTGCACATTATGGTGTAATATTTTAAGAGGTGCTAGTGTCTGTTTTCCGTTGAGGCAGATGGGTTTTTCATGTGCTTTAGACTGTAGAAAAAGTTTTGGGGCACCACTCACCAAGTTCTTCTCTAATGTAGGTTTATCACATTTACTTTTTGCATCTGTTGTATTTTGGTGGGCTGCTAGCTGGGCCCTGCTGTTGTTCCTGCCCACAGTAAATCCTGGTTGTAGGCTGGAGGTCTACATTGTCATGTGGAAGATCTCGTCACAGCTTTCAATGACACTGATCCAGAGCATAGTTGCACATTTCTTATTGTTATATCTTGAATATCTTCAGATGTGGAAATTGGTTGAGCTGGGCTAGATGCTGCTGCTGGCATCACCTGCTTTAGTCTTTGATAGTTTTGTTTTGCTGCATCTTTACTGAGCGATGAAGGTATTGTATGGTTCTTTCTTGTGGCTCCTCATTTTTCTTTCATCACTGTCAAGCTGGAGAAGTCCATTTTTGGTGTGAATTTTTCTTGTGTTTTCACTTCCATATTGCTAAAATGTCTTCACATTGTATGTTTCTTAGCGCTGGTATTTGCAGATTGGTCTCTATTGCTGGCTGTAAATGTCTACACAATTACTCTTTGCCTTCCGTTCGTAAGTGAAGTCCACTCTTTGTGTAATCACTTCTGCTGAGATATGTATTGATGTCCATTATCATTACACACTCATAATTTTTCGCAGTGTTCATTGAGAATTTGTTTACAGCATATATTCTGTTGTTCAATTTTTACACATTGTATCTGTATGAAATTGTGCACAAGATTACTTTTCTGTGGACTGTCTTTTGAAGAGAATGAATTGGTGCACATTTGAAATCCTCAAATTTCTTTGTGACATCATTTGCCCCACCTAGACTGATGACACTGTCATTTTTCATATATTCTTTCATCTTCATATCTATGTTACAAACAATGTCCTTTAACTGAGGTTCTATAACAGAAGAGTTGTAGTGTTTTGGGTTTTGAAAACTGATCATAATAAGAAATGATCATAATAAGTATTCCAGACATAGATATCTGTTTTTCATACCCTTTATAATCGTTGTTCACCAAAGCTTCAACTACTTTTGCAGTTGACAGGTGAGACCTGTATCTGAACTGTAGCACATTTAAAATTTTGTTGCTTTCAAAATACCTGTATATCTGTATGTGCATGCACTTTTCTATTATCTTTATTTATTTATGTATTTATTTATTCATTTATTTCTTGTTCTGGTGATCCATGTTGTAACAGTATCTTGGATACAATTGGGTGCTATTGAAATGGGTTATTTAGAAGTTTTTATCGCCTTTTTTTATATATGTAATGTATCTGTAAGCTTAAGACATTCTACAAAAATTTCATCATCTAGTACTCTCCTAGATAGTGAGAGAAGTGGCAGTTTGATGTCCTTTGCTGTTCACCTATGATGAAATCATTGAGTCCAAAATAGTCTTTGTTTTGGAATTGTTTAGTTTGTATATCGATTTATGAATGTCATTTAAAGTGATTATAGTCCATGAAAACTTCTCACTTGGTTGTTTTGCATGTCTTTGAAGGGATTCTGCACCTAAGGTAGAATTGTTGAGTGAAATGGTAGTGCTGGAACTGTTAACAAAATATTCATTAGTGTATCAGTCTGTAGAAATACTGTTTTCTTTATTAATATTATTAATTTCACTTTTAATGAGAGTCCAGGTTGCTTTACATTCATTTTTGGAATTTAAAATGTACTCATCATTTGCACTGCACCTAGCATTTTTAATTTTGGATCTGTAGAGTTTTCTCATATTGTAATTTTTCTTGTCCCACTCACTATCGTGAGGGTTATCTATAAGAAGTAACACTAATATCCTAAGAGTTTGTTAAGTTGTGGAGTGTACAACTTGTTGTTGGTATGATGCTGCTTATGTCTAATATTAGTATGATATCTTTTGGTTACAATGGGGCATGTCTTTTCTACCATGCCCTTAATTGCTGTCAGGAAAATGGAAAAGCATTTATCAATTCTTTTGTTATTATACATTATGTGAGACAAGTCTATTTCCTGTAACTACTCTGTCATATTGTTTACATTGGATTCTCCTAGTAGACTATATCTCACATCTCTTCTTCCATTACTGAGAGCTGAATTTTCAATTTGAAGCCATAGCCCTGCATGATTTGATATTCCTAATTATGTAACATCACATGCAAAAGAATCTCTTTGAATATTACCAATCATTTTATGGGAATACAATTGTCAGCTGAATGCAATAACTATACCCATTAAATTCCACATAGAGATATATTTCGCAGTAAGTCATATATGTGTACACAGCTTGCGATACAGAACAGAACTAAAAACTATCATGGAGGCTCAGCTGAGTAATCAGAGTCCAGCCCCCCCCCCCCCCCCCCCCGCCACTCCCACCACCTCCCACACCCAGTAGTACTCATGTGAGTCAGCAGACACAAGATCAGGATTTCCTTCTCGGTTGATGTTGAGTGCAGAGGCGGGGTGACTGGCGGCAGGTCCACCTCGTAGTTGGTAAACCAGTGGGGGCAGACGATGTGTCGACCGGCCCGAGAGCAGGCATGTGGAACGGCCTGCAGCATGGTGCAGGCATGTCCACCCCATGTGCAGATCGAGCCATCCGATGAGATGAACGCGTGGATTTCTGACGGGTCACACTTATGGGGAAGGGACAGGCGCGTGGATTTCTGATGGGTCACACTTATGGGGAAGGGACAGGCTATGCACCACACTGACATTTAACTTCCCATTGGATGGCAAGGCTGCAGTGTCTGTTAGGAGCACATGTTCATCAAAGGTGACGATCAACATGTCATCTGCACATTGTGGTGTCATCTTGCAGCACAGGTTCAATGTGGGAGAGTGAGTCTCCGTAGATGGTGAAGTGGCGGTGAAACCCACACATGGGGTGGATGGCAACGTGCCTGGAAAACCTGTGAATGGCAGTGAAGAATCATGGGTTGGAGAAAACAGTACTGTGGGATGAGACAAAACATTTTCAGGCTCCATGGCAGAAAACTAGTCAGGAGGTTCCGACTGAGACGACAGAGGGGTGTCAGAGTCCATGAAAGCAGTTTGAGCCTGTGCAATCAAATAGATTGAAAATGATCTTTAAACATAAAGTTGAACGTTTGTCTCACCCTGCCAGAATACTTTAAAGGGGCTGAGGTAGGGTGACTGCAGGGGTTGTCTAATGGAATCATCCCTGAGCATAACATGGGAACAAGTGTTGAGTTCGTTTGGCACGTAAGTGTCCGGCGGGGAATGGCTGATAGGCGGGTGTAGCCGTGCATGTTTTAAGTGATTGCGCATGTGACTAATGAAATCTGGGGGTGGGGGGGGGGGGGGGGGGGGAATCCTCGGGTGCTTGAGGCAGGATAAGTTTCACTGGTAGGACAGGGTTCTCCCCAAAAATGAGTTCAGAGATGGTTCCCTGTAAGTCTGGTTTAAAGGTCAAACGGAGACCGAGTAACTCTCATGGAAGCGCCTCAGACCAGAGGCAGTCGTGGCATCTGAGGGCAGTTTTGAGGGTGCAGTGCCACCGTTCAACTAACCCGTTGCTTTGCGGGTGGTAGGCTGTTGTATAAATTTTTTTTAATGCCTCAGATGTTACGTAAAATGGTGAACAGGGCAGACTCAAACTGGCAACCTTGGTCGGTGGTGATGGTGGTAGGGCAACCGAACCTGGCAATCCATGAGGAGACAAAACACTTGGCCACAGTTTCAGTGGTGATGTTGGGTAAAGGAACAGCTTCCATCCAGCGAGACATGGGGTTGATTGTGGAGAGAATATATCTGTAGCCCTCCAGTGATGGTAGTGGACCAATAAGGTTGATAAATTCATGACAAAATTGTTCTTGTGGAATGTTGAACTTGCCTAGCGGAGGGGTGGTGCGGCAGCCAATTTTGTTGCATTGACAGGGGACACAGCTGTGTGCCCAGGTCTGACAGTCCCACTTAATGTTTTTCCAAATGAAATGCTTGGATACGAGCCATGTAGTGGCATGGACACCAGGGTAAGGGAGGTTATGCAAGGCGTCGAAGGCTTGCCGGTGCAATGTGGTTGGGAGCAACGGCCGCAGGGAGCCAGTAAAAGAATCATACCACACCTCGTCCAAAACACCCGGGAACTTGGCTTTGGTAAACACAAGAGATGTTTGAGGATGTGTGAGGAGAGCTTAAGATTCCTTGTTGGAGGCCTGGAGAGCGGCCAGGTTGGAAAAGTTGATGATGCGTGAGACAGTATTGATCCACGAGAAAAAATCATTGGGGATGTTTACTGTGCCTTTGATGTAGCAAACGTCTGTTGTGAATTGAGAGACTAAATCAAAGCAGCAGAAACACTGAGGGGGTGGATCCTTGAGAGGGTTGCAGAAAGTGTCTGCTACTGGTTTGTGATCTGTGAGGATGAAGAAAGAGTGGCCCTCAACATCGGGGCGAAAGTGTTTGATGGCTTCATAGACCACCTATCAATAGCAGAATATTTCTTCTGAGCTGTAGACAGTTTTTTAGAGAAGAAATGAAGGGGAGAAACTGTGTTGCCCTTATGTTGTTATAGTACTGCCCCCACCGCGATGTCACTGGCATCCATAGTGATAAACAATTTGGCCAACGCGTTGATATGGGCGAGTGTCACAGCATGAGCTAAGGAAGTTTTTAGAGCTTTGAAGGCCTCCAGCATAGGTTCAGTCCAGCGAACTGGTTTAAGGCTTGAAGTCTGTTTGCCTGACAGCAAGTCTGTCAGCAGGGCCTGTTCGGTGGTGGTAGAAGGCAGATGCCAACGGTAGTAATTTATTGTAGCCAAGAAACATCAGAGTTCTTTGTAAGTAGCCAGAGGCATGCAGGAGTTGGGAAGCTGTATTCTGTCTGTGGAGACGATGTAACCCAAAAATGTGACAGAGGACTGGTGCAATTGGAATTTGTCCTTTTTGACCTCGAAGCCATTGGAGTTCAAGGTCTGGAGGACCTTGTATAAATGAGTTTCGTGTTCGTCAGCCGAGTTGCTGAAAATGAGTATGTCGTCCAGATATGCAAAGCAAAACTCGAACTGTCGTAAGATTGAGTCGATGAAACTTTGCCATGTTTGTGTCGCGTTTTTCAGGCCGAACGGCATGAAGTTGTTTTGGAACAAACTGAGCAGTGTGATAATAGCTGTCTTTGGAACGTCTTCCGGTGCTACGGGAATCTGGTGATAGGCACATTTACAGTCAATCACACTGAAGATTGTGGCGCCAAATAACATATGAGTGAAATCATTTGTGTTCGACACGGGGTAACTGTCCATGACAGTACAAGCGTTTAAGCATCTGTAATCACCTCACATTCGAAAAGAACTGTTGTATTTGTGGATGAGGTGAATCGGTGAAGACTAGTTGCTGTCTGACATTTGTAGAATACCTGCCTCCAAAAGTTCGTTAATTTTCTGCTGGGCTGCGTGAAACTTTATGGGGTTGAGGCATCTAACCCTGTGACTAATCGAAAGGGCCAGCAGTGGTAATTATCTTGTGTGTTGTTCCATCAGTGACAGAAGAAACTGAGAACTGCACACGAGACTGAGTAACATCCTGGTGTGAAGTTTTTGGATGAATGGGGCGCGACGAGGCATAACCATTAGCACAGGTGGGTAAAGGCAGCATGAAAGTCACATGCCTATTACATGAGCACGGTGTGTGCTTGTTTGGAGAGGTTGGCTGCATGCACAGCACGGAGCGGTTTGGGACATGCAGTGACTGCCTGTTGTCAGACTTGCCTTGGGTAACCGGCATGGGTGAGGGAGGCGTTGACGTTGCACGGGGAACAGCAATGGCCACTGAGTCACATGGTTGGCACACAAGAGAGGGGGAATGTTTATCAACACGCGAGGTGGCTGCCTGTGCAGTGGGCATGGGCGTATCATGCATGCGACTGTCATTAGAAGCACTGTTTGAAACACAAGGCACAGGGGTGCAGTGTTTACCGGATGTGAATCGTCACACGCAATTTTTTGGACTAACCTGCTGAGTGACCGAGCTGGTGTCTGCCAGAGAAACAAGGTTAGGTGGTGGCTCTGTGAACTGCAGTTTCAGCAGTGAGGTTCGAGCTACGATGAGCTCATTGCAAGAGTGTGCTATTCGTTGTTTCAGCTCATCATTTTCCTGGCAGAGTAGTGCCGCTGAGTCATATCCTGACATAAGGTTAGTGACACAGGTCACTATGTCACATGCGAGGGCAGAGCACTCTCGTACTAACTCACATGTCACGAGAGAAACAGAATGTGGAACATAAGTGCGGGAGCACAGTATCTGAGTGTTAGTGGGATGGTGTAACACCGAGCCCTGAACCATGTTCGGAGAGAGTAATGGGACAAAAAATCCATTCTGAGAATTGGTTCATTGATGTCAGCAATGTAGAAAGTCCATGGAAAACCCAGAGAAGGAGATACTTGCACCATAACTTCTACAGAGCCTGAGGTTTGTAACATTGATGTATTGACAGCACGCAGAAGTGACATCGTCAGTGAAAAGACAGGGGGAGCCATCAATGTAGGTATGATAGACATGTCAGCACCAGTGTTTACTAGGAAAATCAGCCATGATGATCTTGTATAAACGACCGCTCGGCTGGGCAGACGAGTGGACAGAGTGCAGTGTATGGGGATGCCTGTGAGGTTCCCTGCAGGACTCGGCATCTTTTAAGTCCTACAGTCGGCTTGGGTGCTGACAAGGTAACCGGCACTTCTTAGCATTATCGCCGAAAACCTTGTGGTACCAGTAGTATAGATGAGCCGGATGTGGTGGTGGTGGTGACTGCGGCAGCAGAGGAGGCTTGTCCTCGTCGATTTGTTCTGTCCTGTATACTGGCACATATGGTGTGTGGACGATCCTGGAATGTTAGGATGGTGGAGAGAGTGAGCTGATACTGCCAGGCAGTGTATAAAGCACAGATGTGGAGTGAGCTCTGCCTCTGCCAGCAGACGTCCGGTAAACAGGAGCAGTTGTGCTGGCCAATGGTGACTGGTGAGATGGTTGGTGTTGTCGTAGCAATGCATACAGCTGGTCTATGATGCAGAGATGAGAGCCGATTGACTCGAAGGAGTGCGGTAGCAGGTGAATCTGTAGGTTGGTAGGCAATTTGGCAGACCATACTGCCCACAGAGTGACTTCCAGCATTGCATGCTCACTCACAAGCAACCGAAGGCGGTGCCAGAGTTGTGATGTAGTTCAGTCCCCAAGGTGTTCCTCGTACAAGATCTTGATGATTAATTCTTGTGGTGAGCAGGCGAGTCCATCCATGATCATTTTCTTCGTGAACTCATACTTTGGTGGAGGTGGTGGCTAGAGGAGTAGATCGCAAATTAATTCTGAGTGATCATGGAGGTGCGTGACGGGACACAGGAATTAAGAGTTGTCGTCGAACACATGATGCAACTGAAAAAGATGCTCAACAAGCGTGAACCATGATACAGGGTTGTCCTTGTACAAAAGGAGGCAGGGGGAGGGAACAAAGGCGGCTTCGGTGTCCCTTGGAAAACTGGCTAGCCCGTGGTTGGAGAGGCCATACAGCAGACCGGCGCAGTAGGTGTAGGTGTGTTACTGGCAAGCACATTCGTAGCAACAGCGGGTTGCATTGTCCTTGATGTGTCATAACACGATGCAGCTGGTATGGTCGGTACCGTGGGAATGAGTGGTTGCACAATACATGTGGGGGTCCCATAAACTGGACTGGAGGTTACAGGTACTGAATTGAATTAACCCACCCTGGACGTAATGCAGAAGGCTGGCATGGCAGACACAGTTGGTTCCGGTGCGGTGGGAGAGGAGAGCGGCTGAGTGAGTGACCAAAACTGGGGCTCCCTGTGAGTGCAGGGAGGGGGGGGGGGGCAGGGAGGGGGTTCAGTAATTCATATGACCAAAGTTTAAGTTCTTCTTAAGAGAGCTTGGAGAATTGTGCACTCTAAAATGTTCTTGATTAGTTTGCCAATGAGGCAAAATAGAAGCAGTTCGCAGTTGATAATGGCCGGTTGCATTTTGCAATAATGGCAGTGCTGCACACTGCATGTAGTAACTGTTGTTGCGGTCCATTCAGAGTCAGAGTATGTGTGCAACTGTAGATCACTTTGAGCATTATACAATCGATCAGTAGGTACAAAGTTCTGAATATTAATCACTTCACCCTTCATATGTTGGTGAGCAAAGTCCGGCAACATGAAACTTGAGTCCATTGTTTGTGTTAGTAGCATAGCAGTCGACCGTTGTAAAGTGACAAAGTTTGAAGTTAATGTGGCTGGAGTTCACGAATCACTGTGAATTAATGTAGAATCAGTTGTTGGCGAAGGAATGAAGATGTCTGGCAATTGTTGTTGTGCTTCCAAATCGTTAAACAAAGCATTGCGTGAGGTAGTCATGGCGTCATGTGCATAACATGTTGATTTACAACGCCTGGCAGCGAAGTTGCGGAAGACGTAGAAACTTCGATGTCACCAGCATGGGAACAGGATACGATTATCGATTGAATGCAATAACTAACCCCATTAAATTCCACTTACAGATATATTTCGCAGTAAGTCATATATGTGTACACAGCTTGCATTACAGAACAATACTAAAAACTAACATGGAGACTCGGCAGAGCAACCAGAGTCCAAAGATGGCGTTAATCATGGTCGATACAACCTGTCAACGCCACAATATTATCAAGACACAAATTCAATCTGGTGAGCTTTTTATTGAGACAGTAACAGTTTGATGAGTTTAAAGAACTAACCATAAGAATAATTTTTTTTATTTTTGACCTCTCATCTATGTTAATATCACCTACAATAATAATTTTTTGTGCTGATGTCTGGACAACTGCAATATTAATACCTTATTTTTTTTATAAATACTATCTCACCATCACTGGAGTTTCATGGACTAAGGCAATTAAGTTTTTTTTCTATGGGCATTACTACACCAGCCACTTCAAATATGCCTTCAAGGTCTCTAATTGGGTAACATAAATCGAGATCACTTTCAATGTAGTGTGAGACCCCACCATATGACATGCTTCTGCAGTAGCTATAGTTGGAGTCATGAACAATGGCAGTTGAGTGTAGGCTTATGCTGCACACCTACGCCATGCATTATTCAACAGACAGTGATGTTCAGTTGTGTTCTGAGCACTCTGCTGTGGATGATGATGTATGCAATGCGAGCAATTTACACTATCGTAGCAAGTTGTTTAGTGAATTATTATTCCATTTGTTGTGAGTTGTCATGGCTGATGTTGATGATGAGCAACAAATTCTACATGAGCAAGAGAGAAACATAATTTGCGGGATACACACTTTCATCAGGCACAAAGTACATGTATGTGCGTACCACAGCTGTCGCTTGGAACTGGCAACAATGCAATCCCCATCCTTGTCTCAAATTGCGCAAACTGCTGTTATTCATGTATTGGACTGTAGTAATTAGCAAGTACCCAAGAGAAACACAGAGGTGTATTTCAGACTGATTCAGCTAGTGTTCACTGATACACAAAACATTTCAGTTAATTTTATCAAGCCAGTATTGTAATTCATTGACTTTATTTGTAAGAGATTGTACATATATATGAAGAAAGAGAGTTATTATTGGTACAGAAATCTCTTTTGATTTCACTGGATCTTTCATGATCATTTATTTTCACTGAATGATCTAAAACAGCACAGTTATCTGAATGAACTGGTCTACTGCAGTTTATGCAGTTTCCTCTTAACTTAGTTTCTACCCTTTCTTCCCTTGTAATGTCAATCCCTCCCCCCCAAAAAATTATACAAGATAATACAAATACATTGTAGATGTACAAGTCTTACACACAGAGGAAAAAGAGGCTAAACTGAGCCAGATAGAAATTTTAGAAATTAAAAAACAGACATGTATATCCCCACACCTATTATTAAATGAGTAAACCCAATTCAATTATTCACGTCTTTTAGATGATATCACAACTCCAGGATAGAAGTAAAACTTTTGGCCTCAATCCCGCAGTAGACGAAAAGTTGTTGGTCGATGCACAACTTTATTCCTAGGTATGTTTAATCATGTTAGTGTAATTGCTGAATTGTGTAATTCCATATGTAATTTGTCAAAAAATGGTCATTAAAGTAATCTTATGTTAATCCAAGGATTTATACATCAAGAAGTTGAGATGACTATCTTTGCCTTATCATCATGTTTACCTTTGCATTATGATCTTTGGGAATCAGAAATGTAAATGGGCTTATAACTCGAAACCTAGGTTGTGCAGTAACAATATTAAAATTTGTGAAACAGGGCAAAAAACGCTGTTTATTTAGTTAATTTACCATGTTTCACCAAGAACCCACAGTGGATTCAATTAAAATGATAAGGTTTTTGTTCAGAATTTTAGCGTCGGTGGTAATCATGGTAATAGTATTACCAGGAAGCTTAGTCCTAGGTTTGTGGGAACCTGTGCAAATGTTAACATCTTAAGTCCTCTTAATCTGCTAATTTGCAGACTGGGCACTGGGCAGATTTTGAAGGTACATATGAGCCAAATAACTGCCATCTCACCAGGAGGCACAGATGACTTCCTCATTCAGTTATTGTGAAATAAAATGAAATAACCATACTTTATTGAGAATCACCTTTGTGGCAGTGTGTACACCAGTCTGTTTCCTCCTCAGGGGACACCGCCGTAATGTAGCACTGTCAGTGTGGGCGAGGAGGTTTGTGGGCTCTGGATCCAGAGGGTTATGGCGGCGGTAGCTTAGCTACCAGAAGGCCTACCCAATCTGGACAGGCCAAAGGGGAGGAGCCAGACAAAGTGTGTCTCACAATGGCCTATCGCTCCCCCTTTCCTATCCCAAACCTGTCCTCACCACGTCCTTTTCCTGTCATTTCTGTTGTATGTGTAAGACCTCAATGGCAGCAACAGTGGAGAAAAGGTCTTTCGGAATGGTGAAGCTGGTGGAAGAGGCACCTTTTCTCTTTGGGAACAAAAAGAGTACAAATAGTGACTGTACCCCAGAGGGGTTGCTACAGACAATGTCTGACTGATAATAAGCAGCCAATTTTAGGCTGGGCATCCTACTGCCTATGTGGAAAGTAATAGGAAACTACCATGTTACGTTCCCAAGCAGTACATGGTATGTCTCTCCATGTGAAAATGTGAAAGATTCTGGAGTTAAAACTTCCCTCATTTGGATCTCTGGGGATGGGGGGGGGGGGGGGGGGGGGGCACATTGAGATAGACGTATTTGAATGGGAGAAAGGAGACAATGAAGGAAGGAAAGATAAGAATTGGAACATGCAATGTGAGGACACTGCTGCAAGCAGAAAAGCTAGAGAATACAAAACAGGAGATGAAAAGGAACAGATTAGATGCCCTTGGTTTGTGTGAAATGAGATGGGGAGAGAATGGGGAGATAGAAAGTGGAGATTATGAGCTCTTTTACTCTCTTTTACTCAGGGGAAATCAAGAGAGGTGAAAACAGAGTAGGAATATTGATAAGGCAAAAGCTAAAAAATAAGGTAATAAATGTAAATATATTGATGGAAGACTGATGATGATATGACTGAAGGGTAGTTCAAAAGATTTGGTGTTAATGCAGGTATATATGCCAACCAGCCAGCATAGAGATGAAGTGGAAGAATATTATGAGAAAATACAAGAACTCACTGAGAAAGAAAATATACATGCCTGCATTATCATCATGGGGTACTGGAATGCAGTGATGGGTGAAGGAAGAGATGAAGATACAGTAGGGAAATCTGGATTAGGAATAATAAATTAGAGAGGTGAACAACTAATTAGCTTCTGTAAAGAACCTTCATTAGCAGTGTGTATCACATTATTTGAACACCACAAAAGGAGACATTACACATGGATATCAAATTTGAATAGGGGAAGATATCAGCTGAACTACATCCTGATATAAAAAAGGTATAGGAACTGTTCGAAGAATGCCAAAGCTCAGCCAGGAGCAGATATAAATTCAGACCACAACCAAGTAGTGGGAGAAATACAAGTGAAGTTTTTTTTAAGCAAAAGAAAGACTAAACATAGAAAGACTCAAAGAGGTGGGAAAGGCATCAGATTTGGAAAACAGATTTATGGAAAAATGGGAAAGAGGTGGTGTTGATGAAACTGTTAAAGACAAATGGATAAAAATGATGGAAGGACTCATGGACTCTGCCAAAGAAGTAATAGGAATTAGAGTATCCGAAAGTACCAGGAAAGAATGGATAACAGAAAAAGTTGAAAAAGATGGAAGAGCAGAAAAAGTGGAAAAATGTAGAAACTGAAGAAGGCAAAAAGAGGTACAGGAAACTGAATAATGAATTAATGGTTCAAATGGCTCTGAGCACTATATGACTTAACTTCTGAGGTCATCAATCCCCTAGAACTTAGAACTACTTAAACCTAACTAACCTAAGAACATCACACACATCCAGGCCCGAGGCAGGAATCGAGCCTGCGACTGTAGCGGTCGCACGGTTCCAGACTGTAGCGCCTAGAACCGCTCAGCTACTTTGGCCGGCCTAATGAATTAAGAAGAGAAACTGAAGAAGCAAGGGAAAAATGGAGGAAATAGAGAAAATGGAGGATGAGGGAAAGTATGAAATGATGTATAGACTGGCTAGTGAGATAGTTTTTGAACTTAAAAGAAAGAGGAATAACATGGAAAAAAAAGAGTGGATGGTACACTATCAGAAGAACCACAGGAGGTTTTCAACATATGGCAAGAATATATTGAATGTCTGTATAAGGATAATGAAACACAAATGAAAATTAAGGTTGAAGAGGAGCAATATGTGCCGGAAGATGGAAAGGGATTCACCATCTTGGAAGTAGAAGTAGAGAAAGTGCTGAAGGAGATGAAGAATAGGAAGGCATGTGGAATTTATGATTTGCCAGCAGAACTGTTGAAGAGTCAGGAAAACAAGGCAAGAAAAGAAATGGTCTACCTCTGTAACGAGATATATGACAAAGGGAAATGGCCTGAGAACTTTCTTGCAACAGTTATGATACCAATAGAAAAAAAGAGAAACATTAAAAAATGTGAAGAGCATAGGACCATCAGTCTAATTTCTCATGCAGATAAAGTGTTGCTGAAAATGTTGAATAGAAGGCTATATGGCAAGCTGGATAGAGGGACTGCAGAGTAGCAGTTAGGATTTAGGAGAGGAGAAGGAACAAGAGATGCTATTGGCCTCTTAAGAACTATAGGGAAAAGATATATGGAAAAAGGTAGATAAATCTTTGCTGTTTTTATAGATTTAGAAAAGGCTTTTGACAGAGTTCAGTGAAACAAGCTAATGGACATTTTGAAGGGGAAAGGAGTGGATTGGAAAGAGAGACAACTGATACAGAATCTATATTTACACCAGGAATTAAGGATAAGAATTGGAAATTAAATGTCAGAAGGAAGCAGCACTGGATGAGGTGTTAGACAAGGTTGTTGCCTTTCCCCACTGTTGTTTAATCCATATCTTGAAGAGATTATTGCAAAAGGCTTGGATGGGAAAAGAGGAATATGTATTGAAAGAGCATAGAATGTATAAGATTTGCTGGTGACATGGTATTAATGGCAGAAAGTGAGCAGACAGTGAATTACATGCTGAAAGATCTAAATGAAGCTTGTGTGGAATATGGGATGCAAATAAATACAGCACAAGACACAGACTGTCCAATATTAAAATAGGACAATTTGCCATTAACCAAGTAAGTGCATTTAAATATCTTGGAAGCACAATAACTGAAGACTTGAGATGTCAACAGGAGGTGAAAACTCAAATTGCCATAGTGAAGGAGGCATTCAACAGAAAGAGGAAACTCTTATGTGGCAAATTAGATAAAGGTCTAAGGGAAAGGCTTGGCAAATGTTTTGAGTATGGCACTATATGGGGCAGAAACATGGACACTGAGATGAGAGGATGAAAAAAGGTTAGAAGCATTTGAGATGTGGATGTGGAGGAGAATGGAGAGAATAAGCAGGATGGAAAGAGTGAGTAATGAAAGAATATTGGAAAGGGTTGGTGAGAGAAGATGTCTGCTGAAGGTTGTAAGAGAAAGGAAAAAGAACAGGTTGGGACATTCATTGAGAAGGGAGTGCCTGCTAGCAGATGCTTTGGAAGGATTCATTTGTGGGAGAAGACTGAGAGGAAGAAGGAGATGCAAGATGATAGGCGACATAAATGGAAGAGGAAATTATGCAGACCAGAAGAGGATGGCAAGATTAGATTAGATTAGATTTACTTTCATTCCAATTGATCCGTAGTGAGGAGGTCCTCCAGGATGTGGAAAATGTCAGAAAAACAACAATACATGACAAATATTTACAACTAAAACAAATAAGCTAATGTACCATTCCACAGGTCCCAAGTGGAATGATCGTCATTTTTTAATGAACACTAAGAGTCATTTTGCAAATACTAATGCACTGAATTTAAAATAAAAAAGTTTTTTATTTATTTATAAGGTAATAAACATGTAATACAACTACTGTAATACTTATTTACAATGAACACATTACTGCACTGAAATGGTGCAGAAGTTAGATTATACTTACACACACACACACACACACACACACACACACACACACACACACACAAATTTTCAGTGAACACATTACTGCACTGAAATTGTGCAGAAGTTATGTTGTACTTGTATAAAAATCAGTTGGTTTTACTAAGAAATTCATCAATGGAGTAGAAGGAGTTGGCCACCAATAAATCCTTTAGGCTTCTCTTAAACTGAATTTCATTGGTTGTTAAGCTTTTTATGGCTGCTGGCAAGTTATTGAAAATGTGTGTTCCTGAATAATGCACACCTTTTTGTACAAGACTAAGTGACTTTAAATCCTTGTGAAGATTATTCTTATTTCTAGTATTGATTCCATGAATTGAGCTGTTGGTTTGAAAAAGTGATATATTTTTAATGACAAATTTCATTAAGGAATAAATATATTGGGAAGCTGTAGTTAGTATCCCTAGTTCCCTAAACAGGCTTCTGCAGGATGTTCTTGAGTTCACACCACATATAATTCTTACTGCACGTTTTTGTGCCCGGAAAACTTTAGCTTGGCTTGATGAATTACCCCAAAAAATAATCCCATATGACATTATGGAATGAAAGTAAGCATAGTATGCCAGCTTTTTCATTTTTATATCCCCTATGTCTGACAAAATTCGCATTGCAAACAGAGATTTGTTAAGACGCTTCAGCAGTTCTGTGGTGTGCTCCTCCCAGTTGAATTTATTATCAAGCTGTAATCCCAAGAATTTAACACTGTCCACTTCTTCTATCTTCTTGTCATCGTATGTTAGACATATACTTATGGGACACCCCTTACAAGTTCTGAACTGCATGTAGTGTGTTTTTTCAAAGTTTTGTGACAAAGAATTGGCTAGGAACCAGTGATTAATGTCCACAAATATTTTATTGGCTGATCTTTCTAAGACTACACTTGATTTGCTATTTATTGCAATGTTTGTATCATCGGCAAACAAAACAAACTTGGCATCTGGTAATGTTACTGATGAAAGGTCATTGATATACACAAGAAAAAGTAAGGGCCCCAAAATGGAACCTTGTGGGACCCCACATGTAATTAGTTCCCAGTTGGATGATGCCTGATAGCTTGACACATGTCTCTTTCCTAATAACACCCTTTGTTTCCTGCCAGAGACAAAAGACTGGACAGCCTAGAGAACTATCATGTGATTACCTGCCTTTTGGCAGAACACTGATGATGATGTACACCATTTTTCACAATCTTCCATGCCCTGTAAAAATTGTAATGAGGTAACCAAACCAGTTTCACATTTTCAAAGAAGAATTAACTAACTTCATATATTCTTTCCCGAATTGTTAAAACTGAGTTGGAAAATGTACTGACTGCAAAAAATGCTGAATATTGTCATGTGTTCCCTGTTTTGAGGGAACATCAAGCTTGCGGCTTATGTGTCATAATAGTCATAGAACATGAGAAAGTGTTGTGGAACAGCTGCAAAAATTGTTCTGTGACTGTGTGCCATGACTTTGTCACTATGTGTGTACTTGACTTCACAGTATTAGTGTAGTTGCAAAGGCAAATAACTGTTGAGCTTCAGCATTTCATAATATCTCTCATAAAAACTGTAATTGGTAGAGTGTCAGAGAATGAGAGTTACATTGCAGGAAACATTATTTAGGGTTAGTGAAGCTATCCTCATTCCATAGATTGAACTGAACATAGTCGACACTTTACTTGGCATGGCATTATTGGAGGTGATATTGTAGTACCTCGAGAATCTCGGGGTAAATTCTAGAGACACTCGGTCTTCCACCATCTCAAACACTCAATATTTTAAGTATGAGAGTGAAGATGTGTCTACTGTGATACCAGTCTTTGTGTCTGCAGGATGGACGTGTAGTGGGAAAATACTGCAATCGTGGCGGACGATTGGTGCAGACAAGTGTATGTGATGTACAAGAAGGAAGCACACATTATTCCTTGGCAGTGTAAGGATTGCAATTGTTATGAACAAATTAAATACGATTTGACTACAGACTCTTAATTCTGGGGTTAGACATGCTAGAAGCAAGAACTGTCTTTGAATTTCTGTTGGTAATTAAACTCACCACATTGTAAATATACTTAATTGTATCTGACAGTTAAAGACGCAATTGACTTGTAAGAATTTGTATACTTATGTGAGACTTGTGGAAATGGAAATATACAAGAACTGAACTGAAAGTATTATGGGAGTACCTAGTTATTTGAAGAGCAGAGAGAGATAGCAAGAGAGTTTTTATAATCCTTCTAACCAGCATTATTTCTTCAGAGAAAAAGTTGTGGAGATCAATGCAGCCACATATCCAGAGAAGAGGATTGCAATAAGAGAAAAGGAAAGTGCGTAATCCAGTTTTCCTTCACTTCTCTTGTCGCCAAACCGTTAGAACGTGGCGACTGATGTGATCAGGATCTGAATAGAGAGGAATTTTAAAACGAAATCAAGGTAAGGAGATATTGTGAGTTGCCATAGCAACCAATAGTAACAAGCCAGACAAATTTTTTTGCAGAATTGTATTCTGCATAAACGGCAAAAAGGGTGAAAGTGATGAATATCAGACAAAAGAAGAAGTAAGGAAAATCTCAACAGTTTAGACTAAGAAGAGTTACGACAAGCCCTATTTGATAACAAGGATCCAGTGCGGAGAGTAAGCAGCCCTCATACACATCACGGGGATGTGGACACAGTAACCAGCAACCAACACCAACGCCACCAACTGCTGCTTACTGGTGCTGACTACAGATCTGTTCACCAACACCGACGCTAAAATTACCATATTTACTCGAATTTAAGCCACACTAGAATCTAAGCTGCACCTAAGAAATGAGACTCAAAATCAAGGAAAAAAAAGTTTCCCGAATCTAAGCCGCACCTGAAATTTGAGACTCGAAATTCAAGGGGAGAGAACAGTTTTAGGCCGCACCTCCAAATCGAAACAAAGTTGGTCCATTGTAATATGAGACAGAATTTAGGTTGAATGAATGATGATACAGCTACAGTAGTTTGGTTCGAGTCGTAAGCTTAGCTGTTAAGCTTTACCAGGTAGCCATTGCTATGCGTCCGGCGCTCCATCCGTATTTATACGGGTAACGTGCTTTGTTTGGTTTGAATTCATTGCTTATTTTTCTTTGATCTGATAAGTGCCGTTCTTTTTGTTATAGGTGTTTATGTCACTCTAAGCTGAAAATGCATTACTATACTGTGTTATGCATTGTTTGTCGCATTCTGATAATGAGTGTTTACGGCCTGTCACCGCTCGTGGAATGGCTTGCTTCTGTGCACGCTACCGCCACTTACAATTAAAAAAAAAAGTGAGGAATCGTCTCATTAGCGAGACACTGGCAAGAGACTGCTATTTGTTGTTACTTACACTGCTGCTTTCTTTGATAATGGTCAACAAGAACCAAATAATAGAATGCGTATGATAGAAGATGTTCTGAATGAGAGTTTAGCGAACATTTTTCTCCGTTTGAAAACCTTTGCAGACGCCTCTTTAGTACATTACATTCTGCACAGAAATTAGAGTCATCTTAGATTTAAAAATCTAGTCAATTGGCATGCTTCATTTCTGACTGTATCACTATTAGGCATAAGAATAAAATGAATATAAACATGATACATATATTCTTCCGCGTTTGCTGTTGTCTCACTCTAGTTTCGTAGTTTATTAGGCAGGTGGGATTTAAATGAGATAGCAGCAAACATGAAAGAATACATGGAAAAATGTTTATATTTGTATTACTCTTATGGTAAAGAGAATACTGCATGTGATTCACAATTCATAAAAGTTCCTATTAGCAACCATCTCTTCTCACAGGTAGGAAAAAATCAGAACGTAGAGTTGGCCATATTGACTAACATCCCAAACAGTCTTGCCAGTCAGATTTTCGTAGTACATGAAATGCTGCTACATTCGAAGATGAACAATTCGGAATTTGTATTTACTTCGTTGGATAATGTATGAAAATGCAGTGGTCGAAACTTGGGGCGGAGAAACAGCTCGTCTTCTACCTTTTTTTAAATTTATTTACTGATGCAGAGGTTTTGGCGCCAGTATTTATCTTTGTGCCTGCAAAGCATGCCTGTGTAGCGCTACATATATTCGACAGCAGAAGTTAGTTGTGGCAGCACCTAATAACATTTTTCAGAACTTCCGCTTACTTTGAACTCGATTTTAAGCCGCAGGCATTTTTTTGCATTACAAAAACCGGAAAAAAAAGTGCGGCTTAGATTCTAGTAAATACGGTAACCTTCGACGCTGCTGGTGCCTGTGCTGTTCACTGGCGCTGATTCCACACCTGTTCACTGATGCAGCCTAAGACTCAACCCTGGATGAGCGAAAGACAATAATTATTTGAATGTAAAGTTAAGGACACTGTTCAATTATAGAGTGTTAGTATAGTTATTATACTCAGAGGTGATTTTTTTTTTAATGATCACCAGATCTCAAAGTAGAAAGAGTATGGATCAAGAACAGCAACTAGCAGAACCAGCCATAGCTATTAAAGTGACTAGGGAAAGACCAGACTGGTCTGAAATAGTGAATTTAATTAAAGCCCAGTGGGCAGATTCAGCAGCTGTAAATGCTCAAATTACTATTTTAAGTAAAAATCTAGAAGCTCAGAGCTTACAATTAAATTCTGATTTAGATGCACAAAAGAAAGAATTTACTGCTGAAAATACTTCTGTAAGAGAGGAACTAAGTGCTACTTTAAGTGAAACACTAGAAGTACAGGGTGAGGTTTTAAATACTAAGTTCAGTGCCTTGAATGATAAAGTGGAGAGTTTGCAATTAGATTTAAAGAATGAACTATGTAATTCCCTGACTAACCATGTAAACCAACTCTTCACTGACTTAAGCCAGACACACAGTAACCAATTTCAGGACTTAGCTAAAAAACTAGAATTTGATGTTGTAGATAAATATAATAATGTAGAATCTGAATTTAGTGAAAAATTAGGATCATTTCAAAGCGTATGCAATGTTACATTTGATGCTGTAAAACAAAGATTACACACTTTAAAGGAAAGTATTGAAAAGCAGGACAAACTAATTCCTATAGTCCAATATCAAATTGCAGGTGTTAACATGTGAGTTGATAACGTGGAAAGAAATTTTAAAGAGAAACTAGCCGCTTCAGATATAATAAATATCAGTAATCTGAAGGAACAGGTAGAAGAGATGGTAGACAGAAAAGTTGCTACGAGAGTAACCTCCAACAACGTATCTCCAATCTTATCTTCTGCACTTAGTAATATGAAGAAGGATCTAGATGAACTGTGGAAGGAATTCAAACTTATGCAGGACAAAGTAGGTAATAGAGTGACTTCCCCAATGTAGTATTAACTATTGAAGTGATGACAGATTTACAATGGGGAGCAAATTCAGGGTTATCTAGACAGTTCCCTGTGTTTAAGCCAGATGGGGAAGTACATCCTACCCATTTTCTGAAATGGTTTAACCAAGCCTTGCCAAAAAACTGGAAAGATTCAAAACAGATCAAATTCGTGATAGGGTACCTTTTTGGAGAAGCTTCGGAGTGGGGCACAGTGAACATTGAGAACTTTTTGCCTTGGGCAGACTTCCAGAAGAAGTTTAAGGAGATATATTGGTCAGCTAGTGCCCAGGAAAAATTAATATCTGATTTGTGGGACCATAAGTATCATAACAGTACATGGGGTATGATGAAAAAGCATTTCAACTGGCATTTAACACGTGCGAAGTACTTAGATAAGCCTGTGGAGGAAGAAGGCTTAGTTCAAATTCTAATAAGATGTTTACCCATTTATGCCAGGAAAAATATACTGTGTTGTGGGTGGAAAACAGTAGAAGAACTGTTGTCTTTTGTAGACGCACTTGATGCCTTAAACAGACCGCAATGAAAACGTACATCAAAGTGAAAATCAGAATTATGGAAGAGGTAATAATAGTAATAGTAATTTTGAGAGACATGAGACCAACTTAGCTAGAGTACACCAGTGTAACCAAAATAAAGGTATCAAAACTACCAAAAGAAACATCTAGCATTAAATAAAGGCACAGTGGCGTCACAAGAATTTGTACCAACCAGTAATAAAATACCCCGATTCGGTAACCAACCATTGATTACCAATAATGAGGAAAACATAGTGCGATCTGGATCCAGAGCCGGGGCCCAGGTCGTAGAAGTACATGAGGAGGCCTAGTCCATAATAAGTATGTTCATTTCATGCTTAAAATACCAACCAAAAAATTGTTGTTACTGGAAGAACCAAGCTTAACCACCATTAACCCACTACCAATAATAATAGGAAAAGTTGAAGTTAACATATTCATAGATTCCGGGAGTGAAGTGTCACTTATTTCTAGCACTTTCTTTAGCACATTACTAACTAAACATCACTTACTGCTATTACAAGTAATGGGGGTGTACGTAGTCGGTATTACTGGAACGAAGAGCAAAGTCATAAAACATGAGACCCAGGTGAACTATAAAACTGGGCATATCCCATTTCACCAGACGCTGTTAGTAGTAGAAAATATCAATAGGATGTGTTGTTTGGCCTAGATTGGCTGTCAGAATTTAACTTCTTATTGAATTTTGAGGAGAATCTTCTTTATTTTGGTGAAGGTGGCTACAAATATTGTGTACTGTTTACAACGGACAGCTATATTGGTAAACAAACAACTGAGAGTCAATATTTACAAATAACAGCGACAGCACAATTGTCATCAGAGATTGAAAAGGTAAGTCACATGTCACATTGAGTTGACATACAGGGCAAAGTAAATGAATCATCAATATTAACCAGTAAACAAAAACTAGATTTATGTAAAATTCTACTGGAATATGAAGAAATATTTTCCGATCATCCCGGTAGTATTAGTGATTATATATTTAAATTTAAAATTTTTCTGTAAGCCATATCCCATACCAGTAAGTCTAAAAGAAGTAGTTAAGGAAGAAATTGAGAAGATGATTGAGAATAACATAATAGAACGTAGCTCTAGTGTCATGAATAATACTTTGGTAGTAGTAAAAAAGGCTACAGGAGGTGTGGGATTAG
Source organism: Schistocerca cancellata (assembly GCF_023864275.1). NCBI lineage: Eukaryota > Metazoa > Arthropoda > Insecta > Orthoptera > Acrididae > Schistocerca > Schistocerca cancellata. The sequence continues at coordinate 204,954,537 of NC_064626.1, forward strand.
TGCTAGATGCACGTACTTTGAATAAGCATCTAGAGATGGAACGATACAGACCAATTAACATCAATGAATTATTGTCCAAATTTGAGAAAGCAAAGTATTTTAGCACAATGGACCTGATTACCGGATACTGGCAAATTAGGTTACATCCTGAATCAAAGAAATATACAATGTTTCTATTTGATGGGAAATCGTATAATTTTAATGTGTTACAATTCGGGCTAAATATCTCAGTGTCCGAGTTTATAAGTGCGCTGTATGAGGCATTGGAAAGGGAACACCTTGGGTTTGGGAGCAAGAGGCCAATGATGTGTTTGAAAATGTAAAGAGAGCACTGGTAGAATCACCTATGTTATACCGTCTGATTATGAGTGAACCATTTAAAATATCAACAGATGCATCTGACTATGTTATAGCAGCAGAACTTTTCCAAGGAGAGTGGGGTCTGGAAAGTACAAATCACAGATCTATAGCTTTTGCTAGCTGGAGTCTTAACAAACTTGAATTAAACTACACAGCCACAGAAAAAGAACTATTAGCAGTAGCATGGAATACCCAAAAATCCCAAACACTAGTATGAGGGTCAGAGATCCATGTATCTACGGATCATCAAGCTCTATTTTTTTTAATGAGTAGTCGGTTATTACATAGTAGATTAATGCAGTGGATGTTGTTCCTACAGGAATATGGCATTAAAATACAGTATGTAAAAGATTATGAAAATATTATACCTGCCACCTTGTCTAGACTATCTGTAGACATGAAAGAGTTAAAACATATGGAAGGATCTGGCATAATTTTTGCTATTAATTTTCTGACAGTAGAATATCCGCACAACAGGGTACAAGAAATGGCTCAAAGAATAATCGACAAAGTCCATCATGATCTCTACTTTACAGAAATAAATGCTATATGTAACAAGAATTCTTTACCTCTTAATCAAGTAGGGAGGTGGAAAATTATAAGGCATAATTTATTTTGGAGAGACAGTATAACATCTCGACAGTGGCGTTTATGCATCCTGGAGTTGATGGTGGATGGACACTTTGGAATAAAAAGTGTATAGGCCACATGAACAAGTTATATTATTTTAAGAAATTAGGATGTAAGGTCGCATCTTTCATTAGAACTTGTGAAACCTGTCAGAAAGTAAAAGACAGTAACACTCATGTCAAATACAAAATGTATCCAATCATTCCTAAGGCATTGCATGATGTTACAGCAGCAGATTTCTTTGGACCAATTCTGAAAGGGAAGGGAGGAGTATCATACATTTTTGTCCTCATAGAGTGTTGGTTGAAGTATGTTAAATTATATTCCATTAAGAAAGCAAATACACCAACCATGATTCACTGTTTGCAACAGTACTTTCTTAAGGTAGGCAAATCAAAATGATTCCTTACAGACAATGGGCCACAGTTTGTCAGTAATGAATTTAAAGAATTTTTAGCATGGGAAGACATTTGTCAAGTACTAATTTCCAACTAGATTCTGTCTTCCAATCCATTTGAAAGGGTTATGAAAGAAATTGGAAAATTATGTTGCACCTATTGCCATGAAAAACATATGTCATGGGCATTAAAAGTTAAAGACTTTGAGCTTATTTTAAATTAATTACTGCATGTATCAACTGGATTAACACCTTCGGAAATAATAGGAAAACCTTTTGTGGGAGAAACTCTTATTAAATGTTTTACTTGGCTGGAACAACCTATTGTTGATGACAAACTAAATCAAACAATAGTTTCTAAGAACCTAGTTGAAAGGACACAACAACGAGTAAGTAGACATAATGAGAAAGCTATCGAACCTCAGTATGAGGTCGATGATCTGGTTCTAGTAAAACAGCATCTTCAGAGCTCTGCCCTGAAGAAGAAGACGCATAAATTTTACCAAAAGTATGAAGGACCTTACTGAGTACAAGCGGTGATACATCCCAAAGCCTTAGTTTTAGTAGATCCTATGACAGGATCAGAAAAAGGAAAATACAATGTTAAAGACATAAAGTTGTATACCTCCCAGGGACATTAACGTTCTGTGTTAATGGATGGAGTGACGACTGTCAAGTCCCTAGTTGTTGTCGGTGTTTCTTCTGTGCTATTTTCTCCTGCACTGAATTCCCTTCAAATCTTAAATTATTCTGTAATCTATTCTTGAATTCTTAAGCTATCCTATAATTTTAGTATGTAGAAAACTGAATATGATGGTAAAGTAGAAAACCGGATATGATGGTAAAGTAGAAAACTTAAGAGAATCACAGATGAACAGAGATCTCTAGACATGAAATGAAATGAATAAAATATTATTTGAGTGAAAGGTATAATATGATGATACTATTTAAACTGAGTGATGTCTAGACAACATAAACTGAACAAAGCATTTTATGTGTGTATAAAATATAGTGTAAAGTGATTAACTAAACAACTATTTGATTGTTGTGTATAATTTTCTATTTTTATAGAATATTTTATACCTTTTTATGAGATGTGTTGTAAAGGGGAGTGTTTGTATTGGTTTTGGAAGGGGTGGGTATTATAGATTAAAGCATGATTTACACTAACAAATAAGTCATGGCTAACACAGAACACACATCACACCTTTAAAACGACCCTCGCAAACAAGTGTGACTGATTCTTCACCATCTGCCATTCCATAGGGGTTGCTAAGATTTTCTTCAGGGACTTCAAAGGCGAAGGTGAGAATGTCCATTCTGTAGGAGACGTTTAACACCACCTCCGGCTTCTCACTCAAGTACTGGCGAAGTAGTGATCCTGGGGAAGGGGGGTGGGAAGGGATTCCTGTCTTCAGGGCTATCTTCTTTCTCTTCTTTGATCTTAGCAACCATTTCTAATTTTTCCTTTCTTACTTCTCATCTGAGTACTGGTCTATCTTTCCCTCTTTACATATTCATATACTTCTATCAGTGAAGTCCTTCTTATTTTCTGTGGTTTCCAATAACCTACAACTTATTTCATATAAGTAGGCTGAAGAATGGCAAGATGGCGTCTAGTGTGGTTGTTCATGGTGATGAAGTGAAAAAAAGCTACAGTTTTGCCATAAAAAAAGGAAATTGTGGGAAGTGTGACAGTGAAATAGCGAAATTAAACAAATGCATTTCAAGTATACAAAAAATCGTGGAAGTCCTAAGATGTGAAATTGCGCAACTAAGAAATGAAAATACCGAGCTGCAGAAGGTGTGTCATGTTCCTAACGATAAAACTGTAAGTAAACTGCAAACTGGAGCTGTAGAGAATCTCGAGAAGCGGAAAGGATGTGCAGAACATGTATCTAACTTTGTAAATGATATTGTGTTCACCAAAAAAACAGACTCACAGTACTGTCAACAAATAGTGACGAACACACTAACGACAATGAACTCCATAAACAGCGAGTGAGTACCAAAACAAACCAGGTCACAAAAGAAAATTGCTACATAAATCGAAGCCCTGTAACTAAAGGTAGTGAAACAGTCCAGACAAATGGAAAGAAGACAGTTAACAAGATAAACAAGCCCAATAAACTGTGCGATGACAACTGTAAATTCATTCCGAAATCCAAATCAAAGTGCAATATTCTCTTGCTTGCTGATAGCCACAAAAGAAAGTTAGCAGAAACCCTGCAAAGTGTAAACAATAAAATCCAAGTAAGCAGCATGGTGAAGACAGGAGCAAGAACCAAAAACATCGTAGCAAATGTAGACTTAGAATGCAAAATGTTGCTGGACAATGATTTTATCGTATGTATAGCAGGTGCAAATGATGTGGCATTTAATGAAGCTGAGACCTGTGTCAAAGGCTTTTCCATGTTTCTAGAACAAAACAAATCTAAAAATACTATTGTTGCTACCATTCCACATCGGCATGATTTAACATACCATTTGTGTGTTAACAAAGAGATCAGAAAAATAAATGCAAGGATTAAACTGCTTTGTTAAAGATATGAAAAATGTTCAATTTTGGATGTAGGGACATTAGATAAATGCATGCATACTGTACGTGGATTACATTTGAACTATGAGGGGAAGTGATTTTTGTGTGAAAGATTAAACGAACTGGTTACAGAAAATATCGAACTAAGTACTCTACTTTACGAAAACAGTTCGTTCTCAACTGATTCGCCAACTCACTTAAATACTGTATCCTGTGCCAGCAACATACAGAGTGTTCAACACACCAGCCAGACAGAACCATTGGAATCTCCAGCAGCGACCATAAAAGTGGTGAAGCAGTCAAGAATAAAGATAACTTCCCGGCTCCAGGAGGATTTTTGGTAACCTTCAATGCAGAGGAAGAGGATATAGCAGAAGTTCCAAAGTGCAAACGAACAGTAGGCCTACATGTCCACAGTGAAAGTACCCTGATACCAAGTAAGCCTAATCGTAAAAATGGTGCAGATTTAAGAAAGACTAAACCACTCACAATTTTCTGTCAGAACATTGGCCTAAGAGGACTTAAAAATTCACTAGACCAGCTACTAATAAACATAAATGATATTGAAAGAGAAAAGCAGCCACATATATTATGCTTCACTGAACATCATGTCACTTGTGGTATTCAGATGTTGTGCTGGGACAGATTCAGTTTAGCATCTCAATATTGCAGATCCAACATGGAGAGGGGCGGAACAGTGATTTATGTTAGAAATAATGTAGTATTTAGAACTCTTGATGTAAGCAAATTTTGTATTGAGCAGCACTTGGAAGTGTGTGGTATAGAACTGGCAACAAATAGTGTATCAGTAGTCATATTACCAATTTATAGAGCACCTGCAGGGAATCTTGAAATCTTTCTCAAACAGATTGAAGCAATGTTACCAAAATTGTACAGAAAAAACATTTCAGTCATAATACTAGGCGACTTTAATGTAAATTTCCTAAATGAAAGTTATGACAGAATGGGGCTGGAGCAACTAATGAGCTGTTACAATCTAATGCAAGTAGTTGAATTTCCCACTAGGGTAACTGACCACTCCAGTACTCTAATTGATAATGTGTTTGTTGATAAGTCTAGGCACAGTAGCTTGACAGTCAGAAGTCCTAAATGGGCTGTCAGACCATGATACTATACTTCTGACAATCCCCCATTTAAATTTTAACAGAAAACCAAAAGCTATCTGGAAAAATGTGAGACCAATAAATAAAGAAACAATGGAGACATACAGGCAGAAGCTACAGTTAGTTGACTGGTCTGAAGTATTCAACTCAGCAGATGTCAACACAAAATTTAATGTATTTATTAATTTAACATCAAATCTTTTTGAGGAGGTGTTTCCAAATAAAACAGTCAGAGAAAATCAATGTAACCCTGCATTTAAGCCATGGATTACCGAGGGCATCAAAATTTCATGTAAAACAAAAAGAGAATTGTATGCCTCAGCCAGACAGTCTAACAATACTGCAGTGATGGGGCAATATAAAGTGTACTCTAAGATATTAAGGAAGGTGATCCAGAAATCTAAAAGTATGTATCTAAAAATGGAAATTGGCAAATCAAATAACAAAATGAAAACCATATGGAAATATGTTAAAAGCGGGATGGGGAAAAGCCTATCTACCAAAGAAGTGATTAGCTTAAGAATTGGGAGCCTTTTGGTGGATGCTCCCAAAATGGTGGCTAATATCTTTAACAATCATTTCCTAATAGTCACCAACCAAGTGGGATGCCAGGATTCTGTAATGAAAGCTACAGAATACTTGCATAGCACCTTAACTAACAAAATAGATGAGATGCATCTTCGAAAAACTACAGTGATAGAATTAGAAAAAATAATTATGTCCTTAAAATGTAAAAATTCTGCTGGAGTTGACAACATTTCCAGCAAGTTACTGAAATACTGTTGTAAAGAAATAAGTACAGTCCTCTGCCATATTAGTAATACGTCATTGGATGAAGGCGTTTTTCCCGACAGGCTAAAATATGGGCTTATACGACTAAGTTATAAAAAGGGAGAAAAGACTGAGGCTACAAACTATCAACCAATTTCATTACTCACAGTTTTCTCCAAGGTATTAGAGAAACTGATGCATAACAGAATGGTTAAGCATCTTAGTACATATAACATCCTCAGCAGTAGCCAGTTTGGATTTCGGAAAAGGGTATCAACCATGGATGCAATACATGCCTTTGTTGACAATGTTATGGAAGCCATAAACAATAATATGATGACGGTTGGAATATTTTGTGACCAGCCAAAAGCTTTGGACAGTGTAAGTCACCAGATTCTCTTGAGTAAAGCCAAGACCCTAGGAATGGGTGGAACTGTAGGCACGTGGCTTGAATCCTATCTGTGTGGTAGAAAGCAGAAAGTAATCATGGAAGGACTGCATGGTGGCCATGTATCTTCAGACTGGGCTCCATTACTGCAGGAGTACCTCAAGGCTCAGTATTGAGCCCACCGATCTTTCTAATATTTATAAATGACTTAGCACTATGTACAGAATATGGGAAAATACTCATGTTTGCTGACGACACCAGTTTATCAGTTAATAATCTTTCAGGGAAGGTGTCAAACGAGGCTGCAAATAAAGCTTTTGCAGATTTGACAAACTGGTTTGAAACTAATGGCCTTACAGTCAACCTAAAAAAGACAAATTACATTCATTTCTCTTCTAACACAAATGTTACTAATGAAATGAACCTAAAAATGGTTGAGCACGAGATTATGAAGTTTGGGTCCTCAAAATTCTTGTGTCAGCATATAGATAGCAAAATGAAGAGGCACCACCATATTCAAGATCTGTGCAAAAGGCTAAGCTCAGCAACGTTTGCCTTAAGAATAATTTCAGACACTAGGGAAATGAGCACAATAAAAACTGCATATTTTGGCTATTTTCACCAACTTATGGCCTATGGTATAATATTTTGGGGAAATCAACCAATAGCAAAAAAAGTGTTCCATGCACAGAAGCGAGCAATAAGAATTATGTGTGGAGTACATCCTAGGCACTCGTGCAGGGATCTGTTTAGAGCTCTACAAATCCTTACAACACCTGCCCAATATATTTTTTCCCTGATGTGCTTTACTTCAAAAAATAGTAACTTATTCAAAATCAATAGCTCGTACCACAGTTATAACACCCGAAGGAAACTGGATTTCGATTATGAGCTAATAACGAAAATCATGGTCCAGAAGGGGGTTTTATACAGTGGCACCAAGATTTTTAATGCCCTCCCACTGCACATTAAGGAACTGGTTGGAAAAGTGCCAAAGTTTAAAGAAAATCTGAAGCAGTTCCCTTAAGATGAATCTTGTTACAGTATTGATGAATTTCTTAGCAAAAATGCATAGAATCTCTTATTTGTGATTAAACCTTACTGTGTGACCTCTACAATTGATTAATCATACTCTGTAAGTACAGTGTAACTTAATACAATACCAAAATTTATGTATGTCTGTATATGATGCCTGTATAACTTAAGAACAATACCAAAATATATGTACGACTGTATATTCTTTCAGATGTCCTGTATCTTAAGTAATATGTAAGGGTATATGTTAAACTTCACAGTTTCTTTAATCTAATGATAAGATCAATGTATCTGTGCACAAAACAATAATCTGTAAAAATCTTGACTCGTTCTATATCCAGGGATATCTTCCCATATGGATCTATGGAACACGAAATAAATAAATCAGGATACACAGACACACTTACACATGCACACAAAGAAACACAAGGACACAAACAATGGATGTACAGATAAAACTTATGTAAGAACCATCAAGTGTTGTAGGGGAAAAGAATGTGCACATAGAGAAGTATGCACACATGGCTGTTTATTGTGACAGTTCCATGTCGCCTCGTTACTTGAGAAAACTATCACGTAGATATTTATTAACATGTGCATATAGGAAATATGTATAAAAACAATGATGATTCTATATCGCATGTGTACATAAGAATATAAAAACTATGATAATTCCACACCAGGGATATGTAAGAAGGACGTGTAAGTAAATACATAAGAAGGAAGTTTGAGTAGTTAAGGAGAGCATACGCCAAGGAGGAACTAATGGACACAAGCCAAGGACAGACTAATGAGCATAAGCCAGGGAGGAACAAATTGTGATAATTATTTAGGAATTTCAGTCGAACATTTGTTCTGACAATTTGTAAGATAGAGGGACAAGTATAGCATAAGTAAATGTATGATATATTGAATAATATATGTGTGGTGTATACGGGAAGCATAGTGGAAGAGTAGTGGAGGACTCTAGGGGATTAAATGAAGCTTTAAGAAGTGAGGGTTAAGTGTGAAACAGATTTAGTTTCCAGACAATAGTTAATTATAGTGTACATAAAGATGTATACTAGGGTAATGAACCATGAGGCTACTCAGGAAGGATAAGGAGGGCGCACCCAGCATGTATAGGATAAAAGAGCAGATAGGCAGAACTAAGAAAGGCTGACGTATACTGCACAGACAGGGGCACCAAGAAGGGGATTGACCTGTACCATAGGAAAACAGACAGAGAAAGGGTACTCATAGGATTAACCCTCTAGCAGTGTTATGTTCTATGTTTATGAGTGTCAGAAAGAACACTTTCATGTTCCCAGAGTTCCTCCAGACTACAAGCTACTACAAGCATACTAAAGAAAAAACAGTAGAGAGAAGTAGAGTAAAGAATGACATAATTAAGTGGAGTTTGTGATTGGAAATTAAGAATGTTGTCCACACGATTCGTAGATATAAAAGTACTAACTCCAATAGTATGTGATATACTGAGATGGTTATTATCAAAACAAAGAAAGAAGAGCTAGATATTAGGTACACAATTACTAGAAGAAATATAAAGTATACTGATTAAAATGTGAATTAGCATTATGGGAGATATTAAAGTACATAATGAATATGTATAAAATACCTCATGTTCGAGCTAAGGGGAGGGTTATGAAGTGAATTTTGAGGGAAATTCTAGAGACACTTGGTCTTCCACCATCTCAAACACTCAATATTTTAAGTATGAGTGTGGGAGAGTGGAGATGTGGCTACCACACCACCAGTTTTTGTGTGTGCAGGATGGACGTGTATTGAGAGAATACTGCAATCGTGGCAGTCGATCGGCGCAGACAAGTGTTTGCCGGTCACGTCATAGGAGCTGTATGTGATGTTCAAGGAGCAAGCATGCGTTATTCCTTGACGGTGTAAGAATTGTAATTTTTATCATCATCATCATCATCATTTAATACTGATTATGCCTTTCAGCGTTCAGTCTGGAGCATAGCCCCCCTTATACAGTTCCTCCATGATCCCCTATTCAGTGCTAACATTGGTGCCTCTTCTGATGTTAAACCTATTACTTCAAAATCATTCTTAACCGAATCCAGGTACCTTCTCCTTGGTCTGCCCCGACTCCTCCTACCCTCTACTGCTGAATCCATGAGTCTCTTGGGTAACCTTGCTTCTCCCATGCGTGTAATATGACCCCACCATCTAAGCCTGTTCGCCCTGACTGCTACATCTATAGAGTTCATTCCCAGTTTTTCTTTGATTTCCTCATTGTGGACACCCTCCTGCCATTGTTCCCATCTACTAGTACCTGCAATCATCCTAGCTACTTTCATATCCGTAACCTCAACCTTGTTGATAAGGTAACCTGAATCCACCCAGCTTTCGCTCCCATACAACAAAGATGGTCAAAAGATTGAACGGTGCACAGATAACTTGGTCTTGGTACTGACTTCCTTCTTGCAGAAGAGAGTAGATCATAGCTGAGCACTCACTGCATTAGTTTTGCTACACCTCGCTTCCAGTTCTTTCACTATATTGCCATCCAATCTATTGACCATTTTTTCCACTTCCTCAAATGTGATCCTATTTCCATCATCATTCCTATCCCATTCTACCTCGAAATCTGAAACATTATTGATCGCATTTTCACCTACATTGAGCAACTCTTCAAAATATTCCCTCCATCTGCCCAAGGCATCCACAGGATTCACCAGCAGTTTTCCTGACCTGTCCAAAATACTTGTCATTTCCTTCTTACCTCCCTTTCAAAGACTGCTAATTACACTCCAGAATGGTTTTCCAGCTGCTTGACCCATAGTCTCCAACCTGTTTCCAAAGTCTTCCCATGATTTCTTCTTGGATGCTGCAATTATCTGTTTGGATTTGTTTCTTTCTTCAACATAACTTTCTCTGTCTACCTGGGTTCTGGTATGTAGCCATTTTTGATATGCCTTCTTTTTCCTTTTACAGGCTGCCTTGACTGTATCATTCCACCAAGATGTTTGCTTCATCCTACTTTTACACACTACTGTTCCAAGACATTCTTTAGCCACTTCTAGTACTGTGTCCCTGTACCTTGTCCATTCCTTTTCCAATGACTGTAATTGACTACATTCAACTAACTGGTATCTTTCTGAGATTGCTGTTATGTACTTGTGCCTGATTTCCTTATCCTGAAGTTTCTCCACTCTTATCCTCCTACATATGGACCTGACCTCCTGCACTTTCGGCCTCACAATACCGATTTCACTGCAGATTAAATAATGATCAGTGTCATCAAAGAATCCCCTGAATACACGTGTGTCCCTCACAGCCTTCCTGAATTCCTGATCTGTTATTATATAGTCAATGACAGATCTGGTTCCCCTGCCTTCCCAAGTATACCGGTGAATGTTCTTATGTTTAAAAAAGGAGTTTGTGATTACTAAGCCCATACTGGCACAGAAATCCAAGAGTTGTTTCCCGTTCCTGTTGGCCTCCATATCCTCTCCAAATTTACCAATAACCTTTTCATACCCTTCTGTTTGATTTCCAATCCTGGCGTTAAAATCACCCATGAGCAGAACACTGTCCTTGTCCTTTACTCTAACAACTACATCACTGAGTGCCTCATAAAAACTATCCATCTTATCTTGATCTGTCCCTTCACAATGAGAATATACTGACACAATCCTAATTTTCTTGCTAGACACTGTCAAATGTATCCACATCAGTCGTTTGTTTACATACCTTATTGCTACTACGCTGGGTTCCATGTCTTTCCTGATGTAAAGCCCTACACCCCATTGTGCTATTCCTGCTTTGACTCCTGACAGGTAGACCTTGTATTCTCCCACTTCCTCTTCTTTCTCACCCCTTACCCGAATGTCACTAACAGCTAAAACGTCCAGCCCCATCTTACTTGCAGCCTCTGCCAGCTCTACCTTCTTCCCAGAGTAGCCCCCATTGATATTAATAGCTCCCCATCTCATTATCATTTGTTTGCCAAGTCGTATCTTAGGAGTCCCTGGTTTGTCAGTTAGAGGTGGGACTCCGTCACCTCCAAAGGTCCGAGGCATTTTGCTCTGATTGTTGCCAGCATCATATTTAAAGTACCAGGGAAGCAGGTTGCTAGCCTTACTTGCCCCGAACAAATTAAATATGATTTGACTACAGACTCTTAATTCTGGTGTTAGACTTGCTAGAAGCAAGAACTGTTGTCGAATTTCTGGTGGTTATTAAACTCACCACATTGTAAATATACTTCATTGTATCTGATGGTTAAAGACACAATTGACTTGCAAGAATTTGTATACTTATGTGAGACTTGTGGAAATGGAGATATACCAGAACTGAACTGAAAGTATTATGAGAGTACCTAGTTATTTCAAGAGCAGAGAGAGATAGCGAAAGAGCTGTTTTTTAATCCCTCTAACCAGCATTATTTCTTCAGAGATTAGATTAGATTAGATTAGATTAGATTAGATTAATACTAGTTCCATGGATCATGAATACGATATTTCGTAATGATGTGGAACGAGTCGAATTTTCCAATACATGACATAATTAGGTTAATTTAACAACATACTTAAGTTAATATAACAACTTTATTTTTTTTGTGTGGTTTTTTTATTTTTATTTATTTTTATTTTTTTTATTTTTTATTATTTTTTTTTTATAATTTTTTTCTTAATTTATATCAAAAAATTCCTCTATGGAGTAGAAGGAGTTGTCATTCAGAAATTCTTTTAATTTCTTCTTAAATACTTGTTGGTTATCTGTCAGACTTTTGATACTATTTGGTAAGTGACCAAAGACTTTAGTGCCAGTATAATTCACCCCTTTCTGTGCCAAAGTTAGATTTAATCTTGAATAGTGAAGATCGTCCTTTCTCCTAGTATTGTAGTTATGCACACTGCTATTACTTTTGAATTGGGTTTGGTTGTTGATAACAAATTTCATAAGAGAGTATATATACTGAGAAGCTACTGTGAATATCCCTAGATCCTTAAATAAATGTCTGCAGGATGATCTTGGGTGGACTCCAGCTATTATTCTGATTACACGCTTTTGTGCAATAAATACTTTATTCCTCAGTGATGAATTACCCCAAAATATGATGCCATATGAAAGCAATGAGTGAAAATAGGCGTAGTAAGCTAATTTACTAAGATGTTTATCACCAAAATTTGCAATGACCCTTATTGCATAAGTAGCTGAACTCAAACGTTTCAGCAGATCATCAATGTGTTTCTTCCAATTTAATCTCTCATCAATGGACATACCTAAAAATTTGGAATATTCTACCTTAGCTATATGCTTCTGATTAAGGTCTATATTTATTAATGGCGTCATACCATTCACTGTACGGAACTGTATGTACTGTGTCTTATCAAAATTCAGTGAGAGTCCGTTTACAAGGAACCACTTAGTAATTTTCTGAAAGACAGTATTGACAATTTCATCAGATAATTCTTGTTTCTCAGGTGTGATTACTATACTTGTATCATCAGCAAAGAGAACTAACTTTGCCTCTTCATGAATATAGAATGGCAAGTCATTAATATATAATAAGAACAACAAAGGACCCAAGACTGACCCTTGTGGAACCCCATTCTTGATAGTTCCCCAGTTTGAGGAATGTGCTGATCTTTGCATGTTACGAGAACCACTTATTTCAACTTTCTGCACTCTTCCAGTTAGGTACGAATTAAACCATTTGTGCACTGTCCCACTCATGCCACAATACTTGAGCTTGTCTAGCAGAATTTCATGATTTACACAATCAAAAGCCTTTGAGAGATCACAAAAAATCCCAATGGGTGGTTTTCGGTTATTCAGATCATTCAAAATTTGACTGGTGAAAGCATATATGGCATTTTCTGTTGAAAAACCTTTCTGGAAACCAAACTGACATTTTGTTAGTACTTCATTTTTACAGATATGTGAAGCTACTCTTGAATACATTACTTTCTCAAAAATTTTGGATAAAGCTGTTAGAAGGGAGATTGGGCGGTAATTGTTGACATCAGATCTATCCCCCTTTTTATGCAAAGGTATAACAATAGCATATTTCAGTCTATCAGGGAAAATGCCCTGTTCCAGAGAGCTATTACACAGGTGGCTGAGAATCTTACTTATCTGTTGAGAACAAGCTTTTAGTATTTTGCTGGAAATGCCATCAATTCCATGTGAGTTTTTGCTTTTAAGCAAGTTTATTATTTTCTTAATTTCAGAGGGAGAAGTGGGTGAGATTTCAATTGTATCAAATTGCATAGGTATGGCCTCTTCCATTAACAGCCTAGCATCTTCTAATGAACACCTGGATCCTACTATATCCACAACATTTAGAAAATGATTATTAAAAATATTTTCAACTTCTGACTTTTTGTTCGTAAAGCTTTCATTCAATTTGATGGTAATGCTGTCTTCCTCTGCTCTTGGTTGACCTGTTTCTCTTTTAATAATATTCCAAATTGTTTTAATTTTATTATCAGAGTTGCTGATTTCAGACATGATACACATACTCCTGGATTTTTTAATAACTTTTCTTAATATAACACAGTAGTTTTTATAATTTTTGATAGTTTCTGGGTCACTACTCTTTCTTGCTGTCAGATACATTTCCCTTTTCCGGTTACAAGATATTTTTATACCCTTAGTAAGCCATGGTTTGTTACAAGGTTTCTTACGAGTATATTTAACTATTTTCTTGGGGAAGCAGTTTTCAAATGCATTTACAAAAATGTCATGAAATAAATTATATTTTAAATTGGCATCAGGTTCACGGTACACCTCATCCCAGTCTAACTGCTGTAGGCTTTCCCTGAAATTTGCAATTGTTAAATCGTTGACTGAACGTACTACTTTGGAGGACTGTTTAGTATTGCTGAATGGAGCTATGTCATATATTGTAACCAGCTGTGCACCATGATCAGAAAGACCATTCTCAACAGGCTGAGCATTTATCTGGTTAAACTTATCTTGGTCTACAAAGAAGTTATCTATCAGTGAGCTGCTATCCTTTACCACCCGAGTAGGAAAATCAATAACGGGTGTCAAATTGAAAGAACCGAGTAATACTTCAAGGTCATTTTTCCTATTACCCTCTTTCAGAGAATCTGCATTGAAGTCCCCACAAATAATAATTTGCTTCCCCCTGTCTGACAGATAGCACAACAAGGAGTCCAAATTTTTCAGAAATAGATGAAAATTTCCTGATGGGGACCTATATACAGTTACAATTATAAATGTGCCTTTATTTAATTTAAGCTCACAGGCACATGCTTCTATATGTTTCTCTACACAAAACTTTTTTGTTTCTATACTTTTTGCACAGTGATAACTTTTGACATATATGGCAACTCCTCCTTTCTCCATATTTTCTCTCATTACATGTGCAGAGAGCTTATAACCACTTACATTTACCTTATCCATATCAGTAACAATGTGATGCTCAGACAGGCATAGTATATCTATTTCATTCTCAGTTTCTAAATCTTCTAAACAAATCAGAAGCTCATCTACTTTATTCTTTAAACTCCCAATATTTTGATGAAATATACTTACATTATTTTTAATTATACTTTTATGAGAACCTTTCCTTATTCTAACATTTGCAGTACTCTCCTGTCTGAGTTTCTCATTGTGCTTAGGCCTAGTTCCTATACCAGTGGTCACATGGTGTTCAGAGAGGCAGATTATGTCAACTGGGTTGGGTGACTTTAATTCATCAATGCAATTACCTAGGACTGAGATACAACTTGGTGGAGATAAAATTTCTGGTGATTGGTGAAAATTTATAATTGGTAGCTGTGATTGGTGATCTAATGTGCTGGAATTGTGCTGTTTAATTTCTTTCCTAAATTGAAGATTTGTTTCAATCCTGACCTCTCGTAGAACTTGACATCTTTCTGTCTTACCTATCCTAAAAAAGATGCTGCTCCAACACCTGTAACCACTGGTATTTTACCATTCATGGCAGTGCCTCCCCCCCTTAAATTTCCTGCTATTACCCCAGCCAGTTTCCCCTTCCCTTTCCTGTTGAGATGTAGGCCATGCCTGGTATAGTCCCACCTACTGAGATAATCAACAGGAACCACACCAATATGAGCCCCCGCACCTGACCCAAGCAGCCGTTCCAACTCCAAATTAACTCTCCCAACAGAAGAGTCCAATTGAGGCCGGTCATGGCGTCTCAGGACAGATACAAACTCAACATTGGTGTGTCTCGATGCCGACGCAATCTTCACCAGGTCACACTCTATACTGTACCCAGGATCTCTGTCGATGCTGTTCCCTGGCCCTCCCACAATAACCACGGTGTCTTCCCTGGTAAATCCTTTACAGAGTGAACCTAAATCCTCTGTCACCTGATCCAGACTAGCACTTGGTTTGAAAAAATTTGTGACCTGGTATTCTGGTCCTAATTCCTCCTGCAGAAGTTGGCCTACACCTCTGGCATGAGAACTGCCTAACAACAAAACTTTCTTCCTTTTCGATGACTTTCCTACATTCTTTTTCAATTTCCTATTGAAAGTTTGTTGTGTCCTGTCTACACCTACCTCTGCTTGAGGCTCATCAGTTTCTAACTGAAGCAACAGGTCAAACTTATTTTTGACATTCACCACAAAACTGTCAGACTTAGTTCTAGGCCTGTTCCTTCTGCTACCTGTTGCCACTTCCCACCTCTCTTTGCCCTTCTCCCTTCTTAACCTGTCCAGATCTTCCCTAGCCTGATCTAGCTCAGCCTGAAGGGCAGCAATTTTCCCCTCCTGTTCCACTATCTTCCTATCTCTGCTGCAAATCCTACATAACCACTGATGAGCCTGATCCACTTTCCCAACACCCACGCCACTGCAGTCCCCCCAGTGAAAAAAACTACTGCATCCATCACACCAAACCCCGGAACTAACAATTCTACGGCAAGTCAGGCACTTCTCACTCATGGCAAAAATAATACTTTAGCTAGAATAAATCAATTAAATTACCGAAAATCAAAAAAGACGTTACAAGAATTAAGCCTATTCACAAATCTATATAAGCAAGTTTCTGATTTAAAATTCCGCTGTTTATCTGAGATCTGTATTAAAACAACGAAGGTATACGCTATTTATTATATATTTCACTCGATGGAATGAAAAAAAGGACAATTAAACGAGATACTTTAACTTTGATTCTCGAAAAACGTTACGAGAATTAGGCCTATAAACAAATGTATATAGGAAAGTTTCTGATATAAAATTACGCTGTTTTTCTGAAATCTGTATTAAAACAATAAAGTTATACGCTATTTACGGTAGTTTACTTATTTGTTACCGAGAAACTAGTTAAATTACCGTGAAACAAGAAACAAACACGTTTACAAAATTTAAGCCTAAGCGCGACTTCGCGAAGTTAGGATCTTTTCGTGTTTTCTGAAAAAATACGCAAAGAAAAGTCAAACCTTTAACGGCAAGACTAAACGATACACTAATGCACGTATTTAATTTGTTGTCGGCGTTAAACTAAATTATATTCCTGTCTAAATCACTTAACTTTCTGGAAATGCTTACTGGCGTTACTTACTCGGCGGCCATCTTGCAATGAAGAAGTTATGGAGATCGACGCAGCAGCTTATCCAAAGAAGAAGATCAGCTGAACATTTCAAGTTATTTATTTAATCATATGGCTAGGTCCCCCCGTCGGGCAGACCATTCGCCTGGTGCTAGTCTTTCAATTTGAGGCCACTTCAGCGACCTGCAGTTGATGAGGATATAGGATGATGATGAGGACAGCACAACACCCAGTCCCTGGGCAGACAAAATTCTCCGACCAGCCATGAATCAAACTGAGGCCCAGAGTATTGACAATCTGTCATGCTGACCATTCAGCTACCGGGGGTAAACATTGTTTCAAGTCAGTTGTAATAAGAGAAAAGGAAAGTGCGCAATCCAGTTTTGCACTGCTTCTCTTGTTGCCAAACCATTAGAATATGCCTTCTGTGGTATGAAATGGCATAGAAAACCAATTATAAGGGTAAATGATAATTAATTGAAACCCTCAGCTGCCAACAGGTGTTGATATATCTCAATTGGGACAGATGAAAATGTGCACTCTGACCGGGACTCAAACCCTGGACCTCCTGCTTACATGGTAGACACTCTATCCATCTGAGCCACCGAGGACACAGATGAATAGCATGACTGCAGGGACTTATCCCTTGCACGCTTCCCGTGAGATCCACATTCCCAACATTACGTAGGTACTTTACGTATGTACATAGTGGACAGATCCACAAAACTGTGAACTTGGAGTGAATGAGATCATTGTGTTTTTTGCACCAGTACGTACATCAGTAAAGTGGGGCATATGCATTTTGGCTAGAGCTCTAGAATGCCAAACACAATAGGTAGTTGCAACCCTGGCAGAGAATGAAATTCAGTTGCTCCAGTCCTGGGTGGTACTGAGTTGTGAGGGGAATGCTCCTCTGTAGCTGGACGGTGGGACTTTGGGAGGTGGTGGGATACTGGAAATATAAGACATGGGAGATATGTCTTTGTACAAGGTTACGAGGATAATTACTGTCTGTGAAGGCTTCAGTGAGACCCTCAGTATATTTCAAGAAGGACCACTTGTCGCTGCAGATGCAATGACCACATGTGGCTACGCTGTACAGAAGGGACTTCTTGGTATGGAACGGGTGGCAACTGTCAAAGTGGAGTTATTACTGGGGTTAGTATGTTTGATATTAATGGAGGTACATATGTAGCCATCTTTGAGGTGGAGGTCAACATCTAGGAAGGTGGCTTGTTGGGTTGAGTAGGACCAGGTGAAGCAAATGGGGTAGAAGTTGTTGTTGTACTGGGGGAATGTGGATAGGGTGTCCTCACCCTAAATCCAGATAGCAAAGATGTCATCAGTGAATCTGAACCAGGTGATTGGTTTATGATTCTGGGTTTTTAAGAAGGGTTCCTCTAGATGGCCTATGAATAGGTTGGCATAGGATGATGCCATGCAGGTGCCCATAGCCATACCCTGGATTTGTTTGTAGGTAATAAATTCCATCCTGAATTTTTCTTTGTTTGATTATCAAGGGGGCAGATTGCCACTCATCGTATAGAGGATACATTGAGTCACAGACAGACACAACAAAACGACTGTTATACATTTGAGCTTTCAACCAGAAGGCCTTCTTCTGAAGTAGAAATTGCAGACACATTCACACAAGCAGAACTCACACACTTGATCACTGTCTTTGGCTGCTGTGGCCTGGCAGTTGACTGTAAACTGCCCCTGGTGGGAGAAGCAATCTCTTGTGAGTGGTGGGGTAATGAAAAAGCTGGAGGGTGGAGAAGCAGTGCTGCTTGCGTATGCATGCAGGGATGTTGTGGGGACCGAAAGAGGGCTGCTACGTACAGTTGGAAGAATTGTGGAGGGAAGGGGAGCAGAAATGGAGAGAAGTAGGGAAGGGGGAAAAGACTAGTGGGTGTGTTTGTGGAATAGAAGGCTGTGTAGTGCTGGGTGGTAGCAGGAAGGGGGGAGGTAAGCAAATGACAAGGAGTAGAGAAGATTGCAGCAAGGGAGGTTGTAGGAACATAGGATACATTGCAAGAAGTGTTCCCACCTGTGAAATACAGAAAAGCCGATGTTGGTAGGAAGGCTCCAGATGGCATAGGTTGTGGAGCAGTCATAGAAGTGAAACACATTGTGTTAGGGCAGCATGTTCAGCAGCTGGATGGATCAGCTATCTCTTAGCCACAGTTTGTTGATGGTCATTCATGCCCACATTGAAAGCAGTACAGTGACTTCAGCTCAGCTTGTAGCTCCCCTGCCTCCACTCACAGGTAGGACTGCCTTTAATGGGATGGGAGATGCCTATTACCAGACTAGAGTTGGTGGTGGGAGGATGTACTGGAAATCAGGCAACAGTTGAGTCAGTCTAGTACAACATTAACTAACAAATAATCATAAAAACTATATTTCATAGGCATTATTGCATTGTCTGTATATTGTTGTGTATAATTAATTGTGGTACACTAGCTGTGCCCTGCAGATGGCTTGACAGTATTGTAGATATATTGATAATTCCCAATACCAGAAAAAAAGGAATTTTAATTTATATGTGGTAGTGGGTGCACTTAGCCTCATCATGACAATTGAGGAGCTATCTGATTGAGATGTAGCAGCTCCAGGATTGGAAAGTCAGCAATGGCTGGGAGTTGGTGTGCTGATCTCATGCTCCTCCATAACACATCTGATGATGATTGGCTGAGGATCATACAGCAGTTGATTAACTATCACATGGTCTTCAGGACCTGATTGTAGGATTTCTTTTCCATTTTTAGTGGGTAATTCTGGTACAATGTACAGTATTCTTCCTCTTACACACTCATATAATTTGTTACAACAGTCCCAATGGAAAGAAGAACTTTTGGAACAGTGGAAAAAGTCTGCCATACTAAAGACAGAGAAAAGCAATTATTACTATCTGTGTCTTGTGCTCAACAGCTAATTATATTTTCTGATTTGAGTTACATTATTCATTTATCCAAAAGATGCTTTTTTGGGTTTACTAGTCCATCCAGAACAACAGAAGATTCCAGGACAGAAATGTAGACCATCTACATACACTAATAAAAGCCAAAACCTTATGACCACTGCTCATCACAAGACTGAAAGCTGCCTTATGGCACTGCAGGCACGTGTCATATAGGGTGTTCCAAAAAAAAACATCAACAAACTTTTGGGACAAGTTCCTTATATAGATATAAGTAAAAGATATATAGTAAACATGGGCTCTAAAATGCATACCTTAAGAAGTATGAGCATGTGTTCATCTTTGATATAATAAATAGATCTCTTCAACTGCAGGGTCTTTGCTTTCATATTTTGGGAGGAAACAAGAAAAAAAGCTTGGTAAACATGCATACCTTTAGAGGTGTGAGCACTTTTTGTCTTCATTAGTGTGAAATACATATTTTCTACTGAACATTTTCTCATAGCTCTTAAGATATGCACTTAAGAGCCCATGTTTACTAGACCTTTTTTTCTTGTTTTGAGCCTTACTACCTACTCCCAAATTACTAAAACAAATAGCTTAGTGTGGATGATGAACAAGTGCTCATATCTCTTAAGTATGCAGTTTAGAGCCCTTGTTTACCAGATATTTTTTCTTGTTTTGATGTAAGGAACCTGTCCCTAAAGTTTGTTAGCGGTTTTTTTCTTTTTGGGGGGTGGGTGGAAGGGGGGGGGATACTCTGTATATGCAGAGCAGTGATGAATTGGGAATGATTCAAGTAATTATATGTATTACAAAGTGGAGAAGCCACTGACTAAGCAAGTTTGAGGAAGGGCAGATTATTAAGGTCCAGTGCTGGTAAATGAGCATTTGGGAAATATCAAAGCTGGTGAGCTGTTTATGTGCTGCTCTCATGATCCTCTATGATAAGTATTTGAAGGGTGGTGAAACTATAAGTAGGTGAGTAGGTGATGGTTATCCATATAGAATGTGGAGGTTGTAGGGTTTCCCATTCTGTAAAGCAGGATAGGCAGCAGTCTGCGGCAGGTCTGATGACAGAGTACAATGCTGCTGCAGGTAAAATGTTTCAGAGCTCACTGTTCAACTCATGTTGTTGAATATTTGACAATGGGTTCCATGTTGAGTCAATGATATCATCAATTGTGACTCCACTGGGCAGACGATCATTGATATTGGACTGTGACTCAATGAAAATATTTCACCTGGCCAGATGAATCATATTTCTTGTTACGTCAGGTTGATGGTCATGTCTCAATAAGGCATTACTCTGTCCTCTGCTGGAGAGTGATGAAACACACTTTTACAACACAACTGTGTATCACAATAAATAAATAAAGTACACATGAGAGAGAGTATCTTCACAACTTGATAACTGAATCTGTTCATCCTGGACAGTATCTCAAGGATCAGGAGAGAAAGGCCAGCATCGTTGTAGAGTATGAGGAGCTCATAGGCAGCCACTGGTAACCATGGTGAAGCAGTGCCTCATGAGTGTCTGTTGGAAGCACAGTGGCTGATGTGTCTTATGGCAAAGATGGCATAGCAACTTGATTTGCAGCAGCAGCGATCATGGTAGGCAGGGTCTGTTGTGGAGACTATCAGCAGTTCTTGGTCCATCAGAGTCTAAGATGTGTCCAGCCTCCTCTGGGTGGAGTACAGACCTATGTATCTGCCTACAGAAGGATACAGCATGGTTACACGTGAGCATCTGACCGTGCAGATGTAAGCAAGTGGTCATAATTTTTCCAATGGAACACATCTGGGATACTGTTGGCTGCTAGCTCTGCACCCTCATAATTTATGGAAACCGCATGACCTGTGCATAGGTGTATTATGTCATATACCTCCAGAAACCTTCTACGAGGGTTGTTTTTTAAGTAAGGGCCATTTGCGCGTATAGTCCCGTAGTTCGTGCAGACGCCACTCCAAGCTACCGCGGCACTTGCCGGCATCCTTCCCGTTCACACTGATGCAAGTTGCAGCTCTGTAGCAGACGTGTACGCTTTGCTGTGCTACTTTATAATGTTTACAATTATTGAATCGCCCGCCGCATGTGAGATACGGTCAGTGATACGTTTTTTGACCGCGAGAAGCCTATCAGTTGCAGAAATTCATCGTAAGTTAACAGAAGTTTATGGCTTGAATGCAGTGAGTGAAGTAAAGTGCGTCAATGGGTTAGAGAGTTTAAAAATGGCTGTCAAAACGTCCATGACGAAGAACGCTCAGGCCGGCCCTCTGGTGGCTGCAGTCGAAACAAAAATTCTTGAGGACAGAAGATTCACAATTTCCACTCTTTCTTTGGAATTTCCACAAGTTTCAAGATCGGTTTTGTACAAAATTGTGTCTGAAAACCAAAACTTTAAGAAACTGTGTTCTTGGTGGGTACCCAGACTCCTCACAGAGGACCACAAAGGGAAGAGATTTGCCACTTCATTGGACTTTTTGATTCATTACGAGGAAGAAGGGGATGACATGTTGAGTCAAATTGTCACTGGAGATGAAACATGGGTATCCCATATCACTCCCGAAAGCAAGCGACAATCGATGGAATGGCGACACACAACCTCACCCGTCAAGGTCAAAGCCAAACAGACGCTGTCAAAGCGCAAGATTATGGCAACTGTGTTCTGGGACCGGCGCGGTGTTTTGCTAGTGGACTTTATGCCACGAGGAATGACAATCAACTCAGATGCCTACTGTGTAACTCTAAAGAAGCTCCGCAGAGCAATTCAAAACAAAAGGTGCGGCATGCTGACAAAAGGAGTTTTTCTCCTGCACGATAACGCTAGGCTTCACACCTCTCAAAAGACTCGGGATTTGATTGATTCTTTTGGCTGGGAAGTTTTGGACCATGCACCATACAGCCCCAACCTTGCTCCTAGCGATTTTCACCTTTTCTGGTAACTGAAACACCATCTTGGTGGGCAGCGCTTCAATGACGACGACGAAGTGAAAGCGGCCGTGAACTCTTGGCTGTCGGAGCAGGCGGCCGAATTCTTTGAAAAGGGAATTAAAAACTTAGTTGTACGGTATGACAAGTGCTTAAATAAACAAGGCAACTATGTAGAAAAATAGGTAAAAGTGTGTAGAATCAGAAAATAAAAGTTTTTTTACAAAAGTATTTGTATCTTTTTTTAAAAATAAAAACGGCCCTTACTTAAAAAACAACCCTCATACATGATCCTAGGATGAGAGTGGCCTATTTGTTGTGAGGAGGAAGAGAGATGAAGTTGAAGAAAGATTATTGATTATTAACACTTTGCTGTCTGACGGCATCACAGTAGTGTCGTGCGCGAAATAGCAGTCAATGGCTAGCGACACCACAGTGGTGTCGTGCATAGTATTGCTCAGTGGTCAGCGACACCACAGTGGTGTCATGAGCACAGTACCACACAGTGGCCAGTGACAGCATTTTAGCATCTTTTTCATTCTGTTGTTTTGTTTAGGTAACAATAAGTTACACACGTGAACAAGTTTTTTGTTTTTATAATTACTTGCGAATCAAGGCAGATGAAAGAGACAATATGATTATTTACGATGAATGCGCGGACATCTTGTCTGACGTTACAGATAACTTGGTCAATTGGGAAGAAGACAAAGGATATCAAAAAAATTAAAGTGAAGCAGAATTGTCAGAAGATAGTGAAATACATCCAAGAAGAATTCGGCGAATGCTACGGTTGGCAACTGATTCAGATGAATCAGAAAAAGAAGACAGACTATGATTTACTGAGGACCAATAATAAATCTGAAGGATCTCTGGGTCCACATATATTTCCCAAAGATACACAGAGCATCATGGATATCGTAGAATTATATACTGGCAATGATCTATTTGAATATATTAGCAAAGAAACCAACAAGTATTACAGTCAGAATTGTGATCGATTCCAGAAAAATTTAAGCTCACAAAAGTCAATGTGTTTGAAGCTTGTTATTGACGGAAAGGTGACAAGCAGCCAGCGACAAGCCAAGTAATCTGAATTAGTGCTGCCAGCACCAAACGAATAAATTTGTACAAGACGGGCAAAGTGTTAACACCATTTAATTATAAAAATGTTTCATACATTACAGTTAAATTATTCAGTAACAAGTCTGGTCCATATAAAGTAAAAATAAAAACTTGTGTTAAAATAAGTGGAATTTCCTCTATCTCAGTAGAAGACTTTTTGCATTCTAAAACATTTCATTTGTAATTTATGCTTGTGATATACAAATTGAATTTTGAATTTTTAGAAATTTGTGCAATATGTGTACACACACACACACACACACACACACACACACACACACACACACACACACACACACGCACGCACATACACACACACAATATCTTTCCCTGTATCTCTCTCTCTCTCTCTCTCTCTCTCTCTCTCGCTCTCTCCTTCTTTATTTATTTACATTCCCTTTGCATGGAGCCATGACAATGATGGTTTTTGCAAATGTCAGAAGTGATATTATGAAATTAATTACACTTACAAAATACATTATACACTGGAAAGGTTGCATCTTAAATTTGTTTTATACATTTACATTATAGCTGATGTGCTATTGGTTCATGTCACAGTGTCTTAAAATTTGTTGAATGAATGTAAACATTTTTCCATTGGAAAAGGTTGTAATTTTCTGTTAAAATCATTCCTCATATATCTTCTTAGAGAGTTAGTTAATTTGTTCTATCAAATCATACCACTGATTTATGGGCTTCCATCTGCCATTTTTAATGTTGTTCTTTTCCAGAAATAGTTACATTTTGTTCTGGCCTAATAGTCATGTACATCAGTGCATTTGGTAACTTCCACTGGTTGACTCATAAGAAATGTAACTAATTTAATATGTACAGATAATATCTTGTTAGATATTTGTGCTGCATAAACACATCACAACAAATCTCTGTGGTCCATCTCATGTATCAGTCTTATCACTCTTTCCTGTAATAACAATGTTCTTTTTAAGTGTATGTCACTTATGCACCCTCATAGTTCAATCCCATAATTGAGAAATTCTCTACCATAGGATAAGGTTGAGGCATCACCTGTATAGCTTATTGTATGAGAGTTAACGGGTTGTGCAGTGTCGTTAATATTTATATGAGGAAGAGGAAGGAGACAAGGATTGAGCCCTGAGGTACTCTTTGTATTACTGTTTCACTGGGGAATTTAAAGTTGTTATTTTCTTAATATGGTGTATAAAAATAAGGCCACTACTTTTCCATTTACACTATTCACTTGCTCTTTAATTATCACTGCTCTTTCACATCTGTGTGAGCACCCTGATGC
Organism: Schistocerca cancellata; assembly: GCF_023864275.1. NCBI lineage: Eukaryota > Metazoa > Arthropoda > Insecta > Orthoptera > Acrididae > Schistocerca > Schistocerca cancellata. The sequence goes on from NC_064626.1 coordinate 204,979,547, forward strand.
CTATTTATCATAAACATTTAGGGCACATCTGATAATTATGTGAGCTCAGAATTTAGTATCAGTGGTGGTGGGGAGAGATCCAGAAAAATCTCATTTAAAAGTGGGGGGGGGGGGGGAGATGAAACTCCCATAAACTTCTTAATTCAGAGAAGACACATTATTATAATGGATAACATTTTGTTTTATAAAATTAATCCTGGCATAGGCATTATTAAAGTGCCCACCAGTCTTAATCGTGTCTCTGAAGTGAACTGAATGCTTTACACATGTGACTGCCCAGGATTCCCCAATTTGAAACAAGTGCCACACAAGTGACAGATTTCATTGGGGAAGTTCCTTGTCATGCCAGTCAAAATCACTGTGTATCAATCAGTGAGTCAGTTGTGATATTCTGCATTGCATATAAAATCAATTTTACTGTGTACAGCATGGATCTGTATCAAAATGTTTACAATGTGTATGTTAAGTGATGTGCTGACAAGTTGAAACACATATGTGAGCAAGAAGTTAATCGTTTATGGAAGGAAGCTAAGCTGAAGTCCACTGAGAAGAATTCTCTTAGAGATCACATACTTTGAGAGTCTGAAAAACTGTATAAACATACAATTCAAAGGAAGGAACAAACAATGTTGTCTCTCATCTGCAAAGTAAGTAAATACTCAATGACATTTAATGTGTAAAATATATCAATAAAAGGCCACTTTTTAGGGATTAATCAAAATGGTTAATACTATTTGTGTGGAGCCTTTTTGTCCATCTGTCTGTCTATTTGTCCATCCAAATACTAATTCAGGATTGGCATGTTCAACATAGAGTTTTTTAATCACTTATTAAAGACATTCACTGTTTAATTTACTTTCTAAACAAAACATATTTTATTAAAATGTTTTAATCAATGTGTAAAACAAATTTTTTTAAAAATTACATTTTTACAGATTCTTACATGGCTACGGGGGTCTCCAAATTCCACCAAGGGGGAGGGAGGGTCCAGATTTTGAAACATAAACCTCACACAATTAATGGATGTCTCCTTATCCTTCCACATAAAAGATATCCATATTTTACTATCTGCATCATTCAGTACAGTAGTAACGTTGATATTTGGATAATTTAGAGATGGTGTATTTAATATATATTTTAGATGATCTTTGACCTGCTGCATATAACCAATACCCAGTATACTATCTGTCACAGTCTTGTTAAAAAGGTCAGCACCAGAATATCAAACACCCATTCTGTGACAGTGTATGAGGCAAAATATTTGTGAGAATTACTTTTATGTTTTGTTTTCTGATGGTGTTTACAACAGTTCATCTGTATCTGACTTTTATTATTATGAATATAATAGAGGGAAACATTCCACGTGGGAGAAATATATCTAAAAAGAAAGATGATGAGACTTACCAAACAAAAGCGCTGGCAGGTCGATAGACACACAAACAAACACAAACAAACACACAAAATTCAAGCTTTCGCAACAAACGGTTGCTTTGTCAGGAAAGAGGGAAGGAGAGGGAAAGACGAAAGGATGTGTGTGTGTGCGAGTGTATACCTGTCCTTTTTTCCCCATAAGGTAAGTCTTTCCGCTCCCAGGATTGGAATGACTCCTTACCCTCTCCCTTAAAACCTACATCCTTTCGTCTTTCCCTCTCCTTCCCTCTTTCCTGACGAAGCAACCGTTTGTTGCGAAAGCTTGAATTTTGTGTGTTTGTTTGTGTGTCTATCGACCTGCCAGCGCTTTTGTTTGGTAAGTCTCATCATCTTTCTTTTTAGATATATGACTTTTATTATTGCTAGATAACACAAGCAAATTGCAAGTATGTGGACAAATTCTGCAGGAAACTGGCTTGAGATTGTGTTTGCTAATGTGTCTAATTCAGTGGTCAGTTTATAATCACAGAGAGCCATCTACACTGATTTGTTGAGCAATGTGTAGATACCTGTTGTGTGAGAGTCATATTGCTTCCAGGATTGCTCTACTCCTCATAACTTCTTTTATCCATGTATGTATCTAATTATGCACCTAACTTTTGTGCCATAGGTTACTATGCCAAGTTAACTAAAGTACTGGTATTTAATAGTTTTAGTAAAATCAACCAAGGTGTTTTGCTAGCTTTTATTTTATCTATATGTATGTGTATAATTTTATAATCTAATTAAGCAGAATAACGTTTTTGTTATAAAGATGTGTTGATACCAGTGATAAGATTTTGTAAATGATGTAAATATATAATATTTTATACTGTTTTGTACAGTAATAATATGGGTGTTAAATAAATAAATAAATTTACAGTTTCCTGTATGCTGCATTTTAATTCTAGATAAGTGAGTTGCATTAGTGCTGTGTCTCATTATGAAGTTATTTACTCTCTGACTGAAATTGGCATGACCCATTCTTCATCTTTCCCTGATGTCTAGGAAGTATGTGTACACTCATTGGCCTATATTATTATTCTCCCACTCCTGCCATACATTGAACCTCTGTTTTCACATCTGGTCGAAGCTAGTTATTCAGTATTTATTATTTTATATGCTTGTCTTAGGTGTTGTTTGTGTAATTAGTATACTGCTATGTGAGATCTAATAGGTATATCAATTGAGTTTATTCCCAGATTGTTATGTAATGAGTCTAGTAGTGGCTGTTCCAAAGGCACCAGTGTGCGATATGACTACACTTCTCTGTGCCTTTTTTAACACGGTCTTGTGCCTCCTGTTGCAAAGATATTTGTGCTTAGCACTAGCTGTAGAATTAGTGATCTTGCTGAAAGTAAATTTCATGGCAGATTCTGGAAGCATTGTGTTATGTTCAAACTGCTTATAAGGTAGTCTCTATGACACTGAGTCGACTGTAGTTAATTTTTGCGTTAACGTTTTGGTTCTAAGTGCCTCTGTGTTTAAGGTCATTCCATTTTTAATCCAAGCACACTCTTAAGAACACAAAAAACATGCTTCATTTTTATAGGAGCATCCTTTAACTTAATGATCAGGTTTGTCTGAGGTTTCTCATTCAATATGAAATTTGTAGTTTTTCACATTGCAGTGATGAGTTTGTTCTGGGAGCAATATATCGTCATGACTTCCAGCACTGTCAGTTTCATTTGAAAAATATTTACAGTAATTCATTGAGAGTGAAATATATGTTAAATGTTATTGATAGTATGGAAAGGATAGATTCCTGCTCACAACATAGAGGAGTCACAGACAGGCATAATGAAAAATAATACTAAAACTATGTCAGCTTTGTGGAAAATTCCTTCCTTGGAAGTAGAGCTCTCACACATTCACATGATTCCAACTGATTTTTAGTATTACTTTCCATTGTACCTGCCTGCGACTCAATGCCTCTGTGTGGTGAGTAGCCGACTATCCTTTACATGTTGTTGATATTCCATCCTGTACTTTCCATTGTCAGATGTATATTAATGAGAATGTTGCTTGAAGTTTCATTATGTATTTTAATGTGTATTGTGTGCAGAAAAGTAAAATAGAGAAACTGAAAATGGAAGAAGAAGAACGAGAAAAGCAAGAAGCAGTGGAGAAGGTGAATGAAGATGATGAAGAAGGAGGAGAAGAGGAAGAAGAGGAGGAAGAGGAGGATGAAGAAGAAGAAGAAAAAGAAACCATAGATGACATCACTGCTCGTTTAGAAGAATTAACAACAGAAATGGCTGAAAACATGGGACGCTTATCAGATGAGAATGTGATTCGGTAAGCCTGCAATTGCAATTGACTGTAACACTGTTCATACATACTGATAAGTAAAATTGGCATTGAAGTTATAAGAGATGAAACTTATTATGAGAGATAAGGATTAGCAAACATATGAGCAATTATCTTCTAGAAATTGCCTAGTATTGCTTACAATCATATAGAAAGAATATAGGCTTCCGTATTTTGCAACTGTGCCATATTGCAAAATCAAATATTTGGTCTAGTTAACATTTGATGGTAAAAAGAGATACAGCTTTTTGTAATTGCTTTATGTTGTCTCAGCATATTTCATCTGTTTATTTTATAAACTTAAATATTAAAAATGTTAATTGTGGTCTTTCTTGTGCTGCTTGTTTGTCTGTGTACTACCACAACCCTAGAATCAAATACACTGGCAAATTTCCATGGTAGTTGTGATCAAAATTAAATGTTCATCTAGTGGTATTATTTGATTCTGAGTGATTACTACAGTTGTGGACAATCAGCCATCACATCCCACATGCTGGACAAGTAATGAAGCATTTTATATGCCTCAGCAAAATTCAGAATTTTCCTTGTGCAAGCTGTGTGTATGATTTTCTCTCTTAGTGGTTGGATATCCTCTGACCCATTTTTCTCTTTCACCAGCTGTAGTAATTTACAGTTCAAGCAGGTGGTATTTATGTCACCCTTTGTATCTAAGTTTTCTGTTCTTTATTAAGTGTTTTTCCCTGTCCTTCTTCATTGGATTCTTTTGACACTTTGGTCTTTATATGTAAATTGCAATAACTTTAGCAGATATAAAAGATGAAGAAGAAAAAGAATAATGAGTAACAAGAGTGGATGGAAGGAGAGGTAAATCACACAGAGTCCCATAGAAGAGGCACACAATTTATGTGAATAATGCAGGAGAGATTATAAAATAGCAATTCACAATAAACTAATGTAACAGAAAAACAACATAATACGTGGAATATCACTGGTTGTATCATCTAGTAAAATAAAATAGATAAATGGTTTGTGAGAAATGTTCTAGAAATGAAGTTTGTAAATATTTATTTATATAGCTCGAGGATTCTCATATTTAATTCTGTCTCAAATTTGGTAAGAAATAATAAAACCAAAGTTTCAGTTATCTCCATTACTTCCCTTCAGGAGGAAAAATTTGTGGTACTGGTGATAAATACAAATAAAAAAAAAAGTGAGACATTAAAAGCTTGGTTGACCCCGTTATTGAGCATAAGATCTCAGATGCATTTGCCAGAGACAGGTTGGCACCCCCATCTCTTGGGTGTCATCGGGTGTCAACCTCCGTCTCACACAAAGTGAGGTTGCGCTGCATCTTCCATTCCACGAGGCGAGGCTCATAGGTCACTGATGTAGCCCTATGCTGAGCATAGCTGATGCTGAGCTGGTGGCAGCAGAACAGCTGACTGCTCAGGCTCGTGGCTCAGCTTGCATTGCAGTCTACAATTAAAGTACTGGCTGTAGCAAAATTCCTGGACTGCAGTGTATGAGTGGCAGTTGCCAATGGCTGGACAGATGGTTGATCTGGCCATCACCTTGAGCAGATGAAGTGCAGTGGCGGTCCAGTTACTGTGGTCTCTAGCTCAATGCCCTGGTGGGTGAATGGACATGTATAAATAGCATCTTGGTGATCATTTTTCGGCTGCTGCTGAAGTGGCTGCTGCTTAGGGTTATGACATTGATGCAGCTTAGACTCGACAATAGTGGAGCAGTCTGCTGCAAGGCTATCGTAGTGTGGATAACAACAAGTGCTCCAAAAATGTCACCAGCTATGAAGTAACACAATTTGCACCAAAGTGTATAGCACCAGATCATTGCATTCTGCCTTCCTCTGGAGAACTAAGAGCCCAAATTCAGTGCCCTAGATGGTTCACAAGACAATGTACATGGGTTGGGAACAGCAACTAGGCTACACGTGGACTTAAGTTTTACCACAGTCCACCCTTCTCCAACTCATTTGAACTATTTATTTGATTTTTTTTTACATTGTTTCTGTCATCCCAATTCTTCAAAAGCACTAACATTGTTGCTATGGACTGTTGTCAAAATGATGGTGAGGATGGGATATGGATGACTTTCCCTTTTATGACAGAAGCTGGCCCTGGAATGAGTAATATTAAGAAGGTGACCAATGAAAAGGTTCCTAGCATGATAACTTAGTGTAGCAGTCCTTGCAATATTAGTGCATGGGGCACATGCTGAAATAATTGTTCCATGATGAATTGCTCATTCTAAGCAACAACCAGTTGGTTGAGGGAAGTGAGAATGGCAGGGGCATGTTTTGTGCAGGGGCAATACACTCTCTTTCATTTACTGTTCTTCTTCTCTTTACCTCTTCCCTCCTTCCTTTCAGTGTAGCTGACAATAGCAGCAGCAGAGCTCCCATGGAAACTCTGAAAGACTGAATGTGCTCTGTATGTACAACAATGGTTCAAGTTGGGACCTGTTATTTCAGATTCATAGGAGATGTCATTTCCATGTAAGTTTTTTTCTGCTTGGTGTGCATGGACTAATTTAGCATTATCATTGGCCAATGTGGAATTTTGGTAATGTGGCTTTTCTGCAAAACACTCCTTCCTGATGTTCTAGAGCTTCAGTATATGCCTTCTGAACCTGGGGCCGTGTGGCTTTTAACCTCTCCATGAACCTATAAATCGGAGAAATATTTTCCTTGGGAAGTTAGCTTTCAATAACTCAAAAGGTAAAGACTTTTGTCCATAGACAATCTCTTAGCACAAAAGACCTGTGCTCTACTGTCTCTTGGAGTTTCATGCCAAAACAACATATGGCAACAAGGCATCTCACTCTTTATGGTGACGTTCACATAATGGCTTAGCACCCCACGTCTGATTCTGTGCACATGCTCTGTTCTTTCATTAGCCTGTGGATGTAATGCACTTGTTTGTAACTTCTAGATTTGCTGGAGCCAGCAAAACTTCTTCATTAGTTCTTTCTGACATAAAATTGGTGCCTTCATCTGTTATAAGAGCCTCTGGTGTTTCAAATTTTATTACTCAGTTGTAGATTGTGGCTCATGTTGTAACTGACCACACAAATAAGAACATACACAAAGTTCTAAATATTTTAATGTGAACACAGTTCCAATTCTCCATAAAACTCTACAGTACAATACCAGGACAAGTCCATGATACAAATTTTCAATATGTCCTGAGAGTGGAGTCAAGTTACTATGAGGAAATGCTGAGAGAAAAGCCACTCCACCCTGGGGTATATGAAGTTAATCTGTTGATCAGTATCTTGAGGTGGCGCTGGCCATCAAAAGTGTGAGCAGGACCTGAGGCAGTGCAGTCTTATGATGTACGATTGTGCTACCACATGGCAGCAAGTCCTGTGTCACCTGGCACTGGTGAGTTGAATAGCAATGGTTTGATTTGGCCCCTCACATAATGTTGTGATAGCTGCAGCAGAGGTACCAGTGCAAGACAAGCAGTAACACAGTGTGTTACCACAGTTTGTGCAACTGTTTTGGCTTGCTAGTTAGAGATGGCAGTCATCAGTAAATAATATGAGGAGTCATCAGTGATGATCAGGTCGTAGCAATTTCTTGTTACCCAAAGGGTTTGAGAACATACATAATAATCATCCGAAAAAGTTGCCCTGTCTCTAGTAGTCTCAGTAAGGACTTCTGTTGATGACTAAGTTATGTCCATTGCATCAATGTGTGAAGTCTTTCTTGTATTGCTCTACATCTTGCTTGTGGGTCCTCCACCAGTAGTTTCTTGTGATCTATCATACCATATCTTGCTGCCCTCCATGTCCTGTCATGATAGAATTGTGGACCTCTCTGAATAATTCATTGTATTTATGCCATCCACACTTGGTCTTTTTATGCAGAATTGCACTGTCAGCACAGAATTGTGTTTTCACTGTGAATCACTGATAGAACAGATCAACATCTTACACTTCTTGCCATTCATCTGCAGAAATGCCCACACATTTTATTGCATGCACTGTCCAACTGGTATTCAATGGTATTGGTACTGACCTGATGGTACCGTTAATGTGGTTTTGGGTCAACCCTCTGGTGCTACCGATGGTACCCACTCTGCAAATACATAGTTGTAAAATATCCACATTGACACAGGTTGCCAAAAATTTCTGTACTATTCAGCATCGGGAACACATCCAGGCCTAACTCCCATCTGTCCTTTTGTTGGCTACAGTTACTACTGGTACAAGGGGTGGTACTTTCTTCCACAATCCCATTGCAGTGCTGCTGATTTATTAACTCCTCCATCACTGACTGAAGGCAATGGGAACTCAATAAGGTTTCTTGCAAGCTGTTCATCCTGTGCTATATTATTGGAGTTGCTAGTAATGGTCCAGAACGGTTAAAATTTTTCTGCATATTCTCTTCTGCTACAAAGTGGCTAAATTGATGGACTTTTCCAGCTTAAAGTCCTCTATATTTAACTTCCCACCCAAATCTTCCTCCTACAGTATCCATAGATTGGCTATCAGTGCACGTTGTGAGAGCTCTGACTCTGCCCAATGAAAGTTATCCATGCTGTTGGGGACAACCCACTTCCCACCAAAATCTTGCACATATGATCTACTATGGTGCACAGAACATTGCTCCTTGTCCAGCTCCTCAAAATCCAGTAAAGTTTCCACCATACATGAAGTATTGACAGGAAAATCTACTCCTAAGTCTACCAAGACTTTTTCTGTAGCCATTGGTATTTCATCTTGCAAGTCAGTTCTAAGGGACTGTGCATGCAGTTTATGTGGCTTCCTCTGACACAAACATGTGCCTTCAGCAATTTGGTATTTCAAGCTGTAGTACCTAATTTAACAACGTACTGTTCAGCTTTATATGCTCAATTTCAGATCAACTTATTTCCATGTAAGCTCAGGAGTTTTTCCCTCTCACTCCTAAGTTCCCTAAAGTCAAACTGAGTAAGTGCACATTACCCCTGTCTACTCCACTAAGTCTGCAATGCAGTGGGGTCAAGCACATGTAAACATGTGATCCCATACGCAACAAAAATTTGCATTTTCTACCTTTTACAAAGCCATTCATACGATAATCCGACATGGATTCTGCACACAGATTTTCTGTTTACTTCTTCTGTTTTACAGGAAACTCTTCAAGGTGGCCATAACTTCTTCTCTTCCCTTTAACATTAAATTCAAGCCTGCAGCCATCTACCCTGCACATGTGAAAACTTCACTGACATTCCCACTCCAAATGTCCAACCTGTCTACAACTCCCACACTGATTTCACACAGCTGCATCGAATGTGACCAGGCTGACCACACCAATAGCATGTTACTTCTGTGTGAAATACTATCCTCTTCCCTCTAGGTCTGGTCACTGCCATGGCTGTTGCAGTTGTCACAGCTTCTTTCAGTGATTTTAGAAAGCTCTTCTTATACCTTATGTGAAATTTCAGCAAGCAAATCCATAGGAACATGTCTTGTGTCCTTTCTTCTGCTTCATGTAGATGGGCTTTTTTGGGGCTGTCATTGTCCAGTTATTCATATCCTTTCCTAATTTTGTTGACAAAATTTTCTGTAGACCCACCTTGTCTCTGTGATATGCTACATAGTGCCTCAATAGCACTCAAATAATCCTTCCCCAAACCTCAGAGGGACTGGATATCTCCCAACTTTTCACAGCACGTAACATTGCCCTTGCATTGTCTGTCAATCTGAATCAATCCATATTCAATAATTGCTCATCATTCCATTGTCCTAACTTTATGGGCATATGTAAGTTGTCCATGAACACTAAAATGTTTTCCTCTGTGGTGATGCTCGCATCTAGAATGGTTAAGGAAACAGTAGGAGAAAACTGTTCCCTTGTCTTTTCCCAAAAACTTTTCTAACTCCATATGCAGTTCAGTACTATCTGCTTGTATTTTGGCAAGTGGTGGATCACCCCCTGGTTAATCACATTTTTACCATCACTACCTGGTCCCAGTTTTGCACACCAGAAGTGAAAGGAAAAATAACAAGAGGAACACAATAAAAAGTGGAAATGACTCTTCAGGCCTGTACAACATTCCCATTAGGCAATTATTTGCAGCATTCTGAAGAACACTGTTCCTGCTGCTGCTGGACTGCCATTGCTGTTCCATGTCATTGGTATCACTGATGACAGACAGTAACTCCATGTTCATGCCATATAACAGGGCGGAGTGCCATTCATTTACTGTAAGAATGGTATTGCTGCTCCATATTCAGGCATTCTGATTCATATATTGACTGTGGAGAGCAGGAACCAGTCAGTAAGACTCCTACAGTGGGGTTTAACTCTTTATTAAGCACATAATCTTGAATACATTCGTTGCAGGTAGTTAGGCACCCACGTCCTTCCATTGGATGCAGGTGCAGAGTTAGTTGTGGTGGATTGGCTGGTTGCCAAAGCCCCATAGTTTGGCTCACATTGCAATCTGCAACCAAGGTACTGGTTGGCAGGGAGCTTATGTTGCCCAAGCCCCATCATACGAGTGGCAGTTGGCACCAGCTGCTGAGAGTAAACTAGGTGGATAGTCAGTCTGGTCATTGGTTCAGTTGGACAATGTGTAGTTTCCATCTGGTTACCACAGCCACAATGAGTATCAAAGTTACAACGTCTTGTAGTCAGGCTCCTGTTCTCCACAGCCAGTGTTTGAACTCAGAATACTTGGGTATGGAGCAGCCATGCCATCCTGACAACAGAAGAATGGCTACTACCCCTCCAGTAGTGGTCATACTAAAACATGCGGTAACAGAAGTAGGATTGCACAAGTGGGGGCAGACCTGATATCATTGTGACATACTCTACATTTGGTGTAGAATTTTGCAGCACACATGTGGAGGTACTGCTCAGTGTCAACAACACAAACATCACAAAACAGAATCTACATCTGCAGCACATCATAGTCCACAAGCCACCTAATAGTGTGTGGCAAAGGATAGTTCTGCTATCATTAACTGATTACCCCTTCCCTGTTCCACTCGCAAATTGCATATGGGAAAATGATTGTTGGTAAGTCTCTATATTAGCTCTAATACCTGGAATTTTCTCGTCATGATCATTTCGTGAAATGTGTGTGGAGGAAGTAATCTGTTGTCAGAATCTTCCCCAAAAGTGCCCACTCAGAATTTCAATAGCAGTCCACCCTGTGACACACAATGCAACAGAAATAATGTCCATCATAAAATCTTTAAAATCAAAAACATCTAGTGGGTATGATGAAATATCAACAGAGTTAATTAAAGAATGTGATTCTGAGCTAAGTAACATATTAAGCTATCTGTGTAACCAGTCATTTATCAGTGGAATATTTCCTGAATGGCTGAAATATGCTGAAGTTAAGCCACTGTTTAAGAAGGGAGATAAAGAAATAGCATCAAATTTCCGTCCAATTTCACTGTTGCCAGCATTCTCAAAAATTTTCTAAAAAGTAGTGTACAGTAGGCTTTATAACCATCTTATCTCAAATAACATACTGTCAAAGTCACAGTTTGGATTTCTAAAAGGTTCTGATATTGAGAAGGCTATCTACACTTACAGTGATAATGTGCTTCATTCATTAGACAAAAAATTGCAGGCAACTGATATATTTTGTGATCTGTCAAAGGCATTTGACTGTGTAAATCACAATATCCTTTTAAGTAAATTAGAGTATTATAGTGTAACAGGAAATGCTGCAAAATGGTTCAAATCTTATATCTCTGGCAGGAAACAAAGGGTGTTATTAGGAAAGAGACATGTATCAAGCTATCAGGCATCATCCAACTGGGAACTAATTACATGTGGGGTCCCACAAGGTTCCATTTTGGCGCCCTTACTTTTTCTTGTGTATATCAATGACCTTTCATCAGTAACATTACCAGATGCCAAGTTCATTTTGTTTGCCTATGATACAAACATTGCAATAAATAGCAAATCAAGCGTATTCTTAGAAAGATCAGCTAATAAAATATTTGTGGACATTAATCACTGGTTCCTAGCCAATTCTTTGTCACTAAACTTTGAAAAAACACACTACATGCAGTTCAGAACTTGTAAGGGGTGTCCCAAGAGTATATGTCTAACATACGATGACAAGAAGATAGAAGAAGTGGACAGTGTTAAATTCTTGGGATTACAGCTTGATAATAAATTCAACTGGGAGGATCACACCACAGAACTGCTGAAGCGTCTTAACAAATCTCTGTTTGCAATGCGAATTTTGTCAGACATAGGGGATATAAAAATGAAAAAGCTGGCATACTATGCTTACTTTCATTCCATAATGTCATATGGGATTATTTTTTGGGGTAATTCATCAAGCCAAGCTAAAGTTTTCCAGACACAAAAATGTGCAGTAAGAGTTATATGTGGTGTGAACTCAAGAACATCCTGCAGAAGCCTGTTTAGGGAACTAGGGATACTAACTACTGCTTCCCAATATATTTATTCCTTAATGAAATTTGTCATTAAAAATATATCACTTTTTCAAACCAAAAGCTCAATTCATGAAATCAATACTAGAAATAAGAATAATCTTCACAAGGATTTAAAGTCACTTAGTCTTGTACAAAAAGGTGTGCATTATTCAGGAACACACATTTTCAATAACTTGCCAGCAGCCATAAAAAGCTTAACAACCAATGAAATTCAATTTAAGAGAAGCCTAAAGGATTTATTGGTGGCCAACTCCTTCTACTCCATTGATGAATTTCTCAGTAAAACCAACTGATTTGTGTATATATATATAATAGAGGGAAACATTCCACGTGGGAAAAATATATCTAAAAACAAAGATGATGAGACTTACCAAACAAAAGTGCTGGCAGGTCGATAGACACACAAACAAACACGAACATACACTCAAAATTCAAGCTTTCACAACAAACGGTTGCTTCATCAGGAAAGAGGGAAGGAGAGGGAAAGACGAAAGGATGTGGGTTTTAAGGGAGAGGGTAAGGAGTCATTCCAATCCCGGGAGCGGAAAGACTTACCTTAGGGGGAAAAAAGGACAGGTATACACTCACACACACACACACATATCCATCCGCACATACACAGACACAAGCAGACATTTGTAAAGGCCTTGATGTTACATACCAAAGTTTTTAACAGTGGAGTTATAACAGTAGCAGAAGACATACATTCAGAATGAAAAGTTGCTTTAGGGAAGTCACAAATGATGTGATATTTGCATTTATCAGTTTTTGTATGTTATTAGACCATGTTTTACACATTATATTAGCAGTGAAATGTAGAATGAAAACATGACAGATATATTACACAGTGTGTTTCTTGGCATTTTCCCATCAGATTGAATATTACATCATTTGTTAGGCATGTATCTGAGACATGTATCTCCTACTTCATTTAATACTTATATTCACTTTGCTGAATGCAGATGGTTGAAATTAGTGTTTTATATGGGGTCTAGGAAGCATGCATACTCGGTTCACTAGACAAACAGTCAAATAGCTGTATTAATGCCCTTGGCATTGTAGAGTGATACTGAATAGTGACCGAAAATTGGCCATGGACCCTGAGAATATCTTTATTATAGTTGCAGAGAGATGTATCATATGTTTGGAGTGGTGGTGATACCACCTACACATATGAAGTCCAATCCATATTGGTGAAAGATGAACCCATATATATCTGAAACGCAATGGGGACAACATTAATCCTCAAATAAAGGACATTCACCTTGTGGGGATGGCAAAAGACTGACTGCACATAGGAAACATCCAGGAAATCCTCAGGCTTTTCCTCCTCTCAAGTGTAGGAAGGATCAAAGCAAGTAGGATCCTCCATCATTTTGTTAGATGACTGACGCACTTCTGCTTTATGTCCCCTCCTTATCACAGGTGTTGCATTTGGTGGCCTGTGTAGCCATCAGAGTCGGAGATGCTGAACGAAACAGTTCTGATAAAATGGTAAGGGATGCTAGCAGCAACTAGCCGAGAATTCCTTGGAGGTGATGGCTTCTGACCGACGGGTCAGATGAGAAGGTTGGTGGGGTCAGCATGTCGGCCAGTGTAAACCGAAAAAGTATCTGGCATGGAGGCAGTCAACCTCAATGACTGTTCAAATGCCCGTGTAGGAAGATTAATGTCTAATGATGGATCCTTTAACATTATCAAATCTGTGGATAGGCTACCAAGAATAATGACACCGACTGAAGAAGCTGCATGTGATTGCTTACTCTCAGGGTTGGGACAAAGGAACTGGCAGTCCTTGGATAACCCTTGAAAGTGAGCAGTCCACTCTCTGTAGGTCTGCACATTAGCATAATTGCTGACCTGAATATTTTTCTGGGGGTAGGAAGATTTGTAGTAATGTGGTAATGCTCTTGGGTGATTTTTTAATGATTTGAGATGCTAGATTTACGCAAAAATATGCACCAGTTTTAAAAACATACTTTGTACACTTGCTTTAATTTTATTAACTAAAATAACTAATTATGAAATATTCTCTATTGTAATAAATAATAAAATGATCATTCAATAATTGGCATGCAAAATAACAATAACAATATTAAATTATACAGTGAAAGCTAATTAACAAACTACATCCGTGTATTCTGGTGGTCATGAGATGCAGCACACTGTCATGAGTTGCTGCTCAATGCTACATTGACTTGCTGATATTTTTACAGTGATGCTCAGCAGTTGGCAGCACTTCCACATGATGAAAAAGTTGAACATTCATAAATGTGTACCTCAGGTTTCCATTGGGAATAAATACTTCTGTTGCAGCTAAGACACAGTAAAAGTTATGTACACAGTTGAAAGGGTTAAGACAGCTAAAGAACTTGTGCTGTATAGCTGTCATGAGGACCTGGGAATTGAAACAACCTGACAGGCTTACTTTCAACTCCCCATATCGATTGGCATGCAGTTCTACCTCCATACGGAGATGTTGCAGAAGATTATAGATGCCAGGATCTGCATAGTCCAAAAGCCATGTGGGCTGCTAAGTGTCCCCTGATATGCCGTGTGCGATGACACGTTGGTCCATGCATGCAATGTAATTCACCCACAGTTCTGTTTTCCTGTCAAACAGCTGAAAAAGTGACTGTGCCATCCAGAAATACTTCACCGTTGTGTTGAACCATGACTGGTGGTTGGAGACATCTGGTTGTGCCAGCAAGGGGACTTCTAGACATTCCATCAGGACTTGACTGGTCATCAGCATCTGATCATGGTGAGTTGCATGGGTTGGAGCAGCAGCACAACCTGGTAGGATACATTCTAAGGGTCAGACATTGTGAATAAACATGCAAATCCTGAGAGCAAACCCCAAATGCACACACTCTTATCAGTGCTAAACTACACATATATGCCATATTGCAGAAGTGTGGAGGTCCCGATCACCACTGCTATATCCTCAGTCAGTGGACAAGAATCAGTCTCAAGGAGTAAAAGAAACTAAGTTTAATTCCTGCAAACACAGGTCCCTTTCTATTGGTGGTGACCTGTGGGCTGAAGGTCTAATTACAAAACAATAATTGTGCTGAAGACCAAAATACAACAAGAAGAAATAATTGCTGGTTAAATGCCCAGACAGTAGAATAGCTCTTGACAGAAGGCCAATTCCACTAAGAACAACAATTAATACATCACCTAATGAGTTGTTGCGGAAGACTGGTACTGAAAATGGCTTAAACTGTCTGAAATGAGGCTGATGGCTGTCAATGTAATCCTGGATAATGACAAGTAGGTCAATAACTGTTTCTGGAGTTAAACACTAATCACTGATAGTTGAGGTCCACAGTGGGTGAGAGGATTTAGGGTTCAGTGTAGTCAAAGTTAATAACCAGTGTTCATAACAAGTCCAAACACTTGATACGGCATCACCTGTTGATTGATAATGGTCCAGAGGCTTGCTGTTCCCCTGGGAGGACAACTTGGTGGTGTAGCTGGCAGCAGACTGTGAAACATTTTCCTGGATGCACCGTAGTGAGCCGCTGATTGTAGAAGAGCTGTTGTTCTGGCACCTGGCCCAGGGGCTTACTTGGTGTAGAATGCCTTTTGTGGTGTGTGCACAGCCTTAGATGGGCTCCCCATGGCTGAATACTCAATGCACTATTTTTAGTCATGTGTCAAGGCATAATAAACTAGTTCATGTATGTCGCAACCTCTAGCGGCATATCTGACCCTCTTGGTGGTTGCCGGTTTTACCTGATTTCTGATTGACAGCTGCATGCTGACCTCTACTCTACCCAGGACGCACCTAACAGATCTGTTGTGCAGGTGGCCAGTGTGCATAGGCACTTGGCTGAGATTCAGTAGTTGACAAGAGACTAGACAGAGAAGCCTTGGACACAATTAGTGATTTTATGTAAGATCAGAATTTTCCCAGGTTGTCAGCATACTTTTCACTAAGATATGATGATGGAAGTTGCATTATCTGCATGATGGGTCTTTTCCATTCTTAATCTACTTACTCAATACATAGTACCCAAGCCTGATTTATTAAGTTTAGTAATTGTCATCACATAATGATCACTAATCCTTATCTCTATACTGACACTGCCAATAAGTTCAGGCCTGTTTGTAGCTTTGAGGTCTAAATTATTCCTATTGTAATCAGTTGCCAAACTAGTTGTTTAAGACAAGTTACAGAAAATTTGTACAGAACTATTTCACAGGAGTGTCTGTACTACTTGCAGAATCGCTTATGAAAGTCATCAGATAACTCAATTTCGGTAAAAAGTTATTAACCATTTTTCACTTTACTGTTCATGTGAAAAGAGGTTGTGCCTGCATCGTACTACTGCAATATCAGGATTAATGTATTTGGCAACTTGGATCAGAATGTCCTTGACCAATGGACAGGAAAAATGCTTAGGAATCATGAGATTATTGTAATGAGCCCTTTTGAGTCTTGATATTACATTTTCCATCCCAGTTCTTCCTTTTCTTTGTTGTTCTCTATTTGTCCTTTATTTTCCCCTCTTCCTTCTCCGCCGGCCGGTGTGGCCGTGCGGTTAAAGGCGCTTCAGTCTGGAACCGTGTGACCGCTCCGGTCGCAGGTTCGAATCCTGCCTCGGGCATGGATGTGTGTGATGTCCTTAGGTTAGTTAGGTTTAATTAGTTCTAAGTTCTAGGCGACTGATGACCTCAGAAGTTAAGTCGCATAGTGCTCAGAGCCATTTGAACCATTTTTGAACCTTCTCCTCTTCCTTGCCAGTCCTATATACAATAATTTGTGAACAAATTGATATTTCATTTCTTAAGAACAGTGCCCACTGTGCACTAGTGAGTGTAGGCATAACCACATGTAGACTGTAAAAATGATTACTAACAAGGGAATGGTCAGACTTGTCATGTCGAAACCTGTGTTGCTTTTTTTACCACTGTGAATTAACATTGCAAGAAGTCTGTATGCAGAATTTTAGCTGCTGACATGACCTGGAGGTCTGTAAACAATTTTATGAAGTAAGACATTATTGTCGCATGGTTTCCGCGCTTATAACTGCCTCTTGTACAACCCTGACCTCTCTCGCTACATTATACCAGTGCCCTCGTGGGACAAGGTGGTGTTAGCTACACGCCGCTCTCTTGCCACAGCAGTGAGAGAGCTGATTCCCCCAGTGAAAGCGATCGTATGATAATTAAACATTCGTTGACAAATATGGCTGATATGTTATCTACAACATTCTTTCCAAATAGCTATGAAATAGACACAAATAAATATATGGTTTAGAACATGTCCAAATTTTATTTCTTGTAATTACTGCAAAAATGCCCCAGCCCCGTGAATCACAGACATTGTTAGATGTCCGTAGACAAAACTGGGCTGGTGTTAGGAATGAATCAGGCGTAGTATCAGTATATTTCGAGGAGTGCCACGCATATTTAATCAAATTCTGAAACCTTGGGGAATAAAATTGATAATGTACTACTGATTGCAGCTTGAGAATATTGTCACGGTGATAGACAGGAAATTGCAGTGATCTGCACACAATAATTTTCTCTGTTAGTTTTCTGTAAAATACCTTCCAGTGACGGAAAAAATTCTCTGTCTAAAGGTGAATTACGTTCTTCGTGCCGGGTGGAATCTGAAGTATCTCTACTTCTTTGTCAGGGTGGGCTCGAAATACAGCTTTTAATGAATCATACCTTTTATGACCTGACCACGAATCTAGAAGGAGAAGAGATTTGTTCCCGCAGAACCGAAGAAAAGCATGACGCATGAAAAATGTAACGTTTTCATTTCCCATTTTTCCAGACTTCGACACGTCTACCACAAGATTGTTTGCGTAGAACATTGTTCTTTTGACACGTGGTCCAAAACGTCCAGTTGGTTCTTGAAGACACACATATAGTTTAAGCAACAATGAACCATCCAGACAAATTATGGGCATTACAGCGTATGAATGGGTGAGTACAGTCGTGGACTCCGCAGTCGCCTCAATATGTTTTTCCCCTTTGAATGACAGTGTTCTTTTCACACACATTTCTTTTTGAAAACCTGACTGATCTGCATTGTACACGTACGATTCACTAAAACTAGCAATCTTATTTTTTGCATTCGTAAGAAAAGCTTCTATCATTTCGATTTGTGTCACTTCATTTTCCGACCTGTTTCTCGATACAAATTTTGTTATTTTTGTTGCCACAATTTTATGCGATCTTTTGAAGTGACTAATCCAACTTTGATAAGCTGTAAATTCTTTAGCACGTATCGCGTTGGCAATCTCTAATGCCCAATCACGGAAAGTTGTATCGCTGACACCAAATGACTGTTGTCTGGCATCGGTAAATAGCTCAAAAAGTCGAGCATTTATCTCTGTCGCAATTTCAAGTCAACTCTTACATCATCCAGCGACTTCCTTTTTCCATCTATACAGTTCACGTTCAGAACGGACAAAGCGATACTTATTTTGAACAGTACTGATACGTAGGTGTTTCTTACCACTTTCGTTCAATCAATATGTCACCGCTTGTTCTTTGTCTGATAAGGTAATTGTAGTTGCTGGTGTTACTTTAGGAGATAATTGATGATGGTACGTGGCATTATCACTCGAAGAGTCTTCATGAGTGCAACTTTCATCGGTGTCTTTGCTGTCTGTAGATTCACAGTCTGCAATATCGAGTTGTTTCTAGCCACATGTCTGCACCATTTACATGCTCGTCTAGAAGTTTAACAACCATGTCGCACAGCTCATAGTCTTCATGTGTGGTTTCTATCTCCATGGCAAGCAGCAAAACATTTACAGGGTTCGCCATCACCTGTGAGGGAAGATTGAATTTTCACCGTAAAATGGCTTGCGGAGTATAGATGAACATGTACAGAACATCTTTCACATCTCTAATCAGTTTCAGGAGGGTATGTTTCGAAATACATACCAGAAATTAAAAGGAAGTGCATTCCACAGAAATGAATATTCGTCTCCCCTTTCCACCAAATCCGTGCAGCGATATTCCTCCTTAGTGAACACCGCGATAAGACGGCCGCACTTCCCGACCATGTGTACAATGCTCGTGACTCGCCATTTCCAGGGGCGGCCAGCCATCACTGCAAGCGCCAAGCAGGAAACACAGCCATGTCTGTGATTTTTTTTAGGTGACTTCCAGTTCATGTCAGCAGCTACAATTTTGCATATGGACCTTTTTCACAGTTAAATAACAGTGCAAAAAAAAGCAATACATGTTTCAGCAAGACAAGTCTGACCATTCCCTTGTAAGTAACTTAGATATTCTGGAAGAAGGTTACATTTTTTTGTTAGTTGGCATTTGTTAATTATCAATAAAAAAATTATTTCAAAAATTTGCAGGTTATTGAAGGAGCGTATGCTTTCAGCCCCATGTCAGAATCAGGGATATGTACTTGATGGTTATCCAGAACTGTTGTGGCAAGCTAAAGAACTTTTTGGCCTTGGAGAAGGTGAAGAAGAAGAAGCAGCAGGCGAGGAGGAAGAGGAGGAAGCTCCATTGAATTATGATCGCCGTATAATGCCAGGTTTGTTGTCTTATGGAAAAAAACTGGGAGATGACACCCGCTGCAAACTTCACAGTTTATTAAGGTTTTTCTTTGTACGTGAACTTGTGTGAAATAAAGTAAAAAAAAACCGCTGTTGTTGTAAACAATCTTCATGAGAGCCTTACATCATTAGATGTTCATGCCAAAAAGAATGTTCCCCCAGACTTAAGTTGTAAAATCGTATCTACTTGAATCAAACTGTGAGCAATTGTGAATCTGGTTGTACAATTACTGATCTTGCTATACATCTCAATACCAATGTGACTTCTAAAGTTACTTGAATACCATGTCTCTTGGACCCTCCTTCTCAGCACCACTTTTCTCGAATTGTGATGTTGGGAAATGTCATTCCAATGCATTCTTCACTTTCCCAAATAAATTGTATCTTTACCTTGAATATAACTGTGCCAGATAATAGATTCTTATCACAAGTGTATTTACATAAAATGATTGTTGTTCCGACATTGTGTGTGGAACTGAGCAACGTTTAGTTTTTAGTGTTAATAGAAGAATGATAGAATAATAGTTGTAACAGTATACAACCATCTCTTAAGATGTTAACCTCTTTCAAAATCCATCCAGTTTTTTCACAGATAGGTTGTATCATAACACAAATTTTGTTTGTACTTATGTAATTGAAGTTAGTGCATTCTTACTGAACACCTGAAAGAAAGGAATTGCTATTGCTACAGTGAATGAGCTCTTCCCCTAAGCACACATTCTCAAGATTCAGTCAAGTAACTATTTGATTTCAGTGTGTTCGTTCCTGTATGCCATTGGCGTAAATAGTTGAGTGTATGTTCAGTTATAGCAAAATCTCACTGAGTCATGAAAGGGAAAGGAGGACCAGCAAAAATGGAGAAAAAGTGGGGGGGAGGATTTTAAGGTTATTGTTATGAAACTGAAGGAAGATAGATTGTGCATTTAACCAAATGAGATGACAGTAGACAGATGAGCAAAAAACTTTCATTGGTTTAGTGATAAAGAAACAATATAGATAAAACCTTATGTACTTGTAAGATAGGTAGACAACATCATGAAACAGGTAGAAATAAGCTACTTGTGTGCATCAAAACTTGATGATCATACATTCAGTGATGTCTCAGGAAGCCTTTATCTACCAGCGGATAAAATAAGTTGCATTTTACTCTTGGCAGCATATTGTAAGGGTACAGGGAAGAGCTAAATTTACTACCATTTTTAAAATAAGTTTCAGGTCATGCTTGTTTTTCTGGTCCGCTTTCTGATATGCTAAGTTTGGTGGTATGGATGCAATAAGATACCAATCCAAATGTGTCATTGTAATCAGAGGATATTGTGTTATTGAAGTGTTCAACAATCCAACTGAACATAATCTTTTTTTATAATTTTTGACACGCTAGTTAGCAGGAAGAATAGAGAGCAATTTTAAATTTTTGTTTCATCATCTTCTCTGGTGCAGTTGTTTGACAATTGCATATTTGCATCTGCTAGGCATATATTCTTGCATAACAGTTTTGTTAAATATATGATAGAGTATTTAGCTCACAAATCTGCAATAGTGTTTCTACTGTGGCTGATATTTTATCCATCTTAGTAGTGTTTTTCTCCCTCTCTCTCTCTAATTGACCTCTCAGTTGCTTTTATTGGCAGTGGTATGAAACATAACAGCCCATTAAGACCTATTTAAAACGAACATTTCCCAGTCTAATTCATGATTGCACATGTAAATAAAATATGTAATTCGCCTAGAAAAATTTATAATTGAAAAAATAACTGTTTAATCTATTTCAGTTCAAAGTGTAGAAGCTCTGTAAATGAAGGGAATAATTCCCACGATGGGAGTCTCTAGCAATTAATGAAAAATATAAATGTATTATTTGAATTTCTTGTTTGAGAGTTTATTCTCAAAATAAATAACAGACATGTACTAATATCATAGTGTACTTACTGTACTGAGCCGACATATGTTTATATATGTATTTTCAGTTTTTTGTATAAATTTTAATTGTTAATTAATGAAATATAAATGTATTATTCAAATTTCTTATTTGAGAGTTTATTCTCAAAAGAAATAACACACATGTACTAATATCATAGTGTACTTACTGTACTGAGCCGACATACATTTATATATGTATTTTCAGATTTTTTGTATAAATTTTAATTGTTAATTAATCAAATATTCATTTTAGACAATGCCGAGGATTGTTCAGAGTTGTTTAGGACATATATATAGGGGTAGCCATATTGGCTGGGATACCGCGCGCAACGGATGTGTGTGTTGGAGCTAAGGGTGTGGCTGATCGCCAACCAGCGGAGCTCGCTCCATTGGCGGCCCCATCTGGCCCTCCACCTATGACGTCCTTGGACATTGATTCCGCCACCAAAAGGACGAAGCATGTCGCGACCCGCGATGTACCCTTGCCACTGGTCTCCACCAACTCCACCTCCACCATCACCATCACAACCACCGCCATATGCTCCACCATCACCACTCACGGTCGCAGCTGCATTGATACAGCCATCAATGATGTTGCACCTAGGGACGCTAGGGAAACTGGCGCAACAGGGCCCCCTGCATGTGGGACAAGCCCATGTGCAACGAGATCTCGATCATGCTTCAGAGTTGTTTAGGACATATATATAGGGGTAGCCATATTGGCTGGGATACCGCGC
Organism: Schistocerca cancellata; assembly: GCF_023864275.1. NCBI lineage: Eukaryota > Metazoa > Arthropoda > Insecta > Orthoptera > Acrididae > Schistocerca > Schistocerca cancellata. Next base: position 205,001,874 of record NC_064626.1, read on the forward strand.
GCAACGGATGTGTGTGTTGGAGCTAAGGGTGTGGCGGATCGCCAACCAGCGGAGCTCGCTCCATTGGCGGCCCCATCTGGCCCTCCACCTATGACGTCCTTGGACATTGATTCCATTTGATATGCCCGACATCCAGGATGTGGTGAACATCCCTGAATCGTCTCCTGGGCCAGGGAACGACCTCGACATGATGACTCTGAGCAATGTCAACTTCCTGGAGGGGCTCGCTGAGCACCTCATTGCCCTATGCAATGCCACCAAGGAGGGGGGCCTGCAAGCTGACAGCATTCGGCTACAGGCCCTCCTCTATCCCAACATGGGTGCTATGGCCGCCAACAGCGCCTCCTCTATCCCAAAATGGGTGCTATGGCCGATGACAGTGACGACGGGAGTCTGATGGACTACGATGATGACCATTGGCACCCTGTCGCTGACCGTCAGAAGCAGCAGCTAGCCTCCTCTGACTCAGAGGCCACCCAGCCTGCAGAAGAACATGGACAAATTAAGAAGAAGAAGGTGGCCATTGATGCAGAAGGCTTCCAGGTGCTGCGCAAAATGGCACCCCGCCGCCAATTCACCGCAAATGCTGCAGACGTGCCTGTCCGCAACACATTTGTGGCCATCGATGGCGTGGCAGACACTTTCCCACCACCACCACCCCCCCCCCAGCCCCAGACACCCCCCCAGCCCACCCACCTGTCATCATTGATTACAGGGAGCCTTTTAAAGGACTCCTTGACATCCTCAGCTCAGTTACCACCTCCCCCTATCATATCAAAACGGCAGGCAAGGAACCCCTCTGCCTGTCCGTACAGTCCCCTGAGGACCTAATCTAAGTCCTCCACACCCTCCAAACACTTGGCACTCGGCATTGGATTCTCCAACCCCTCCCCCACCAAGTCTCGCCACCAACTGGTATTTGTCAGGGGACTTCCTATTAAGTATACTGACAACGACCTGAAGGCGGCCTTGACTGTCCTCAACATCACACCAAAGGTCATTTCAGGAATCATCTCCCCCTGTACCTGTTTCCCCACCCCTCTATTCTTTGTCTCCGCCCCAGACATGCCGGAGAACTGCCTCCTCTCCACCCTCACCTCCACTGATCGCGCCAGCATGACATTGGAAAAACCACACTCCAGGAGGCTGACCCTGGTGTGCTATCAATGTCAGGGCCTGGCACACTTCGCAGGTGACTGCACCTGCGAGGTGTGCTGTGTGGAGTGGACTGGGGGTCACGCCTCCTCGGAGTGCTCCAAACCCTGAGAGGCTCCTCCCACCTGCACCTGCTGCAGCGGGAACCATATGGGCAGCTACATGGGCTGCCCAAATATTAAATCATTTAGAGCAAGTCAGCGCCAATCTATGGGGGCTTCGGCAGGGCTCGTCTGGGCGTCAGTTACTCTGGCATCCTGAGGAGGTCGGCGCCGTGGACTTACCCCCACCACACCTCTCGCTCCCATCCCGTCCCTCTGGGTTCCTACCCGCCCCCCTCCTCTCCATCCCCATCCCATGCTCCCCCGCATCACTCTCCCTCCTCCCTCCCCACCAGGTGTCAAGCTCTGCTTCGCCTCCCTCACAGCGGGCGTCATGCTCTGCTGTTCCTTCCCCACCTCAGCAGCAGGTGTCAAGCTCTGCTGCCCCCTCTCCCTCCCCCCCAGTACATTCACAGGCAGCATCCTCTCCCCGCCCCTTCCTCTATTCCTACCTCCTTTGGTGACCTCATTTCTAGTCCCTCCCACCTCCAGGTTAGTAATGACTTTGTGTGCAAACCTGACACTAAGGCAAATGCCCTGGCCGATGCCGTCGTGCACAACTTCACTCCGGTCCACATGACCCCGTCAATCCTGACCATATCTGCCTGTGACAGCATGCCTCCCACAACTCCTTGCCATCCAGGACCTCAAGGATCATATCACTCCCATCAACAAAGAAGTGTTTCCACTGCAACTGTGGTAGCTCAATTCCAAGAAAGCTGGCGGCCCTCACAAGCTGACCAACACCCTCCTCAAGCAGCTGCCCCCAGCTTCTATTCCCATCCTGACAGCCACCTTCAATAACATCCTCACAACCAGGCAATTTCCCACTGGCTGGAAACATGCCGAGGTGGTCGCCATCACCAAGGCTGGGAAGGATCTTCATTCCTCTGCCAGCTACCATCCCATCAGCCTCTTGCCCGCAATCTCCAAGATGTTTGAGAGGCTGTTCCTTAAAAGACTGCTCATCCATTGCCCGAGAACGAGTCCTCCCTGATGAGCAGTTTAGCTTCAGGCGGGGTCATGCAACCACCCACCAACTCCTGCACCTTGTAGAAGAGGCACTGGATGCCATAGAATGTAGTGAGTACTTCGGGGCCATACTCCTCGACGTGTCCCGGGCGTTTGACTCAGTCTGGCATAAAAGGCTGCTCTACAAGTTATTCTCACTTAGCTTTCCAGTGTCTCATGTCCGGCTGATAGCCACATACCAGGAAGGTCACACCTTTCACGTTAGGATCCCCGAGGGGAAATCTACACGACGACATATCAGGGCAGGAGTACCGTAAGGCAGCGTAATGGGACCGCTGCTCTACTCCCTCTTCATGGTTGACCTGCCCTCTGGGCCAAGGGTGCATTTAGCCCTCTACACGGATAACACTGTGCTCTTCTCTTGTTCTCGGAGTGTGGCAGGTCTTCAGCAGTGGCTCCAGGAGGAACAGACTCCCTTACCAAATGGGCTAGGACCTGGCGTCTGGCATTCATCCCTCCAAAACCCAAGCCCTTATCATCTGCCGGCGCCATATTCCCATTCAGCTCCCACAGGTGTCTGTCCTCGGTACCCCCATCCCTTGGATTCGTACTGCAAAGTACTTGGGCGCTACCCTGCACCAATGCCTCACCTGGCGCCCCCACATTGACGACGTGCATCAAAAGGCGATAGGGCAACTATCCCTGCTCTACCCCCTCATCAATCCCACCTCTTTTCTCCCTACACATCTTGCTGTCAGACTCCTTTGTTCGTCCCATCCTTGATTAAGCAGCGGTGGTGTGGGGCAATGCTGCCCCCACCCACAACTGCTGACTCCAAACCCGTTCAAAATTGGGCTCTCGGGTGTGCCCTCCACTTCCCTTTCGACTTCCCTACCCAGGAACTGGCCGAGATGCCACTCCTTCACTCCCGCATCTTTTCTGCAGCCGCTTCCTTCTACCAGCAAACCCGCCACTCTCCCAATACCCTAATCTTTTCCCTGGGCACCCGTGTCCACCGTCTGGCCAGCACCCGCTGGCCTGATTTCCTCTTCCTCTTCCGCCCCCTCCCCTCCCCCCCATGACTCCCTATCCGCTAGTCACTTTCATGTCACTTCATCTTTTCCGTATTGTTGCTTCATTTCATCATCACGTCATGCCATCCACCCCCTTCCCCCATCTCCACCCCTCACACCACCCCCATCGCCCCTTATGCCCTCCAGCAATGTCGGCCTAATCCTTACAAGCCCTTCCCATTTCACCTCTCCATCTGTCACTCTCTGACTTCTTTCTCTTTCACCCCCTACCCCACCACTTCATCCCCTCATGACTGTCTGCCACCGCCGTCACTGATGCTGCCACGAAGATGAGTCCAGGACAATGGCCATTCATTTTTATTCATCTCTTACTGTCCCTCCTCCTTCCCTTTACTCTGTCATTTACCTGTAAACTACCGGCTAGTCAGTGGGCAGTTCGTTTTCCTCACTCTCTCACTCTCCCTTCAACTATCCTTTCATCTGTCATTATTAAATAATATGCCAGCCAGCCAATAGGGCCATTTGTTTTACTGCTTCTTCTGCTATCCCTCTAACTATTATTTCATCTTTTTTTTAAAAAAAAAGAACAGCACACCATCAAGTAAACTCCAGTAGCCACATGAAATTCCCCACACAACCCACCAAGATTGCAGGTGAAGCACTTCAGCGGCACTAGTACTTCACATTCCGCCGAGGTTTAAAACCTCTTCATGTGCAAACGAGCGAGGGCTTCAGGGAGTCAGTACTTTGAGTGTATTTAGACAGAAAGCATGTAGTTTGTTGACCCTGATTTATTTCATTATTGTAAGTATATTAAAACTTATCTCAGATTTGTAAAGATGTTTTTAATTAATTTGAGATTACAATAAATCTTCAGTGGAAACAAAAAACAGGATTAATTATTTAAAAAATAACTTCATAGTTTTTCTTTGTTTTTTGGTTTTTTTTTTTTTTTTTTTTTTTTTTTTTTTTACAGTAGCTATCTTTAACCCACTCGTTGAAATAATATTCCATTTTTATGAGAACAGGTCAAAGAAGAATGTGAGTAACACTACAAAGTATACTTATGTGAAAACGCAACTTGGAGAACCAACTGTTTGTAAGTACAAAATTTATTTGAATTTTACTTCTGGAAACTTTTTCTCATCTGCTTTGTCATTATGGGGGATAATAGAGAGGTTAACAACAACAGGCAAGTTGATAATAATGGGGAGGTTAATGGAAACTTGGAAAGCAGCGTACATATTACTGCTAATAATGTAGTTAATTGGGACAATGTAATCGAAGAGGATAGTGACCACAGTATTGTATGTTCACCCTTTCGTGGATTTGAATCAAATGTATCTGTCTTAGATGTGTTAGTACAGTTAATGGAAGAGCAAAAAAGATCAATTGATGAACAGAAAATTTTTCTTGATTCAACCGATAAAAAATTAGACAACCATGGAACCCAAATTTGCAGGACAAAAGAGAGTTTAGAGAGGTGTTGGGAAAAGGTAGACAAGAATACCAAAAACATGTCAACTATAGAAGGGGAAATTGTTGCCTTAAAAAAAGGAAAACCAAAAATTCGAAGAGAGGCTAGATTCTGTGGAAAATTTTGAAAAAGTTGCTACTGTTGAAGTGTTACAATTAAAAAAGCTCAACAAAGATTTTGTTAAGAAATTCACAGAAACGGATCTAAATATACAAAATTTCACCAAGATTGCAAATGATAATTTCGCAGAGTTAAAAGAAGACAAAGGCACTTGTTTAGGTGAAATTTCAAACTTCAGATTTAAATTTCAAGAAATCTAAGATTCCGTTACTGTGAAATCTTTCTGTAGTTACAATAATTGTGGAGTAATGTAAACATAAAAACATTTTCAGGGGAAGGCAATATACATCCAGTTGATTTCATGTTGCAGATTAAAGACAATGTGACTGATAAAATGAGCGATAATTTGAAAATTAAGTTTTTTAAAAAGTTCTTAGATGGGAAGGCTTTGTCATGGGCAAACCAAGCAATCAAACCTGAAATGTCGTTTAATGAGGTAGAACGAGCTTTCATGGACAAGTTCTGGTCAGAAACTAAACAAGCTAGAATTAAGTCAGAATTTTTGAATGGACCAAATTTCAAACCGGTTAGTGGACTCATGAAAACCTTTTGTGAACAACAGTTAATAACATTAGTACATCCTGATAAACCACTCGATGAAATGATCCAAATAGACGCCCTAAAATGTAGGTTACCGAACAGGGTTCAGTGGAGTCTTGTCTATGGACCTGATGATAGAATTGAACAATTTCTTAGATATATAGATAAATTGGATTTAGGATGGGAAAGAAATGACAGATGTAATGACAGACCTGATGATAGCAGGAATAACACTATCAGAGCTTTCAATGATCATTTAAATAGCAGGTTTATAAATGATGACAGAAGAAATGGGGAGAGGAATGATAGGCAGAGACCTGAGAATAGGAATTTCGAACCAAGAAATAGGCAGTGGGGGCAAAATCAGGGAAACAATAGTAACAATTCTGAAAACATAAGAAATGGTCCAGTAAACTAAGACCTGCCTCTTTTGGAGCCTGATGAAATGTGGCAAATAGACATGGGAATTACAATCAGGCACATTGTAGTAATTTCAGAAGGGGAAGGGGCGGCACAAATAGAACATACCAAAACTTTGTACCCAGAATACAACCTGAAGTGAGTAGAATGAAGTTTGATAGGGAATTATGGGAAAATTTTTTATCTGAAAACAAAGATGAACAAAATAGTAAAAAATCTGGATTTGAATTAGAAGAAAACACTTTGACAAATTTCTTTAACAGTAGTAATGCAGTAGTAGCTGTTGATAGTGATGAGAACAGATCTGATGAGTATGGTTTACTGAGAATGTTGAGTGACTGTGAAATGAGTGAAAATGCTGACACTGGTGCTGTATGTGTGGATGTGCTGATGTTCATGTGCTAGGCAATGGAAGTGAGAATGACAGTAGATAATAAACAAGAAAATGAGGATGTCGATGAACAGAATAGTCACAGTGTTGAGGTTGTTGAAGAAGTGTGTGAAGAGAGAAATGAGTTTGGTGTTGAAAATAATATTAAGTCTGATGGTGATGTTTCTAATGAGAATATTTCAGATGATGATGATAATGATGTTGATGATGATATGTTACTTACAGAATTAGCTGGGGTAGTATATGTAGAAGTTAAAGTTGATGATTTGATGCTGAATGAGTCTGGAATTTCTGGTGTGTGTTCAAATAATGAGTTAAAAAACCAGTAGAGCAGTGCCTGATAGATTAATGTTACCAGTTGATGTCAGTGATGTTGTGTCTGAATGTGTTTGTGAAAATGGAAAGGAAGATCTAATTAGTGATAGAGTACTAAGTGTAGTCAGTGACTATAGTAGCAAATGTCAGTATGGCGATCAAAAGTGTAAGGTCTTAAGTGAAATTTTTCAAAATGTGTACACAGATGATAAAACTGCCATGAAATATGTGGAACAGTCTCCTGGTGGTAATATGATTAGTAAATGTGTAAAATCTGTAATAAAAGGTAGTGACTATGATAAAGTGGTAAAAATAGTTAGTGACTGTGGTGATAGATGAAACCATAGTGGCCAAATGTTTGAAACCATAGATGAAATTTGTCAAAATTTGCATTTAGGAAAGGAAAATTGTTTTAGAAATTTGGAACAGGCAACTAATAGTAACTCAATTAGTGAATGTGTACAAGTAGTGGAGGAAGGGAATGTGTGTGTTGAAATCAGTAGTTTGCAGACAGACTAGAGGGAGTTTTGCAAAAACAATTACCTAGTTAATGAAAGAACCAAAAAAGTGAATAAACAACCAGCAAATAGTAAACTCGTGTTGAAGAGTGTATATTCTATGCCACACAGACAAACCCATGCTGTACATCTTGTTAAGACACGTTATGAATATTCTGACCCAATAATAAAAAAGATACTAATTGAAAGAAAATTACAACTCATGAAAAGCTCAATTAATGTCCACTCCTTTTTGCAAATGCAAACACTGACAAGTGAGAAATCAGATAACTTAACACATTTGAAGCTAGTACTGTAAAATTTTTTGTAGCTTATGTTCATATTTCTTTTGTGTGTGAATATTTGCATATTTTTTACCTATATTTTGTCTATTCATAGAGAGGGGGTTGAAAATGGTATATTTGAACAATAGTGTATGCATTTACCTGGCATAGATTGGGGGTTGTTTGATTTTATGTAGCACCATTTGAATTTGTTGTTATTTGGAGGAACGAGACACAGCTGAAACAGTGCAGACAACCTTAATCACCCATTTAGCATCATGATATTTGGTATTTGATATTTGACACACCATTGGAAATTTATTAGTTATGCATCTTACTTTGCACAGTTAGGATCATATTGTATACTTTACAAAACTCTATGGTGAGTACTTTAACCCAGTGAAAGTGAAATGACCAATAATAGGAAATTTATTTTCATTTTGTTGTTATCGCTGAATAATTGAACTTTTTTTTAAGTCCATCATAAATTATGAATTAAATAGTGATTTGAGGAGCTGAAATAGTTGAGAATACATTCTGTGCACTGTATAGTCAAGACAAACTCTGGGGGTGAACATCCTCTCACAAACATTTTTCAGTAGTTTTTGGTGAAATTTAACAGGTAGGGAATCTGTAGTACTTACATAGATACACCATGTGGCATATGGTGCCTTACCCCAGCCAGTGACTCCATATTTATTTTCTGGAATCACTCTCCTTTTACTATCCTGTCTAATTAGTAAGAGCAGTTAGGATCCTTCTACTATCCTTCTACTATATCTTGACCAGGCACTTCACTTAGAGTGTGGAAGAAGAAAACTACACCAATTTTAATTATTTTTGGTAACCAGTCTTTTCAAAATGTTATCCATGTCTCTTATTAAGATTCATCATGTAGTGATTTACTACTGTGTACCAGTAAAATATGAACAGAATAATTTAGTATATGGTTTTTCATTGTGCAGGAACAGGATTTATAAATTCAATGAAATTTTCAATGTAAAAGCAGATGTTGTGTCTGTTTGTGTGGTATGGATATTAAAATATCTGACAGATGATGTTCAAAAATATTGTGTGATCCTATCAAAGCTATGAATTCTGATGAAACATGAAGTGACAAGCATAATAATTGTGTGAGATGATATTTCAAATGATGACAGTCTCAAATCATTAACAAAATTTTCCTCAGGAGGTTACAAGCTCTTTTTGCAATTTGGGGGTGGCGAACCCAAGGCTCCGAGCTGTTCCCTTTTCAAGTCACATCCTCTCTTACTTATCTGTGCAAACTCACCCTCTTCCACTTTCTGATTCAAACGAGTAGTTAGACACTGGATGCCAAAAGCAACTGGTGCACATATTTTATACTGGGCAAGCTGTTTTTTTATTCTGGTTATCTGGATACAAGTACAAACTTTGGGCAGGTTTAATAATGTGTGGTTTAATAATACAACCAGAGTATGAATTTTGAGGAGAGTTGGTGTCATATTTACTTATGTCTATACAGTTATTCTCACTATACTGATAAAATTATAATCTCATTGTTCTGATGACTTTGTGAAAAGTTTGTACTATTACTTTACAGCTGAGATGTGATTACAATTAGGTTAGACTGTTTGTGGCCTTATATATGTGTTCTCATTTGGTTTGACCTGTTACTATACCAATTATGTGAAAGTTACTGGATAGACATTGATTTACTATCAAGTATGAAAATACTTTATCATGATCTTGTCCTTAACATGTATTAGATCTAATATGTAATTGGAAAGGGAACATTTATCAGAAAGAAATTTATTATGTTAGTATTACTTCTGTAATTCATCTGTGGAGCATAAAGAAAATGGAATTTTATGTTGGAGATAGTTATTGGGACAGAAGTGTTCTGATTCCCAGGATTTAAGTTTCACTTAGTGTAATATCTACCACTTCAATGACCAAACCATTGGTAGCCTTATTTAATTATTCCTTTGCATGTTAATGCTATAAGATATGGATGATGTTTACAACATGTCTGGTATCTGTACAAGTCATGTTATCTCCTGGGTATAGATACAAGGTTTTCTTTGTCACAATGTCTATACAAATCTGAACTTTTCAATACTGCTGTTGTTACAGCAAGTCCATGCTTTTCAATACAGACAAATGTTAGCTTATTAGCTGATTATTAATGAAAACTGGTTAATTTTCTCCAATGCCTTATTGAAAATACTCTGGTGACCACTAATAATTCATGTGTGATGACTAGCAAAGGAAAAACTAAAGATTGAGGATTTGTATTTATGATATAGTTACGGTTCTTGCAGACATCTACTTTCAATTGAAGACTAGTTGATTCATTAATGTGTAGCTGATGAGGAATTATATATGTATTTATCATACCTTTAGAGTGGCTGAACTAATCATTTTACTCCTAGTATTAAGCTATTCATATTTAATCACTAGTACTTTACCCTATGCCTTAACCTGTGTTGGAGTTTACCTTATCTGTGCCCAATTTTAATTACTGTCTGATCTGATGTTACCACATCATACCTACCGTGGTGATGACCAACAAGAAATCTGTCAACTAGTTGTTGAGCAGTATGTATTCTGGAAGTAACCTGCTGGTACTTAATTTGCCAATGGAAATCTGATTCTACAGTGGTATGTGGCCATGGTGGCTCTCAGTCTCTACAAGAAGATGCTGAAAATTTGGGATGACTACATTCAAGCTATGAGAACAAGGTGCCTTTGACAGTTATTGTAGCAAATCCCTTTATCTGTCCTTGCAGTTTCCTGACCTGGAATGTTCATGTCAGTTCAGTTGCTCTAAAGTCAGAGTTTGACTTGTAAAAAAATGAAGATGTTTGGTGATACAAATCATTATGTTTATGTGCATTTCAACAGTTGGAAACTGACATAATTTTTCCATGAACATAGATGTCTGAAAAGGCTAACAATTACTGTTTCTTGTAAATTGCTTGACAACTACCTATACGTGGTACGTTGCATACTATAATCACTTGTTTAATCTCGTCTGTCTAGACACCATACAATGATGTACTGTTACATGCAATATATTCCTTTATAATCACCTATTGTCAATATAATTTCAAACTTTGAATGTTTATTCATATGCACTGCTGTTTGTAATATTTTCTACCTATACTTAATACAATGATATACTGTTCTCAGCAATCACTTACTATCAATACTATTTTCCTTTCAAAAGAAATGCACTTACAATAATTAATCTACAACTTACAGGCACAAAAATTAGAACTACTGGTGTATTGACATATACTATGATTTGCTGTCACATGCAACCTAATTCTCTGCAATTATTTATTGTATTTGTGGTAAACTGCTTTCTTGAGGCATACAGCTTACCCCAACAATTATTAACAGCAATATTATAACTATAATTGATCGTATCACTCTGCCAATGACTGTTTATTTATAAGTACTGCTACTTGAGAAACCTGCACACACACACATAAAAACAAAGATGCTGTAACTTACCAAATGAGAAAGCGTTGGTATGTTGATGGAGACAATTGTCTCTATCAACATACCAACGCTTTCTCATTTGGTAAGTTATAGCATCTTTGTTTTTATATATATTTTTCCCATGTGGAATGTTTGTTTTATATAAAGTTTTGTAACATTATAAACACATGAAATATGTCCTTGAACTTAATGTAAGACCTATATATGCCATGACATTTAGAAAAGGAAATTTCTATATCACTTGCCTGAGATTCCAGTAACTTAAGTTTTATATCTTAGACCTGCCTCTTATTTAATTTTGAAAACATAACAAAAAATTTCTTTTGTCATTGTCACATTTGGCTCTGTAATGTTATCAAATACATTTACCAAACAAAAGCGCTTTCATTTCATAAGTTACATCATCTTTGTTTTTAGATATATTTTCCCACGTGGAGTGTTTCCCTCTATTATATTCATAAGCAAATATATTGATATATATGAAAGTACATCACATAATGTGAACATTGTAACACTTGGATGATCCGTCCAGTGAGGCAGTTGACATTGTTTATTTTTTTATATGAGATATACTGTAATTTGATGCATTTGACTACCTTATTTCTATTTTTTTCATGGTTAAGTAATAATTTATGTTGGAGCAGCAACAGATATTAGAGAAACACAGTAATTCTGTACCTCACTTTAGTAATTCTCATGTATATGTCTCAGATACATCACAGGTTTCAATGTTATATGTTTATGTAATTGATTATATTTGATCAAACCCAAATACTAGAGAGACTGCTTATAAGTCAGCTGTTGGATCTAGCATTTATTACTTGGTTAACCAATGCAGCATTGTATTTGTCATTTACTCTGTCTGCAGAAAGCTATTTGTTTGTCCTTCATTGATCAATCAATAGGGAGTGTTGGGGTTAATTTTTGGGGACTGGGAAGGTGAAGCTGTGACAAGTCTGTTCTGCAGGGAATGCTGAACACTCTTCTTCCTCCGCCGCCACAGTGAATTACTGGAACAGTGGGGATCCTGGGTAGGGGGGTTTCCTGTCTTTTGGGTCTGTCATCTTTTCTTCTTCAACTCCAACACTTCAAACCTTCTATTTCATTTCTTACTCGTCATTAGAGTACCAAGCTATCCTTCCCTCTGTCCACATGCATATGTGTCTATTGTTGAGACTCTTCTTATTTACCGTGTCTGCTTTATTAAGCAACTAAAACCTATTTTATAGGAGGTTCTGGGGAACAAGCTAGCATTTCTGCATTATTAGATGTAACCCTACTCAGTCATACTATATTATTTATTTATGTCTAATTTTGTTGTATGTTGTCACCAAATTGATAAACATTTTACTTATGTATTTATTTTGCTACATACTAGCACTAAAAGTTGTGAACACTTATTAATATTTGTAATTATCATGAGGAATGGCTCACTCATTAATATTTGTACTTATCATGAAAAATGGCTCACTCATTAATATTTGTAATTATTGTGAAAAATGGCTCACTCAATAATATTTGTAATTACCATGAGGAATGGCTCACTCATTAATATTTGTAATTATCATGAAAAATGGCTCACTCATTAATATTTGTAATTATTGTGAAAAATGGCTCACTCATTAATATTTGTAATTACCATGAGGAATGGATCACTCATTAATATTTGTAATTATCTTGAGGAATGGCTCACTTGTTAATATTTGTAATTATTGTGAGGTATGGCTCACTTATTAATATTTGTAATTATCATAAGACATGGCACACCTACACTACTCTCTATATTTATCAATGTCCAAGGTTGTTGTACGTAATTTTTTTCTTTTTTTTTATATGTACCAGCACTCAAAATTGTGAACACTCACTCACATGCAAGTCTTCTTCAACTCTAACACTCTAAATCTTCTATTTCATTTATTACTTCTCATTTGAGTACCAAGTTATTCTTGTCTCTGTTCACATGCATATGTCTCTATTGCTGAGACCCTTCTAATTTACGTTGTCAGCCTATTAAATGACTAAAGCCTATTTTATAGGAGAATCTGGGAAACAAGCTAGTATTTATGCACTGTTGAAGATACTGTAACTTACTGCCTGTGTCTGTGTATGTGCGGATCGATATGTGTGTGTGTGTTTGCAAGTGTATACCTGTCCCTTTTTCCCCCCAAGGTAAGTCTTTCCGCTCTCGGGATTGGAATGACTCCTTACCCTCTCCTTAAAACCCACATCCTTTCATCTTTCCCTCTCCTTCCCTCTTTCCTGATGAAGAACCATGGGTTGCGAAAGCTTGAAATTTGTGTGTGTGTTTGTGTTTGTTATTGTCTTTATCAATGTACTAACACTTTCGTTTGGTAAGATACAGAATCTTTGTTTTTAGATATATTTTTCCCACGTGGAATGTTCCCCTCTATTATATTCGTATAATGCTCAACCATATAGATGTTCAACCAAATAATTGTTAACATGAACCGATTATTTAAGATTCATTTATTGTGTATTCACACCGAAGTGGTGAACACGGACCAATATATATAATGTTCAACCACATAGTTGTCAGTGCTGTTTCAATTACTTATAAAACACAACTAATATGATGTATTATGTAACTGCACTCTTACATATCATGTTTGAATGATTTTAAAGGTGGGAAAGTGGCATTGGAAGTGTCTTGACAAATGAAAAATAGTAAGATTGGTCATTGGTCAGACATTTTATCCCAAACAGCAGTCTGCATACTGCAAACTTCAAGACTCTCAACAAACCAGTCTGCATACTGCATTCTTCAAGATTCACTGAGGAGCAGTCTGCGAACTGCAAACATCAAGACTATTTACATTAATGTAAAGTACAGAGATTAGTACATTTACACTTAGGAATATTGTACTAGTTTGAAACTCTAAGTTGCATGTTAGCTCATACAGTTAAGAAATAACTTGTTCTTCCCTTGTACTATTGAGTAATAATTTTTGCATCATCCTTCATAATTAATTTACAGTTTTAATCAAACATAGGATTTATCCCATACCATAAGTAAAATGCTTGTTCCTCTAGTTTATTGTAAAATGAGGACTGTTACGTAGATCTGTCAGAAAAGGTTTTATTCAACTTTCAGTTGCACAAATCCTTTTGGGGGTGTTGAAACATAACAGCCCATTAAGACCTATTTAAAACGAACATTTCCCAGTCTAATTCACAATCGCACATGTAAACAAAATATGTAACACACCTTGAAAAACTTACAACTGAAAAAAAACTGTTTAATCTATTTCAGTTCAAAGTGTAGAAGCTCTGTAAATGAAGGGAATAATTCCCATGATGGGAGTCTCCAGTAATTAATGAAAAATATAAATTTCTTATTGTAATTTCTTATTTGAGAGTTTATTCTCAAAAGAAATAACAGACATGTACTACTATCATAGTGTACTTACTGTATGTTGTATACATGGAAGAATCCTGGAGATACTAGAAGGTATCAGATAGATTATATATAATGCTAAGACAGAGATTTAGGAACCAGGTTTTAAATTGTAAGACATTTCCAGGGGCAGATGTGGACTCTGACCACAATCTATTGGTTATGAGCTGTAGATTAAAACTGAAGAAACTGCAAAAAGGTGGGAATCTGAGGAGATGGGACCTGGATAAACTGACTAAACCCCTGCCGCCATTGGATAAGCAGCTGCCAGCAGCAATTCGTATACTCTTAGCTCACTTATTTGTTACATAGTTTAATTCTTAATTTCTTTGCATGTTTTTGGTACTTGCATTGTTTAATTCATAAATTTTGGGCGTATTATAGTATTTGAGAGTTGTAGCATCGCGTTTTAGTACCCGAATAGTGTAAAATCGAGTAGTCGTCTGTCTTCTGTTTTTGTTTTGAACGGCCAGTGTCGGTTGGTCACAGCCAGTGTGCTCCCTGCCGCCGTTGGATAAGCAGCTACCAGCAGCAAGTCATATACTCCTAGCTCACTTATTTGTTTCATAGTTTAATTCTTAATTTCTTTGCGTGTTTTTGGTACTTGCATTGTTTAATTCATAAATTTCGGGCGTATTATAGTATTTGAGAGTGTAGCATCGCGTTTTAGTACCTGAATAGCATAAAATTGCATAGTCTCCTTCCGCTGCTGAGCAGTGTGTCAGCAATGCGCAAGTAGCAGCATTACTGCATCTACTAGGCAATCTTGTATTTTAATAACTGTTTAAATTTTGTATCGAATTGTTTGTCCGGATGGGGGTTTGTCGGGGACGGCCAGCTTGTTCCACGCATCCTCCGATCGGACTACGACTGTGGCTGCCCTGGATACTGCCCACATTGAGGCTGATCCCTCACCTGTGGTAGAGTGGGAGGTCATCTCGAGGTGTGGCAGGGGGCGAAAGACATCCTGGAGGGCTGAACGGAAGGCCTCTCGAGTTTGTCTGACAAACCTGTTTCAGGCTCTGTCTCAGGCTGATACTGATCTTTGGCCAGACATGGCTGCTTGTCCTGTTCCAGAGGTTGCCCCTCAGTCTGCAAGATCCGGGCGGTTGCAGAGGGTGGGCTTCCTGCTAGTTGGGAGCTCCAACGTCAGGCGCATAATGGGGTCCCTTAGGGATATTGCAGCAAGAGAGGGGGAGAAAACCAATGTGCACTCCATGTGCATACCGGGGGGAGTCATTCCAGATGTGGAAAGGGTCTTTCTGGATGCCATGAAGGGTACAGGGTGCACCCATCTGCAGGTGGTCACTCACGTCGGCACCAATTATGTGTGTCGCTATGGATCGGAGGAAATCCTCTCTAGCTTCCAGCGGCTATCTGAATTGGTGAAGACTGCCAGTCGCACTAGCGGGATGAAAGCAGAGCTCACTATCTGCAGCATCGTCGACAGGACTGACTGCGGACCTTTGGTACAGAGCCGAGTGGAGGGTCTGAATCAGAGGCTGAGACGGTTCTGCAACCATGTGGGCTGCAGATTCCTTGACTTGCACTATAGGGTGGTGGGGTTTCAGGTTCCACTGGATAGGTCAGGAGTCCACTAAACGCAGCAAGCGGCTACATGGGTAGCAGGCTTTGTGTGGCGTGGACTGGGCAGTTTTTTAGGTTAGATGGCCTCAGGCAAGTACAGAAAGAGCAACAGCCTCAAAGGGTGCGAGGCAAAGTCAGGACATGCGGGGACCAAGCAGCAATCGGTATTGTAATTGTAAACTGTCGAAGCTGCATTGGCAAAGTACCGGAACTTCAAGTGCTGATAGAAAGCACCGAAGCTGAATTTGTTATAGGTACAGAAAGCTGGCTGAAGCCAGAGATAAATTCTGCTGAAATTTTTACAAAGGCACAGACGGTGTTTAGAAAGGCTAGATTGCATGCAACCGGTGGTGGCGCGTTTGTCACTGTTAGTAGTAGTTTATCCTGTAGTGAAGTAGAAGTGGCTAGTTCCTGTGAATTATTATGGGTGGAGGTTACACTCAACAACCGAGCTAGGTTAATTGTTGGCTCCTTTAACTGACCTTCCGACTCAGCAGCATTAGTGGCAGAACAACTGAGAGAAAATTTGGAATACATTTCACATAAATTTTCTCAGCATGTTATAGTCTTAGGTAGAGATTTCAATTTACCAGATATAGATTGGGACACTCAGATGTTTAGGACGGGTGGTAGGGACAGAGCATCGAGTGACATACTGAGTGCACTATCCGAAAATTACCTCGAGCAATTAAACAGAGAAACGACTCGTGGAGATAACATCTTGGACCTACTGATAACAAACAGACCCAAACTTTTTGACACTCTAAGTGCAGAACAGGGAATCAGTGATCATAAGGCCGTTGCAGCATCCCTGAATATGGAGCATCCCTGAATACGGAAGTTAATAGGAATATAAAAAAAGGGAGGAAGGTTTATCTGTTTAGCAAGAGTAATAGAAGGTAGATTTCAGACTACCTAACAGATCAAAACGAAAATTTCTGTTCTGACACTGACAATGTTGAGTGTTTATGGAAAAAGTTCAAGGCACTCGTAAAATGCATTTTAACAGGTACGTGCCGAGTAAAACTGTGAGGGACGGGGAAAACCCACCGTGGTTCAACAACAAAGTTAGGAAACTACTGCAAAAGCAAAGAGAACTTCACTCCAAGTTTAAACGCAGCCAAAACCTCTCAGACAAACAGAAGCTAAACGATGTCAAAGTTAGCATAAGGAGGGCTATGTGTGAAGCGTTCAGTGAATTCGAAAGTAAAATTCTATGTACCGACTTGACAGAAAATCCTAGGAAGTTCTGGTCTTACGTTAAATCAGTAAGTGGCTCGAAACAGCATATCCAGACACTCTGGGATGATGATGGCATTGAAACAGAGGATGACACACTTAAAGCTGAAATACTAAACACCTTTTTCCAAAGCTGTTTCACAGAGGAAGACCACACTGCAGTTCCTTCTCTAAATTCTCGCACAAACGAAAAAATGGCTGACATCAAAATAAGTGTCCAAGGAATAGTCATGTACCGCAAGTCTCTAGAGGAACAGAAGGTTCCAAATGATTGGAAAAGAGCACAGGTAGTCCCAGTCTTCAAGAAGGGTCGTCGAGCAGATGCCACAAAACTATAGACCTATATCTCTGACGTCGATCTGTTGTAGAATTTTAGAACATGTATTTTGCTCACGTATCATGTCAGTTTTGGAAACCCAGAATCTACTCTGTAGGAATCAACATGGATTCCAGAAACAGCGATCGTGTGAGACCCAACTCGCTTTATTTGTTCATGGGACCCAGAAAATATTAGATACAGGCTCCCAGGTAGATGCTATTTTCCTTGACTTCCGGAAGTCATTTGATACAGTTCCGCACTGTCGCCTGATAAACAAAGTAAGAGCCTACGGAATATCAGACCAGCTGTGTGGCTGGATTGAAGAGTTTTTAGCAAATAGAACACAGCATGTTGTTATCAATGGAGAGACGTCTACAGACGTTAAGGTAACCTCTGGCATGCCACAGGGGAGTGTTATGGGACCATTGCTTTTCACAATATACATAAATCACCTAGTAGATAGTGTCGGAAGTTCCATGCAGCTTTTCGAGGATGATGCTGTAGTATAGAGAGAAGTTGCAGCATTAGAAAATTGTAGCGAAATGTAGGAAGATCTGCAGAGGATAGGCACTTGGTGCAGGTAGTGGCAACTGACCCTTAACATAGACAACTGTAATGTATTGTGAATACATAGAAATAAGGATCCTTTATTGTATGATTGTATGATAGCGGAACAAACACTCGTAGCAGTTACTTCTGTAAAATATCTGGGAGTATGCATGCAAAACAATTTGAAGTGGAATGATCATATAAAATTAATTGTTGGTGAGGCGGGTACCAGGTTGAGATTCATTGGTAGAGTCCTTAGAAAGTGAAGTCCATCAACAAAGGAGGTGGCTTACAAAACACTTGTTCGACCTATACTTGAGTATTGCTTATCAGTGTGGGATCCGTACCAGATCGGGTAGACGGAGGAGATAGAGAAGATCCAAAGAAGAGCGGCGCGTTTCATCACAGGGTTATTTGGTAACCGTGATAGCGTTATGGAGATGTTTAGCAAACTCAAGTGGCAGACTCTGCAAGAGAGGCGGTCTGCATCGCGGTGTAGCTTGCTCGCCAGGTTTTGAGAGGGTGCGTTTCTGGATGAGGTATCGAATATATTGCTTCCCCCTACTTATACCTCCCGAGGAGATCACAAATGTAAAATTAGAGAGATTCAAGCCTGCACGGAGGCTTTCAGACAGTCGTTCTTCCCACGAACCCTACGCGACTGGAACAGAAAGGGAGGTAATGACAGTGGCACGTAAAGTGCCCTCTGCCACACACCGTTGGGTGGCTTGCGGAGTATAAATGTAGATGTAGATGTAGAACCTGAGGTTGTACCGAGTTTGAGGGAGAGCATAAGTGAACAATCGTCACAAATGGGGGAAAGAAATACAGTAGAAGAAGAATGGGTAGCTCTGAGGGATGAAGTAGTGAAGGCAGCAGAGGATCAAGTAAATAAAAAGATGAGGGCTAGTAGAAACCCGTGGGTAACAGAAAAAATATTGAATTTAATTGATGAAAGGAGAAAATATAAAAATGCAATAAATGAAGCAGGCAAAAAGGAATACAAACGTCTCAAAAATGAGATCGACAGGAAGTGCAAAATGGCTAAGCAGGGATGGCTAGAGGACAAATGTAAGGATGTAGAGACTTATCTCACTAGGGGTAAGATAGATACTGCCTACAGGAAAATTAAAGAGGCCTTTGGAGAAAAGGGAACCACTTGTATGAATATCAAGAGGTCAGATGGAAACCCGGTTCTAAGCAAAGAAGGGAAAGCAGAAAGGTGGAAGGAGCATATAGAGGGTCTATACAAGGATGATGTTCTTAAGGACAATATTATGGAAATGGAAGAGAATCTAGATGAAGATGAAATGGGAGATACGATACTGCATGAAGAGTTTGACAGGGCACTGAAAGACCTGAGTCGAAACAAGGCCCCAGGAGTAGACAACATTCCATTAAAACTACTGACAGCCTTGGGAGAGCCAGTCCTGAAAAAACTCTACCATCTGGTGAGCAAGATGTGTGAGACAGGTGAAATACCCTCAGACTTCAAGAAGAATATAATAATTCCAATCCCAAAGAAATCAGGTGTTGACAGATGTGAAAATTACCGAACTATCAGTTTAATAAGTCACAGCTGCAAAATACGAACACGAATTCTTTACAGACAAATGGAAAAACTGGTAAAAGCTGACCTTGGGGAAGATCAGTTTGGATTCTGTAGAAATATTGGAACACGTGAAGCAATACTGACCATACGGCTTATTTTAGAAGAAAGATTAAGGAAAGGCAAACCTATGTTTCTAGCATTTGTAGACTTAAAGAAATCTTTTGACAATGTTGACTGGAATACTCTCTTTCAAATTCTAAAGGTGGCAGGGATAAAATCAGGGAGTGAAAGGCTATTTACAATTTGTACAGAAACCAGATGGCAGTTATAAGAGTCGAGGGGCATGAAAGGGAAGCAGTGGTTCGGAAAGGAGTGAGACAGGGTTGTAGCCTCTCCCCGATGTTATTCAATCTATATATTAGCAAGCAGTAATGGAACCAAAAGAGAAATTCGGTGTACTTATTAAAATCCATGGAGAAGAAACCAAAAGAAAAATTCAGAGTAAGTATTGAAATCCATGGAGAAGAAATAAAAACATTGAGGTTCGCCGATGACATTGTTATTCTGTCAGAGACAGCAAAGGACTTGGAAGAGCAGTTGAATGGAATGAATAGTGTCTTGAAAGGAGGATATAAGATGAACATCAACAAAAGCAAAACGAGGATAATGGAATGTAGTTGAATTAAGTTGGGTGATGCTGAGGGAATTAGATTATGAAATGAGACACTTAAAGTAGTAAAGGAGTTTTCCTATTTGGGGAGCAAAATAACTGATGATAGTCAAAGTAGGATATGAAATGTAGACTGGCAATGGCAAGGAAAGTGTTTTTGAAGAAGAGAAATTTGTTAACATCGAGAATAGATTTAAGTGTCAGGATGTCGTTTCTGAAAGTATTAGTTTGGAGCGTAACCATGTATGGAAGTGAAACATGGACAATAACTAGTTTGGACAAGAAGAGAATAGAAGCTTTCGAAATGTGGTGCTACAGAAGAATGCTGAAGATTAGATGGGTACATCACATAATTAATGAGAAGGTATTGAATACAATTGGGGAGAAGAGGAGTTTGTGACACAACTTGACAAGAAGAAGGGACCGGTTGGTAGGAGATGTTCTGAGGCATCAAGGGAACACAAATTTAGCATTGAAGGGCAGTATGGAGGGTAAAAATCATAGAGGGAGACCAAGAGATGAATACTCTAAGCGTATTCAGAAGGATGTAGGTTGCTGTAAGTACTGGGAGATGAAGAAGCTTGC
Organism: Schistocerca cancellata; assembly: GCF_023864275.1. NCBI lineage: Eukaryota > Metazoa > Arthropoda > Insecta > Orthoptera > Acrididae > Schistocerca > Schistocerca cancellata. The sequence continues at coordinate 205,022,585 of NC_064626.1, forward strand.
ACAGGATAGGGTAGCATTGAGAACTGCATCAAACCAGTCTCAGGACTGAAGACAACAACTTACTGTACTGAGCAGCCATACGTTTATGTATGTGTTTTCAGTTTGTTGTATAAATTTTAATTGTTAATTAATCAAATATTCATTTTAAACAATGCCAATGATTGGTGGTGGTGGTTAGTCCCGTTGACAATGAGGTCATTAGAGACGGAGCGCAAGCTCGGGTTAGGGAAGGATTGGGAAGGAAATCGGCCTGCCCTTTCAAAGGAACCATCCCGGCATTTGCCTGAAACGACTTAGGGAAATCACGGAAAACCTTAATCAGGATGGCTGGAGACGGGATTGAACCGTCGTCCTCCCGAATGCGAATCCAGTGTGCTAACCACTGCGCCACCTCGCTCGGTCAATGCCAAGGATTGTTCGGGATTGTTTAGAACATATAAATAGGGTAGCCATATTGGCATAGGGGAGTCAGTACTTTGAGTGTATTTAGACAGAAAGCATGTAACTTGTTGACCTTGATTTATTTCATTATTGTAAGTATATTACAACTTATTTTAGATTTGTAAAGATGTTTTTAATTAATTTGAGATTACACTAAATCTTCAGTGGAAACAAAAAACAGGATTAATTATTTTAAACATAACTTTGTAGTTATTTTTTTACAGTAACTGTCTCCAGGACTTATGCTGTGATAGATTTCCAGATACGATGAGTAAAAATAACTCCTAAGAATGTTATAGGTAGAATTATCTTTCAGTCAGCCTCAAATACCAGTTCTCTAAATTTCCTCAATAGTGCCTCATGAAAAGCCTGTCATATTCCTTCCAGAAATTCCCATTTGAGTTCATGAAGCACCTCCATAACACTTGTGTGCCAGTCAAACCTACCAGTAGCAAATCTAGCTGCAGGCCTCTGAATTTCATCAGTGTCTTCCTTTAACCACTTAACCTACAAATTAAGTTCCAAGTACCTGGGTCCAAAATGCAAACATGTTAATATAATCACCCAGCCTTCATACCATTTCACGGTTCAACAGTTTGGTGTAATGTTGCACAGATTATGCACAATTTACAGAAAGTAAGTACATGTGTAAGATCCAACTGGTTTAATTTTGTGAATATTGTATCACAGCACTTCATAGCAATGTGTTTGCTACAAACAAAAAGTATACTGCTCTGAAGAATAAGAGTGCACTTTTGGAAAAGAAAATACATTTCTCTCCATAGCTAGAAGGTCACAATGAAGAATCCGGTGTAAACAAGGCAGACATGTTGATTCACTATACAAATTGTACTTCATCAAAAGAAGACAGCCATAAACACCAGGAAACTAACAAAGACATCTCAGTGTCATGTAAAACAGTTTTTTAAAGGAATATGCTAAAAGTATGTCAAATAATAGCTTAGCAGTGCAAAAACGGCTACAAATAGGAAAGTGGAACTATTTGGTGATAGCCATGCACGAAACATTCCAGAATTATTGACAAACAATGTGAATGACAGTGTTCATGTTTCTGGCATCATGAAACCTGGAGCAAATTTTGATAGTGTAACACCGAGAGTTAATGAAGAATGTTCTGATTTCACAAGGACTGATTGTACTGTGCTCATAGGGGGTGCTAATAACGTCTACAGGAATGAAGCTAGTACCTTTATTAAGAAGCTGTTTAAAGTGCTGCAGTTCCTGTATTTCACCAATGTCATTGTAACAATATTGTCACTAAGGTATGACTTACCATACTGGTCATGCATTAACAAAGAAACTAAACTTACTAATTTGAAGCTGAAAAACTTCTGCACCAAGTTTGTGAATGTTAAGGTGATAGACATTAGTAATTATGAAAGAAACTGTTTCAGCTACTGTGGAATGCATCTCAACAAATACGGTGAAAGGATGTTAGACTCTAACATAAGCATTGCTCTTGAAGAGATCTCTCTCATCAACAAAAGCAGAAATAAGTCAGTTATTGTGCTGGGCAATCCTTCAAAGGGAAATTAACAGAGTGGACCAATTCCCATGGAATTTGGTCCACGAGAAACAAAATAATGGAATGCAATTTAGAACTAAAGACCCACTCAGGTGCCACATTTGATGACCAATTAAATGATTTTCTGTTTGATTTAGTTCATAATAATTTCACAATGCATCTTAACATTGGCAGTCTATCAGTAGAAATGATGAACAAATTGTATGAACTGGAAGTATTTCTGGAGAATACAAGTTCTGTAAAACTTATATGTTTAAATTAGGACTAGCTTAAATGTGAAAATGTAAACTTGATAATCTAGCTTTCAGGTTACAATTTAACAGTGTGTTTTTGTAGAAGAAACAGTTTTGGTAGATTGTGCATTCTAGTAGATGACTCACTAAGCTTTGAAGTCAGGCAGACTTTTAATTGCTTGAACGAGGAACTATGATTTGAAAGCTACTTCATTGAACTTTTGGAATACGGCATATAAATTATTAGTATACAGGGTGTCCCATTTATCTTGACCACCCTAAATAACTATTTGTCCAGATGCAAATTACAAAATATGTCAAGCGAATGTTCTTTAGCCATCAGGGGGACATCAAGCAGCATGACTGCCTTCATTGTAGCTTTGTTTTTTACAGAGATATGAACATCAGTATGACTTTTTTAAATGGTACCCTGTATTCTTTATTTGGTAATTCATTACTAAAGACCTACTCTTGCCCTGCAGGAAATTGAGCAACATGCACAACGCCACCTCAAAAAGCTCCCCATCCTGCTCGCTTCCTACTCCCGCCTCGGAGTACCACTGTCCACCACTTCCACAACAACCTCCAAATCTCCCCCACGCCCCCTCATAGCTGGCAAACCCTGTCTTGCAGACTTGGTGCACTTATCCCACCCTCCAAAACTTCCTCCCACCACCACACAGAACCCAGAACCTAAACAGACCCACAACACAGTTATGAACCTTTCCTCCAGAAGCCTTAGTCCCACAGAAATATCAGTCCTTTCCAAAGGCCACTCCCAAATTCAACCATGTAGGACTAGTTAATGACCTTCTCTCCTTCTCCCAGTCCCTACAGTGGAAACACTTTTTCACCACCAACCCAACCAATCAGACTCAACCAAAGACCAATATTGAAACTTGCCTAACTCAGTCCACTCCTCCATCCAACCATGATTCACCTCCACTGCCTCCAAACCAACCCCTGTTAACTTTCCAGAATTTCTAAACCTCAAACCTTGCCTCACCATCATTCCCCAAATCCCTCAACATGCAAACTAGCCTTACATCCTCAGAAAGAATCGCAGTCCACCATCTAAAAACTGATCCCAACCTTATAATCCTACCTGCAGACAAAGGGTCCACCACCATTGTTTTGAACCACAAGGATTACCTGGCAGAAGAACTCCATCAGCTGTCAGATACTTTTATCTACAAACCATGCCACAGTGATCCCATTCCTGTAATCCAGCAGGATCTCCAGTCATTACTCAAATTCTTAGGCCCATCCCAGAACCTCTCCCCAGAATCAATCTCTCTACTTACCCCTACCACTTCCCACACTCCCACCCTCTACATGCTTCCTAAAATCCATAAACCCAACCACCCAGGATGCCCCATTGTGGCCAGTTACTGTGTCCTCACTGAGAAAATCTCTGCTCTCGTAGACCAACACCTTCAACCTATTACCCGGAACCTATCCTCCTATATAAAAGATACCAACCATTTCCTGGTCCTACTCAACCCAACAAGCCACCTTCCTAGATGTTGACCTCCACCTCAGAGATGGCTACATCAGTACCTCTGCCCATATCAAACCTACTAACCACCAGCAATACCTCCACTTTGAGAGCTGCCACCCATTCCATACCAAGAAGTCTCTCCCGTAAAGCCTAGCCACCCGTAGTCATCACATCTGCAGTGATGAGCAGTCCCTCTCAAAATATACCGAGGGTCTCACTGAAGCCTTCACTGATCATAATTATCATCCCACCCTTGTACAAAAACAAATCTTCTGTGCCTTATCTTTCCAGTCTCCCACTACCTCCCAAAGTGCCACAGTCTGGCCACAGAGGAGCATTCCCCTTGTAACTGAGTACCATCCATGACTGGAGCAACTGAATTGCATTCTCCACCAGGGTTTTGATTACCTCTCGTCATGCCCTGAAATGAGAAATGTCCTGCTCGGTATCTTTCCAACCCCTCCTTTTGTGGTATTCCCCCATCCACCAAACCTACACAATATGCTCGTCCATCCCTACACAACCCCTGCTCCCAATCCCTTACCTCATGGCCCATACCCCTGTAGTAGACCTATATGATAGACCTGTCCCGTATATCCTCCTACCACCACCTACTCCAGTCTGGTTACTAACATCACCTATCCCATCAAAGGTGGGGCTACCTGTGAAACCAGTCCTGTGATTTACAAGCTAAGCTGCAACCACTGTGCTGCATTCTATGTAAGCATGACAACCAACAAGCTGTCTGTCCGCATGTACGGCCTCTGACAAACTGTGGCCAAAAAACAAGTGCACCACCCTGTTGCTGTACATGCTGCCAAACATGATATCCCTCACCTCAATGACTGCTTCACATCCTGTGCATACGGATCCTTCCCACCAACACCAGCTTTTCTGAATTGTGCAGGTGGGAACTTTCCCTGCAATACATCCTACATTGCCATAACCCTCCTGGCCTCAACCTTTGTTATTCACTGTCCTCACCCATCGAGCCCCCTCCCTGTTCCCATTCCAGCACTACACAGCCATCATTTCACTGCCACACCCAGTCTTTTAATTTCTTTTTATTTCTCTCCTTTCCGCTAATTACCCCCTCCCCCTCTGCACCTTCTCACCTGCCCTCTGTCTAAACTGCAACACTTCACTGTCCACCACTCCCACCATACTATCCCTCCCCCTCCCCACCCCAGCCTCCTCCTTACGTGTGTGTGTGTGTGTGTGTGTGTGTGTGTGTGTGTGTGTGTGTGTGTGTGTGTGTGCGTGCCTACGTGCGTGTGAGTATGTGTGTCTATTGCTGACAAAGGCCTTAATGGCCGAAAGCTATAATTGTGTGAATCTTTTTGTTGCACCTATCGTGACTCAGCATCTTCACTATATGATGAGTAGCAACTTACCTTCTCTGGTATTGTTAAGTGGTTGTAAGTAACAGTTAATATTTTGTATGAGAAGGAAGATCCAGATGCATCTCTATTTATTTTATGTAAAAAGTTTAGATATTTCTGAAGATTTTGAGATTTTTAAAGGTACCCTCTCCTGACTACTGTATAGTTATTTGTCATATGATGATATTAAGCTATTTGCATTATCCCACTTTGTTGCAGAATTTTGGTGTTCTACATTATTTCACTTGTAGATCTCTTTTATGGACAAGAATTTTGTGTTGCCTTTTGAAAGAATGCATTAAGTTTACCTTACTAAAGTTTTTCTAAAATGCTACTTATTACAAGTCTGCTTCATTGAATGTTTTGTTTTGTTGTCAAACCTAGAATGTGGAGCCCCTCTTTGCAGTGTCTATTACATTTGTCTTTAATTGTTTAATAGATTGTGATACTTACAATTTTCATCTAACTTTTGCAATTAATGTTCCACTGTTCTGCTGCTTTGCAGATGAGCTAAGTACACTGTTGGTTTAGAAGCATTTATTGCCCTGCTTTCTTTCAGGTATCACTAAGAGTTACCAATAACTATGCATTTTTAATTCTTATGTCCATTGAAATGATCGTTTCCTTTCAGTCTCTCATTATAAAACGTTTCTGACTTGTGTCCAGTAAATCAATAAGCACTCTTCCCCTGCCCTTGCCTTAACCAGTATAACTTTCACCCAAAACTGCAGTAGTCCTTATCACACCTCAGTCCTTCTGTATCAAAATTTTCATCATCTTGAGGTGACTCTGTTGTAGTTTTTATGGAGACAACAAATTCCATTTTCTGAATTTTTTGTTGGCTGAAAGTCAACACAGAAATGCACTGTCATCCTATATCTGTTTCAGAATTAATGCAAGTATTGTACTAATGATCTGAAGTGAGTCTTCTTAAATGTTGTGCACTGTGCAGTCTTGCATTTAGTTTTGTCATACAGAAGTTAGGATCTTTGCATGTACAACTTTAGTGTAACTCTGTATTTGGTGTTTGACCATCTGCTAGCGAGCACTGTCTTTCTCTGTTTTTACATGTACTTTGCATTATACTGCCAGTACACACCATCAGCTGTGCTTAAAAAAGCATTTTCTTCAAGATCACTTTAGCAAGCATATGTGTGCTTTGGCAAGTGCTGAAAGTGCCACCTCCCCCTCGCCCCTCTTGCCCCTCTCACCATTCCTCTTCTCTTGTGCCTATCTCTCCGCTCTGTCCCCTCGCACAAGATGTGTGTTATGCCATAGATAATAACCCTCCCCCCTCCCCTCCATCATGCTACTAGAGAGAAGCACTATTAAAGTTTGTCGATGTTACACATGATGTGCTCTTCTCCAGTCAATTGGAAGTTTGTTTACAAACAATGCGTGAACTTCTGTAGCACAGAACTGCTTTCTAGCCGTGAATCTTTTCATATTTTATGAACTGATTGCAAACTCACTGCATTCTTTCCCTTATTTTATGTGAAGTTTTATGAATAGGACAAGGATATTGTTAGCTGTTTTGTCAGTGTGGATACATATTTAAATTATCTTTTCTTGAGTTTTGCCTTGTGTTTCTTCATGCCTATAACTTCATTTTACAAGCTTAAGTTATGCCAATGGAGGTCACCTGATAATCTTAAAACTGTAAACTCTAAGAACAGTTGACAGGACAGATATTTTTCTAGAACTTTGTCATTTTAGAGGAAAAAATAAGGCTGTAGCTGATCCTCACTGTCAGCTGAGAGTCCAACAAGTTCTGTTTTTGGTCCTGTCCTTCAATTTTCCTAGTTGCAATTTTAGTTATAGAGAATAGTTTGTTAATAATTACAGAAGCCATTGTTTTTCTGCACAAAAGTTAAACAGTTAATATTTTATTGTTTTCTTAACTCGTGAAATTTGATGAACTCGACTGCATGTTAGTCCCCTCCCACTTACACTAAATGAAATATTGTAACAGATCTCTTCCATAGCAATAAGGCCCCTACTAGGGCAAACTGTCTTTCTGGGAAGTGACTGACACCCTTTTGTACACAATGTGAGTCACCACTCATCTGGAAGGAGGAAGGAATGTACAGAGTGGCAGCCAGACAAGGAATATTTTAGGGAACTGGTTTAAAAAATTTATTTCAATGGCCTAGTCAAATCTTTACAAGTTTTCTTCCAGAGCAACTTCCACTGTACCTATGTGACACAAGTTTCCTGCATTTCAGAACTGAGGCAGTTCTGTGCAGTTAAAGCTGCTGACAAGAGACACCTTGAGCCCTATTCTGAAACTGCCAGCGAATTCACACCATCAGTTTTAGCCAATAGTGTGCATGGGATACAGGTCGTGTGTGTGGGCACTGGAGGATTCTGCACTGCAGAACACAATTGCTTTGCTCTCTTGTGATTCAGATCTTGAGCAGAACAGATGTCTTTCATGGGAGGCAGAGTGTCCAGTTAGGCATTTCATGACCAGCCACCGACATCAATTAACATGAACCCTCCCCTTCCATTGCCTATTTTAGTTAGTTGTTCAACCTCGTAGATGGCCTATATCTGGTAACTTCCACTACAGTTGCGCCCCTTGTATTCTGTACTCTCAAACATATTCTCTTTATTTTACCTAATTTCCTGTTCTGCCATTTAATGGTGGCCCTGGATGCCCACTTGCAAGTCCTGACTGCTTGACCTCCTGTACATTGTCATTGCAAGTTGGACCCAACAACCTATTCCCTACTTCCCTGCCCACATACAATAATGATTCAGCTATTTCAGTCCTGTTATATATTTTGTTGCACAAAATGTATGAATTAAAAAGACCAAAATCAAACAGATAATATAATTTTTTTGATATCATTTTATATATTTTCTCATGATTGGGAAGTATGCTTGCATTTGGTCTTGCCGATCAGTTCCAGTCATTCCCTCATTGTACTCAACAACACGACTTAGTCTCAAAGTATGATTGGGTCCATGTTTAATCCTTTCTATTGTTTTTTGTTTTGTTGTCTTAACATGAACATCTCATTTATCTTTCCATTTTATAGCAGGTATTTGATTGCAGCTCCTCACTCTATATCCCTCCCCCTCCCCTTCCATATTACTTTACAGGAATCTTTTGGTATAGGCTTTCTATTCACATGTATAGTAACAATGACATTTCTTTTATAGTTGTGCAATAGTGTCATAAATAACTATGTTGAAGAGCATCAGTTATCTAGGTATAATTTGTGTCCTCTGTGTTACACCGACTGTGGTAGCTCTTTGACAACACTTCTGGAGGCACTGTCATCACAATTTATCTTATCATGGCTTGTATATATTTTAAAGTCATAGCAATAACCAAAATCTGATTCACATAATTTGTAAAATTTAATGCTGAATCATGTCCCTTTTGATGGACTGAATTGTGTGTAAGATATGTGTCCCGTAAATTTCATGAGTGATTCATCAATAGTAATGTCCTTTTTAACTGTATATACTTCTTTAAATTTTTGATTCAAACACCTCATTGCAGGTCTTATTTTGCCCAATCTATCTGTATTGGCAACCAGATCATTAATTACAAAGTGCAAATATCTCGTAACTTGTAGACATCTTTTTAGCAGCATTGTTCTTCTAAATATGGGCATTTCTATAACAGTCCTCTTTGACCTATTCAGTTGAATTCTTTGTTTTTTTACCTGCACCATTATTAAGGAGAGTGCAGAATATCTTTTAATTTCATCACATTCCACAGGAAACAAATCGTTGTCAGTTCTTTCTATTCTGTTTGGATTAGTTCGTATTTGTTCTAAATACCACTTAGTCTTGGTGACAATATTTTCCCAGAACTTATTCTAAAATATCATATTAAATATATCTACTTCTCTTTCATTTACTCCCACCTGATGTAAGATTGCCCAAGAGTCATTGTATAGTTCTAGAATTTTGGGCTATTTCATATTTCTTTCCAAATCTAGGGCTCTGGTAGGTGATCTTCATCTGCAGTATCATCCTCAATAAGTAACTGCCTGCATTTTGGTCATACAGGATGTATTATGTTTCTTCTGTCATTTTCAGTAGCAGAAGTATGAATATAATTCTCACTGTTCTCATCACAACATTTATGTTTTATAAACATTTTGTGAGAATACATTCCTTATATTTAAGAACATATATGTCAGTGTGCAAACAGCACCAAGAAAATATGTAATTAAATGTGATAAAAAAAGAAAATAAGAATCTGTCACGAACCTGGACTGTATTGTGTGTGGTGGGGCACATCTCCAGATGTAACCATCATATCACAGGCCAGGCATGTGAAGTTTATATTTTACCTGACCAACATATTAGGGGGCATGCTCATGCAATTTACATTTCGCCTGACCAACATACTCTGTGTCAGGCCCATGAAGTTTATATTTTGCCTGACTGATGTACCACAAGTCAGACTCACAACAATCACATTTAGCACCACTACTGGACCATGGGTCTCATATGTGGTTATAGGTTAAGCGGTTAATCTGACTGGAGAGGATCCCAAACACTTGAGCAGTACTCAAGAATGGATCACTCTAGTGCTCTGTATGCTTTACTGAGCTACACTTTCCCAAGATTCTCCCAATAAAATGAAATCAGCCATTTGCCTTCCCTACTGCCAACCTGATGTGCTCATTCCATTTGATGTTGTTTTAAAACATTAATCCTGCACATTTAATTGATGTGACTTTGAAAGAAGCACACTACTAAACTATACTCAAGCAATACAGGATTGTTTTTCCTACTCATCCACATTAACTTACATTTTTCTACTTTTAGAGGAAGCTGCCATTCATCAAACTACATAGAAATTCTGTGTAAGTCATTCTTTAGCCTCTTACCATCACTCAAGGATGACGTAGCATCATCAGCAAACAGCAGTAAATTTCTGCACATCCTATCCTTCAGCAGTTCATGCCAATGTTACAGTACTGTCAATATAAATTACTTCTATTATGCCCAAAGTCTCTTTGCTATTTCTACTCATTTCTCTCTTTATAGTAATCTTTATTACTTTGATCTTTACATTTTGAGTTCTTAGTTCCAGATTGTAAGAACATGCTCTTGTGGCTAATAACAACTCTTTTTCAATATGTTACAATATGAGCTGTGTTTCATGCTTTTGTGAAGATTAATTTATAAAAATTCTTTAACCTTGTAGTATTTATTCTTGGAAATTGTCATGTTCAATACAAATATAATATTTTAATTTATAAAAAATGCTTCTATTGATTCTTTTATAAAACTGGAAATCATACAATTTCAGAATTTGTAATTAGTCTGGAAGCAAGTGATGAGTTCTTGTGTAACAAAGTGATGCTGCTGCCTGAAAGTGTTGTGCAAAACACACATTATGCTGAAGAACCCATGCTGCAATGCCTCAGTGAATATCGGTATGCCGTTTAGTTACGCCCTATACATTTATGTGTAGCATTACTCAACACATGGAAATATAAGGACACTAATGTAGAGCATTACATATGCAGTTCTCTTAACAGTTTCATTATTTTTATTATACTAATGTTTTCATTCATTTGGTATTATTACATAAGATAAAATTAAAATTTTACAATTTGAGGCTCCATTTTGTAACAAATTATTTATGTGCTATGCAACATATATGTCAAGTTAATTTCTTTGATAGACTTTACATGCATAAGACTTTGAATACTGATTGCAATTAATAGGTTAGTTTTGATCAGTTGGAAAGAGTATTGATCCCATGACTGTCCAGAGTCTGCATGCTGAGCTCACTGATATTATTTTCAGTCATCACTCCCCGATGATTGAAGCCTTAAGCACTTCTGCGGAACAAAACAACTCATTGAGGATGGAATTTTACCATAAGATTAGTCTGGTGCCCTCTGTCAGCCCTGTCTGCATATCTATCATTCAGTGCTTAGTAGAAGTATCGATTTTCTGTTTCCAGTAGCATTACATACAGCTTTAACTTTCAGATTTGAAGTATTTTCACTTATATGTGTGAATATAGGAGGTACTGTACCATCAGATCAACATTCTTGTTGATGATACCAAGTATTTTACTGCACCCTACAAGAAAGTGAGACAGTAATACTTGTTTTATGTTATATTAACCTTCCTTTTTATTTGTTCCATTCCATGGCTTTCATTTAGTGTACAATGATTTTCTTATTTTTGTTGTAATGGGATCAATTGTAATAAAACCTGGAGTACCAAAATCATTCCACAAGCATGGACATCAGACATAGTCAGCCCCCACTTGATCAGCACTATTTAGCAGCAGTGAGACTTCCACGACACCATTTCAGGTGTCAGTACTCTAGGGCCAACCTCCAAGAAGCCATTCAAGCTTGACCAACATCGGCATTGTCAATGTGCTGCTGATTATGCCAGACCCTGGCTAGTGCCCAGTTCCAGATGATTCACAGTGACCTAGAAAAATAACCCTTTTGTGAAATCAACACCAAGAATCAGCATTTAAATGTCAAATGAGCCGAGTGCTTAATTTTCAGCATGGCATGGTCATGTATGGCACTTGCAGTTTGTCAGTCGTCACTTTGAGTTCTACCAACACAGCCCTGGAATTTTCACTGTAAACTCTGCTGCCGCTGAACTGCGACCTATGGACCTCTGCTTGACTGCCCATCAGACAGTTAAGATGCTGTCCACCACATGCCCCTGCTCTTCAGCATCAGTCCAGACTTCAGACAGTGCCATTGCAGGAAGACTGCTGAAGATGAAGACAAAGGTGGACAACAGGAAGGTAGCAGTCAGAATCATAGTTCCATACACCTTTCCACTGGGGGAAGGAAAATGTATGGATGGCAGGTAGCGTACTGAAGGTTCAACAGGGACAGCAAGAGATGTAAGTAGCAGCAGAGGAATTTTTCACTCATGGAATCCATACATTCTGTATCTTTGCATCCTCATAGCCTTGTGTAATTGTTGTTTGACATATCAGGTGTAGACTCAGTTGTAGTGTTTGGCAAAGATTCAAGAGCCGAACCTCTAACACCAGTAACTTGTACACAATGTAATTTGTACCAGCATTCAGCCCTGTGCAATGAGTCACACAATATGATATGTTGGGTTTGCCATTGAAAAGGTCATTATACAAGCCAGTGTCAGGAATATACTTGGCTTAGACGTGCTGAGAGGACTAAGGGAAAATTGAATGAGAACTGTAAATACTTAAAAGTTTAAGTAACAGGTCGGGGAAGCTTTTATATAAGACTCATGCTTCATGGAACATGTGTATATTGAAACATAGCATGTATAATAATAATAATGACAAATCCAGTATGGAATGTAATAATAACATGAAAAGAATAGTTGTGACTCATCATATAGTGGAGATGCTGAGTTGCAGGCAGGCACAACAACACAACTTTAAGGAAATGAGGTTTTGGTCAACAAGACCTTCATTAGAGGTAGAACATAAACACACACAGTCACATAAATGCAACCCACACACCCGTGACCACAGTCTCTGGCTGATGAGGCCACACTGCGTGCAGTTACATATGATGGAAGGCACAACCGGGTGGTGGGGTAAGGAGAAGACTAGGGTGGGAACAGGAAAGCGGTTAGAGGGTAATGACAAAAACTAAAGAAGATTGAGGCCAGGAAGGTTATGGGGACATAGGAGATATTGCAGGAAAGGTTCCCACCTGTGCAATTCAAAAAAGCTGGTGTTGGTAGAAAGGATCCAGATGGCACATGCTGTGAAGCATTCACTGAAATGAACAATGTTGTGTTGGGTGGTACGCTCAGAACGGAGTTGTCCAGCTGGTTCTTGGACACAGTTTGTCAGTGGCCATTCATGCGGACAGACAACTTGTTAGTTGTCATACCCATGTAGAATGCAGCACAGTGGTTGCAGCTTAGCTTGTAAATCACATGATTGGTTTCACAGGTAGCCCTGCCATTGATGAGATAGATGGTGCTCGTTGACTGGACTGGAGTAGGTGGTAGTGGGAGTATGTACAGAACAGGTCTTGCATCTAGGTCTATTACAGGGATGTTAGCCATGAGGCAAGGGGTTGGGAGCTAGTTGTGTAGGGATGGACAAGGATATTGTGTAGGTTTGGACAAGGATATTGTGTAGGTTGGTTGGGTGGCAGAATACCACTCTGGGAGGGGTGGGAAGGATAGTGGGTAGGACATTCCTCATTTCAGGCCACAACCAGAGGTAGTTGAACCCCTGGCAGAGAATGTGATTCAATTGCTCCAATCGTGGATGGTACCGAGTCACAAAGATAGCAGCAGTTTTGATTTTTGCTGTGGTTTCCATTTCACAACCTATCTTTCCTTACTTTTCGAATAACCCTCGTAGCAGAAGTAGCTCTTGATGTGATTTTATTCATTTTTTATACTGTGTCTATAAGACTGCCCATCTGTAATGTACCAAGGCTGGATGATGGAACTTTGGGAGGTGGTGGGTGACTGGAGAGATAAGATACAGAACATCTGTTTTTGTACATGATTGGGAAGGCAATTATGGCCTGTGAAGGCCTCAGTGAGACCCTTGGTGTATTTTGAGAGGGACTGCTCATCTCTACATATGTGATGGCTAGCTGTATGGAAGGGACTTTGTGGTATAGAATGGGTGGCAGCTGTCAAAGTGGAGGTATTCCTAGTGGTTGGTAGGTTTGATTGGAACAGAGGTACTAAGGTAGCCATCTTTGAGGGGGAGGTCACCATTGAGGAAGATGGCTTGTTGGGCTGAGAAGACCAGGTTAAGCGAATGGGGGAGAAGTTGTTGAGGTTCTGGAGGAATTTGGATAGTGTGTCCTCAGCCTTGATCCAGGTCATGAACATGTCATCAGTGAATCTGAACCAGTTGAGGAGTCTGGGATTCTGGGTGTTTAGGGATGATTCCTCTAGATGACCCATGAATAGGTTGGCATAGGAAGGTGCCATGTGAGTGTCCATAGCCATACCCCAGATTTCTTTGTAGGTAATGCCTTCAAAGGCATGTAGAAGGTAGGAGTGCTGGGTGTGGTAGGGTTTGGAGAGACATAGACCCTGGGTAGAGGTTCCAGGATGGGTCTAAAGATCTCAGGATAGACTGAAGGTCCTGCTGGATCTCTGGAATGAAGTCACTGTGGCAAGATTTGTAGGTGGACAAATCTGACAGCTGGTGAAGTCCTTCCACTGGGTATCCTTGCAGTTCAAAAAAAGAGTGGTGGATCCTGTGTGAGCAAGTAGTATTATAAGGTTTGGATCAGTTTTTAGGTAGTGGATTGTAGTTCTTTCCACAGATGTAAAGTTAGTTTGCATGGTTAAGGATTTGGGGAATGATGGTGAGGCAAAGTTCGAGGTTAAGAAATTCTGGAAAGTTAACAGAGGGTGATTTGGGAGCAGTGGGAGTCAATTGCAATTGGATGGAGGAGTGAACTGAGTCAGGTAGGGTTCAACATTGGTCTTTGGTTGAGGCTGATTGGTAGGTTTGTGGCAAAAAAGTGTTTTCACTGTAGGGACCAGGAGAAGGAAAGCAGGCCTTTAATAAGTCTTGCATGACTGAGTTTGGGAGTGGGGCAAAAGGTGAAGCCTTAGGAAAGGATTAATGCTTCATGGGGCTAAGGCTATTGGAGGAAAGGTTCATGACTGTGTTTTGGATCTGTTTATGTTCTGGACTTTCTATGGTGGTGGGAGGGAATTTTTGAGTCTGAGGTAAATGTAGTAGGCCTGCAAAGCAGCGTTTGTCAGCTATGAGAGGATGTGGTCCCATTGTAGAAATTGTGGATAGTGGTAATCCAAGGCAGAAGTAGGAAGTGAACAGATTGGAGAGTTTTTTGAGGTGGTCTTCCTCAACCCAACAAGCCACCTTCCTCAATGTCGACCCCCACCCCAAAGATGACTTCATCAGTACCTCTGTCCAAATCAAACCTACCAACCACCAACAATACCTATACTTTGACAGCTGCCACCCGTTCCATACCACAAAGTCTCTTCCATAAAGCCTAGCCACCTGTGGCCATCACATCTGCAGTGATGAGTGGTCCCTCTCGTAATACACCAAGGGTCTCACTGCCACCTTCACAAACCATAATTGCCCTCCCTTCCTTGTACAAAAACAGATCTCCCATGACTTATCTTTCCAGTCACCCACCACCTCCCAAAGTCCCACCATCTGGCCACAGAGGAGTATCCCTTCATGACTCAGTACCACTCAGGGCTGGAGCACCCGAATCACATTCTCTGCTAGGGTTTTGATTACCTCACATCATGCCCTGAACTGAGGAATGTCCTATCCACTATCCTTCCCACCTCTCCCAGAGTGCCGGCCAGTGTGGCCGAGCGGTTCTAGGCACTTCAGTCTGGAATCGCACGACCGCAACAGTCCCAGGTTCGAATCCTGGATGTGTGTGATGTCCTTAGGTTAGTTAGGTTTAAGTAGTTCTAGGGGACTGATTACCATAGCTGTTAAGTCCCATAGTGCTCAGAGCCATTTTTTTTTCTCTCAGAGTGGTATTCTCCCACCTGCCAAATCTACACAATATCCTCATCCAAACCTACACGACTCCTGCTCCCAACCCATTGCCTCATGGCTCATATCCCTATAATAGACCTAGATGCAAGATTTCTTCCATACATCCTCCCACCACCATCTACTCCAGTCTGGTCACAAGCATCACCTATCTCATCAACGGCAGGGCTACCTGTGAAACCAGTCATGTGATCTACAAGCTAAGCTGCAGCCAATGTGCTGCGTTCTATGTGAATGGCCACTGACAAACTGTGGCCAAGAACCAGCTGGACAACTCCACTGCTTAGCATGCTAACCAACACATTGCTCTGCATTTCAATGACTGCTTCATAGCCTGTGCCATCTGGATCATTCCCACCAACATCAGCTTTTCTGAATTGCACAGGTGGGAACTCTTCCTGCAATATATCCTACATTCCCATAACACTCCTGGCCTCAACCTTTGTTAGTGTTTGTCCTTATCCTCTAACCCATTCCCTATCCCCATTCCAGTACTACACAGCCCTGTATTCCACCAATGCACCCAGTCTTCTTACTTCTCTGCTTTTCTGCTACTGCCCCTCTCTGCTTCGTCCTGCATCTAACCTCCCAACTGCACCTAGCTGCCCTACTCTCCATCTTGCCCTGTACGCTCCAACTAGCAGCACTTTACCATCACTCCTCCCTGCCCTGCTTTCCTCCTCCTCCATGCCCCAGCCTCCTCCTTACCCCCACCTGGTTGCCTCTTCCATGATGTGCTGCTGCTCACAGTCTGGCTACAGCTTCCTGAGGCTGTGGTCATATGTGCATGAGGTGTGTGTGTGTGTGTGTGTGTGTGTGTGTGTGTGTGTGTGTGTGTGTGTGTGTGTGTGTGTTTGTCTATGTCTGACAAAGGCCTTGTTGGCCGAAAGCTCACTTTCCAATAGTCTTTTTGTTGTGCATATCTGCGACTTAGCATTTCCCCTTTATGGTGAGTAACAACTGTCCATTTCATATAATGTGTAATAATAAGGTAAATGTAACCAATGGACGTCAGTATTGATGAAGTATGGCATGATATAAGAGCCACAACAGAAACAGATGCTTCAGATTTTCTATCCATAAATTATAAGTGACAGACCTGAAGCAGCAATTTGCTAAAGCACGCCAAGGGTGCAAGACAAATCACTAGCCCCAACATTGTCAATTAAATGGTTGTAGGTTTGCTGGGACACAGTGCACATAATAGCTGTAAATTTATCATTGATGTTGTAGAAATTTGTTATCATGGGAGAACATGATGGAAGAATTTCTCAGAGTTCTTTTAAACCTATATTTATGGGCCTAGCAGGGTAACTGGAAAGCGACCGTGACACAGGAAGTTCATCCATAGTATCACAGATCTGAGTGAAGTGGGCCCACTGGACTACTTGTTTTCTCTCAAAATGAGTGGTTCAAATGGCTCTGAGCACTATGGGACTTAACATCTATGGTCATCAGTCCCCTAGAACTTAGAACTACGTAAACCTAACTAACCTAAGGACATCACACAACACCCAGTCATCATGAGGCAGTCAAAATGAGTGGTATCTGTTTGTGGAGTTATTGAGGTTTATTTTGAAGTATTGAGTATTTATTGTGAAGAAGAGTTATGAGTATGATGTAGTGTGAGGATCAAGTTTGTGAATTATGTTTCTTGTAGAGTTCTGTCTATCAGTATGATTAAGAGCAGACAGTGGAATTGCTTTCACCATCGTCTTTATTGTGTAGAAAGTTTTCACTATCGATTTAGATCATAATGTGAAGACCAGTGGACAAATGCTCCTATCAGAGCACAAAAAAGGTGAATATACTCCTGTTTAAAGAACTTTGACTGAAAAGTGGGGTACTAGTTCCTTCGTTCTACCTTCTTTAACACCTTTAAATATTTTTGCAAATATTTTGCCATATGAACAAATTTTCAGTCTTTTTAACATGCAACTCACCTCTCACTCCCATAAATTGGGCTAACTGTAACTTGCTCACACCCACTAGTTCATTGTTGTAAGTCACTCATACCCATCCACTCCCACTTGCCCACTCTCACTCACTCATTTAGCCCAACTAATTGTCATGATCTCTTTGTGTCTATCACTGTCTCATATCTCACAGCCATTACCTCCTTCATTCTTTCCTACTACTACTGTCTCCTTTCACTGTCACTGTTTCCCTCTTCCTGTCTCTTAGTGCTGCTATCTCACTCTTTCCTTGCCATTGCTGATGTCTCTTCCCACTGTCACTATATCACTCTCTTCCTCACTGTCATTGTAATAGGCTCTGTCTCTCATTACCAGTGGCTCTCACCCATTTCCATTTTTTCCATCTCTCTGTTCTCCTGCCACTGGCACTGTGTCCTTCAATATTTTCCTAGTACTGTTATGTCACTTTCACCATGTTCCACCTCCACTGTATCTCTCTCTCTCTCTCTCTCTCTCTCTCTCTCTCTCTCTCTCTCTCTCTCTCTCACACACACACACACACACACACACACACACACACACACACACACACACACACATTGCTGTTGTCTCTGTTGCTCTTTCTATACCACAACCACTGTTGACTATCTTCCAGTATTTATTTTTTTTTCTGTATCTTTCCCGCTGCCAATGTCTGTTTCTCTCTCAGCATACAAAAAGCATGAGTACATTCATTATGCCAAAATTTATAGGAAATTTTTTAAAGATACTAAGGTAGAATGAATCAACTGGTAGCCCACTTTTCAGTTAAGACTCTTTTAAACATGAACTTTATTCACCCATTTGTGCTTCAAGAAGAGCATTTTTCCACTGGTTCCCATTTTTTCCCTACGTTTCCTTGTCACAGCAGGGCATGTCACTCATATGAAAAGAACTTTAGGGATCAGTAACATTTTGATAGTTTACTTCTGTGAAATTGAAATTACACAGAATTAATCCTATATCTCAGATCGGATTTTACATGCACAAAAATTTTGCATGTGCTTCAGTACTACAACGTGGGATTTGCAGAATCTTTCTGATGATAATGGAGACACTTTACGTCATATTTTTGTGTGCTACATCACGTAATGAACTACATTTTTGCCTCACACTGGATTGTACATGCATATTTTTCATGCACAGGTAGGGCCACTTTGAACCTCTGTATCTTGGAAACACAAAGATACGAATAAAATTTACAGTGTTGTTCAAGACTGGGATCTTGGGGATAAATCATAAAAATTACTTTCATTTCTGTGTATAGCCATCTTGAAATATGAAACTCGGTTTTGGTAACCAAAAACCATGTTTTGGGCTGTTTCTAAATAAGGAATAAAGATATTTTAAAAGGGAAGATGGCACATCAAAATAACTGCCTGGAGATAGAGAATGTATCATTAAAATTTGAGCAATTTGCTGTGGCTATTTATTATTTAAATTTCACCTCACACTGGAATTTACATGCATATTTTATGTGTAGTGGTCCTATATGTAATGTGTGTAACTTTGAACTTCTTTATCTCAGAAACAGATATAGATATCACTAAAATTTCTAAGATTGTTCGAGATTGGGATCTAAGGAGTATGTCATAAAAATTTCAGTCATTTTCTGTGTAGGGCCATCTTGGAATCTGCAGCTCAGTTTTGTTAAGAGAAGAGCAAAAAGAAAAAAAGAACACCACTTGTTTGGGTTCTCTAAGGAATTGTCACTGAGCTAATAATTTTGAACCTATGCATCTCCGAAGTGGATAAAGATATCAAGAAAATTTTCAAGGTGGTTTGAGATCAGGATCTTAGGAATAAACCATAAAAATTTCAGCCATTTGCTGAGCATAGCTGTCTTGGAATCTTCAACTCTGTTTTGGTACAAAAAAATGATAAACATTTTTTTGAGGTTTTCTAAATAACTGTCCATGAACTATTAGATATTTGAAAACAGGAAGACACCCCTTCTAGATAAATGCATTGAGGATATACAGTTGAAATTTAGCAATTTGCTGCTATGATTTATTGGTTAGATTTCTTTCCACAATAGAATTTACATGTATATTTTACATTAGAGGGTTACTATTGAAGGTAACATTGAACCTCTCTATATCAGAAGTGGATAAAGATATCAATAAAATTTTCAAGTTGTTCAAGATCATGATCTCAGTAACATCATTTGCTCTATATGGCCATGTTGGACTCTGCAACTCAGTGTTGATATGAAAAAATGAGAAAATAAATCTTTTTGGAGGTCTCCTAAGGAAACACCTGTAAACTAATGCTAATTCCATAAGGCCCTTAAGGCCCACCATAGACCATATTAAATGCAAAAGGAACCAACTGATTTGCTTAGTTTGACTAAATGAGTGGAAGTGTGTAATATTCATACTTTGACCTTGTGCTGTAGGATAGTGATACTAAGACAGTCCTTCTGCTAGGTATACAGATAGTCCCTAGCTCAAGGGCTATCTTTCCTGAACCCCATTCCTTTCCCATGATGTCCAATGATGTACTAACAGATCTCAGATAGTGAGTTACAGTGAAGAGAAAGCAAATTAGGACATAAAGACTCGGGTGTGAGTCAAGTGTTAGCATGATCAATAAGGAAAATAAATGTAAATGGTAATAAACTGACACTGACAGTGGAAATTTGAAGTTTATATAATTATAATTAAAACAGTGACTTTGTTTTAGCTAAAATCCAGAGGCAAATTTTTTTGTGGAAGGTAAGAAAGGTAACGGGATGAACAATAGCAGAACTTGGAGTGCTAAAATCAGGGCACAAGCCACACACACTGTTACAGCTGTCAGTATCCTGGTGCCAGTATTCGAGAGACCACTGTGGCTCAACCAACTTCTGTGTTGTTGAAGCACACTGCCATTTATGCCAGGCCCTTGCCTTTGCACTGATCCAGATGATTCACCCAGGCCAACAAATGCAGCCCTTCCACAAATTCAGCACTGAGAAGCAGCATTTAAACACCAGCCTGGCTGAGTACGTCATGTTCAGCACAGGAGGGGCACTGCTGTGAGTTCTACTGATGTAGCCCTAAAGTCTTCACCATAACTCTGCTGTTACTGGGTTGCAACCAATAGACCTCTGCCTGATTGTCCCTGCCCTGACAGCCAGAATGCTGCCATCACCTCCATGTATCTGTTCGCCATTGCTGGGGTCTGCCAACTGCCTGTCACTGCAGTCCGGTCAGCAGTTTAGAGTTAGGTTCTGGGAGGTACCTGAACATATCACTGCTACTGCTACTTCATCTCCTGCCACAGAGAGCCACGTGTGACCATTTAGTTAGCACACTCAGTCAAAATTCCACCGATTAAGCAGCCTCGCTGCCATACTCTGGCATTGCAGTGCCTGCCACCCAGCTTCAGAATATTATGTGAAGATGGAAACCCATTCAAACGACTATATGACTTGGCAGAATTCATGAGGGAATCCAAACTGTATAAATTAGTATTAAAATAATGGAGGTAATAAAGAAGTTATTGTGTCCTCACAATGACATTCTCCAGATCTTGCAGACTCCATGCCATCTTCAGCAGAGAACTACCACATCCACACCCATTAAAACTTTTTTACTGCAACAATGTATTCCTCGTTAGAATACCTATTCTATCTACACTTTCAAATTATGGAAACCATTGTTAGGTTAACTCAGTATTTTTTAAAAAAATAACAGAAATAAATTTCTCCTTTTCTGCCCCTTATCTCTATTGAGATATGAATGGTGCTTTAAAAGTTCTTACTTTGTAATAAAAATTATAATATTTCTTTAAATATTGGTGGGGAGTATTTGTTTCATGGCAGTCATTCTAATTTGTATTTATTTAGTAAGGCATTATTGTTGTTCTTACAAATCTGTTGTTTTAAGTCTTTTGTTTAAAATCAAGTTATGTTTATTGTTTGCTGACCATAGAATTGTGATGTATTTGTAATGGTACAGGTAACATTAAAGACTTGAACAAGAAAGAACATGTTACTCTATATCTATAATTTTCTGAGTATCACCAAGAATGGCTGCAATTGGAACTTACTGTATTTTACATATGGAACTTTTAACACCAACAACTCTCTTAACAGGATGAACAACACAGATGATACCACAGTACTCAACTTTTTTGATGAAATGGAAGTTCATCCTATACTAATATCTGTTGAAGAAGACTTAAGTCCTACTTTAAACACAATAGTTGAAACTATTAGTGAGAAAATTGGCAAGCCACGCAACTATGGTAAGTTCTTATTAATAGTTTCTTATTGAAACACTGTGTGTCTGTTTTATAATGATTTGTATTACTCATTTCACAGCTTAAAGATGACATATTTTGTCTTGGAAGTTACAGTACACGGTTTATAAGCATTAGTAAATCAAGAATGTATACTATGGAGGAAAAGGAAAAAAACAAGAGTAGAGTAATTACAGTGCACTTGGGCACATTAATCAGTCATTATTCCCGCACTCCATATATGAACAGAGTAGAAAGAACACCAGATATGTGGCATACTGAGAAATGATGTCTGGTATTCACTTTACAGTGGTTTGCTGAATATAGCTGTAGATAAAGATACTCAACTCCCCAATGACAGTACCTGCAGAAAAGATGATGTTAGATTTATATCATTCACTGGTAGATTAAACAAATTTTTCCTCATAGTAGCAGAATACAAGCAAGCAAAAACTGCACATTGAAAGCAGGTCCATTAGATTTACTTTGAAAGGCTAGCTGAAAACGTGGGGACAAAAAGTTGTCAGTCAAAAACTGATGCAATAAAATTAACAGGCAGTGCAGACTTCAGAACTTGACATCCATTTTGCCAAATCATCTTTTAGAAACATAAAAAAATCATTATATTACTAAAAAGTAATAACTATTCCTGGTATGGTGGTTTTAAAATCTTGTGTTGACCAGGTAATGCCATCATTTAGTTAACTTCATAATCAGATGATGAATCCATGTGTATTTTCCTGGAAGACTGAAGTATGTTGCAGCAATACCAATACAGAAAAGTGGAGATAAGCAACTGAACTTCTAACATTTTGATGACTTCGTCTGTCAAAAGAAACAGTGTGGTGGTTATTAAATCAAATTAATGATAGATTAGAATTTCCTACTGATTGGAATAACCCTGTTTCTCCGATAAACAGATTTTTGATTACTTTAAGGGCATATGCAACAGGTGCATTCAACATCCTTATTGGGGACAACAGTAATATACATCGTACAGCAGCACAATGAATCATCAGTGATGTATCAGACATCATAGCATCACTGTCTCCTCGTTTTATAAAATTTCCCACAAGAGAAGAAGTGCACTCTGTGATGTATGGTTTTAGCCAATTGGACCGATTTCCTGGCGTTCTTGGTACCTTGGATTGTACCCATATAAGAATTCAGTCTCCTGGAGGACATAAGGCTGAACTTTTCCGCAATAGGAAATCATATTTTTCCTTTAACTGTCAAACGATTAGTGATCACAATTTGTTAATAAGAGATATTGTTGCTCGATGGCCGGGCTCTGTGCACGACAGTACCATATTTCTCAACTGCGCTCACAGAGCTCAATTTGAAAATGGAGAAATACCACAAGGTCACTTATTGGGAGATAGTGGTTATGCATGTAAATCCTACTTATTAACTCCACTTTTAAATCCACAAAATGAAGCAGAGCATCGATATAACAGGTCTCATATTAAAACTAGAAACACTGTTGAGAGAAAATACGGTATGTGGAAGAGAAGATTTCCCATATTATCTGTAGGAATAAGATGTAATCCACAGGAAGCAATGTCAATCATTGTGGGTACGGCTGTCTTGCATAATATTGCGAGGAGTACAAGCAGTGAAGAACCAACAGAAGATCCTGAAATTTCTCGACTTTTAAATCAGTTACGTGATGAGAGAGGCCCCAACATTGAAGACAACGAACGAGTGCTATCTGGACAGCAGATGTATCGTAATGATACATTACCTGGAAGAGCAGTTTGCCGTGCTATAATTAATGAACATTTCCGATAATGTAACAGACATTGTTCGTAATGAAAAATTATGATTATAGTTATGGGATTTCGCCGTATTTTCAATTTTTCAGATTATTTCAGCATGTAATCTATTTTGTTTCTGCTGTCTAGCGAACATGAAAGTACTCACTGAACTGGGTGTGTGATGCGAAATTTGAGGTTTTGTTGTGCCAGGGACAGGATGTGCTGCCTACAGACAATTACCCAGCTGCTGCTTTTCTGAGATATTTTTTTAGTGTGGAACTGTTGCTAATTCATTATTAAAGATATATTTCTTGCATCACATTTGTTGTGAAAGCAATGCAGTACTCTGTTATTGATATACATGTTCAGTTTCTGGGTATGTACTTAAATTTGAGAACAAATGACTCCATTACGTTTAGAGAGAGTGAGAGTAAAAGCGAATGGAATAAAATATAATGGATATTTCTGTATTATGTTCACTATAGATCCTAAACATCTCTTAAATTTTCTACTGTAACAACAAATATGTGAATGTCCAACAGTTTTGCAATATTAAAAGAGCACATTCTTTATTATTAGAACCTTTCAGTTTAGAGATTATTTTACTGCACTTCTGCTCAGTATTAATGCAGTCTTATCACCTAGATTAGCTTAAAATTGTGAATATGCAGTATATACATGGGCACAAAATAAATAATCATTTGTGTAAAAACATAAAAAATGTCAGATTGGGATTGTTTATTTGTTAAATTGTTTCCATATTAATCACTACTCTTTATTTACAATATGATTTTTTTAAACACAAGTGTGTGTGGCCATAAGGTTGTGCAAAGAATTGAATTACATTGTTAATTCTAGTCGGTCATGCGTGTAGCAGCACTTTACACAATATTATGCATAACTGTATGGCATTAAAAAAAATACATGAAATTGAAGACAAATTTGTGTTTAGAAATTGCCACCAAAAACAATTTATCATTGCTACAAAAGGCAATGGAATTTTGTCAGCAATGTCTAATACTTTGGGGATCAGTGCAAGAGCAATAATTAGTTAAGGAGTGTGCTACTTTGGAAGATATGAAAGCAGAACCGTAATGCTGTGGGTTGACGGTACGAAGTGTCATACTTTAAGTTAGTACTGAGGGAAACTCTGTCCCTCACTCTGTCACTGATATTGATGCAGTTTTTTCACATATTTAATGCTCACCTGCAGAGAAGGGAATGCCTCGTGATTGCATAGTGACACAGAAAAATGCCTCACTACAAGTACAGTTGTGGCAGAAGTTATGGGTTGCCATCATAAACATTAGCAGGTGCAGAGTATTGCTAAGAAAGCCACACATGCTATGATTACTATAGCAGAAAACAGTGACCCATCATAGGAATGCATTTCTGAAAATATCTTGCTACAAATTTTGTTGTGATAAAAGTTATGGGCTGACATTGTAAACATTAACAGGTGCAGAGTATTGCTAGACAAGCCACACAATGCTAATCTCACTACTGTCCATATTAGCAATGTATTATTCAATAAGGCCTCTCTACAAATACTACACTCCTGGAAATGGAAAAAAGAACACATTGACACCGGTGTGTCAGACCCACCATACTTGCTCCGGACACTGCGAGAGGGCTGTACAAGCAATGATCACACGCACGGCACAGCGGACACACCAGGAACCGCGGTGTTGGCCGTCGAATGGCGCTAGCTGCACAGCATTTGTGCACCGCCGCCGTCAGTGTCAGCCAGTTTGCCGTGGCATACGGAGCTCCATCGCAGTCTTTAACACTGGTAGCATGCCGCGACAGCGTGGACGTGAACCGTATGTGCAGTTGACGGACTTTGAGCGAGGGCGTATAGTGGGCATGCAGGAAGCCGGGTGGACGTACCGCCGAATTGCTCAACATGTGGGGCGTGAGGTCTCCACAGTACATCGATGTTGTCGCCAGTGGTCGGCGGAAGGTGCACGTGCCCGTTGACCTGGGACCGGACCGCAGCGACGCACGGATGCACGCCAAGACCGTAGGATCCTACGCAGTGCCGTAGGGGACCGCACCGCCACTTCCCAGCAAATTAGGGACACTGTTGCTCCTGGGGTATCGGCGAGGACCATTCGCAACCGTCTCCATGAAGCTGGGCTATGGTCCCGCACACCGTTAGGCCGTCTTCCGCTCACGCCCCAACATCGTGCAGCCCGCCTCCAGTGGTGTCGCGACAGGCGTGAATGGAGGGACGAATGGAGATGTGTCATCTTCAGCGATGAGAGTCGCTTCTGCCTTGGTGCCAATGATGGTCGTATGCGTGTTTGGCGCCGTGCAGGTGAGCACCACAATTAGGACTGCATACGACCGAGGCACACAGGGCCAACACCCGGCATCATGGTGTGGGGAGCGATCTCCTACACTGGCCGTACACCACTGGTGATCGTCGAGGGGACACTGAATAGTGCACGGTACATCCAAACCGTCATCGAACCCATCGTTCTACCATTCCTAGACCGGCAAGGGAACTTGCTGTTCCAACAGGACAATGCACGTCCGCATGTATCCCGTGCCACCCAACGTGCTCTAGAAGGTGTAAGTCAATTACCCTGGCCAGCAAGATCTCCGGATCTGTCCCCCATTGAGCATGTTTGGGACTGGATGAAGCGTCGTCTCACGCGGTCTGCACGTCCAGCACGAACGCTGGTCCAACTGAGGCGCCAGGTGGAAATGGCATGGCAAGCCGTTCCAGCATCCAGCATCTCTACGATCGTCTCCATAGGAGAATAGCAGCCTGCATTGCTGCGAAAGGTGGATATACACTGTACTAGTGCCGACATTGTGCATGCTCTGTTGCCTGTGTCTATGTGCCTGTGGTTCTGTCAGTGTGATCATGTGATGTATCTGACCCCAGGAATGTGTCAATAAAGTTTCCCCTTCCTGGGACAATGAATTCACGGTGTTCTTATTTCAATTTCCAGGAGTGTATTATGATAAATGTTACAGGTTTCCACCAAACACATTACCAAGTGGTGTGTCTAGGAAAGCCACATATGCTATGCTTACTTTTGCAGAAAAGAGAACCCACCACAGCAATGTATTTCTCAACAAGCCTCACTTCAAATTGTATTGTCATAAAAGATATAGGTTCCCATTATAAACATTACCATGTGCAGAGTATTGCACAAAAAAAGCCACACACAAAATTATGATTTGGAGCACTTTCCCTCATAATTTAATATGTTAGGATATTGTGGTACAAACAATGCAAAGCAAGATAACATTGGGCCTCATGTATATAACTGTTACAGTACATATGTTCATTGCAAAGTTAGAGTAACAAGAATGCTTTATTACTATTATTTTGTTTCATTAACAGTCTACCTCATTGTTCAGTCATTTAAGTAGAAATTGGCACCTGACGTTATGGCTGCAGGCCTGCAACTGACATGTAGCTTACTTGTGTAAACTGCAGTGTTGCTAATCTGTTTTTATATATGAAGTAATTCTAATTTTAAGTGATTGGATCAAACTTAGTCCAGACCAAATAAGATGTAAGCAGATATTAGACAGACACCAACTAGGATAGAAGCAGTATCACTAACAGGACAAACACAGAGAAACAATTTGAACTGTGAGACAACTTTAATACATGAGACAAAATACAACGTAGCACAAAAAATTAAAAAAATTCACTGTCACAGGAATAAAAAAAGTCACATGTCACTGGCATTTTTCTTCTTCCAGTACTTAAGTTTTTCTTTCAGGGCCAGTAGCTTTAAATTTTTTATCCTCAGCTCCTGTTGGTGCTCTGCCTTCATCATGAGTAATTGGGCCTCCAGTAATTCCACTCTCTTCTTGCACACATTGTCAATCACTGTTCCCGAAGCTGATGGCCTTGGTTTTGCAGGCATCCTGCGACGATGCCAGGTATTTTTTGACGTGCAAATGTTTTCATTGGGTTGATCAGGAGACTGTGAAACAGATTGCAGCTGGGTGACATCCACCAGAACATTATTTGGTGTCTCTTTACTTAGTATTACGACAGGTGTGTGGGAAATCCTAGGTTGTGTGCACTCTGCTAACTCGACAATTGAAGCAGGTGGTGTGTTCTCACTGCACTGCTCTCCATGTTGACAACATCCACAATCATGCTAAACTGTGCATCAGAATCATATGCATTTGTTAACGGTTTCATTGAGGAACCAAAAATTTCTAATAGTTTAGCCCGATCATGGATTGTGGTTTTTTTGGGTAGGCTTCCCCCCACCTGTTTTATACACTTCTACCTTTTCTTCTGCAAGGTCTTTTCGAAGTCTTCTTTTCATATTTTCATAACAGGTTTTCAGCCTGTCACAGGATCTTTTTGTCACACCTGAAATTAAATAAATGAAGTTTGTAGTACCATAAATTAATTCTCATATTATTTACATTCATAAGTCCATTTTGCATTCTGAGGCTCTTAACTTATAACTGCAATAAAAATCTAAGATCTGTATATTGCTTTTGATTACATATCAGTTCATTAAAAAGAAAGTGGTATAAGCATATATGAAGAATATGGCACAGGGCTTAAGTGAGAAACGTATGTTCACAATTTTCAACACAAAAGCTTCCGTTAGTCACATAATATTTAGTTAACAGTAACACGGCATTGGATTTAAATTTAAAACTAACAAAACAATTCCACCCGTAAATGTACATAGTCCTATCATGTATTTCAGTGGTACACCAATCACAGTTTCAAATTTCAAACTAAAAGCCAGTGTGTGCCATATCCTACGCTTACGATGAACCTAGAAAAGTTATTCATTTATGAGTAAACTTAGCAGGAGTAGAATTAAATTGCGCCTCCACATGGGACCACATTGCCTGTTTTTCTTTTAAGCTGCAGCCGTTGGTTTTCTTATTTTCAAGAACGGAACCATTTGCACCCACCAGTTCAAGAAGTACATCTATCTCGTACTTCGAGAAATTTGGTGTTCTTCTTTTATTCTCCATTATTCTCCAAAAAAGAAACCAACAGATCAGAAATAGGTACCGAGGTACGTAAACACACTTCTGCTTGTCGACTGAAAAAACAGCAAAAATAGAACGTGGCACCAGCGATTATCTGTGCAATTTCATGTTTACTAACATCTTTGCGTTGCCAGGGCACGTTCCATTGCAATGTAGAGAGTTTACCGCGGTCAAATGCACAGTTGGCTGACGACGGTTTGCTGACCAGCAATTAACGTTGGTGCACTGCAGAAACATTTTAAATGCGATTTACTTTTAACCATGATCGCGGGACCTTGGTTATCATGCTTTTTGACCGGGGTTGGTGCACTCGGCCATTAAAGTGTGAGTGTGGATCTGGGTTATATTGGCTTATTCCCCCAAACCACCTTCCAGTTCTTTATGAGATGACTTACTTGGAATTTGCAGCCACTCTTCTTTACTGAATACCCAGCTGCTGGAAACCCTCTTGACTTCTTCTCTGTCAAATAATGCTGGGTACGGGAATTTTTAGACTCTTTCTACTTATGAAATAAGTAGACATACAAACTTGACTTTTTGTCAACTAACAATGTATTTGACCTTCATACACAATAAAAATTTCATTTTCCACATGAATATGTAACTTCCTGCAAGTCTCTCATACAGTCAGACGTTACAAACAAATAGCATTACAGTGAAAACAAAGTTGGGTTGGATACCATGACCTTTATTAACATGAATCATAAAATGAGTATTGCCTCTAACAAGGTTGCATCAAGAGTCTACAGGAGTACTTTTCCACCTGCTATTGTTTTAATAACAATAGTCAATGACACAATAATCATAGAGCTGCATATAAACATGGTTTTTCCTTACACACTCTCTTAAACATCTATGGATGGCCCAACAGGTACTTGTCGGTGCCGTCTGACTGCCGCATCTACATTCTTCCCACGACTGATTTTAAACCTGCACACACAAACATGTGACATGCAATAGGTAGGAGTCTACCATCCCACACCCATATCCAGACTATCGTGTGTTCGAGATAGTGGAAGGGTGAGTTGTTCTATAATTTACACAGAAATTCTCAAATCACTACAACCTCTAATGATAGATTAATCTGTCTCCTTCACAGAATCTCAATTTTTTGACAAATATATGACAACAATATACTAGACTGTCTGTCTGAGAACAGCCCATAACAACAGCTCAGTTTATCACCTGAAAAGGTGTCCCCACTGAGAAGGTAACATATGATCTCACAAATTCAATTTGAGTAGAACTAAACAGTGAAAATTACTCTGATGGCATTCTCTGTTGTGTTGTCATGGCCTTTGATTGTGTAAATCATAATAATTTACTAGAGAATCTAAAATGATATGACATTTAAAGATCTTCCCTTTGCATGTATGGAATCATAATTTCGCAATAGAAAACAGAGGGTCACATTATCAAATGAAACTACAGGAATGAGATAAAAAAATGGAAAACACTGAATGAAATAATGACAATATTATGAAATGACAGATTGCTATTAACATAGAGGAGATGAGTCACAGACAGACACAACCAAAAGATTGCTATACATTTGAGCTTTCAACAGAAAGGACTTCTTCTAAAGTAGAAAACATACACACAAACACATACCAGTTGCCAGACTTTGGTCATGTGTGTGTGAGTTGTGTTTGCATTAATGTGTGTTTGTTTTTGTGAGTGGGTGGATGTTTTTCCTACTGTAGAAGAACGCCTTTTGGCCAAAAGCTCAAATATATAGCACACTTTTGGTTGTGCCTGTCTGTGTCTCAACATCTTCTCTATATGGTGAGTAGCAATGTGCTCCAAGGTTTGGTGCTAGGACCAGTCTAGTTCTTGGTCTCTATATATGATCTATCTGTGACATTGGAAGACTCTTCAAAAATTGTTTGCTGATGACACAAGGATGTTTATAAAGGGCCCAAACACATCCATATAAGATGCAGGCAGGAGAATAAAAGAAAAAGCCTATAACTTGATGAGAACAACAGCTTAGTCCTTAATCTTATAAAAACTCATATCACACAATCCAAAACAAATCAAAATTAATTAAAACTACCAGAGGTAGAGATCATTGGGTACACGCTGGGTGATGCTACACGTGTAAAATTCCTGGATATCCAGATGGACAATAAAGTGGCTCTAGCATGTGGATAAGTTAACCAAAAATCTCAGTTCTGCCTGTTTTGCACTCTGAAACCTCTCTCACTGTGTTGACTTGAGACAGGGTTGTTAGCATACTCCACATGCTTCACTCAGTTCTGTCCTAAGGCATAATCTTCAGGGGCACTGGAGCTATTTCTTTCTAGAGAGATATACAATGAGAGTATTCCATTAAGTGATCATGTAAATTATTAAGTTCAACCAACACTGTTTCATTTACAAATGGTTTCTTTACAGGATATGAAATGAACAGTAACAGTAACAGAAGAAATTAGAAAGACTTCTTTAGAAAATCAGTGCCATTTACTTTACATTTTTCCTTTTATTGCAACACTTCCTCTAACAGGAAAAGTTAATCAAATAAACAAACAAAGATATACTGTTCGATTTTCTGCATGACAGTCTCTGCACATAGCACATTAAATCACACTCATTCGATATGCTAGTTTTAATGCACTGGCATCATCAATATAAAGTGTTGGAAATGGTTCTGGCATTTCATCTAATACACTTAGTATGTGACTCAACCAAATTAATTCTTTGACTCACCATATAGTGGAATTGCTGAGTGGCAGATAGGCACAACAAAAAGACTGCCGCAAATAAAACTTTCAGCCGGTAAGGCCTTTGTCAAAAATAGATGACACACACACAAAACACACACACACACAAAACACACACACACACACACACACACAGGACTGCAATCTTGGACAACTGTGTGGCTACTGTTGCCTGAGACTGAAGTGGTTTATGTCTGTCATCTATTTTTTACGAAGGCCTTACTGGTCAAAACCTTTATTTGTGACAGTCTTTTTGTTGTGCCTGTCTGCAACTTAACATCTCAATTATATTGAGAGTAGCAACTTTCCTTTTCATAATATTGTTACATTCCGTACTGAATTTTCCATTGTTTAATTCTTTGACTCCTTCATTTGCTGAAATAATATCTGCTTCAGTTGTAGGTGTATCCACTGCCTTCTGCAACTGACTTGCCCATGGTGCTGGTTGTTGAACACTTCGTGCACTTGTCCCCAGCGAAATCATCATCACTGTCAATTCTCAAATCTTTTGCTCTATCATAAATAATTCCACTATTTAACATGCCATTCAGATCCCAGGATATGTGTTTCACTGAGTTCCAGTCCCCAGCAGTTGGTTTTCCCATGCTTGAGCAGCTTTATTCACCAGAAGAGTTATGTCTGAATGATTTGCTGTTGAAAGATATAGAGGACATCCAAATACCTCACGAGAGGTGATAGAAGATAAAATTGCTTCATTTTGATCTCTCTCTTCACATTCAATTGGAGTTGATATCATATTGGAATGCTTTACAATATTTGTTTCCTGATTTTTCTTGACTTATCATAATCATTCCAACTATGTTTTGCTTTGTTTTATAGTAAGGGTACCTGTTGCTGTCTCAAATTCATGTTGTCAAGTGTTCCTTGTCACTGCCTACAATTAGTCCATTTAAACATAAATTGTTACATAGAGACTATTTTCATTGCATCTGTGATAAAACAAATAAAGAAATGCAACATTGTCTTGAAAGATAACTGTATTCATGACTTTCCTAAAACACTTGTTCCTGCAGCATGATGCTCGCTTGAATCCATAGAGACTCCTTTTCAAGAGACTTGCTTGATCTGTTATTATTTCCAAAAGATTCTGGTTGCTTCATATACACTTTATCTTCAATTATTCCATTAAAAGAGGCTGTCTTCAAATTAGTTGTTTTACCAGCTTC
Organism: Schistocerca cancellata; assembly: GCF_023864275.1. Taxonomy (NCBI): domain Eukaryota; kingdom Metazoa; phylum Arthropoda; class Insecta; order Orthoptera; family Acrididae; genus Schistocerca; species Schistocerca cancellata. The sequence goes on from NC_064626.1 coordinate 205,055,030, forward strand.
TTCTTAGCATCAGTTGCCACTAGGAAAGTTTGAATGGTGTCATAACATGCAACAGGACTAAATACATCTCCATAATCAATTCCAGCTTTCTGAATGTCCCTTAACCAATCAATTGGGCTTTGAAGCAAGTAATTCCATCACCTGCACCTTTTCAGTGAATAACCCAGTGATTCTACAATAGGAGGGTGGTTTGAAAAGTTCTCGGAATCACCATGAGAAGTCAGCACTAGTGCAACAAGTTGTTCACTGGACACATGCCATGTCAGTTCTCTTGGAAGAGAGCTGTGGCAGTGATATGGCTCTGTTGTTGTTACCGCATAGTGATTTGCAAAGCTGGAAAAAATCAAGATTCGAACAGTGATTAAGTACTTCATGAAGAAAGGTATGAAGGCAAAGGACATTCATGCTTATTTCCAGAATACACTGGGGAACTCCGCTCCTTCATATTCAACTGTTACCAAGTGAACAAATAAATTTAAATTTGGTCGAGAGAGCTTAGATGATGATCTGGTCAGCCAAGATGCGTCACTACTCCAGAAAACATCGCTAAAGTGCACAAAATGGTCATGGAGGATCGCCAACTGAAAGTGCATGAAATTGCTCTCAGTTGTCAGATGTCATCTGAAAGGATATATCACATTTTAACTGAAGAATTAGAAATGAAAAAATTATCTGCAAGATGGGTGCCGTGACTCTTGACGCTGGATCAAAAACGCAAGCTCAGCTGCCGAATTGCAAATCTTTTCAGTTTTCATTTGACACCACATTGGGTGACTTACATGTCGATGATGATGAAATGATGATGAGGACAACACACCTAATCCCTGAGCAGAAAAAATATCTGACCCAGCTAGGAATCGAATCCAGGCCCGCTTCATGTCAGTTAGATGTGCTGACCACTCTGCTAAGGAGGTAGACATTAGGTTACTGTTAAACACTGACTCTTTTTACTATGAAAGTGTTTCAGTCAAAATTATAAAACTCTGTGCTGATGTAATAGCACTCATGTTGAGTTACCATTGTAATCAGTAAATAAGTCAAGGTGTATTTCCTGAACAACACAATATTAAGCCACTCTTTTGACCATAACATTTTAACAACTGCATAGTTTCACTGTCATATAGGTCCCTTCACAGAGAAAGGAGTGTATAATATCGCAAACTGTTTTAGTAGAAATAAGCAAGAAAAATTACATTCTCATTGTTTTCTGTGACACTGCCAAAGTCTTCCACAAAAGGGTTTGCCCAACTCCTATGTCTGGCCCACACAGATGACACATCAAAGCCATTGGAGGACCCATAATCAAAAACTGTAATTTTTGCTACTGATACAAGAATAATGACAATTTATCAGAATATTTGGACTCATGGATGCAAACCGTGGTTAACACTAATGTTCCTGTTTCACAGCTTTTAGCATTTGCGGTATATAGACAGCATATTGAATATAAAGACAGCATACTGGGTTCTACTGAATCAGTGAAGTCACATAAACAATTTTTATGAGGAAGTGACATATAGAGCAGATGGTATCTGAACATAACCTGATCAATTCTTTGTTGAATAGTTTCTTCAGTGATCTTGTTAATTGTATCCAACAATATTTTCTATAAATAATTTCTGCATATGGCATTTGGTAGTACTGCAATCTTTGATACAATTTCCACTTCTTTTACACCCAAGTCTCATACCTTTTACTATGACTATAGGCCATCTGTCACTGCTGAGAATTTGATTTATGTACCTTAGAGGAAACAAAAATTCAGGAAGTTAATTAAGCCTATATGAATGCATAAAGTCTATATGAATGCATAACTTGTCAGAGAAACTCAAATCCATGTGCTATCTTCTAAGAACATTAAAATCTACTGAATCAAAAGAACAATACTCCAGGCATACTATGCATAGATCCATTCTTTGCTCCAATATGAGATCATTTTCTGAGGCCACTCAACTCAGCATAATATGTGTTTAGAATGCAAAAAAAAGCTCTAAAAATAATTTGTGGCCTTAAAAAGATGGAGTCCTGTAAATTTCATGTTACTGGGATTGTTATCCTGAGTGTTCCATGCTTATTCCTTTATGAAACTATTTTGTTCACAAGGGACTACCTTATGAAAACAGGCAAACTACTACAGAACAAAAATGTGCACAAATTTTGTACCAGATGAAAATCAAACATACACCAAACATATTCCAGAACAACACCCTATCAGACAAGCATTATTAGGAATGGTGTCATAATACACAACAAGGCAAAGTTTGGTGGCTATGAAGGGGAGGCTTTTGTAACCACCCTGACCTAAACCTTCACCAGGCCCTGTCTCCCATCTACCTATCTCCTCTCTGCTCCCACTCCAGTACTTCAATGTCTATCCTGACAATGCACGTACAAGCCTTTTCCACTTCTCTACTTCTCTCTCTTTCCCTCTCTCCATAACTCCTTCCACAGCTTCCCAATACTGCATTTACTGCCCTATCCTTTCCACCAAGTCCCTGCACACTCTACCAGGTAACACTAACATCTTCCCCTACCCGTACCCTATTATCGGTCCTTCCCCCTGCCTCATGCCTCCTTCTTACCCCCATGACCCATCCCTGATCACTGCTCTGTCAGACACAGTGATTATGCTACACTGGGCCTATCTGTGACTTAATGCTTCCTGTGTATGGTGAGTAGCAACCTACGCTTTCAAAAGTGTTCTAATTCTTTCCTCGACTTTCCATTGTTATATTTTTAATCCAAGTTTTGTGCACTGACTGTCTTTCTTTACTGATGGCCCTCCATTGTCACCCATTCAATAAATGATTGTGCTGTGTGGGGGGTTTGGGGGGGAGGTAGTGATTATAAATTTCTGGAATATCTGTGTAATCCCAATTTATTATGAATGTCTCCCAACAGTACATCTACACATCTACATCTACACTTATAATCCGCAAGCCACCCAACGGTGTGTGGTGGAGGGCACTTTATGTGCTACTGTCATTACCTCCCTTTCCTGTTCCAGTCGCATATGGTTCACAGGAATAACGATTGCCAGAAAGCCTTTCTGCGTGCTCGAATCTCTTTAATTTTACATTCATGATCTCCTCATGAGGTATAAATAGGGGGAAGAAATATATTCGATATCTCATCCAGAAATGCACCCTCTCAAAACCTGGACATCAAGCTACACCGCGATGCAGAGCACCTCTCTTGCAGAGTCTGCCACTTGAGTTTGCTAAACATCTCCATAACGCTATCACGCTTACCAAATAACCCTGTGATGAAACGCGCTGCTCTTCTTTGGATCTTCTCTATCTCCTCTGTCAACCCAACCTGGTACAGATCCCACACTGATGAGCAACACTCAAGTATAGGTCAAACAAGTGTTTTGTAAGCCACCTCCTTTGTTGACGGACTACATTTTCTAAGGACTCTCCCAATGAATCTCAACCTCAAGATTAGTCTCCAGTCCAATAATTCATTAGTAACTGCTTTCATGCAGAATCTACAAACTAATGACACAGAAATGAAATTAATAATGATTTGTGCAGTGCCTTTGTTGGGAAATTCACAAATAAATATGTAAATTAAATGTAGAAAGAGGAAGTTTCATTTTCATCTTCTCTGTGGGATACTCCTTGAAGTTTATACTGAGTCACCTTATAGAATTATATCAAATTTTTCTTGTAAATAGAAGTTAATACAGTCTCAAGTTTGCTCACAGATATGCTGAATTTTGAGCTGGTGGATTTTTATGTATGGCTATCACAATAAAATCTCCTTGCAGTAAAAAACATCACTGTACAGCACAACAACACTCATCCATTGCACAATTTTGAAGCATTGAAACTCCATTTCATGCAAAATAGCTGGAAAAGAATAGAGCAATGATTATTTTCACAGTGAAGGCACATTATACACTCCTGGAAATTGAAATAAGAACACCATGACTTCATTGTCCCAGGAAGGGGAAACTTTATTGACACATTCCTGGGGTCAGATGCATCACATGATCACACTGACAGAACCACAGGCACATAGACACAGGCAACAGAGCACGCACAATGTCGGCACTAGTACAGTGTATATCCACCTTTCGCAGCAATGCAGGCTGCTATTCTCCCATGGAGACGATCGTAGAGATGCTGGATGTAGTCCTGTGGAACGGCTTGCCATGCCATTTCCACCTAGCGCCTCAGTTGGACCAGCGTTCGTGCTGGACGTGCAGACCGCGTGAGACGACGCTTCATCCAGTCCCAAACATGCTCAATGGGGGACACATCCGGAGATCTTGCTGGCCAGGGTAGTTGACTTACACCTTCTAGAGCACGTTGGGTGGCACGGGATACATGCGGACGTGCATTGTCCTGTTGGAACAGCAAGTTCCCTTGCCGGTCTAGGAATGGTAGAACGATGGGTTCGATGACGGTTTGGATGTACCGTGCACTATTCAGTGTCCCCTCGACGATCACCAGTGGTGTACGGCCAGTGTAGGAGATCGCTCCCCACACCATGATGCCGGGTGTTGGCCCTGTGTGCCTCGGTCGTATGCAGTCCTGATTGTGGCGCTCACCTGCACAACGCCAAACACGCATACGACCATCATTGGCACCAAGGCAGAAGCGACTCTCATCGCTGAAGACGACACATCTCCATTCGTCCCTCCATTCACGCCTGTCGCGACACCACTGGAGGCGGGCTGCACGATGTTGGGGCGTGAGCGGAAGACGGCCTAACGGTGTGCGGGACCGTAGCCCAGCTTCATGGAGACGGTTGCGAATGGTCCTCGCCAATACCCCAGGAGCAACAGTGTCCCTAATTTGCTGGGAAGTGGCGGTGCGGTCCCCTACGGCACTGAGTAGGATCCTACGGTCTTGGCGTGCATCCGTGCGTCGCTGCAGTCCGGTCCCAGGTTGACGGCACGTGCACCTTCCGCCGACCACTGGCGACAACATCGATGTACTGTGGAGACCTCACGCCCCACGTGTTGAGCAATTTGGCGGTACGTCCACCCGGCCTCCCGCATGCCCACTATACGCCCTCGCTCAAAGTCCGTCAACTGCACATACGGTTCACGTCCACGCTGTCGCGGCATGCTACCAGTGTTAAAGACTGCGATGGAGCTCCATATGCCACGGCAAACTGGCTGACACTGACGGCGGCGGTGCACAAATGCTGCGCAGCTAGCGCCATTCGACGGCCAACACCGCGGTTCCTGGTGTGTCCGCTGTGCCGTGCGTGTGATCATTGCTTGTACAGCCCTCTCGCAGTGTCTGGAGCAAGTATGGTGGGTCTGACACACCGGTGTCAATGTGTTCTTTTTTCCATTTCCAGGAGTGTATTTTCTCTTTGGAGATGACACAATATATCAGAATCAAAATCTATTCATTGATAGTTTTGTGTATTCCCTGATGTTCTCACTAAATGTCTGCAATTCTCTTCCATATGGTTACTCTGTAACCATTGAATTAATTTATTTTATTCCATATACCTCAAATATGTAAGGATACCTGTTTGCTAAGTCTTCACTTTTAAATCTACACATACACATCAAAACAAGAAACTGGTCACATGTTATCCCAGTCACACTCACTAATGTGCTCTTCCCACTTAGGTGTAGTATTCAACTTATACAACCTCTCCTACCAATAGCCTGAATGGAACTAGGTCCATGTCAGCCATTCTTACCATCATTTCCTTCCAAACATTAACTGCCCTAAAATTACCATTTTTACATAGCCAATCAACTGTTGACTACCCACCCACTACCACAATGAAATCTTTCTTGAAAAACACATTCACTGTGACCATATACCCTTTATTACTTTTTTGGGCCTGATATGAAGAGTGAACCTAGCAGTGGGCTTTTTTTCACAGGGTAATGTTTCCTGTAACTGACAGCTTATGTTAAAGCCCATGACTGCTACATAAGTGCATAAATAGTTCATTTATGGAACTATGCTGTTCATTATGGAATACCTCTAGAAAACAGGCAAACTACCACAGAACAAAAAGGTATACAAATTTTGTACCACAGTAAAATCAAATATACATGAAATATATTCCAAAACAATATCCTATCAGAGGAACATGATTAAAAATGGTGTCACGCTGCAGAATAAGATACGAGAGGAAATAAAAATTGCTGCTTATCCAGTGCTTACAATGAAACTGTTTCCATTCTGTGAAAGAATTTGCAAATATGTAAAATAAATGTTACTTTAAAATAAGATTGTAAGAATAGTTTCCTACTTTTAATTTGCCTATTTTTGCCGATATTATGTATTACCAAATCTTTTTTTTTTTTTCTTCTTTTCTTTTTAACCTGTCCCTTCACAGTTACTGATTAACATAGATTATAAGAATATTTTCCTTCTTACTTTCATTTCTTTTTAATTGACACTAAACATAATAGCATCCTCATTTTGACCTGTCCAGTGTCAACTGTGCAATTTGTGCTGTGTGATAAAACTGGACAAATAAAAATCAAATCCAATTATGTTTATAATCCAACCTTTGTGTGCTGCACATCTTCTGTTGCTTTACTAACACTGTTCTCTATTCTAGTTTTTCTCATTATTTTCCTACTTGATGCTCTATGCACTCCAACTTGACAGCTGGTGAATAGAATCTGTAAGATGAAACTGTTTGCTGGTACTCTGTGCTTCTCTATCAGCTGACAGTTCCCAGATCTTTTTTTAATTTTATTCTGCACATTCAGGAAATCTGGGAGAGGATCAGTAAGCACCCAGTGAGTTATATTTCAAAACTCTGACAACAATTATTTTTTAGATGTTCAATAAGCCATAGTATGTGGTGTTGCTACTCCTGTGCATCATCCCAAAAGAATACACCTTAGTGTAACAGATCAATGTTATCCTTTCAGTAATGTTGATTAATATTATTAATAGACATTCATCTTTCTGGATTGTTGGAAAACTTCCACATTTGCACTTACATTTTGAATGACTTAAGATATTTATGACAGTACTACAGGACTCAAATGACCCATACTTAACCTATATTATGGTGCTGTGACTGGGTATTATATTTTCTATATTTACATTTACATAGACTGACAAAAAAGAAATAAAATTACATAGAGGATTGACATTTACAATGTGGTGTCACCGCCAGACACCACACTTGCTAGGTGGTAGCCTTTAAATCGGCCGCAGTCCGCTAGTATACGACGGACCCGCGTGTCGCCACTGTCAGTGATGGCAGACCGAGCGCCGCCACATGGCAGGTCTAGAGACAGATCCTAGCACTCGCCCCAGTTGTACAGCCGACTCTGCTAGCGAAGCTACACTGACAAATACGCTCTCATTTGCCCAGACGATAGTTAGCATAGCCTTCAGCTACTTCATTTGCTACGACCTAGCAAGGCGCCATTTATCCTTTGCTATGTATCTAATGAAGCATGAACCATCAGACCGATGTACTCCAATTATGGATTAAAGTTAAGTATTACATCAACTACGTACTTTATTTAGTAGACTCATCTCCTTTAACTGTTCCAGACCTCACGCCATCCTGCGTGAGATTATAGCGTTCATTTCGGCCTCCTCAAGCAACACGGTGTTGGCTCTTCTGCCAACACTACATACAAATTTTAGATGTAAATTCTAATACTATTCATAGATTTGCTGTGCCTCTTAAGGTACAAGTGACTCAAAATACTCATTACAGTTCAGTGCCTGTATTATTAAGTGTGTACTTTATATTTGTTGAGATTGTAACATAGTAATAATTTTACTTTGCCTGCCTCTGGGTTTTTTATTCAAAATTTTGAAATTTAGAAAATGGCACTGATCAGGCAATCCATTGTTTTTTGGTTTACTTGTGCATAAAACGGTGATTGAGGCCTTTCTCAAGCAACCAGATTTCATCCTTTTCAAAGTGGTGTGTGTTGGGCTGGTGATTGGAGGCTGAAACTTATGTGTGGAAGCTTTTTAATGAAGTATTGTTGGATTTCATTGTTTTTCAAGATTCAACAGTATTTTGGAATACGTTTATTCTACATTTTTTGTTGTTCTATCACTTTATCACTAGTGGTGGTTGTTACATGTCCTTATCCAATCCTGTGTGTAACCATGCCTAGTTGCAATTGTAATATTTTCATCAATCTGTTAATCCACAGGTCAGTTTTGAATTGCATGTAGGCTGTAATTTTACTTAACATGCTTCCAAAAATTTGCAAACGGGGAACACAAATATATTTTCATGTGTAGACATAAGAATGTGGGTGCAGTTCAAAACTGCTTCATCATTTCTCTTTTGTTTGTTTGAATCCCATTATTTAAGCATTACCTGTATGATTTAAATAACTGAAAAAATCTACCCCTTTGTAGCAGATATCCTACAACCATTATCATTTCAGATTTATCCCATTGTGTACCTCATGTATTTTAAGTAGCATGTAAATGTCATTTTGTCCAACTTCCTGTATCTCTTTCTTTCATTTTTTATTATTATTTTATTATTCCTGAAACAGGAATATTTGTTTTGAGAATCTCAAACTGTGTACTCTATGTTATTAAAAACTTGAATAAACAATGTTAATGTTCCACAATAATACTGTGTACTCAAGTTTTTAATATGCCCATGTTCCTCCAAGAACTGACAGAATATTACTTAAATTTCCTGTGTTATGCTGCCTACTTTATGCTACTTATACTACTTTATGTAGTTTCATCTGTTGTAATTTTGTAAAATGTTTTGCACTTTGTTTGCGTTTTACTTGTTACGGTTATAGTTAACTTGTATTGCCTCTTTACAGCATATCACTTACATTTCCAGCTTGCCATTTTTTTTCCAATTTACTTGACCCATTGATTATTTTTGTCCAGGCCCAACAGAGGAAGAGCTTGAGATGCTTGCATGGAAAGCAGAACAAGAAAGAAAACAAAAGGAAGAAGAAGACTTGGAAAGAAGGAAAGAAGCAGAAAGAATAGCCCATGAAACACACATGCAAAAAATGGAGGAATGGGTAAGTTGATAGTTTTTTTTATATAATGCCAGCAGAATTTAACATAAAATGACCCAATACAGAAATCTAACTGATAAACATATACTAGTCCTCCACTCTAAGTTGTCAGATATCTTTTTTCAAGTGACAATTACAATTTTATTGAGAAAAATGAGAAAACAGTCTGATAAGTATTATAGTGAATACAACTATACTAGTAGGTGATTGAGAAGGAAAGGAAATTCAAGAATGTAGTCAGAAAGTACCCAACCCATTACAGAACCAATAGGAATGGAGAATGATTGACTAACTTGTATGGAAATTGCAATGTAACTCTTAAATCTTCAGCAATCAAACATTTCCCAGGAAAGCTAAGACTTGGCTGTATCATGACACTATGTTAGGGCAGTTTCAATTGGACAATGTAGCAGTTAGCAGGAAAAGCAACAAGGAAATACTCAACACGGAGATAATAACAGTAGTGTGAAAAGTATAAACTGCTATTCACCATACAGTAGGAATGTTGAGTTGCAGACAGATGCAAGAAAAAGACTGCTAAACAAGTAAGCTTTCAGCCAAAAGACATTATTATGAATTAAACAACATACACAGACACATTCATGCAAACACAACTCACACATGAGTGATCACTGTATCTGGCAGCCAGGGACACCATAATTATTGAGTGAATCAAAATAAAGATATCAGGAAACCTAATAAAGAGCAATAGGGTTTTCAGCTTGAATAATGCTTGGGGTTCAGTGTTCCGTTTATTAAAATCTCATGACCATCACATCTATCAAAGTTGAAAATGCTGAAGGGATTGGCATTTCATAGAGTATCACTGCCGTATCAGAACATCAAAGTGCACTGTGGACATCAGGAATTAAACTCAGCTATAAATAATGGCATGAGATCAACACTAGCTCACAGTCTGGGCGGAGTTTAGCCAGCAGTCTGGATGGAGTTCAGGCAGAATATACACATAATAGCAAAACTCGCAGCATCTGAAAGAAGAAAACAGCTGGCTTGGTTGTCGAAATATTGTGCAGAAAATAGAAATTACAACTTAGCTCAACACCCAGAAGCTCACTATTAATGTAACAGTATTGTTACATAGCTAAAACAAAGAATAATTATATTTTTTATAATTATACTGATACTACAAACTGAGGCAGTGCAGCTGTTAAAACATTGACCTAATGCTCGGGAAGATGGGGTTGCTCTGTCTGACTGTGCTGGTGTTTTTTGTGATTGCCCTAAATCACTTAGACAAATGAATCCTTAATAAAGGCCATGGCCAACCATCTGTCCTATCCTCATATTCCACCTATCATATCCTCATAAAGTATGTTATTTATTCCATGTTTTGTAATAGTAATAATAATAATAGTAATAATAATAATAATAATAATAGCTTTATTCAACATCAAATGGTACACTGCACATGTACAAAGAAACAGTAATGATTAAATTTATTTGTACAATACACAAGACACATTCTTCTGAATACGTCATTAATTTACAACAAAATTACAATAAGATGTTTACTGATTTTTATTCACATAATTTCACAAAGCATTTGTTGTTCTTCATATAAGTATGGTACTCTTCTAATGTGTAGAAAGGGTGTTTTACTAAAAATTTCTTAAGCTGATGTTCCAGTTTAGTTGTAGGAAGTTCCATGACTGCACTAGGCAGTGTATTAGCTAATTTTATACCTGCATACCGAGGCCTCTTTTTGTAAAGTGCTGTTCTGTGGCTGCCAATGTAAAATCTTTCTTTATTTCTAGAATTGTACTGGTGGAAATGTGGATAAGTGTTTGGGTGCAGTCTTTTCACAAGCGGCTTTTTTCTTTTTTTTAAAAAAAAAAAAAAAATACAACAACACCCAGAGGAATTGTTTCATAAGTGAAACAACGGCAACAGACTGCTATTTGTTGTTACTTACATTGCTGCTTTCTTTGATAATGATCAACAAGAACCAAATAATAGACTACATATGATAGAAGATGTTCTGATCGAGAGATGCCTCGCAGTGCATTCATAATTTAGTCTGGGCGCTAATGACCACAGTTGTGCGCCCTAAAAACACAAAAATTCTAAAAGCCATATTGCTTGTGATCCCCCGCATCATCCCCTATGCTTTGTCAAGGAGTGTAGGACCTCATAATCATAGTCTTGGGTTTATGGGGTTGAATCCAATTACTAAGTGATTTATTTGATGACCACACCACAAATCCTATCCCGAACTCAGGGTGGTAATGGGTGGAGCTCAAAACCTCTGCGAAAAATCAGCCGAAGGCATTGGAGACATCCTCAGGGGCCACAAGGACGTCATTTGCGACCGTCAAGCCAGAAACTGGTGAGTGGACCTTAGTGCCAGATAGCCAGCACAGGCTACCCCAGACAACAGAAGAAGGAGTAAATCTGTTGAAGGAGCTTGTGAAAGCAGCCCAGCTGGCTTTCTTGCTTTCTTTAATAACAACTTTAATAACACTGTGCACGTAATCATTTATAATTAATACAATTCGCCATCGTAGGGTGGCGTTTAAAGGTGCATAAAGCATGTCGATAAGCACATATAGTGTCATTACATGCTGCGGTCCACCAGGGGACCAGTTTGCGACGTGGAGAGGAAGTAGTATGAGGGATCGAATATTCAGCAGCAGTAAGAATGACTTCCATGAGGTGTGCGACCTGACTATCGCAGCTTGCGTAGTTTTGATCCTGAAATGTCGCCCTGGAAGAGAAGAGCCCCCAGTCTGCTTTGAAGACGTTTTAAATAGTTGATCATGGAGATGGGGTATGATGCAGGAGATGGATAACACAAGGGAAGTGGTTGCTCGAATACGTATCAGAAAGAGCGGACCACTCAAACCGATGTGCAAGTTGGGTAGTACATATGTTGTTGCTTGTTGTGGTCTTCAGTCCTGACACTGGTTTGATGCAGCTCTCCATGCTACTCTATCCTGTGCAAGTTTCTTCATCTCCCAGTACCTACTGCAGCCTACATCCTTCTGAATCTGCTTAGTGTATTCATCTCTTGATCTTCCTCTACGATTTTTACCCTCCATGCTTCCCTCCAGTACCAAATTAGTGATCCCTTGATGCCTCAGAACATGTTCTACCAACCGATCCCTTCTTCTAGTCGAGTTGTGCCACTAACTCCACTTCTCCCCAATTCTACTATTCAATACCTCCTCATTAGATATGTGATCTACCCATCTAATCTTCAGCATTCTTCTGTAGCACCACATTTTGAAAGCTTCTTTTCTCTTCTTGTCTAAACTATTTATCATCCATGTTTCACTTCAATACATGGCTACACTCCATACAAATACTTTCAGAAACGACTTCCTGACACTTAAATCAATACTTGATGTTAACAAATTTCTCTTCTTCAGAAATGCTTTCCTTACCATTGCCAGTCTACATTTTATATCCTCTCTACTTCGACCATCATAAGTTATTTTGCTCCCCAAATAGCAAAACTCCTTTACTACTTTAAGTGTCTCATGTCCTTATCTAATTCCCTCAGCATCACCTGATTTAATTCAACTATATTCCATTATCCTCATTTTGCTTTTGTTGATGTTCATCTTATACCCTCCTCTCAAGACACTGTCCATTCTGTTCAACTGTGCTTCCAGAGAGGTCTAAATAGGAATAGGTGTGAGTTGTGTCAGAAAGAAAAGTAGGGGCGCCACTATTGAGGCAGACAAGATTGAGGTGGTTGAAAAGGTCTGCTAATAGGAGGCCTCTCTGGCAGGATGCTGGAGAGCCCCAAAGGGGATGGTGGGCATTGAAGTCTCCAGTCAACAAAAATGGTGCAGGTAGCTGAGCAATAATTTGCCTCATGTCTGCCCTAGTAACGGCAGATGATGATGGAGTGTAAACACTACAAATACAAAATGTGAAAGTGGGGAGAGTAATTCGGACGGCAACTGCCTGCAGATTGGTGTGCAATGTGATAGGATCGTAGTAGACATCATCCCAGACTAGCAACATAACCCGTCCATGAGCTGGAATACCTGCCCCTGCCACAGGGGGTAGATCAAAACACACAGAGGTATAGTGTGCCAAGTCAATACGATCTCATGGGCATAGCTTTGTTTCCTGGAGAGCTACTACGAGCAGACAGTGCAAGCGTAGCAGCAACTTTAAGTCCTCTTGGTTGGAGCGAATGCCGCAAATATTCCAATGAAGAAGTGCCATCATGAGAAGAAAAAGAAAAAGTAAAAGCAAGAAGGGGTTACCTCGAAGGCCGCTGAGGGCCTGGCTTCAATCGAGCACTGCTGCCACTATTAATAGGCAGAGTGTCATCGTCCTTTTTTTTTTAATAGGTTCATCAGCCACCATGTTAAGGGTGAACGGCCAGATGTTCGGCTATCAGCGGTGCAGCCTGGCGAAATGGATGACGGTCCGGGCCGGCAACCACTGGGTGGCACAGGAGAAGACATGCGCCGTGGCGAAGAAGGAGAACTTTTCTTCCTATGAGCCTTCTTGGAAGGTCGTTTAATCGAAGTACTGGTTGATGGCTGGGAGTTCAGGGTACATAAGAAGTCTTCACAGGACGGTTCCTTCTTGAACGCCCGTGCATCTGACTTCTGGGTCTTAGTTTTGGCAGAAGCTGATGAAGCTGCTTGTGTCAAAGGGGGGGCCGGGAGGAAAAGGAGATGTTGACCGGGCGATCTTAGCACTGGCCGAATGGACAACCGTAACGCTAAAGGTCAGATGGCATGTCTGCGTCGATACCTCCCTGGTAGGCTGAGGAGAGGTGAGGACAGTATGGTATTTACCCGCTGGGAGCAGCGTGGGCTTCCTACTAGCAAAAAGCTTGCAAGCAGCTGAGGTGGACACTTTCTCTTTGACCCGAATTTCCTGTATACAGCGTTCATCCTTGTAGATGGGACAGTCGTTGGAGGACGCTGCATGGTCACTCTGACAGTTTTCATGCAACGAGGAGACGGAGGTAGAGTGTCACCCTCATGGGTGTCCCTGCCACAAGTGATGCATTTAGCTGCATTAGAACAAAACTGGCGGGTGTGGTTAAAACGCTGACATTGGTAGCAGCGGGTAGGTGTCGGGACATAGGGGCGAACAGACATAACCTCATAGCCCTCTTTGATATGCGACTGCAGCTGAACACTATCAAAGATCAAGAAAAGTGTCCAGGTTGGTACAAGGTCATGGTAGACCTTTTTCATGACCCTATGGACAGCTGTCACACCCTGCTCAGCGAGGAAAGACTGAATCTCCTCGTCAGTCAATCCGTCGAGGGAGCTAGTATAGACTACACCACGAGACGAATTCAAAGTTCGGTGGGCCTCCACCCGGACAGGGAACGTGTACAGGAGGGTGGCCCGAAGCAGTTTTAGTGCCTGTAAGGCGCTCTCAGTTTCCAACAACAAGGTACTGTTACGCATCTTGGTACAAGACTTGACAGGTCCGGCTATGGCATCTACGCCCTTCCGAATAATGAAAGGGTTGACAGATGAAAAATCCTTTCTGTCCTCAGATCTAGAAACTACAAGGAACTTTGGGGCAGGCGGTAGTACTTTTGTCCCTGGTGGCTGGTCAAGTTTCCATTTTTGGGCAGAAGTCGAGAGAAAAGAAGAAGAGAAATCCATTGCGGATGAATCCCCCATGATTGCCAGCATCTCCGATGGTGCGCTCCTTCTTTGTGGGGACCCTCTCAGAGGGCACTCTCACCATAGGTGAATGTTTACACCTCAGGTCACACCACCCGAGAAACGGACGGAGGGACCAATCGGCATGGTCAGAAGGGGTCAGCTCAGGCAATCACCCCTCCCCAGGCCTGGCCTTTACCAGGGGGTACGCACGGGCCCAACTTGTCTACCCAGGGCGGGGAATTATGCTTTATCCCATCACCGGCTATGCATGCGAACGTGTGGGTCAGCCTTCAGGCACACACAGGGAGGAAATTAAAATAGGAAGAAAAAAGGGAGAGATGGAGAGAAAGGGCAGACTGTCCAAACGCCGAGGCGGAGACCATAGGGTGGACAAGAAGGCAAGGTAGAAAGTAAGGAAAACAGTGGGAGTGGGAGAAGGACAAAAAAAGGAAACAAACAAAGGAAGGAAGAAACCAGAATAAGCGAAAAACCAAAATGAACACAAATGTAAGTCGTTGAACCGTCCGTCTCCGGATGCAGGCGAAAACTACCCCCTTGAGGGGGAGGGACTCCTTTTAGTCAACTCTTACGACAGGCAGGAATACCTCGGGCCTATTCTTACCCCGGACCCACAGGGGGATAGAATATATGTGTTTATAACAGTTAATACCTCTTTTTTTGGAAACAAGTTGTGACAAGATTCCCTATATTTTACTCCACAGATTATTCTCACACCCCTTTTTTGAAGAATGTGTAGCTTATCTAGATTAGCTTCGGTAGTCGCCCCCCAAATTTCAATACCATAGTTAAAGTGCGAGCAGAAAAGAGTATGGTATGCAGTCTTTAGGACTACAGTGTCTCTACAGAACTTGCTAATAGTACAGATTGCAAGTATATTTTTTGACAACTTAGTTGCTAGGGAGTCAATATGTGTGTCCCATTTCAGGTTGTTTTGGATTGTTACACCAAGGAATTTTACATTAGACTCTTCCTTTACCAATTTGTTGCCAATATATAATTTCATTTCATTATTCAAACTACTTTTGTTAAACTCCATCAAACATGTTTTACTGGTGCTTACATTTAAGTGGCTTCCATTAAAAAACTGAACAATTTCTTTTGTCACATTATTACACTTGGCCTCTAGTTCATTACATGATTCCTTTTTACACACAATGGACGTGTCATCACCATACAGAACAATTTTGGAATTTATAGTACAATATTTAATATCATTTACATAGTTCAAGAACAGAAGGGGGCCCAACACCGAGCCCTGGGGCACGCCATATTTTATGCAAGTGATCTCTGATTTGTAGACACCAATTTCCATTTTAAGTAGAACAAACTGTTTTCTATTGCTCATATAACACTTTATTAGCAGCACTTCTAATGCCCATGTTCCATAGTTTGTCTAACAGGATGCCAACATTCACACAATCAAAGGCTTTTTCCAGGTCTAGGTACACACCTGCCACATGCTCCTTGCTTTTGTAACCCCCTAACACCTCTTCAATTAGTTGAGCAGCTGCAGTGCTAGTTGATTTACCTTTTAGGAATCCATTTTGATTTTCAAACATCAGGCTGTGTTTGTTAAGAAATTTTTATAATCCTGTTGTATATAACTTTCTCAACTATTTTGGAAAAGGCAGGAAGGATTGAGACTGGGCTGTAGTTTTTAAATGTTGTTGCTGTCACCTTTCTTAAAAATGGGTGTTACCTGTGCTATTTTTAGTCTGTCTGGAAAGGTGTTTGATTCTGAAGCGGAGACGTGTTGTATCTCCGCTTACAGTCTCTCATGTGCAGTGAACCGGCTTTATCGCCGCGCCCACGCACTATGCTCAAGGGAGACAGAGGCTTTCTAGCAATAACGAGTAAAGCGGTTTCTGGACAGGACACATTTATTTTTACTACCGTTACAAAATGACAAATAATATACCTCGCTAATATCCGTCTGTTCAGGCGTGTTGCACTGGCGGCACGGCTCGGTCACCGATCCCGGAGGGTGTACACTCCAGTGACGAACCGTGGCGCGACCGCGTGGACCGAGCGAGGCAAAAGGCCGCGTCACAGAATGTTCTGCTCTTGGCGCGACCGGAGGCGCCGTAACGTCCGCGAAGAAGCGAAAGACAATTTAACGGCGACTGCGTTTACGACCGCGCATACGCGTTTACGGCGGAGTCGCGTTGACTCGACGCACGTGGTCCGCGGCGGAAAAACTGGGGAGACGTGTGTTGCGTCGCGTCGACTAGCTCGTACTGTCACTGCTTTGTTCCCGTGCGGTCCGGTGTGCGACGCACCGTTGCCGAAATTCTGCGTAACGGTACAGCTGCCCCTACTTGTGTCAGCAGTGCCGTAGTTCAGCCCTTCGTGCTTTGGAAGGTGCTGCCGCCACACAGATCCCCCCTTGGAGAGCGGAGCTCCGTAGCTGCGAAAACGCGGTGATCATTCAGTGGCGCGCGTGTGTTTAAATTTCGCGCGCTGCATGATGGCAGTGCGGCAGCTTTGGTGGGGGCCGGTCGGCGTCGGAAGGGCGGCGGGCCGTGACGTGGGCGTGTCCTCGCGCTGGTGGCTCGTGACAGTGGCAGCAGGCACTGGCAGCAACTGTGTGTAGCGATGCGCGTGAAGGTGCGCGTTGCAGGACATTGATGGAGACGTCTCAAAGGCGCTTGCGCGAGTGCGGTACCGTCGGAACTCGAACGCAGGTCCGGGAGCTGCTACGGACAGGCCGGGCGGTGTGGAGCGCGATGTCCGGAGCTCGACGGAGAAGTGAATGCGGTAAGCTGGCGCAGGTGCCGATCCGTCCTCAACGCCCGACGCGGCGGAGGCAACGACGCGAACGCGGGTCCAGGAGCTGTGACGAACGCAGGAGATGGTGTCCGGGGCTCGACTGGAGTTACCGGCCGAAGGCACTCACAGCTGGAGGTCGGGTCTCTACAGCGGACGGCGGCTCATGGGCGCCGAATTCTGACGGCGTTCGGCAGCTCGGGCGCGTGATTGCCGGTTTGGGTGTTGTGGCGCGCTGGTGACGCAGCACGGCCGTTTGAATCGGACGCGGCGGCCGGCGCGCGTGACGTAGTCCGCTGGCGGCTGTGGTGGGGGCGACCGGTGTGCCTGTGGTGGGCGCGGTCCGGGCGGCCGTACCAGCTGCCTGGGCGTGGTGGTGGGAGGCGCACGTGGCGGCGCGATGACAGCAGGCGGCAGCTGTGCATCACCGGCGGCTCCGGGTGCGGGTTCCGTCTGACCGCTGGCAGAGGGAGTGTCGTCCGTGAGCAGATCTTCTGCCGGGTCGAAAAAATGCGTGGCTGATGGAGCGGGCAAGACGTAGGCTGGTTTGACGCGGTCGACTGACACTGTCGACGGCTTTCCGTTGGATTCGAGGACCAGCGTTTTGTCTCCTCGGGCGATCACGCGGTGCGGTCCACTGTAGGGCGGTCGGAGAGGTGGCCGTACTGCGTCGGTACGCAACATGACGTGCATGCAGCGCTGCAGGTCGGCGTGGATGAATATCTTCCCGGTGCCGTGCCGCGTCGGTGCGTGCGCTCGGAGGCCGGCCATGTGACTGCGCAGACATTCTGCCAGAGTGGGTGCCACGGCGTCACGTGGGAGTCTTATATCTTCGACAAAATCGCCCGGGATTGTCAGAGATTGCCCATAAACGAGGTCGGCAGGTGACGCGCCGATCTCCTCCTTCGGCATGACTCGCAGGCCGAGCAGCACCAGTGGAAGCGCCTCTGGCCTGAGGTGTCGTGGCAGGTTAGAGCGGCTTTGAGAGTCCTGTGGAACCGTTCGACCATGCCATTCGACGCCGGATGGTAGCTGGTTGTCCTGTGTAACTGGGTGCCACACAGTCTGGCGACGTGCGTGAACAACGCGCAGTCAAACTGGCGGCCGTGATCAGTTGTCACGTGACTGGGACATCCGAAACGTGCCACCCAGGTGTCGACGAATGCGGTGGCGACGGTCTCGGCTGTGACGTCCGCGACGGGCGTTACTTCCGGCCAGCGAGTGAAGCGGTCCACCATAGTTAGGAGGTACCGCTTGCCTTGTGAGAGAGGAAGTGGGCCGACGAGGTCCACATGAACGTGCGCAAATCGGCGTGTCGCGTCCGGGAAGGTGCCCACGGGTGCGTGGGTGTGCCTCCCGACTTTGGCGCGCTGACATGCGGTGCAAGTGCGTGCCCATTCGCGACAGTCCTTCTGAAGCCCGGGCCAGACGAAACGCGCAGCCACGAGCGTCGCAGTGGTGTTGGTGCCGGGGTGTGACAGTCCGTGGACACGGTCGAAGGCACTGCACAGGAATTTCTCCAGGAGGAACAGTCGGTGCGTGCCGGTTGAGGTGTCACACCAAATCTTCCGTGCGGAGCCGGGGACAGGCACCAGCTCCAGTTGCAGGCCGCTGGAAGTGTTGTGACGGAAGCGTTGCATTTCTTCGTCACTCTCCTGTACCTGGGCCACGTCCTCAAAGTTCACAGGGGGTGAAATAACGGCACACGCTCGGGACAAACAATCGGCGACGATATTGTCTATCCCCGAAATGTGTCGAATGTCAGTCGTGAATTGCGACACGTATTCTAACTGCTGGAGTTGGCGCGGTGAACACTTAGTGTGGTTGTTCTCGAACGCGTGTGTAATGGGTTTGTGGTCGGTGAAAATGACGAATTGTCGGGCTTCTATGGACGGTCGGAAGTATTTCACCGCCGCGTACACCGCAAGCAACTCTCGGTCATAAGCGCTCCAAGCACGTTGCGAATCGGAAAGCTTTTTAGAGAAAAAACCGAGAGGCTGCCAACTCCCGCCGACGCGCTGTTGTAACGCCGCGCCGATGGCGGCCTGGCTGGCGTCCACGACTACCGCTAAGTCCGCGTCATGTACCGGGTGCGCAAGCAGCGTCGCTTCCACGAGATTCCTTTTTGAGTCCGTGAAGCTCTGCTCCATTGCGTCTGTCCAATTCACGAGGGTCTTTCCTTTTGCGGTAGGACCTTGTAACGCCTTAGTCAGTGGCTCTTGCACGGCTGCGGCGTTGGGCAGGTGTCGTCGATAAAAGTTCAACATGCCGAGGTAATGTCTTAATTCTTTGTGCCTCTGCGGACGCGGCATGTTCTGTATTGCCTTCACTTTCTCCGGTAGCGGTGTCGATCCGGTGGGCGTAATTAAATGGCCGAGGAACTCAATTTCCGTCACGCCGAACTCGCATTTAGCGGGGTTAATGACGATGTCGGCTTCACTCAGGCGCTGAAAGATGGTCATTAAGTGGCGGCGGTGGAGTTCGGGCGACTTGGAATACACCAAGATGTCGTCGAGGTACGCGAAGCAAAATGGCAAGCCTCGCAAGACGCCGTCCAGGAACCGCTGCCAAGTCTGGGCAGCATTCCGAAGACCGAAAGTCATAAACAGGCTTTCGAAAAGCCCAAAGGGCGTTACGATGGCTGTTTTTTCGATGTCTTCGGGCGCCACCGGAATTTGGGTGTATGCCTTTGCGCAGTCAATCTTGCTGAACACCGCGCAGCCCGCCAAGGCGTAGCTGAAGTCTTGAAGGTGTGGGACTGGGTATCGGTCCGGCACCGTTCGCGAATTAAGGGCGCGATAGTTCCCACACGGGCGCCACGAATTGTCTTTTTTGGGCACTAAATGCAACGCCGATGACCATGGGCTGCTCGATGGTCGCACGATGCCTTGCCGCAGCATGGCCTCGAACTCTGCCTTTGCTGCTGCGAGTCTGTCTGGCGCGAGTCGACGTGGGCGACACGATGTGGGGGGTCCGGGTGTGGTTATTATGTGGTGCACCGTCGAATGTTTGATGTCTCTCGGTGCACCGGCTGGGCGGGTGAGGTCGGGGAATTGCTCAAGAATGTCGGCGTACGGTCCGGGGCACTTCACGGGTTTAACGCTGTAGTATGCGGCCTGCCGGCGCTGTCCCGCTATCTTTAAATTAGTTGTGGCATCGATGAGCTGGCCGTTTGCGATGTCGGCTAGTAGCCCGTAGTGGCCGAGAAAGTCTGCGCCCAGGATCGGCTCATTGACGTCGGCCACGGTAAAAGTCCACGAGAACGTGCGCCGTAGGCCTAGGTCTATATTGCGGCTGTGTGTGTCGTAAGTTTTAATAGCGGAATTGTTCGCTGCTGTAAGGCAGAGTGCCTCGGCCCGCCTGCGGTCTCGTAACATAGAACGGGGGAATATCGAGAGGTCCGAACCCGTGTCGACGAGGTACCTCACGCCTGCCCCCTGTTCCGCAACAAACAGACGCTTTGAAATCATATTGCAGCCGGGTGCGCCTAGGTCCGGTCGCAGCTGGCGTTTGGGTGCGAGCAAGGAGTGCGGCACCTGGTTGCTTCGTTGCCGAAGCGGGCGTGGTACCAGCAGTAGCCGCTTTGTGCGTGCTGCGACGTCGGCGGGGTACCGTTGGAGCGGCTGTTGCTGCGTTGCCGGCTGCGCGAGCCGCGCCGCCTGTCACCCGGTCTGCTGCCGCTGTGGCGCGTGCTGCCCTCTTGCTGCGAGCGCGCCAACCGGTCGACTTGCGTCGAGAGAGCTGCCACCTGTGCGGTCAAGTGTTGCACTAGCTGGTGCAGGTCGGCATCCTGTTCGGGTGCGGGAGGCGCTGGCCGCCACAGAGGTGGGGGGACGGGGTCGTAAACTACCGCAGCCGCGGTGCTAGGCGCCGTTGTCAGCGCGTCGTGCACCCTGTCGGCCAAGTTAGCGACGGCGTCCAGCTGCATCTCCGTCTGTGCGGCTATCACTGCCTGCACCTGAGCTGGGAGGCTGCGCACCCAGATAGTGCGTAACAGTGAATCTGGCACCATGTCGGACTGCGCGAGGCTCCGCAAGTGGCGCAGGAACTGCGAGGGCCTCCGATCGCCGCATTCCTCTTGCCGCAGCAGTTGGTGCACTCGCTGTTCCTCTGACGACGAAATCCGCCGGATCAGCTCTTCCTTGAGCCGTTTGTAGCTTGACTGCGTCGGCGGGCCAGTGATTATATCGCGCACTTCGGCCGCATAGTTCTGGTCCAGCTGGCTCACTACGTGCCCAAATTTCGCCAGGTCGCAGGTCACGTGGTTGCTCATAAATACCGCCTCAACCTGGCTGAACCACATTACAGGGTCGCGCGGCCAAAATGGAGGCAGCCTGATCAATGCCCGCCCAGCGCTTGTCGGCATTCCGGCGGTCGTAGGAGGCGTCGGTGTGGCGGGGATTTGCGCGCCAACATTGTCCTGAGCTGTCTGTGGCTGCGCGGCGTCCGCGCGTGTAGTCCGTGCCTGTAGCTCACTCTCTAGCCTCGTGTTGCGTGCGAGCAGTTCTTCGACGGTCTTTCGCAACTCCTCTAGTGTCGCCATCTTAGTTCAGAGTCGAATCCTCGTACAAGGGGAAAGTACACAGTGAAAATAACACAAGGGAAACACACGGAAAAAAAATAACACTAAGCAGTCTGTGATCAAAATATACGCGCACAAAAAGAATACAAAAAAAAAGTTAGTTCAAAAAAAAAAAATTTTACTACAGAGCACTGTTCGGCGCGGGCGAATACGAGCAAGCCTACTCGCGGTTCCACGTCTCTCGTACCGGCGAACGTTCGTCACCACGTGTTTTTTTTTTTTTTTTTTTTTAGCCTCAGATCACGTCAGGGTCACCAGTGAAGCGGAGACGTGTTGTATCTCCGCTTACAGTCTCTCATGTGCAGTGAACCGGCTTTATCGCCACGCCCACGCACTATGCTCAAGGGAGAGAGAGGCTTTCTAGCAATAACGAGTAAAGCGGTTTCTGGACAGGACATATTTATTTTTACTACCGTTACAAAATGACAAATAATATACCTCGCTAATGTCCGTCTGTTCAGGCGCGTTGCACTGGCGGCACGGCTCGGTCACCGATCCCGGAGGGTGTACACTCCAGTGACGAACCGTGGCGCGACCGCGTGGACCGAGCGAGGCAAAAGGCCGCGTCACAGAATGTTCTGCTCTTGGCGCGACCGGAGGCGCCGTAACGTCCGCGAAGAAGCGAAAGACAATTTAACGGCGACTGCGTTTACGACCGCGCATACGCGTTTACGGCGGAGTCGCGTTGACTCGACGCACGTGGTCCGCGGCGGAAAAACTGGGGAGACGTGTGTTGCGTCGCGTCGACTAGCTCGTACTGTCACTGCTTTGTTCCCGTGCGGTCCGGTGTGCGACGCACCGTTGCCGAAATTCTGCGTAACGGTACAGCTGCCCCTACTTGTGTCAGCAGTGCCGTAGTTCAGCCCTTCGTGCTTTGGAAGGTGCTGCCGCCACAATTCTATTATATTGTTGACTGATACAGACTGAGGTACAGAGACATTTTGGCTGCAGGCTTTTAAAACACTAATATTTAGGCCATCATGCCCAGCTGAATTAGAGGGTTTTAGAGAGCTAATGATGCCCATTATTTCTGCACAGTTTGTGGGGGCTAGATATATACTATGGTCACATGTATTACCTTTAAAACTGTAGTGCATGTTTTTATGTTTGTCATTTATGGCTTCCCCCATGGAAGAAAAATATTTATTAAAAATATTTACAATTTCCAGTTGGTCTTTTATGAGCATGCCATTGTGGTTAATAGTAAAGTCCATACAGGATTTGTCATTGCAGGTTCTAAAACTGTTTATGACTGCCCAGATGCCAGCAGTTATGTTGTGTGAGTTTTGAAACTTATTTGCAACATAGTTGCTCCTGGCCTGTGTGAGTAAGTCCTTATACTGTGCTTTATATATTTTGAAGGCTTCCTTTAGCTCAGGAATCTCTCTATTATTCAGCATTGCACTGTGGAGTAGTTTTAATTTTTCCCTCGCTTCAGTGACATTACTACTTACCCAAATATTTTTGTTTATATTTTTTTGTTTGTTTCTTTTTTGTGATTACAACTGGGCATGTGATATCAAAGCAGTAATAGAAGTCAGCAGCAAAGCTATCATATGAAAGGCTATTATTTTCAAACCATTTTATCTGTGCTAGCATGCAGTTTAGTCTATTTATGTTGTTATTATACATTATTCTTTTAGTTACAAACTGTTGCTTTGTGGTGACAGTGGGGGCCTCAAGGAGCTCCAATTTAAGCTGTACTGCATGGTGATCTGAGATGGCTAGTTTTAAAAGTGATGCACTGTGGGATAGGTGGGTCATGTTTGTTATTATGTTGTCAAAACATGTTTTACTATTGCCAATTTCTCTAGTGGGTTCCCGAATGAGTGGGGTCAGGTTAAATTCATCACACAGCCGATGTAACTTTTTGGTGCTGACATCATTTGTTAATAAATCTATATTCATATCCCCTGTAACTATAATATTTACATGACCATTTGGCCCAGAAAATGTTGTGTCTATATATACAAGCAAGTCAGAAAGATTTACAAAAAAGGTATCTGTATTAGCTGCAGGTGGCCTGTAAACACCGATGACTGTCATGTTATCTCTACCCGATTTTAGGTTTATTGCAGCAAGTTCTGAGACTCCTCCCAAGCAGAAGGCACTCACATCAATAACATTAAAATTACTTTCATTTACAGTGAAAATTGCTACACCTCCCAGGGTCTTGTCTTTTCTACTGAAGGCTGTGCAGAATTTCATATGCAGAGGTTGACTAATGCTAATCAGAGCTTCATTGTACCAATGTTCAGTTATAACTAAATATCGGGTTTGTCAATCTGTGAAATTACATCTAGATCATTATGCTTATTTCTAAGACTACCAAGATTCTGGTGTACGATTTTAAGGCTGAGTTTTACCTGCTGGACCTTAGAGGATAATTTTGGACTAACAATGAGGCCAGCAGGCTTTACAAGTTTCCCTGGCTTGCCAGCAGTATGTCTTGCACCACTGATTTGCATTATTTTATGTATACATATTCTGTATCATCATGAGATGATCCTCGGATGAATAAAGATAAATAAATAAACATAGTCTCCAGCTCTTCAAGTTTATGGTTTACATCACTCACTGACAGATGTCACTTGTGTCAGAAGACGATGGCTTTTTCTGACAAGTATTCTTCACTTACTCCAGAAAGCAACTACTGCTGAGCATTTCTTTTTCGAGAGCATATAACAACCATTTTTGTGGCATGAAAAACAAAAAAAACTTAAATTAACTTCTTCCTCCTCTTTTTCTTTGTAGTTTAAAAAACATTTTACTTAATTTGTCATTTAATCTGGGTGCTGGGAAAAATATCTCCATTTCTATGGAACGAAAACATGCAGTTTTTGTATGGAATATGCCAATTCTGACAGTGAAAATGTACTCACAATATCATTACCATACATTAGGTGACTTCCACAGCTCTAATTTTAGAATACGGAAGACTATGTTATTGACAGCTGTGTGCAAGATTTCAATGCACTGTTCAGTGGCTGTCTAAAGGTGCCATACAAGCCATAACAGTATATAAAAGTAGTACTAGCATCATATCAGCTGTTGCTGATGCATTGTGTGATTGCCACCATGGTTTTGACAGACTTTGTTGTCATCGTCAGGTCTGTACCCAAGTGCATATACGTGGAACTCGTCTCATAACCTGAATTAAAATGTAATGTTTGAGATAAAAGTTTTAGTTTAGAATTTCAGAAAACTGAAGTGAAACTGTACATTTACAAAAATGAAATGTTGTGAAATGTGTTCATTTTAAGTTGGACCTCATTTTTCATAACAAAAAGACTGCTTAATGTGTGTAAATGTACAGTTCCTCTTCCATTTTTTGTAATATCAAACTAAAACTTTTATCTCCAATATTACATCTTAACCCACATTATGAGACATGTTCCATGTATATGCACTTTTGTGCAGACCTGTATATGACAGCAAAGTCTGTTGAAACTGGTTGTTTTAAATAAAGAAATATTTATGCAATCTTAGCTTTAGAAAGTTTTTAGTAAGTAAAACAGTTCACTCTTTCTGTCTTCTCAGAATGAGAAAATTTAGCAAAAAGATAATACTTTTTTATTAAGGAAAGCATCATTTAATCAGTGGCATTATATACAGCCATAAAGATAGCTTTTAAAACTCAAAATAATGAAATCATTTCAACTTTGGTTTGTGTTTGTATGGGTCTGATGGGTGTCTATGCAGCACTGTGTTCAAAAGAAGGCCTTTCTATCTTCATGCAAATCTGTGTATGGTGTGCCCGTAAATACAGTTGTCTTCCACTGTGAGAGGCTTTCTGGCAGGCCTAAGATTGAAGAGGATATCCTGTGCATGTCATGTACCAGGGGAGCACTATTTAAACATATTTTAAACTATTTTTTAACCTCAGTTATGCATCCTGTGTGTGTTCATATTTTAATATGCAGTTGATGATGGGATATATGTCCTGAAACCAGGTTGTACTTCCATTTTTAGAAATAAATAATTTTCACAACTGTAGCAGAATTGATCATTTTTTAATTTCAGTGTACATATGAAGTCAAATCACATATTCCACATTGGTTTCCTGTGAATGGGAATCTTGGAGCAGCTGTCTGGAGCACATACCTAGCTCATACCACTGGTGAGCACTTGTCAGTCACCTGATGAACCATCATCACTCTTAGTCTCCAATGATGTAATGTTGCAGTCTTCTTCACTGTCTGAGCCAATAGAGTCAATGTCGAAAATGTAGTATCACTATAACCATTTTAAGATTCAGTGGCTAAACAATAACACAGAAGAGAGACTGAAAGTGTGTGTTTTGTTCTTGAATATCCAAAACCGCACACAGTAATGGTGACAACCGGACTACAAATGTAGGACTGGATGCTCACTAGGGGCTGAACACTCAACTATCAGGGTGAAATGGATACAAGCAAGGTTTTATTTTTTCAGCAGTCTGTTCTTAAGTTTACAGGTATACTCAGGATTTTAAGTTCCTGTCAAAATAACAAAAATGAGGTTATTTGAGACCTCATGTTACTAAAGAGGAAAGAAAATTAAGTATTGATGGTCAGCTTAAAATCATTTTCTACCAAAAGAGGTCATCAGAATGATCATAACATAAGTTTTCTAGAAGACTCTCCTATACAGTGTATTGATTATCATGCCTATACAAGGTCCATCTCAGATATGATTTCTCCTGTCCACTTTTTGGGTTCATGTCATTATGACAGACAAGATTATGCAAATGGTTCTACAAGTCCAAAACATTTGTTGTAAATTGTTTTTATAAACTTGCATTACTAACTGTGGGTATGTTACTCTAAGTTTGCCTTTCAGCAGAATTCTGTTTATGTTAATACTTTTTGCCTAGAGTCAGAGCTCCTTCCTTGTTATTGCCCATGGTGTCGGCCCTTTATTCATAAACTTTTACATCCTATGTTTTACAGAGAATGTCCATTGAACTTGCCTGGGCAGTCTATTCCCAATCCTGTCCAGTTGCTGCCTTATTTATGCTTTTCTCCATGACAAGTGTAATTATAATCAACAGTCCCCTATGTCTTTCCTTTCCACAGAAAAGTTGCCATTCATTGGAACATATCCTATACATTACATTAATGAGATAACAATTAATCACTATGGACCTCCCTTGAAACCCACTCATTAAAGTTTCTTTGCTTTTTATAAACTTGTTTGTTCTTCCCATTGAGGTTGTTACACATTTCTTGTGTACAAACACTTGTATGTGGAGTGAATGCTATGATATCTTACACCTCTATACAATGTGCACATTATTTTGTGAATGTGAGCTACTTTCAGAAATGTTTTTATTCTATTAACTCAACAGTTTGTTCCCTTCAGTTAATTTTCTCTTTGAAAACCAGAGATGAATTGTAACCACACTTATTGATGAATCTTTTGTATACTACTGAAATTGTTTTTCAGTTTCTTTAAAAACAGTTTGTGATACAATATATGCTACACCACACAAATGATTGATCTGCTTTTGCACCTTTTTTTATTAGTGTAGTATGCCTTTGCTTCTAAAAATGGAAAGTCATTTTCTTTGAGAATTGTTGTTTACATTTCATTCAAACTGTAGTTATTCCTACATGTTCCTTAAAATCATAGTATTTGCAGAGCAAGGAATGTTAAGTCACAGAATTTCTGAAATGTACAGATCTGTTTCTAGAACCCTATGTTATTTATACTCTGTTTAGTAAATGAAAGAAGGTGGTGCAGTATCCCCAATTTTCATTTTTCAACTTCAACAGCGGTTTTTTAGTATAAGGCTGAAAACAGCTTGAGTAATGTTTTTGGTTCCTGAATGCTTTGGCGTTTTCATGAATTTTCTGAAGTCTATGTCATTGGCTTTTCAAAGTTAAGTAATGAAAATAGGATTTTAACTTAAATGTCATAGTTGAAGTAAACTTTTTGTATTGTAGAAAAATACGCTGCTGTACAGGTAATATTCTTTTAGGTTCGTCTCATGGATGCTATGAAACAAGAAGAAGAGGAGATGCTGGCAATACAGTCACTACCATTGCGTCATTACCTTATGAAATACGTATTTCCTACACTAACAAAGGGTCTAATGCAGGTTGCTCAAATACGTCCTAGTGACCCCATAGATTATCTGGTAAGTATGCTACATCAAAATATAATAATTACTATGCCTATGGTACAGTATTTTATGCAATAAATCAAGACATAAATTTGTAAAGATTGTAGAAAAAGTTATTTACACATAATGTTCTGTATATGTAGTACGCTTTCCCTTTTTGATTAAGACATCAATACTGGACTGGAAATGTGATTTTGTGCAGGGTGAAGTTAATATTCCAAAACATTATAGAAAGCAATGTGTCACCAACTTCTTCTTTTTGGGGTCAGCATGGTTATATGGATTTAGCATTGTTAATTTAAGGGGTGGCTGGAAGCCCTTCCTGTTACCCCCTGGGACAAAATACGGGCACCTCAACTGTTTGTCTGTTGTGTTGCTGATGTGAAAGTCAGTGCAAGTTTTCCAAATATTTACAAAATGTGTAGCTGATGTGGGACTTAGGTACCAGCCTGGTATTTGCATAGTGCAATGTGGGAAACTGCCAAAAAATCAAATCCAGACTGACTGACTCAGTGCCCCTTGTTGTTAATCCAACAGGCAGATTCAGTCTGGGGCTGGTGTACATCCCCATTCCAAAAGAGGCACTTTAACATGCATGGCTATCTCGGCAGGTAAAGAGATGTGTCACAGTGATGGAAATTTGAAACACCAACCAAGCTGAAGTCTGCAACTCCTTGGCTCTCAGATGATGTGGTTATAATTTTACACAAAATCTAAAAACAATAGTTGGCTTTACAAATTAACACACACCTGGAGCTCAGACCAAATCAGAATCTCATTAATTTCACAAGCAATAAGGGTGATAGTAACATGAAAAATTTAGTATTTAGTGTTGAACATTAGTGAAAGTTGTTAAAAAAATTAATTTTAATCCACTGGAGCTATAGTGTCATTAGCATAAACGTCCACTAATAAATAATTGATTAGGATATTTCCACATCTTTGTAGAAAAAGAAGTCAGAACATACAAAAAATAAAACAGATGCAAGAAAAGAATGATTAAAGCATCAGAAAAAGAGGAACACACAAGTTGTAGGAGAAAACATGAATCAAAGAGCTCAGTATCATAAGTGTGGCTTCATTTGTGACTCTGAATAATGTGACATTTCATGTAATTTTATTTCACTTCTTTCTTTGTTGTTTTTCATATTGAGTGTCCCTATAACCTTACTCATGTTTCCCATACCTTCTGCTCACAGGACAATTACTGAGCAGACTTGGTTCTCTCCTTTAGTAGAAATTCTTTGTGTTAGGATATCACTTCTAATTCTGTTCTTTACCAAGTTTCTTCTGAAGTGCACCTAATTATTATTTAGTTGCCTGCATTAAAGGGTTTATGGACTCTCTCTCTCTCTCTCTCTCTTTCTCTTTCTCTCTTTCTCTCTCTCTCTCTCTCTCTCTCTCTCTCTCTCTCTCTCTCTCTCCCCTGTTAGCAGCAAAAACATTAATGACCTCACACTAAATAATGGACTTTGTGTAAATTTTCTTGGGATCAATGTAAATAATTTAGGAGGCAAAGTAGAGGCACACACACACACACACACACACACACACCTGTGAGCCAAGCTGAACCCACAATGTCGGGACAGCAGATAGATAGGAGTGATGGATCGGCGTGTGTGTGTGTGTGTGTGTGTGTGTGTGTGTGTGTGTGTGTGTGTGGTCATATGGAGTTATTTTCTGGGGCAGTGGACCTAAATTAAATAATGAAATCAAACAATGGAAAATTCAGAATGGAATATAACAATATTGTGAGAAGGAAAGTTGCTACTCAGCATATAGCAGATATACTGAGTTGCAGATAGGCACAACAAAAGGACTTTCATAATTAATTGGTGAGTAGCAACTTTCCTTCTCACAATATTGTTAAATTAAATATGTACTTATTCAGTATGAGCAACCTGTAAAAATTCAAACTAAAGTAAACAAAAGTCTCGTTCAGAGTCTTGGAACGCTTACACTCAATTCCTAGTACATTTACTCCTTAATTGTTTTTTTGCTGATAATAAAAATCAATTTCAGCAGTATTGTCAATGGAAGAATAATTTTCCTGTATATTTTGCCTCCTTGGCCAAGATTCTGACTGCAGTTATGTTGCCTTGTTCAGCTGCATTAAACAATCTCCTGTCTAATGTAGATCAAGAACTGGAATTCCCTACAAATTCAAAAGGAAATTTAAAACTGAGTTCATTAGCTTCTCCTTATACATATTATCTGACTGTTTAGATTAAAGGATTGAACATTTCTTTTAGCTGTGTGGTAACTAACGATTGTCTATCTGAGTACTGAGTGTCACATATTGAAGAGTTGGCATGGCGTTTGTCTTCATTCTGGATGCAGCGGGTGTGTACTTATTGTTCAAAATCCAATGTTGTAGCCAAATCCAATGTTAGGGCCCAGGCATCATTATTACCCATTGTACACACATTTCCAGCAGAGAGAACCACAACCAACAGCGTCCATCAATGAGGAAAGTACTGGCCCGAACAACTATAGTTCACTTGTTAATGTGTCAAGCATTGTGTCCATGATACTCAGAAATTATTTCATTGCACATGCATGTTCATGTCATCCCACTTGATAGACACATATAGCCATCCAAAACATAGTATAAACTGCATGTCTTTAAAGTTCATTTTTTCATATGGAGTTTGGTTTCCAATGCAAATTCAGACAAGTATTGTGTTACAACAACATACATAAAAAATTTGTTGATGGTACACATTCTATGTGCTCGTCATTAACTTTTAGCTTGGTACTGCTGTTCAGTTTAAGTGGGAACTAATACTGTTTTTTTTTTTTTTTTTTTTTTTTTTTTTTTTTTTACATTTAGTGTTAATTTATTAGCCTTTATCCATTGGCGTACATGCTTAAGTGTTTCCTCAGCTTCCCCATTGAGTATACTTGGTGACTCAGCTTTGATTAAGATGTTACTGTCATCAGCAAACAGTACTGATTCACCATGTCTGACACTTTGTGGAAGATCGTTGATGTATATTAGAAAGAGGATTGGGCCCAGCACACTTCCTTGGGTTTTTTTTTTTTTTTTTTTTTTTTTTTTGTGGTTTTAGGGCGCACAACTTCAATGGTCATTAGCGCCCTGACTACTCTAAGAATGCACCGCGAGGCACAAGTTGACAACAACAACTAAAAGGGAAAACACGATAAAAGACAGACTGACAGGCATAGGATTAAAAAACAACATCATCAAATGTCCTTAGCGAGGTTTGTCAAATTGATAAAACAAAGAACACGAGCAGCTGCTCGTGGGTCATCCGCTAAAATGGCATCGAAAGTATTAGGCAGGTTAAGATCGAGGCGCAGTGTGTTAAGATCTGGACAGGACATTAAAATGTGTCTAACCGTCAGCAAGTGCCCACATGGGCAGAACGGCGCCGGCGCAGCCGTCAGCAGATGGCGATGGCTGAACCGGCAGTGTCCAATTCTTAACCGGGCTAAAACGACCTCCTCCCGCCGAGAAGGGCGTGAGGAGGACGTCCAAGCCACGGGAAGAGGTTTTAAGTACCGAAGCTTGTTGTCGGTAAGTGCAGCCCAATCGGCATGCCACAGCGATAAGATGCGCTGACAATAGACCCTGCTAAAATCGGACGAAGGGACACAACAAGAAGCTGTCCGAGGCTGGAGGACCGCAGCCTTGGCCGCAGCATCTGCAGCTTCGTTCCCAGGGATACCGACATGGCCAGGAACCCACATAAAGCTAACCGGAGTACCGACGTCCACCAGCTGCTGAAGAGAGCGTTGGATCCAGTGTACGAAAGGGTGAACTTTGTGCCCCGACAATAAAGGAACACCCGACCCCGTCATTGGTCTTAGAGCCTTCTGTATAAATGAAAGTCATGTTGATGAACTTCGAACGAAGTTCCAAAAAACGGGAGTGGTAGACCGAACCGGGGGTGACCTCTTTTGGGAGCGAGCTGAGGTCAAGGTGAACGCGGACCTGAGCCTGGAGCCAAGGTGGCGTGCGGCTCCTGCCCACTCGAAAGGTTGCAGGGAGTGAAAAATTAAGGTGTTGAAGGAGGCAACGAAAGCAAACTCCAGGGGTAGCAGGGCAGAGACATACAACCCGTATTGACGGTCAAGAGAGTCGTCAAAAAAGGAACGATAAGACGAATGGTCGGGCATTGACAGTAGCCGACAGGCATACTGACAAAGCAGTATATCGTGCCGGTAGGTGAGTGGCAATTCGCCAGCGTCAGCATGAAGACTCTCTACGGGACTGGTATAAAATGCTCCGATCGCAAGTCGTAAACCCTGATGTTGTATGGAGTTGAGGCGGCGTAAGATGGATGGCCGTGCAGAGGAGTATACAAAGCTCCCACAATCCAGCTTGGAGCGGACGATCGACAGATATAGACGAAGTAGGACGGTTCGATCCGCTCCCCACGACATACCACTGAGAACACGGAGGACATTTAAAGAACGGGTACAACGGGCGGCCAAATATGACACATGTGGAGACCAGCTAAGTTTCCTGTCAAAGGTAAGGCCTAAAAATTTGGTTGTCTCCACGATTGGGAGAGCAACAGGACCGAGTCGTAAGGACGGTGGGAGAAACTCTTTGTAGCGCCAGAAGTTAATACAGACCGTCTTCTCGGCAGAAAAACGGAAGCCACTGGCGACACTCCAGGAGTAAAGACGCAAGAGAATGCTGAAAACAGCGCTCCAGGACACGTGTACACTGCGCACTGCAATAGATGGTAAAATCGTCCACAAAAAGGGAGCCTGATACATCAGCTGGGAGGCAATCCATTATTGGATTGATCGCGATGGCGAAGAGAGCGACGCTCAAAACTGAGCCCTGTGGCACCCCATTCTCCTGGTGAAAGGTGTCGGACAGGACAGAACCCACACGTACCCTGAACTGTCGATCCATTAAAAAGGAACGAATAAAAAGAGGGAGGCGACCGCGAAGGCCCCATGTATGCATGGTGCGGAGAATGCCCGCCCTCCAACAGGTGTTGTAAGCCTTCTCTAAATCAAATAACACAGCCGCGGTCGGGCGCTTCCGCAAGAAGTTATTCATAATGAAGGTCGACAAGGTAACCAGATGGTCAACAGCAGAGCGGCGCCTACGAAATCCACATTGTACATTGGTAAGTAGGCGTCGAGACTCGAGCAGCCAAACCAATCGAGAGTTAACCATTCGCTCCATCACTTTACAGACACAGCTGGTAAGCGAGATAGGTCGATAACTGGAAGGCAAGTGCTTGTCCTTCCCCGGCTTAGGAATCGGGACAACAATAGACTCGTGCCAGCATGCGGGAACATGTCCCTCAATCCAGATGCGATTGTATGTACGAAGAAGAAAACCTTTACCCGCAGGAGAAAGGTTCTTCAGCATCTGAATATGAATAGAATCAGGCCCTGGAGCGGAGGACCATGATCGGCCAAGTGCGGTTTCGAGTTCCCGCATGGTGAATGGGGCATTATAACTTTCACAATTCGAGGAGCGGAAGTCAGGTGGCCTAGCCTCCTCTGCCTGTTTGCGGGGGAGGAAGGCAGGGTGGTAATGAGCGGAGCTCAAAACCTCTGCGAAAAAGCGGCCGAAGGCATTGGAGACAGCCTCAGGGGCCACAAGGACTTCATTCGCGACCTTCAAGCCAGAAACTGGGGAGTGGACCTTAGTGCCAGATAGCCGGCGCAGGCTACCCCAGACAACAGAAGAAGGAGTAAAACTGTTGAAGGTGCTTGTGAAAGCAGCCCAGCTGGCTTTCTTGCTTTCTTTAATAATATGACGACACTGAGCACGTAATCGTTTATAATTAATACAATTCGCCACTGTAGGGTGGCGTTTAAAGGTGCGTAAAGCACGTCGACGAGCACGTAAAGTGTCTCTACATGCTGCGGTCCATCAGGGGACCGGTACGCGACGTGGAGAAGAAGTAGGGTGAGGGATGGAATATTCAGCAGCAGCGAGAATGACTTCCGTGAGGTGTGCGACCTGACAATCGCAGCTTGTGAAGGTTTGATCCTGAAAGGTCGCCCTGGAAGAGAAGAGCCCCCAGTCTGCCTTGGAGATGGTCCAACTAGAGGAGCACTGAGAGGGAGTATGCTGCAGGAGATGGATAACACACGGGAAGTGGTCGCTCAAATATGTATCAGCAGGTGCGTACCACTCAAACCGGCGTGCAAGTTGGGGAGTACATATAGAAAGGTCTAAATGGGAATAGGTGTGAGATGTGTCCGAAAGAAAAGTAGGGGCGCCAGTATTGAGGCAGACAAGATTGAGCTGGTTGAAAAGGTCTGCTAACAAGGAGCCCCTC
Organism: Schistocerca cancellata; assembly: GCF_023864275.1. Taxonomy (NCBI): domain Eukaryota; kingdom Metazoa; phylum Arthropoda; class Insecta; order Orthoptera; family Acrididae; genus Schistocerca; species Schistocerca cancellata. The sequence continues at coordinate 205,089,381 of NC_064626.1, forward strand.
GGGCAGGATGCTGGAGAGCCCCAAAGGGGATGGTGGGCATTGAAGTCTCCAGTTAACAAAAATGGTGCAGGTAGCTGAGCAATAAGTTGCATCATGTCTGCCCTAGTAACGGCAGATGACGATGGAGTGTAAACGGTACAAAAGGAAAACGTAAAAGTGGGGAGAGTAATGCGGATGGCAACTGCCTGCAGGCCGGTGTGCAACGTGATGGGATCGTAGTAAATATCATCCCGGACCAGCAACATAACCCCTCCATGAGCTGGGATACCTACCACAGGGGGTAGGTCAAAACGCACAGAGGTGTAGTGTGCCAAGGCAATTTGATCGCATGGGCGTAGCTTCGTTTCCTGGAGGGCTACGATGAGCGGACGATGCAAGCGGAGCAGCAACTTCAAGTCCTCTCGGTTGGAGTGAATGCTGCGAATATTCCAGTGAATAAGTGCCATCGTAAGAAAAGGAAGATGAGAGAAGGGGTCACCTCGAAGGCCGCTTAGGGCCTGGCTTCGAGCGAGCACTGCCGCCGCTATCAGTAGGCGGACAGTCATCGTCCATGGGGTCTATAGGGTCATCGGCCATCTCGGGAGGATGGCCGGGAGGGGGAGCTTCCTCCGCCGGTGAACGGCCAGATGTACGGCTACCAGCGGTGCGGCCAGGCGAAACGGATGACGGCCTGGGGCGGCAACCGCTGGGTGGCGCAGGAGAAGAAATGCGCCATGGCGGAGAAGGAGAACTGTGCTTCCTATGCGCCTTTTTGGAAGGACGTTTGGTGGAAGTACCGGTTGAAGGCTGGGAGGTCGAGGGACGGAGGAAGTGTGCACGGGATGGTTCCTTTTTGAAGGCCCGTGCATCTGACTTCGGGGTCTTCGACTTAGCAGAAGCTGAGGAAGGGGCTGGTGTCTGTGGGGTGATGGGAGGAAGAGGAGACGTCGACCGCGCAATCTTAGCACTGGCCGAACGGACGACCATGGTGCTGAAGGTCAGATCGCATGTCTGGGTTGCTACCTCCCGGGTAGTCTGAGGAGAGGCGAGGACAGTACTGTATTTCCCCGCTGGGAGCAGCGTGGGCTTCCTACTAGCCAATAGCTTGCGAGCAGCCGAGGTGGACACTTTCTCTTTGACCCGAATTTCTTGGATACAGCGTTCTTCCTTATAGACAGGACAGACGCAGGAGGATGCGGCATGGTCACCCTGACAGTTCACACAACGAGGAGACGGAGGTGGACAGTCACCCTCATGGGCATCCCTGCCACAAGTGACACATTTAGCCGCATTGGAACAAGACTGTCGAGTGTGATTGAAACGCTGACACTGGTAGCAGCGCGTAGGTGTCGGGACATAGGGGCGAACAGAAATAACCTCGTAGCCCACCTTGATGCGCGATGGCAGCTTAACACTATCGAAGGTCAAGAAAAGTGTCCGGGTCGGTACAAGGTCATTGTTGACCTTTTTCATGACCCGATGGACAGCCGTCACGCCCTGCTCAGCGAGGAAAGATTGAAGCTCCTCGTCAGTCAATCCGTCGAGGGAGCTAGTATAGACTACACCACGAGACGAATTCAAAGTTCGGTGGGCCTCCACCCGGACAGGGAACGTGTACAGGAGGGTGGCCCGAAGCAGTTTTTGTGCCTGAAAGGCACTCTCAGTTTCTAGTAATAAGGTGCCGTTACGCAACCTGGTACAAGATTTGACAGATCCGGCTATGGCATCTACGCCCTTCTGAATAACGAAAGGGTTGACAGAGGAAAAATCCTTTCCGTCCTCAGATCGAGAAACTACGAGGAACTGTGGGGCAGGTGGTAGTACTTTTGTCACTGTTGGCTGGTCACGTTTCCGTTTTTGGGTCGAAGTCGAGAGAGATGGAGTAGAATCCATTGCGGAGGAATCCCCCATGATTGCCAGCGTCTCTGATGGCGCGCTCCTTCCTTGTGGGGACCCTCTCAGAGGGCACTCCCGCCTTAGGTGAATGTTTACACCTCAGGTCACACCTCCCGAGAAACAGACGGAGGGACCAGTCGGCATGGTCAGAAGGTATCAGCTCAGCCAATCACCCCTCCCCAGGCCTGGCCTTTACCAGGGGGTACGCGCGTGCCTTACATGTCTACCCAGGGCGGGGACTTACGCATTACCCCGTCACCGGCTACGCGTGTGAACGCGTGGGTCGGCCTTCAGGCACGCACAGGGAGGAAGGAAGAAGAGGAAAAAGAAGAGAGAGAGGGAGAAAGAGGACAGACTGTCTCAAACGCCAACGCGGAGACCAGAGAAGGCAAGGAGAAGAAGGCAATGAGAAGGCAAGGAGAAGAAGGCAATGAGAAGGCAAGGAGAAAAAGGCAATGAGAAGGCAAGGAGAAAAAGGCAATGAGAAGGCAAGGAGAAAAAGGCAATGAGAAGACAAGGAGAAAAAGGCAATGAGAAGGCAAGGAGAAGTCAAGGGAAAGAGTAAGGAAGACAGTGAGGTGGAGAAGAGCAAAGAAAGGAACCAACAAAAGGAAGGAAGAAACGAGAAGTGAAAAACCAAAAAGACCACAATTATAGGTCGTGGAACCGTCCGTCTCCGGACGCAGGCGCTAACTACCCCCGTGAGGGGGATGGACTCCTTTTAGTCGCCTCTTACGACAGGCAGGAATACCTCGGGCCTATTCTAATCCCCGGACCCGCAGGGGGGTCTTCCTTGGGGGACTCCTATATTGATGTATTCTGGGTTTGATTGGAGTTAGAGTGATCTCCACATGTTGTGCCCTGTTTTGCAGGTAAAAATGAAACCACATGTTTGTTACTCCTAGCGCATTAATTTGTTTAGCAAAACTGCGTGGTCTACTGTGTCAAATGCTTATGTCAAATCAAGGAAGATCCCTGTTATGTGGTCTCCTTTGTCTAGTGCTTCAAAGACAACATTTGAAAAATGAGCTACAGCTGAATTTGTGCTTTTGCCAGCCAGGAAACCAAATTGCTCTTTACTCAGAAGATTGAACTTTGTTAAGTACCCATGAGCCTGTTTTTCATTATGGTGTCTATGACTTTTGAAAAGGATGACAGTAATGAGATTGGTCTGCAATTTTCTATGATTTCTGGGTCACCTTTCTTATACACTCCTGGAAATTGAAATAAGAACACCGTGAATTCATTGTCCCAGGAAGGGGAAACTTTATTGACACATTCCTGGGGTCAGATACATCACATGATCACACTGACAGAACCACAGGCACATAGACACAGGCAACAGAGCATGCACAATGTCGGCACTAGTACAGTGTATATCCACCTTTCGCAGCAATGCAGGCTGCTATTCTCCCATGGAGACGATCGTAGAGATGCTGGATGTAGTCCTGTGGAACGGCTTGCCATGCCATTTCCACCTGGCGCCTCAGTTGGACCAGCGTTCGTGCTGGATGTGCAGACCGCATGAGACGACGCATCATCCAGTCCCAAACATGCTCAATGGGGGACAGATCCGGAGATCTTGCTGGCCAGGGTAGTTGACTTACACCTTCTAGAGCACGTTGGGTGGCACGGGATACATGCGGACGTGCATTGTCCTGTTGGAACAGCAAGTTCCCTTGCCGGTCTAGGAATGGTAGAACGATGGGTTTGATGACGGTTTGGATGTACCGTGCACTATTCAGTGCCCCCTCGACGATCACCAGTGGTGTACGGCCAGTGTAGGAGATCGCTGCCCACACCATGATGCCGGGTGTTGGCCCTGTGTGCCTCAGTCGTATGCAGTCCTGATTGTGGCGCTCACCTGCACGGCGCCAAACACGCATACGACCATCATTGGCACCAAGGCAGAAGCGACTCTCATCGCTGAAGAGGACACGTCTCCATTCGTCCCTCCATTCACGCCTGTCGCGACACCACTGGAGGCGGGCTGCACGATGTTGGGGCGTGAGCGGAAGACGGCCTAACGGTGTGCGGGACCGTAGCCCATCTTCATGGAGACGGTTGCGAATGGTCCTCGCCAATACCCCAGGAGCAACAGTGTCTCTAATTTGCTGGGAAGTGGCGGTGCGGTCCCCTACGGCACTGCGTAGGATCCTACGGTCTTGGCGTGCATCCGTGCGTCGCTGCAGTCCTTTCCCAGGTCGACGGGCACGTGCACCTTCCGCCGACCACTGGCGACAACATCGATGTACTGTGGAGACCTCACGCCCCACGTGTTGAGCAATTCGGCGGTACGTCCACCCGGCCTCCTGCATGCCCACTATACGCCCTCGCTCAAAGTCCGTCAACTGCACATACGGTTCACGTCCACGCTGTCGCGGCATGCTACCAGTGTTAAAGACTGCGATGGAGCTCTGTATGCCACGGCAAACTGGCTGACACTGACGGCGGCGGTGCACAAATGCTGCGCAGCTAGCGCCATTCGACTGCCAACACCGCGGTTCCTGGTGTGTCCGCTGTGCCGTGCGTGTGATCATTGCTTGTACAGCCCTCTCGCAGTGTCCAGAGCAAGTATGGTGGGTCTGACACACCGGTGTCAATGTGTTCTTTTTTCCATTTCCAGGAGTGTATATAGGTAGGATTTTTGCATGCTTCAGTATGTCTGGGAAGCAACCTGTGGAGAAGGATTCATTGGTGATGTGCACTAAAGTGTCTTTGATGTTGTCCATGCAGTCCTTCAGTAAGCACAAAGGTACTTCATCTACGCCTACTGACTTTTTACATTTTAGGTTACTCACAACATTGCATTAATTTTTCATCAGCAGTTCTCATGGTACGTCACACATAGAAATTCTTCTCTAGTCCACTGTCACAATTACTCCATCTCGTTGACTGACCACCAGTGGAAATGCCATTTTTAGATCACCCTTGAACAATGAAACCATGTAGAGCATATTCAAAAGCAGGCCTTGTGTCACTTGGTATGGATTAAAAACTTAATATCAGTCCTTACTCAGGAATGCAGCTGAAACCTACTATTGTTGCTAACAAGGTACATAATTGTTTAATACTATACACTGGTGTGCCTAAATAGGTGAATAATATTGGCTGCTCTTTTGTTTGCTCAAGTTGTGTCCTTAAGATCTTCTCATCCAGTGAATTCATTGTCTGTGATTGAGAAATATGTATGACTTTAAGGGCAAGGAGAAAAAGACACACTCTCAGTCTACTGTTTCTGCAGCTTGTCCAATACAAGTGTCAAGATAAGAAAGCTATCCAAACTAGGAGTTCCTCCATCACCTGAAAGTTGTGGGGAACAAAGAAAAGAAAAATAAAAAGTAGGATTTAACATCCAGCAAGTTCATTACAGGTGGAGCCACAATTTAAGACTGGTTAAGAATGTAAAAGTTCCCCTTTTAAAGGGCCTATTCTGCCATTCAGTTTAGGGAAATGATGGGAAGCCTAAATCTGCACACCCAGATGGGAATCTGAAGTTGGTTTTCTAAAATTCAAATCCTGTTTCTTAATCACTGTACCACCTTCCTGGGTCCAGAGGAAGGATATGTATGTTCTAGTGGGTGCCAGGTTGTATAGGTATTCGGGGTAATAAACTGGCAGACACATCAGTCAATACCTACATTGTAAAGTTCCAATATTCAGTGATGTACTGTTATCTTATCATAATAGACACTGTCCTCAACAAAGGGTTCATTTTTCGCTGGGAGAATGCTCTGGTGTGTGGTATTTGTGGCAGTCATTTACCAGATAACATGCCTACTGTTTTTATAGACAAAAAGATGAGTGTGGTGTGAGTTTTAAGATTTTGTGAAATGCTTAATTTGCCTTTTAAATGATTAGGAAGAAGATTTTACTTTTTTTGTCAGAGTGGCTGGCTCAGCTAATTATTTTTTGGAAGTGATCAACCAGTCTCACCTTCCTCGTTACTTTTGTTATCAATTTTCTCTGTTAATCTGTCCAAACAGATTAAAAGAGACTATACTTTCAGTTTTGGAATAGCAACAATAGATGAAATTACCAATATGGAAACATAGGTTGCTACTCGTCACATAGAGAAGGCATTTGTTAGTCCTTGTCTTCCACCAGTCCATGCCCATGTCTACTCTCACTCCAGCCCTATACATGCCTTCTATCCTGGCCTGGCTGTACACCTGCATAGTTCTTTCTGCATCTCTATAGCTCTCCTCTCCCCTTTGCCCTCCCCCCTCCCTCCCTCACACCACAACCTCCCAATGCACCTAGCACCCCGCTATCCTGACTCCACCAAGCCCCTGCACGTTCCCAGTAGTAGCACTAGCATCTTCTCCTACCCTGTCCTGCTATCCCTCCCCCATCCTCACCCCATACCTCTTCTGTACACCCACTACTTTTCCCAGCAAATACCAGCTTGGACACTATCACAGTTTGACCATAGTGCCCAGAAATTTCAGTGGTCACATATGTATGAGTGCGAGTTATGTTGTCTGTGTCTGATGAACAACTTAACCGATAGCTAAACAATATCTAGCAGCCTACTTCATTGTGGCTGTCTGCTAGTAAAGATAATCTATACTTGCCATATTGTTTTTATTCCATCCTGGATTTCCATTTTTTGATATAATCACTAACTTACTCTCTAATTCCTAGAGTTTCTTCGTCAGCTAAAAAAGAGTAAGGTATGAGTGAGTGAAATGGAATCTGTCTCTTTTGCGAGACAAAGGAATCACTATTTCCGAAAGGTAATAAATATGCCAGATTCTGTATATCTTTATCAGTAAACCCTCAACTGGCTAGTTGTCATTGTTCTTGTGTCATTTGCATGTAGATTCATATGGAATTAATCACTTTTTTTTCCGTCTTTAAACACAGGGTGTTTCAAAATGAACATACCGGTTTTAAGGCATTGTAGCACTTATTATGTTCAACTTACAATTGTAAATAATATACTAAATGAAAGAGCAACTCAAACAGTTTTATTTGTATACCTGTGTGCAATGGGAAGAGTATGGAATGACAAAGAGTGACTGAAAAATGTGTTGAACAAGTGTGAGTCTTTCACACTTAGCCCCAAGAAATATCCTCACAGGAAGTTTATAGGCCTTTCTTTTTTGGTGGAATAACTATAACTGATGTTTCTTATCTTCATGTGCTGCAGTTATAGCCACTGCCTCAATGGGAAGAAGCTGAATAACACATCTTTATTTGGAAGCAAGATGGTGTGCCGCTTCACTAGCATAACTCAGTATGCGACTTGTTAAACAACGTTGTATCTGACCAGTGGATAGGGCGCAATGGGCCAGTTGACACAGCATTTTTTGCATGACCTCCATGTTCACATACAATCTGATGTGATCATGTGTATGTGCCTCTAACACCAGCTGATCTATCCAACCTTAGAAACAGTGATATTGCAACAGTTACTCCTAACACATTGACCAAGTTTTTGGAACAACTTGCCTATCAACTCAATGTGTGATCAGTGTCCACACTGAATAATTGTAAGAAAAACTGTTTGTGTTTCTCTTTTATTTGATGTATTATTTACAATTGTAAGGTGAATGTAATATGTGCCACAAAGTCTTAAAACCCATATATTCATTTTGAAACACCCTGTATATTCACATATAGGTTCAATTTGTTCTTCAAATGGCATCCATGTTATCATTTCATGAATCAGGAATTCCTCTGGCAACCATTTGGACACTTTCAAGATGAATTGGAGACTAGCAGTCCTCTGACCTGTGTATGATGTGGCATTTCCTGTTTTGGAGGATAATTTAAGGGCACCTAGTTGTGAAAATGACCAAAAATTACTGTGTGAGAAAAATCAACTTCTCCCAATTTCAAAAATGCATGGTTTACAAACATTGACACTCTATTTGATCTTGAAAGCATTTCAAATAAAACATTGCACTTGAGTCATACTCCTTGCAATTTCAGTGGTGATGCATTGTAAGTAGAAAAATTTATTTCTCTTGAGTTCTGGCAGTCATTTTCTCAGAATTCCACAGATGTGTTTAAGAAGACAATAACTGTAACAGAGTTTACATATACACCTTTTATTCTTTGTTGTCATGAATTATGATTTGGATACATATTTCCACTGTGTGTGTCTTTGCTTTTCCAGTTTTGTTTCTCCGTTTATGGTATACAAAGTGGGAAATTCAAGAAGTTTCATTCTAAACATAAGTTTTGTAGCAATCAGTTTAAAATTCTAGCAATTTACAGGACACTGTGGAAGAATTTTCTGTATAACAAGAGAAACCACCAGGCAATGCGAGCACATGCACACTGGCACATGGGCGCGCGCACACAGCAGTTCATCAAGTAGATTGGGGTGAGTCATCGTGTTGGGAGGGGTGGGCGGAGGGAAAAATGAAGTGGGATGCAGGATGAGGGGGTTGGGATGGGTGTGATTGAACAGAGGAAGGGGAGACTGTTGGGTAGAAGGTGTGGATGCAGTGGGTTAGCAGAAATTGAAGCCAGGAGGATTATTGGAACAACAGATGTTTTGCGAGGATAACTCTCATCTTCATAGTTTTTATTGTGTGTGTGTGTGTGTGTGTGTGTGTGTGTGTGTGTGTGTCCTCATAAACCACTGGAACTTTTTTCAACCAAACTTTGTACACAAACCCATTACTGTCTGGCAACAATTGCTGTAGGGTTAAGAACAAACTATCTAACATATCAGGGCTATTCAGAAAAAGTAGTGAACATTTTGGCATTAAAAAAAACTAAGTACATGAAATACATTTTATTATACACATCTGAAAGAGTGACTGACATACTACTTTTCCACATAGTCACCAAACACATTGAGGCACTTACTATAACTGTGTACAAGATGTGAAATACCTTCATCATAAAATTCTGCCGCATGAGACTTCAGCCAGTGAGTCACACCCACCTGGAGTTCCGCATCATCATCAAAGCACTGCATTGCAAGCCAGTTCTTCATCTTGGGAAACAAGTGGAAGTCGCTTGGTGCAAGATCGGGGCTGTAGGGCGGATGAGGGAAAATTTCCCTTTTGATTGAATTAAGGAGTTCTTTAGTGCGGTTTGCCATGTGAGGTCAAGCATTGTCATGCAAAAACAAAATTTTTGATGTCAGCTTTCCTCGGTGTTTGTTTTGAAATGCTCTTCTAAGGCTGTGCAAAGTTTGACAGTGCTGGGCAGAATTTATGGTTGCTCCACATTTGAGAAAATAAATAAGAAGCACATCTTGCTTATCCCAAAACACTGTTGCCATCAACTTCCTTGTAGACAAGGTTTGCGAACATTTTCTTGGTTTTTGGTGGGACCTTGTGTGCCCTCACTCCATGGACTGTAATTTTGTCTCGTAATTGATGTGTTTTGCTCAAGTCTCATCACCGGTTATGATTCGATCCAGTAATGAATCACCATGTTTGTGGTAGGCCTCCAGAAAATGTCAACATTGCCCCCATTTGCTGTTCTTTCTGGTGCTCTGTAAGCATTTTGGGCACCCATTGTGCACAAAATTTGTGTTAGCCTTGCTTTTGAGTAACAATTTCAAATAACAAAGGCCATGAAACTTGTGGAAAAGAAAGCAAAAGCTCCATTATTGTGAAGCAACCGTTTTCACGAATTGTTTCATCAACTTTAGTGACAAGATCATCAGTCACAATGCTCAGGCATCCACTCTTCTCTTCATCATGAACGTTTGTTTGGCCATTTTTAAACCAAATGCACCATTTCTGGACGGAACATTCACTCATTACGTTGTTTCTGTACAATTCGCACAGTTCACGATAAATTTCTATAGGTTTTAGGTTTTTCGCCAACAAAAACCGTATCACAGACCGCACCTTACAACTGACGGGATTTTTGATTGCAGCACGCATTTCAAATTCAAATACCGAAAAAACCAGATGCACAGAGACGTTCCCGCTGTCATGGATGGATGCCGACTGAGCTGCCGAGCATGCACATACCAAAATATGTGTGATCAGCGCATCCCTAGCGGTGTCAGACAAACATTCCCTACTTTCTGAATAGACCTCGAAGATCAGGAGACACAGCATCATAAACAATGAGATGCAGGAAAAACAGCTGCATCATGCATGATGTTTAAATGTATTACTTATTTGCTACAAACTGTAATCACAATAAATTTTCCAAGCAGTATCCACATATACCACTAAATGCATCCACAAAAGTATATCATAGCATCACACTTAGTTCAGGAGATATGATCTCATAAGACCTGAGATTCGTGAAAAACTGCCACATTATGTTCATTACAGCTTTCATTTGCAAAGTGCAAATGGCTCTATGCAAAAACAGTAGCTGTCTATAGAGCTATGAAAGAGGTGTCGCCATAGAGATGTGTATACAATTGCATTGCAGGCAAGCAGACACTGCAAATGTTGGGGGATCACATTTTTTAATTTTGATACTGTACTTATACATCTGTACATTATGCATATTTCTATATTTCTTTGTATGGATGTTTCATAATTTAAAAGGTGTGTTCATAAATACAAGGAATTAAATTTTTTCAATACTCCACTACAAACACAGTTCATTTTTTGCTTTTGTTTCTAATAGAAAATTGGCAATATCAATACCTGGACAACACCAGATTTGTCAGGTAGAGAGAGAGAGAGAGAGAGAGAGAGAGAAAGGGAAAGTGGTGGAAAGGGGGTGGGGAACAGTGACAGAAGAAGACCTATACGACTGGTATGGATAAGGAGTGGTGTGGACAATTACAGAAGAGAAAAAGTAAAATGTAAGATGGGGCAGTGGGAAACAGGTTAGTGAAGGTTTAGTGCAGGATATGCTGAAAAGACAATTTCCACCTGTGTGGTTCAGAGAAACTGGTGCTGGAGGGGAGTATCTAAATGGTACATGTAGTGAAACAGCTGTTAAAGTCATTTTTGTTGTGGTGCACAACATGTACAGTGACAGGTCATGTTTGCAGCTAGCCACAGTTTGGCAGTGGCTATTCATACAAGTAGACATTTGGTTATCTGTCATGCCCTTCCATCCAGGAATTTCCATTATCATTAAGTTTAAATATTGTCATATTCCTTGAAATTTTTCTAACAGCCTAATTGTGGAGAAATGTGATGGAAAAAAATGAGTGTACTTTGCAGAACATTATAGGCTTGCTCCAAGACTGAGCTGCTCTGAACTAGTAAAATTAACCATTCACTTTTTACCTGACAACTAGTACTTGACCTTTTGTTTTTTCAGGCTGAATATTTATTCAGAGAAAATCCAGAAGGCAAAATGTTGGAGCCACACTATCATCCAGCTGCTGAGGAACTCTTTTCATCCATTAAGAAATTTCAGAGTATTGCAAGAAAAAGTGGGGAAGGAGGCCAGTCCACTGATACTGAGTCGTAGTAACACCTGACTATCACATTTAGACCTTATTGTTAACAAGTGTCAAAGCCTGTTTGCTTGCTTTTTGAATGAATTGTATCCAATATTTAGCTCTCAGGAGAGAAGATCATAAAATAATTTTATTTGTCATAAATAAAAACTGTTCATGTTTTCCATTTAGTTACTCAGAAGAAAAGACAGTACTAATTTCATTTTCTTGGGTGTTTAAACATACATGAGCTCTTCTTGATTCAAAAGTGAAGTATTTCTATGTGTGGCATTGGGACAAACCATATTACATTGAAAAAATATTCAAAAAATTGCTTGGCAGACACTGCATTTACCACCATCAGGTATCAGCTTTGCCCAATCTGTCGGAGATCATAAAAATCATGAAGTCGCTAAAAAGCAGTAACTCCTCTAGCTATGACAATATTGCAATCAAGCTGGTAAAATCTTGTGTTGATGTGGTAACATTTGATTTGAATTACCTAACAAAGAGTCGAAGATGAATTCCTAGGTCAATAAAGCCTGAAAAGGAGTTTGTTCTACCATAATATTTTTAAATTTAAACTGTAGCACTTGAAACTGAATGGCTTTGTTTTCCTGTACATACTACATAGCCCAAGGCTCAAATGATGAAAAAAAAACAGTTTTTCTCCACTTGTTATAGCTTAATTTGTTAAAATTGTGTCACTTGGACCTATGTGATTTGGGTGTTTAAAAATTCACAACATGCACAAATATCAGTACTAAAATTTTATTTCTGCATGTCTGAGATGTGGATAATGTAACAATAGAAAATCCAGGATGGAATGTAACAATATTGTGAAAAGGAAAGTTGCTACTCACCATATAGCAAAGATGATGAGTTGAAGACTTGACGCAACAAAAACACTGTCAGAAATATAGCTTTCAACACACACACACACACACACACACACACACACACACACACACACACACAGAGTCTCAGGTAACTGAGGCACGTGAGTTGCATTTGTGTAAGTGTGCATGTGTGTGTTCACCATCTAATTCTGACGAAGGTCGTACTGGCTGAAACCTATATTTGTGACAGTCTTTTTGTTGTACCTATCTGTTACTCAGCATTCCTTTTCACAATATGCATAATGTATTTCTTTCTGACAGTGGAGGTCTTTATTTACTTATTGTTCAAATGTGTGAAGTTACACACCAATTCAGATCTCTTATTACATTCATATCTACATCGACATGATTACCCTGCAACTCACACTTGAGTGCCTGACAGATGGTTTTTTGAGCCACCTTCAGAGTATTTCTGTGCCATTCCAATAATGTTTTACAAAGTGTTTGATGCTGATGCCTTCCATGTAACTAAAGTGGTAATTTCTGATGACACTATTTCTTTCTGATGAGCAGTTTGAAGCATATGATAGTGAGGGGAATATCTGTGAAGGGGGAAATCACACCACTGACAATAGCATTCATCCTATGCCTGAATCAGAATACGCTCCAGACATTGAAACTTCACATGGCAATGTGCAACATTTTCCACAAACTGGAAAAAAATCCAGGCAAATGTTGTAAAATGACTCCTGGTCCCACAACACATTTAAAATCTGAGTAAGTTAGTAAAATCCTTTTTTGAAACTCCAATGAATGATAATATTTAGAGTATTGTGATGTAAGTGACTAATATTCAGGTTCAAAAAGTTTATAGTGACAGTTGAGAAGAATTAAATCAAATTATACTTGAAGTCTGTATTGGTTAGTTATTCCTGGCTGATGTGTATAAATTATATGGTGAATAAATGGAATCTATGGGATCCAGAAACAGGTAGAGAAATCTTTCCTGCCATAATGTCACAGAAACTATTCCGTTGCATCTCAGTGTGTGTGTTACACTTTGGTGACAAGTCTGAGCAAAGAGCATGAAGGGCAAATGCCAAGTTAGGACATAACAGTTTAGTGGGTAAAGTGGATGCAGATACATTTTAGATTACATAATCCTTTTTAAAGGTAAAGATGTATGAAAAAATAGAATGTAATTTAAAATCATAACAACTTTTAACAATTTATGAGAGTATTCCCTTAAATACCAATCAGATTATTATGATCCATGAGAGCATACATGTAAGAAAGGCACAGGGTTAAGACAGAGTCATAAGGGTTATTCTTAAGTTTTCAATTATCATGGTTCACAAGGAAATCCCCATGCCACAATACTGCTAGAGGAGCCCAAACAAAATGATACAGCCCATTGATAAAGGAGTACATATGAGGGATAGCCATAACATTTTAATTATGTCCTCGAAAAATGTTATTATTTTTGTTATTGGTGGTGGTGGTGGTGGCGGCGATGGTCTTAAGTTTGAAGATGTAGCTATCCACACTAATCTATCCTGTTAAAGGCTATTCACTCTTCATATGTGATTCAACCAATATCCACCTGAACCTGCTTATTTATTTAAGTCTTGGTCTCCAGCTACAGTTTTTATCCTCTATTATAAAATTAAAAATTATTTGATGCCTAAGCATTTGTTCTATCAACCAGCCCATTCTTTTAGTCAGGTTGTACCATAAATTTGTCCTTTCTCTAATTTGATTCAGTACCCTCTCATTAGTTATCCAATATCAATAGCATTGCCACTTTGGATCCATCTGTTCTCACCTGATCATGACTTTTAACAAACGTCAGGTTTGATTATTTCTTGGATGGGTGACTGCTCAAATACACTGCGTGCCCTTGGCTCAGGCGCCTACAAGTCGCCAAATATGGAGAATTAGTTTATGCAGAAGTTTGTGGATGAATGGAGGAAAATGATTGAGGATCATTGATACTTTGTTATTTTTAAAGAGGATTTTTCCAATTTCAGAGTAACATACCTTTTGTAACAAAAAGATGAAATTAAAGAAAAGTACAGTCGGTAACTTGTGTCAGTGATGATGAAATGATGATGAGGACAACTCAACATGCAGACCAGGAGCAGAGAAAATCTTCAATCTGGCCAACATGGTAGGCAAACACATTACCACCCAGCTAAGCACATGGACATTGAGAAAGAATTACATACAGACAGTGGCAATGAGTTCCATAGTAAAAATGTAAGTAAGTAAGTTTACTAATTCTGTTGGACTAAAATATTCACTTACTGCACCACATATTTCTCAGCAGAATGGAGTTGCTGAGCCGGGAAGTAGAATTTTTGCAAGTTGGTATATTCTTGTCTCTGCTTTGCTGAATACCTACCAAACGCATTGTGGGGTGATGCAGTTTTGGCTGCAATAATATATACACTTTGAATCAAACTGGCCCCATAAAAACTAAAGGTAAAACTCCATTTGAAATATTTTTGAAGAAAGAGTTGCATTTTGATAATTTGGTGATTTGGAACAGAATGCTATGCTTGGTTTCCTATGAAAAATGGAAGTAGTTTGATGCTAAATTTTCAACAGGATATGTATTTGGTTTGAAATATTTTTGAAGAAAGAAGATTGTTTTTACAATTTGGTGATGTTTGGGACAGAATGCTATGTTTGGATTCCTATGAAAAAATTGATGAAGTTTGATGCTAAATCTTAAAAAGATATGTATCTGGGTGTGATGGTTGCGAAAGACAAAGGAAGCCACAATTTACATATATGAATAAATGTGAAGAAACTATCATGTTATTGTGAAGATTCAGTCAATCAACCAAGAATTATGCATCTTTGTGAGATACCAAGGAATTCTAAAGAAGCAGTGCAGGCAGAAAATTCTGAAGAATGGAAGAAAACAATGGAGAAAGATATCAATGCTCCAAAGAAAAATTAAACATGGAACCTAGTTTATAAAACTAAAACAAATAAGGTGATTAAAAATCAAATAATGAAGTGGTTCAATATAAGGCTCAATTGACGGCAGAAGGATGTACTCAGTATTTTATATGTTGACACATTTAGCCACATAGCATGATTGGACATGACGAGAGCCCTGTTGAGTATTGTAATTAAACATGCATTGTGTGTAAGGCAGCCTGGTGAAAGGACAGCATTTCTCAATGGTATTTTGGAGGACGATGTCTCCATGTATCAACCAGAGGGCTTTAATGGTGGTGCAGGATGTGTGTGCATATTACTGAAGAGTTGTTATGGTTCAAATCAAGCCTCAAAGTATTCATATGAATGTCTTGTTAAATTTCTTACTGAATGTCATTTACAGGAGAGTTGTTCAGATCCATGTGGGTTCTGTGGTGAAAATCTGGTATTTCTGTGGTACATTAATAATGGATTTGCTTTGGTCTCTATTAATGTAACAACTAAATGTATTGAACAGTTGGGTAAATGCTTTCAGTTTACTGTAGAAAAGATTGATTTCTTCTTGGCTTAAAAATAAAAAAATGACAACTATATTCAAATAAATCAGTCTGCATATATGGAATGAATTGTAGAGAAGTATGGGATGATGGATGCAAAAACATTATCTATAAACACTGAACCAGGATGGATACCAGCTCTGTCACCTCCTTTGAATAATACTGAACTCTATTGAGAAATATTTGGAAATGTGCTGTATTTAACACAAGTTAGGAGACCAGATTTATTATATACATATACTGTTAGCATTGCATCCAGAGTTCGAGACTAACAAAAGCACATTTCACATTGCTCAAATGAATATTCAGATATCTTAAATCAACAATTACAGGTGGCTTTACATCTTAAATCAACAATTACAGCTGGCTTTAAGTTTGAGAAAGATGAAGACGGTAGTACTGAAGCTTATAGTGATGCTCGTCATGGTGGGAACAAATGCACAAGACAATCAAGACATGGCATTCTACTGAAGTTTTAGATCTAATTACATGGAAAAGTAAATTACAGCTCATTTCAGTGGAGGCGGAATATGTAGCTGCATGTAAAGGTCTAAAATCAGTTGTGTCATCAGATTTATTTCTGGAAGAACTTACAGCTGTTTGTGAATCCTCAGTTCGTATTTTGCAAAGTTACTGGTGATGAAGGAACTTTTTGGTATAGTGTCTGGAGTAACATATGTGTAAACATTACAGGAGAGTATGAAAGTATCAGTGTTTATTATGATTTGTTATGTGTATGCATTATCAATCTTTGAAGGTCGTCAGCTGCTGTTATTGGAACATCTTGAGTTGACTTCAGTGTGGTGTTGGTTGTACTTTGATGGTTGACGTATTATTCCAGTATTGTCATACTTTTGTGATGTTTTAAATAAGTGATTTTTTTTTTTAATTGGTATTTGATATTTTATCAAAAGGAAATACGTGGTTTTGAGATTTATGTAGGAAAGGAGAAAAATTAATTATGCTTGTTAAGGTCTAATCTGGAATGTGGTCATGAGGTTGGTGGAAAATTTGTGTAAACTTTGGAGGTACAGGTATTTGTTGATATATAACTTGACTATGTAACTTAGGAAGGTAGGTGTATATAATTGTTGGAGCTGTAAATTAGGACATACTGGCAGGGCACTCTTTTCAAACGGACATTTCTTTTAAAGAATGTGGTTGAGGTTCTTTAATTGCAGAATTGAGATAAATGAAAATGCCATGTTATTTAAATAGTTCGACAGTAAGGTAGTTCATCTTGCATATACTTATCAAAAGTGAGAAGCCTGTTCAAAATGTCACATAACTGTCTGTTCCCACTAGGTAAAAGTAAAAGAGCACAGAACATAAATGGGTCATTTACCCTCAACCACGTACTTTATAGTGATTTGCAGAGTAGGAATGTAGATGTCTGATGCCTTCCCAAAACATTGTCCTGTCCTTGTTTGCAAGACAGACGAAATCTTCTTTTCAGTATCTCATGTGTAGATATTCATGACTTTAGTTTAGTCATAACTTCAATTAATTTTTATAGACAGATTAACTAAATATAAGAGGCATTGAGCAGCAGATAAATATGTTGAAAAAACTTACCACTAGCGAATGCCAATAACAATAGTTCAGGTATACAAGCTGGCACCACAAGGTGAAGATGAAGGGATATCGATAGCATTTGAGGATATTAAATTGGTAATTCAGTATGTAAAAGGAAATGATAATCTAATAATCATGGGGGATTGGGGAGAAGGAATTGCTGGAGAATATAGGTTTGGTCATGTGAATGACAGAGAAGGAAGACTAACTGAGTTTTGCAATAAATTTTAGCAAGTAATTTCGAATGCAGTATTCAAAATTCACAATAGGAGAAGGCATAATTGAAAGAGGCCTGGTGATATCAGAAGAGTCCTGCTGGAAATATCATAGTTGGACAGAGGTTCTGAAAACAGATATTGGATTGTAAGGCATATCCATTAGCAGATAAAGGCTAGGGCAACAATTTAGTAATGATGAAAAGCAGGCTGACTGATCTGGAAAAATCATTGTCCAAAAATGTAAGACACAGAAGTCCTAAGGAATGATGAGATGCATTTGAAGTTCTCTGAGAGTATAAATATTGTGATAATGAAGATCACAGTAGGCAATTCATTTGAAGAGGAATTGACATCTCTAAAAAGGGCAATCACAAAAATTGGACTGACAAACATGAGTACAAAGGAGGTAACTGCAAAGAAACCTTGGGTAATGGAAGAAATACTTCAGTTATTGATGAACAATGGAAATACAAAAGTCTTCAGGGATATTCTGGAACACAGAAATATAAGTGACTTCGAGATGAAATAAGTATTAAGTACGGGGAAGCCAGGCCAAACTGTCCACAGGATAAATGCGAAGAAACTGACAAAGAAAGTCAAAGGACTGATTCAGGGTATAAAATCTCGAAATAATCTTAAGTGAAATTAAAAGCAGAGGTGTCAACACTGAGAGTGAAAAGCGAATTCCACTGTTAAGTTCAGAGAAGAGAGCATGTAGATGTAAAGAGTACATGTACTGTGGGATGGGGAGATGATTTGTCCGATGATGTGACTCAGGAAGAAATGGGAGTCAGTAGGGAAGACATTGTTAAAGTCATAGTTTAATAGAAATTTGGAAGACTTGCAATCAAACAAGGGGGAAGGGAGAGAGAAAATGCATTTGGAATTCATGGAATCATTGGAGGAAATGGAAAACAAGTGAATATTTCAGTTAATGTATAAAAAATATAAGCCTAAAGACATATCATATACTTCAGGAGAAACAACATCCACACTATCCCAAACATAGCAAGGACAGATAAGTGCAAGAACTATTGCACAATCAGTTTAACAGCTCATGCATCCAAGTTGCTACCAAGAATAGTATATAGAGGAATGGAAAAGAAGAGAGAGAATATGTTAGATGAAGACCAATTTGGCTTTCAGATAGATAAGGGAATCAGAGAGGCAGCTTTGACATAGTGATTGATAATTGAAGCAAGACTTAAGGAAGACACATTCATAGGATTTGTCAATCTGGAAAAAAGAGTTTGACAATGTAAAATGGTACAAAATGTCATAATTCAGGGAAAACGAGGAGTAAATTCTATATGGATAATATCCATACATACAACAATCAAGAGGGAACAACAAGAATTACTGTTCAGTCTATAAATTAAAGAAACAATGGCATGAATAAAATGGACTTTCAAGAGCAGAATTAAAATTCAGAATGAAAGGGCATCAATGGTAAGACTGACTGATGACATTGCAATCCCCAGTGAAAGTGGAGAAGAATTACTGGACATGTTGAGTGGAATGGACAATTTGATGAGATTGAGAGTAAATTGAAAAAGATAAGAGTAATGAAGAGTAGCAGAAATGAGATAATCAATCAACTTAACATCAAAACTGGAGATCACAAAGCAAATTAAGTTACACAAAGTAAATTAATTTAAGGAATTCAGCTACCTTTGTAAGGAAAATAACATGTGATGGATGAAACAAGGAGGACATAAAAAGCTGATTATCACAAGCACAGAGGGCATTCATGTCTAGAAGAAGTCTACTATTATCAAACATCTGAATTAGGGAAAGAAATTTCTGAGAATATGTATCTGGACTACAGCATTGCATGGTAGTGAATCATGGACTGATGGAAAACTGAAAAAGAAGACAACCAAAGAATTTGAGATGTGGTGCTATAGAATAATATTGAAAATAGGGTGGACTGATAGATAAGCAATGAGGAGACTCTCCCTAGAATAGGAGAAGAAAGTAACACATGGAAAACACTGACAAGATAGAATATGTGTTAAGAGATGAGGGAATTGTAGAGATTAAAAATTGGAACACATTGGACACTTCTCTCCCCCTGCTGCATGATACTTCAGCCTGACTTGTTTTCCATATGCCTGTCTTCTGCCGAGCACTTCTGCTTTATGTTATGAAGGGAAGATTGCATTCATGCTAGAGGGATGCCACTAATGCCATGATACTCTAGTTTGCTCTGCATCCATACTCATACTCGTAAGATTCAGCATTTGTCATGACTTCTGTACATTAGGCACACTCATAATACACATGCGATATATTGCAACAACACTGTGATGAACATCGTAGAGTCCAATACTTTGCATTCACTCTAATAACTGATGAAACTTACTTTCAGCAGATGTGTGTTACACTCAGCACATGAATTGATCACTGGTACCAACAGCTGCAGAAAGGTATTAAGTTGTTACAAAGTGATAGGATGCTACAAAACAGCTGCACATTGTTTGTACACAATGTTATTTCCTTTCCAAATAATTCCTATATAAACAGGTCTTTCATAATTAATCAGTTTTACACTCAAAACAATTTTTCCAATGGTTGCAGAGTGTTTCCAATTCGTGCTGTAATAGTTGCTTTTATTGGCTGTGTAGTTGCTCATGGACTATGTCATTTATCTGCTATTGTGGTAGACGTGTTTTCCTGCCATTGCTATTCAGAATGGCTGACTAGGAGGTTATTTGGGGGAATCTTCTCCATATGAACATGTGCAAATGAACACTGAACATTGCCGTGCAGTGGAAGTAAGTCATTATGACACTGCAAAATAACAACTTGACCAAAGAGAGAGAATTAATGGTAGATCTCTCAGTGCTGTAGTCTAGTAAGGATACATGATACAGTACCTGGCAAAAAAAAAGTGAAGCTCCCAGAGAAATAGAAAACTAAATGAAATCTCATGATTTGAGAGGGTATATGTTGCTATTTTTGTGATTTGAAATTACAGACAACTTGAAAATGTGAGACTATTTATCAGTACGAGGAACCACCCGCACTTGGATGTATGCACCGATCCAGTTGCGAAGGGTATCATAAAAGTCTCATATCCTCTTGTGAGTCAAGATGGCCCACAACAGTTGTAACTGGTCCTTGATATTCTAGATACTGGCACTGGGATGACTTTCACTTCCAAACTGGTGCCACACACATTGTATTAGTACAGAAATGGGGATCTTGCTGGCCATGGTGGTATTATTACATCACACAGGCAGTCCATAGTGTGACATGCTCTAATGCTTTTTGGACGACACAAAACAGTGTGGTACCGAGGTGCAAGACTCTCACGTGCCTCACAGTTTGTGCACAGCTGATCTTCTTCTCTGGATAGCTGACTAGGTCAATCTCAAAAACCTCCTTCTCTGAAGAATAATATTCGTTACAGGAATTTAACCGTCTCTCTCTCTCTCTCTCTCTCCCTCTCTCTCTCTCACTCTCTATCTCCCCTCTTGAAATTAGTGGATACTCGCAGAATACTTGTAGTTTAGCCTTGATATATTTCAACTTCTACAAAAAAAAATTCACCACTTCTCACATAAACATTCGAATATTTGCAAGTCAACCGATTTGTCTAGCATTAGATTCGATTAAATACATTTTTTAGCATAGTTTTTGCAACCACATAATTATGAAAATGTCTTTCTTATAGCAAGTCCAACACATGAAGTATAATTAAATGTCTATAATCAATTGTTCATTTTTCTTTAACAATAATTACAGACACTAAAACAGCAAAGAATACTACATGATTACTTCCTGCTCTTCCAATATGGCTTCTGTGGTGTGAATGGCAAACACTTGTCGATGCCATTCAACCATTGCGTCTACCTTGTGCTCGTGACTCCTTTCCAGCCTGCACACATTAAAATATGTGTTCGAGACAGGAGAAGGATGAGTGGTTCTGGAATTTACACAGAAATTCTCGAAGCACTACAATGCCACATAAAAAGAGCAAACTGGAATCTTCTATCTACTCATATTGGAACCCTTACAATAATTTTTGTTCTATATGCATTATTCCATTTTTATACATTCTCTACAATACATATAGCCATTTGTGAATATTTCAAAACATTTACAAGGATAAGTTTCAGTTGCATTTATTTTTCAGAATCTTTAATGTGCTGATTCTCATAGTGTAGGCAATTTTCAGGAAAACTTTGTTATTTGAAAACTGTGGATAAATTAACTTTTTACTACAAAATGCAAGAATAATTTCTTGTGAGCTAATCAGCACCTCTGATAATATTGACACCACCCATTAGAAAGACTGATATCCTGAATTTACTGTATAGTATTTTGAATTATAGGAAACTAATTAGTTTATGAGTGGTATTAAACAGTGAATGAAAAGAATTTTGAGTGATTAAATGTTTGTGGACAATAGATAAGATAGTGTATGTAACACTTAAAACAATAGTAGACATAGTTGAACACAATGCTACATTGACAAATAGTGAATGCATTCTGCCACAATGGATCCATCTTTTTTCAACCAATGAGAAGACAAAGATGACAGGATGACATCAGCAAACCCCAGAAATAAAAACAATGTAGTGAGCTGAAGTGGGAGTTAGGGGGAGGAGTAGCAAGTGGGTGTCAGTAATGAATGGTAACAGCACCTGGTGCCAGGATAACGTAAGCATCGTTAATATTGAGGGCCAGCTGGTAAAAATTAAAAGTGAACCTTGTGAAAACAGTATGTTTGAGGATAGGGATCAAGAACTAGTATTTGGAGAGAAACAGAATGTAGTAAATAAAAGTGAACTTTATTTTAATAATGGGGTAAAATTGTAAGAATTTACCTTTTATGATGAAGTTGCTACTATTCAGATACTAAACAAAATGTCAAGGGCTTCACCCATTGAATACTGTAATATGAAGCAGGAAGAGGACAATTACAAACTGACAGAATGGGATAATGTTAAACACGAATTTTGTGAAAGAAGACAAGATGTGTACAAAAGGTATGGAGCTGATGGCATTACATCAATAATATGACTGCCTGTGGACAGTTAAAATTTAAATTGGACAAAAACAACAAAGAAATTCATCTGAAATTGGACAAAAATAATAGCAATATTTGTGAGTTGAATCAAAAAATGGACATAAATAGTGATGAAATTAAAAATGAATCTAAAACATTGGACAAAAATAAAGATGCCATAAGAGTTTGCATTGAAAATAAATTAGAAAATGTGATAAAGAAATGGATGTAAAAATAAAAACTGTCAGCGAAGAATGGGAAGCTAAAAAAAAAGACAAAATTGTACAATAGTGTGGAAACAGTGGTAGGACCTGTATTTAATTATATCAGTAAACCTGTGTAGGGATAAAAAAAATGTGTACTGAAAACATAGATGAGCTCATAACTCAAATTGAATAAATCAAAGTAGAATTAAAAAATAAAATTGAAACTTTGTGTAATGAAGTACAAATATACATATATTAATTATTGAAGAAAAGATGGAAAATATGAACGAAAACAAAGAATGTAAGTTAATTGAAATTGGAACCAAAGTAAGTAAAATTTGGCATGTTTATTTCATGTTTTTCTGTGCCTAATGGAGCTTCTTTTGTAAAATGTAAGAAATTTCAAATTTTCAAGCCATATGTAATTCATGGGAAGAATTTAAAAAGTCATTCTTAGAAGAATATTGGTCTAAAAATAAACAGCAAAGAATTTTGAGTGAATTCTGGTGTGGTGACAGATATGATACCATAAGTGGTACTGTTAAAGCATTTTGTCAGTGTTGAATTAACGAAGTTGTGTGTTTAGACAAGGAATTGGACAGTGAATCCATAACAATAGGATTAATGGTCCAAATGGAAAAAGAGATGAGGAGGAATTCCAATGATAGCTGTGTTGGGGGATAACAATTATAGGTCCAATCGGCAAACAAACATTTGCTCCAGTTACGACTCCCACTTGGGCACAAGACATAGCTAAGAACCACTTGTAAATTAAAATAAACCAGCCTTAAACAGTACTGGTGAAATTAGAAATAGTGAAGAAAGTAAAAACCTGATATCTTGTCTAGTGCTCAGTGAAACTGTTCCAGTGGGGGAGGATCTTGTACAATTAAAACAAACCAAACAGATTGATAAAATAGGAGATTTATGGACTGATCAATGTAACAAATATTATCAGAAGGGCTTCCAGGATGCCAGCCATGGAAAACAACACAGTTTAAGTGTCTTGCTTTATGACCAAATAGTGAAAATGGAGAACAGCTGATAGCCAAGAATTTGAAAGTTGACAGTGGCACCAGTAGCAGGTTAAGTAGTGTTAAAGATAGTGAAATATGAAGTAGTAATGAAGAACATGAGGAAGGCAAAGTATTTGAATTTATTTATGGTAATGAAGGGAATATGTTGTTAAGGAAAGGATAACTGATATAAGTAAACACAGTGATAATGAGGAAGATTTACGAAATGGAAGAGAGGTAGGTCAGTAAGAGAATTATGCTGTGCGTCACTTAGCTGTAAATGAAAATAAATTTGGTAATCAGGATGATAGTATTCCTTTGGAAAGGATTAACAAGGATTTGTTGCATGATGAAGACATGCTGGTAAGTAACAGTAAATATGGCATCCTCTGATTTTAGCTGAGTTACAAGGAATACCTGCTTGTGTTTACTAGTGAATTAAATGGTATTTTCCCATATATTTTGAATCAATTAAAGACAAAGAAGGAGAAGCAAAACTGCACATTTCAGAAATCATAATAATATGAGCTACTTGGAAGTTGTCCAAAAGCATTAAATAAGAAACATTGGTAACTGTTGATTCAGAAGTAGTGATACCTGACCTGAACATGAATGTGATTTTTGGATACAGACTTTTTGTTTAAATGGATTGTCAGCATTGGTTTTCTGCTAGAAAATTTTATTTTGCGTATGATGTAAATTTGTATGAAATAACGTTTCTACAAAAAATGGCTATAGTAGTACATGATGAGACAGATTTCCTTTGGGATGCTTGGCTACTAGAAGTAACACAGGTAAATCAGAGGAAGACCAAGTGTTATCAGAAATAAAGAGAATATTAAAAGTGCAAAAGCTAATCAAAAGAATGAACTGGAGGAAATGTCAGTGCAAAACAGAAGAGTATTGTCAGATAAGCCTGGCCTAGTGAAAGATTTTGAGTGCAAGTTAAAATTTAAAGAACACTAACCTTTTTTCATCAAGTCTTATATGCTATCCCATTTTCTAAAAAAAAAAAAAAAAAAAAAAAAAAAAACAAGAAAAAGAGCTGTGAGGGAGGAAAAAATAGAGAAAATGGTGACATGGTTAACAATTATTGAGATCATAGAGCAGGTACAACAACCCAATGGTAGTAGTTGAGAAATAGAATGAGTGTTTTAGAGTTTTTTGTATACTAGGAAATTAAATGAAATTTATTGAGGGAAAGTGACAGGGCAACAAACATTGGTGAAAATGAATTTTTGCGAAAATTCCATGTCTAAATTCCTTACTTCGTTTGATATGACTGTGGATACTGGAACATAAGTTTGACTAAAGAGTCTACATCATGTATAGTATTTCTGCATGAAAGTAAGTGTCACAAATACTGCATGGTACCCTATGGTGTAAACTTGTCTGTTTGTGTATTCATTAGGCCTACTGATAAAATTTTGGTTAACAAACTACTTAATAAACTCACTTATTTTGCAGATGACATCTTCATTGCCAGTTATGATAGGTTCATTCAATTTGAGATGAGGTACTTAAAGCTATTTACCTGTACAAAGAGGATATAAAGTTGAAATTAAGCAAGTTTGAATTTATAAAAAGGAAATTTAAGTTTTTGCCCATGTAGTCAACCAACAGAAAACTGCTCCTGTCACAGCACAAAAGTGAATACCCTCCCATTTATTTAAAAGACTGGCTCAAAAGTGAGATACCAGCCACCTCATCCTACTCCCTCAGTACTTTTAAAATTTTTCCCAAAAATTTTGGCATGCGAGAATGTTCATCCTTGTTTTAGCATGAAACTCACCTCAATCTCTCACAAGTGCCCCTACCCTAACTCACTCACACCTGTCAGTCTATTGGCATAAGTTGGTCATACCCAGTCACTTCCAGTTGCCCTTTCTCACTCATTATTATTTCTCTGTGTTTCTTTGTCATTGTCTCCCGTGTAACAGCCACAGGCCCCTTTGTTCTGTCCTACCACTATGGTCTCCTCTGGGTGTCAATTCTCACCATCACCATCACTCTCTCTCTCTCTCTCTCTCTCTCTCTCTCTCTCTCTCCCTCTCTCCCTCTCTCTCTCTCTCTCGTTGTCATTCTCATATAAACTACCTGTCATTATCGTTGTCTCTCACCAATTTTCTCTTTCTTTTTATGCATCTCCCCTTGGTGCTGTCTCCTTCACTCTTTCCCTAGCACTGTTCTGTCACAGTCAGTTATGTTTCACTGGCACTCTCTCTTACACACTGCCATAATATCCTTCACTGTTTCTATAATACAACAACTGACTACTGTTTTCCAGTATTTATAACTCTTCTATCTCTTTGCAATTGACACTGTCTTCTTCTCTCTCAGCATAAAAAAGTGTGAGTATGCCAAAATTTTTGGGAACATTTTTAAAGATGCTGAGGAAGGTAGAATGAGGCAGTTGGTACACCAATTTTCAGTCAAAGACTTTTAAATAAACATCTTTTAAATTACATTTTTTGTGCTGCTGTAGAAGCATTTTTCCTTTGGTTCCAATTTCCCCTGCTGGCAGCAGGGCATGTACGTATATGAATAGAAATGTATTGGTCAGTAAAATTTAAATAGTTTACTTATGTGAAACTGAATAAATGCAATACTAATCATACGCCTCAGACCAGATTGCATGTGCCAAAAAATTTTACACGTGCTTCAGTACTACAACACGAGTTCCCAGATGATAATGGTGACACTTTAAAGCATAATTCTCTGTGCTACATCACTTTATAAACTACATTTTTGCCTAACAGCGGATTTTATTTGTACAAGTAGGGTAGCTTTCAACTCCTGTATCTCATAAACGTATAGACGTAGTAGGAAACTTTTCACAGATTGTTTGTAGCATGATGTTAGGAATATATCATAAAAATTACATCCATTTGCTGTGCACAGCTGTCTCAGGATCTGTGTCTGGCTTTTGTTACTGAAAAACAAATTTTTGGGATGTTTCACATCAAATGCAAAAAGAACCAACCGATTTTCTCCATTTGTCTAAACAGGAGGAAGCGTGTAACATTCATATTTTGGTCCTGTACAGTAGCATAGTGACACTAACAAGATTCTTCTTTACATATACAATTAGTCCCCAGCCCAAGGGCTATCAAAACCTTTGACCCTACCTTTTTATCACCAATAGAACCTGAGGTATGTGCACCAGAAAATCACATTTTTATACACTGCATTTGGAAACGTTTAGGCATATTTGCTGTCATACTTATACCAATGAAGGAGAGATAAAACCTGCTGCAGATTTGCCAGCGTTAAAAAAATAGTCAGGTTTAAGTTATATGGATAGTATCAAAAATTCAAGACAGACCAATGCTTTAAACATTTATGTTTAGGTAGCCTACTTTAGTCAAGAAAAGACACTTGTGGAATTGGTCATCCAAATGTGAAGAAGCTTTCCAAAATTTAAACAGGGAATTGGTAAACAGCAAATTGTTGTACCATTCAGATGTTTCTTTGTGTCTTTGTATGAGCACTGACTCAAGGTTTTGTGGTTTCAAAGTTGAAATTGCGAGACGGAATGTGAAAAGGGTCCTCTTTCAAAAACATTAGATTCTGAGCTATTGCAAGTTTTATGTTCAGCATTAAATTCTGAACAATTTGTCAAAAAATGAAACTAAAATAATTTCTGTCTCTAAATGTGAATAAGTTATGATAGGTTGAGTACTGGTAATGGAAAATAGGTATTTTGAGATAATGCATTTTCAAGTTTAGCTTTATTACCAAAGGTAATGGGAAGTTACCCACCAGGCCTCAAACTCTGCTAATTTCAAATTGCTGCCACTCATATCTCACCTGTCATTCAACAACATCTTTGCCCCTGTACTTCCACCTCGACTGACGCCTCTGCCCAAACTCTTTGCCTTTACATACACTCCTGGAAATGGAAAAAAGAACACATTGACACTGGTGTGTCAGACCCACCATACTTGCTCTGGACACTGCGAGAGGGCTGTACAAGCAATGATCACACGCACGGCACAGCGGACACACCAGGAACCGCGGTGTTGGACGTCAAATGGCACTAGCTGCACAGCATTTGTGCACCGCCGCCGTCAGTGTCAGCCAGTTTGCCGTGGCATACGGAGCTCCATCGCAGTCTTTAACACTGGTAGCATGCCGCGACAGCGTGGACGTGAACCGTATGTGCAGTTGACGGACTTTGAGCGAGGGCGTATAGTGGGCATGCGGGAGGCCGGGTGGATGTACCGCCGAATTGCTCAACACGTGGGGCATGAGGTCTCCACAGTACATCAATGTTGTCGCCAGTGGTCGGCGGAAGGTGCACGTGCCTGTCGACCTGGGACTGGACCGCAGCAACGCACGGATGCACGCCAAGACCGTAGGATCCTACGCAGTGCCGTAGGGGACCGCACCGCCACTTCCCAGCAAATTAGGGACACTGTTGCTCCTGGGGTATCAGTGAGGACCATTCGCAACCATCTCCATGAAGCTGGACTGTGGTCCCACACACCATTAGGCCGTCTTCCGCTCACGCCCCAACATCGTGCAGCCCACCTCCAGTGGTGTCGCGACAGGCGTGAATGGAGGGACGAATGGAGACGTGTCGTCTTCAGCGATGAGAGTCGCTTCTGCCTTGGTGCCAATGATGGTCGTATGCGTGTTTGGCGC
Source organism: Schistocerca cancellata (assembly GCF_023864275.1). Classification (NCBI taxonomy): domain Eukaryota; kingdom Metazoa; phylum Arthropoda; class Insecta; order Orthoptera; family Acrididae; genus Schistocerca; species Schistocerca cancellata. Next base: position 205,117,620 of record NC_064626.1, read on the forward strand.
CGTGCAGGTGAGCGCCACAATCAGGACTGCATACGACCGAGGCACAACACCCGGCATCATGGTGTGGGGAGCGATCTCCTACACTGGCCGTACACCACTGGTGATCGTCGAGGGGACACTGAATAGTGCACGGTACATCCAAACCGTCATCGAACCCATCGTTCTACCATTCCTAGACCAGCAAGGGAACTTGCTGTTCCAATAGGACAATGCACGTCCGCATGTATCCCGTGCCACCCAACATGCTCTAGAAGGTATAAGTCAACTACCCTGGCCAGCAAGATCTCCGGATCTGTCCCCCATTGAGCATGTTTGGGACTGGATGAAGCATCGTCTCACGCGGTCTGCACGTCCAGCACGAACGCTGGTCCAACTGAGGCGCCAGGTGGAAATGGCATGGCAAGCCGTTCCACAGCACTACATCCAGCATCTCTACGATCGTCTCCATGGGAGAATAGCAGCCTGCATTGCTGCAAAAGGTGGATATACACTGTACTAGTGCTGACATTGTGCATGCTCTGTTGCCTGTGTCTATGTGCCTGTGGTTCTGTCAGTGTGATCATGTGATGTATCTGACCCCAGGAATGTGTCAATAAAGTTTCCCCTTCCTGGGACAATGAATTCACGGTGTTCTTATTTCAATTTCCAGGAGTGTATGTCTGCTTGTGTCTGTATATATATATATATATATATATATATATATATATATGTGTGTGTGTGTGTGTGTGTGTGTGTGTGTGTGTGTGTGTGTGTGTGTTGTGTGTGTGTGTGTACGTACCTGTTCCTTTTTCCCCCTAAGGTAAGTCTTTCCACTCTCGGGACTGGAATGACTCCTTACCCTCTCCCTTAAAACCCACATCCTTCCGTCTTTCCCTCTATCGACCTGCCAGCGCTTTCGTTTGGTAAGTCACATCATCTTTTTTGAAGAAAAATTATTAACTGCTTAATTAAGTAATTACTCAGCACTGTACATTATGTTACTGGTATTATAAGGAAAATTGTAAACCAGTTTCTGTGTTTTGACAAGTCTCCTGTACTTTTAAGTCAATGGCTTGATATTGGATGTTATGAGACAAAATTCTACTTCTACTAAACTGTATTGTGTGCACTGTTTACATACTCTATAGCCACTGCATTTGGCAAATGCTGTGTCTAAACAGAACTGTGTCTTCATGAAGCAATTATGTTATTACTGCTACATCTGTGTATAGTGAAATGGAGAGGCAGAGGTACCTATTTGCATAAAAACATGTTGTGTGGGACTTAATATGGTCATAATAAATGTTTGTGGTGGTAATAAATGTGGAAAAAAAGTAATTTAACAGGAAATCTGGGAAGCATCATTTGCAAAATTTCCAGAACATAAATTTGCAAATATTCTGCAAGACTTTGAGCATCAACACCCTGAGGACATAATGTTGTTCAAATGTGAGTGAAATCTTATGGGACTTAACTGCAAAGGTCATCAGTCCCTAAGCTTACACGCTACTTAACCTAAATTATCCTAAAGACAAATACATACACCCATGCCCGAGGGAGGACTCGAACCTCCGCCGGGACAAGCTGCACAGTCCATGACTACAGCGCCTTAGACTGCTCAGCTAATCCCGCATGCCAGGACATAATGAACAATGCAAGTAGGCCCTGTCACACTTAGTGTGGATTAGTGTTGTCCTGTTGAAAAATGGCATCCTGATACTGTCACAACATGAGACTACAGGGTGTCCGTGACATACCATTGTGCCATCGGAGTTCCCTCAGTCACCACCAGCTGTGATCTGAAGTCATACCTGATGGCTCTCTATATCATGACATCAGGAGCAGCACTGCTGCACTTTTCCAGAGTATTGGAAGAATGGGACTCCCCACAGGTTGCCATCGCACTTCCCAACAATAATCACCTGGGGTAGTGCAGAACTGTGATTTATCACCGTCCACAGTTCATGCATCCTGATCATAGCACCACTCCAAATGCAGCCATTGTGTTGTAATTACAGCAGTCTTTGAAAGGGATGGTAAATCCCTTGTCTGGCTGTTACTGGTCTCCACTAATAGTGCAGATTGACATAGAATTTTTTGGGGAGTCCATTACATTTCTTGGATTGTAGGCACAGATGAGAAGGGATCATGATGTGCTGGGTGCAATGTCTGATGATTCTTTCTTGTGGTGGTCAGCAGGAGTTGACTAGAAGCATGCAGTCCAACAGCTAGACAGTACCACATCTGAATACCCCACAAATTTGGTTATTGCATAACTCAACTAGCTGCCCGTATGGATACCCAAAATGAGCCCCCTTTCAGATGGTGACAACACTGTCTCAAATAAATGTATGGCACTGCTTTGTCCTTCACAGTGATCACTCAACATTTGACACTGTTCATATCCTTTCTATACCCTATCAGGACCGGTAACAACACTAAATATGAACAACAATAAAGCACTCTGATGGCCATTCTACTTGTCAGAGAACTGCAGCTCTAATTGTTTACATACCCACTAATGCTGTATACATGTATGTATTTACATTGACATAGAATCATGTCTTCTGGTTGCTTCACTTTTTTCTTTTTCTTTTGAGGCAGTGCAAATATCGAGAAAATTCTCTCTCTTCTTTCTCGCACACAATTGTATTCTTTACATTTCTTTGGTTTTTTATCATCATCGTTAGTATACCCCTTACTTAAAAATTTCATTTCTTTTAAGAAGTAGTGGATACCAGCTTTGCACCACTTTACAGATTTAAAAATGAAGTCATCACCTGCTTCACAGGTTGTAAATATTGTACCTAAATTATTATTAACACACAATTCCATTTCTTTCTTAAATTGTGAATTATTATTCATAATGTGAATTGTTCTGAAATCCAACTGCTTTATCAGTTGATGACTTTTGTGTTTAGAAACTTGCCCATTCACCAGTTTCACAGTTCAGTCATGCCTGGATAGGTCAATGAGCATCTCTATTATAAGAAATTTCATCCATAAACTTTTTTTATTCAGACAGATGGTCATTCACTGATGAATTTTGCTGGATTTCATGTATTTGATGCCCATAACTGCAATACTTGAGTGTTTTTCTTCATTTGGGATAGTTGTATCACTATGACTGTGCTGTCTGTGTGGCATTTGCAACAGTGTTACCAATTTTTAGGGAAACAGCAAAATAGTCAAATATCTATCAACAACATCCACCTACAAATATGACAATCGAGAAAACATTAAGCTCACATGAATGCCAGAAGAACACATACATGATGCAATCAACTTGCTTTTGTATTTAAATGTTCATCTTCCTCTACAATTTTTATCCCCACACTTCTCTAAAGCTAAGTTGTGCTACAAATTCAATTCTGTATATTCTCATTAGCTCATTAATGGAATTGCAAGTTTCTGTTAGATGCCAATAGTCGTCGCACAGAATCTGGCTGTCCCAATGGTGTGCACCTGCTGAGTCATGCGTCCAGCAGCTCTGGATTCTGAGTGCCATCTACCTCCACGATATAGGATGGCTAGCGGCAGCTACTCGACCCACTTGCACTTGGAGCCTCTTTGTTATGACACCATCATTTGTGCTTAGTACAGTGAGCCTTTTCCTTGTTAATATTGATTGTTGGACTCTTATTTCAGCTACATTATTTGTAATGAATCTTCATATTGTTGGAAAAGTACAAGTTAAGTAAATGTTCCATTTGTTGTGTTAACTTGTTCACTAATCATTTCTGCTCCTGTACAGCTTTCCAATGATGACAACTGCCACACCATTGTGTAGTCCACCTCTCCTTACCATTGTGTACAAAATCATACACAATGAGTTGCACCAACCACGGACTACCTTAGCACACCTCCCTCCTCAGTCCCAACTCCCATTCATGCCTGAGCCCATTCGGTATTCCCTCTAAACTCAAATAGCACTGCAGAGAATCTAGATGTATTGAAACAGCACCTCAGTATCAAACGAAATGTGTGATCCTGCCAGAAACCCAGGCATAGGTGCTTTAATCAAATGAAACCATATGGTTCCACAGACATTTTCAAGTCTTAATCATCTGTGATATATATATGCAACTGAAGCAATGACTGAAAATTTGTACTGAGGCTGGGATTTGAACCCAGGTCTCCTACTCACTAGGCAGATGCACTAACACTACGCCATCCTGTCACAGTGGCTTTGAAGAGGGAGGCATGCTAAGGTAGTTTGTGTGGTTTTGCAAAGCCACTGTGACAGGGTGGCATATTGGTCGGTGCATCAGCGTAGTGAGCAGGAGACCCAGGTTCAGATCCTAGCCTTGGTACAAATTTTCACTTGTCAGTTCAGTCTGCATACATACATCATAAAAATTCATTTTATGAGCCCGTACGTATCATACATTAAGTTTGTTAATTATCTGTATGTGCAATGAACTGAAAATTATGTTCCAGAACTATTCGTAAAGGTTGAACAATTTTACACATTCCCACAGAATAAAATTCTGATTTTTTTTTCTTTTTTCCCCCTTTTCTTTCTTGCTTACATTTTTGCATCATGCCCACAGTCATCATGTTATGCACTTCACGCACAGCCTCTAATTAAATAACTCTTTATAGCATATGGGAGTCTTTATAACATCTGAGAAGTCTCATTCAGCTCGTCTTCTTACAAAAGCTGGAAAAATTTAAACCAATATGGGCACTTGGCAATCTCAAGAAATAGTCCTGGCAAATTAGGAAAAATGGAGGGAAAAATTTAAAGTTTTGAAATATTGGGGAAACAATCTTAGGGGATGTAGAAATAAAAAACCAGAAAGTTCCATCCCCTGTTGGGGGAGCTTCCCCCTCCCACCCCTTAATGTAATTTATTTACCTTTTTTCAAAATTTATGAAAAATGGTTCATTTAACAAAGTTATCTATATGACAGAAATTATTTCTGGTGAAATTCTACTCAGGGAAGGTCATATGCATGTTTAAGCAAGCTAATTAGTTTATGAGTGCTAAAATTTGTAGGTAAAAAAAAGTGAAATTTCTTTTAAAACAGACTTTTTTATATGCAACAATTTTGCTTTACAGTCTTTTACTTTAGATTTATGCAACTTCAATTATTGGAATGAAAATTATTTTTCATGAAAATTAAGAATTACTGTAAAACTGATCAACAATTATTTTTGTTGTAATATATTTGCAATCACATGTGTAGCTTGTAGACAATGAAAATATCACAATATCTATCAAATAAATAAATCCTTGTTTTTTTTTTCATAAAACCATCATCCAAATCTTCTGTCAAATCACTGTGAGGCACATTAGTGCAGCTTTGTCCATGACAGTTTTTGCACATTATTGTGCAATGTAGGTCAGCCTTCACACATCCACACTTTCTTCCGCAGCCTTATGAAATCAGCAGCAGTATTTTCTCTGGAGCAGGTGGTTGTTTCATGTGAATCGGGGAGAGGGATGAGTTTGATTCTCTCCAGCCTCAGTTTCTGTGATCCAAGTTGTTCCCCTGCTATTGCTGGACTTGTAGGTAAACTCAGTGAGTGGAGATGTTCTGCGTCAATAGTGGGTACAAATGAGAGAGTATGACAGCATTGTTAACCTGACCCATAAGTACATTAAAACTTTTAAATTGAAAGGCATTTAAGTTGTCATCATCAGGAGACTCTACTGTTTTTGTGTAGAGACAGGGTATAAATTTCTCTCGTGCTTTTGTTATGGTATCAGGAGAGGAAGCACAATCACTGAATATCTGTGGAATATTATGAAGTTGGGGACAGTGGTTGAATAGTTGGAAAGATTGCAGCTTACCTTTCCCAAACAAGGCTGAAGTGCTGTCACAACCACTTATTGCGAGAAAAAACAGTATTGAATTCTTGCATTTGCGAATGAGTGAGGAGTTACATATATGTGTAGAACTGTAACAACTTGTTCTGATGTTACCTTTACCTTCCTTCATCGGGATTGTGTCTGCAAGAGCAATAAGTAGCACAATAAGATCTACATCTTGGTTTGGTTTGGTTTTGCTTTAGGGTGCAAAAAACATCTGGGGTCATACGTGCTCAAGTCAAAGCTAGAGAACACAAAGACAGAAAGGAGTTAAAAGACGACTATACATCAGCCCCAATTGACATAATAGAAGACAGCTAAGAAGAGACACGCGGAAAAAGTGCTAAAAAAAGACACCATACAGAAATGGAGGTTCAATACTAAAACTTAAATGGCCTTTATCATATTGCTTTGGTGGATAAAAAGTAAAACGCGGTCAACAGCCTGTGCATCATTTGCTAAAATGGCTGATAAATCAAATGGCAAACCCAAGCAGGAACATTAACGGTTAAAAAATGGGCATTGATCCACTTATTATCACTTGCTGGTAAAATTTTGAGGCATTTATTGGTTTTGCAACAATTTCAACAACTGCATAGTGGTTTCAATACCACAACTGTTTAGTTTTTGCACAAGCTGTGTAATAAACATTTCCTTACTGCTGAGGTTACTAAGAAAGGTGGACTGTGATTCAACACATAACGTCTCATCATTAATGAATATTTCTTGTGAGGTCTGCTTCATCTTTTGCCTTTGGCGTTCAATAGTTTTTATGTTCAGAGAACTTTCTGAATATCCATCAAATACAACAGCAGTATCATCTTTATAATGTGTCTGAATATAGGCTATTGAAGTTTTATAAATGTCACCAAAAGTTCCATTCTCGGGCCACACGACATGATGGATAAGAAACCCTCCATCTGTAACAAAGAATTTTGATTCATTATTGTCAATATTCCTTTCAGGTACTTGACTGAAGAGATTGCACAGTCATGGCATTTTTTGTTTTCCTTATCAACCCACTGCTGTCAGACAGACATTGGTACACTTAAGAATTCGTAATTGAAGCAATCCTTTAAATCAACAGATAAATGAAACCTCACAGTATTCTCTGGAATAACTGCGTTGTATCTGCTTCAGTTATATTTTCTTTTGAGCCTAACAGTTGACATGCACATTGTCCTAACCATGCTGGATACCTTAAGCTTCAGGGAACCAAATTTTGGTGAGACAGTAACTTTTGTTCAAAGGGCTTCTTCACCAATAAACACAGCTTTGTAGCAGTTTACTTCCTGAGAAGCTATTAATCCAGATCCTAATGAATGCAATTACTCCTTATAAACAAATGGAGTGTGTTGTTGGAAACATAACCGAAATGTTCTGCAAATTTTCTCATCAATTTCTATCCTCCCACTCCTCAGTTCAACATGTTGATCACTTGAAACCAAATGTAAATTGCAGAATTGTTCCATAGCTTCACATATGTGATGGGCTATTGGTATACCAAAAATCCATCAGTTCAATACACTGTCTGTGAAATCTCTTCCATGTGAAACACCTCCAACGCTCTTCAGGTTCTTCATAAGAGTTTGTTCCATCATCATGTTGGTCCATACTCCACACCAATACTTATCAGAGCATCGAACCATGAAGAAGCTGTCCTTGTTGAATTTATTGAACTCTGTGGGTTTCATGGTTTCTTTCAGTTTTTGCATGTCCTGGACGTACAAATGACACACCTTAGCATAAGAAAAGTGTCCAGCTGCTTCACACATTCTATATGGAGCTCCCAATTCCTCATATGCTCTGCCTGGGTGAAATGCAACGCCAAGATGACAAGCTGAATGTATTGTATCCATAACTGGGAAGTTTTACCTCTTTGCTTAATATCATCCATTGTGTTGACAAATTTATTTGTCAGCTTTTCAATCACTTGATCTTTTCCCAAATCACCGAAAGACGCACCGTATCTACTCAATTCACAAATACAGTCTTTAATATGTTGCTTCTCCTCCTCCATGGCTGCCACTTCCTCCAGTATTATGATAGAAAGAGAGCACATGACTGCAGAGTGAACCTGAATTGCCCTTCTGTATGCACGACCAGAAAGTATATGGGGAACAGAAGCTCCAGCATACACAGTCTCCAAAAGTTGAGTGAGTCCACTCTCTCTCATTAAGAATCCTGTTGATCCTAGAAAAGACATTATCAAGTGAAAACCTCCTAACCGAATAACTACATCAGTGAACAGCTCATTCCATCCATTAGCCTCCACTGCAATTATATCTTTAGCTTTCATGTAGAGTTGTTGATCAAATGTCATGATACCTTTTTGCTGTGTGGTTGTCTTACTCTCCTTGATGGCATAAGTTAAAGCAGTTAAAGTATTACTATAATCTATGGGTGGGTTGTTGTTGAATGGAAATTCTAATACATTTGATTGCTTATACCTTGCCATGCAGGAATAGAGAGATGTAAAAACTTTCCCATCATCGAAGTAAAATCATGATTGGTAGGTATGTTTACTTTAGTGAGTGACTGTTCTGAGTTGACCTTTTACAGAACAATTTCTTCAGTTCCAACTCTATACTGCCTTCAGAATGTTAGCAGACTAATTTTTTGGACACTTGTTGTTTCAGTAGAGCTTGGCACAACAGAGTTTTCTTACTTTCTGATGTTCTATCACTCTCCCAAGAGTCACACATCCGAGTCCATCCATAGCATGGAATGTACCTTTGCCCATCATTGTTGCAATATGAAGCCAGCATTATCGAAAACTAACTATGAGAATGAATCATTTGAAATATTTGGTTTCCATAACTGAATGTCAGAAGCCTCAAATAAAGCCACAATGCTACATGAAGAGCAGAAACCATTATTCAAGACAATTTCAACAATGTTTTTTGATTCCACTTTATGAAACAAGTACACTGCAAAACAAAGTTGCAGTGGGGAGATAAATGAACGAGGCCTGGTAGCTGTCACAATCACATGGGATATTGCTGTACATTTTTTTAAAGGGGACTGTTCACTAACTTTCTTTTTTGAGAAAACCACACTCTTCAAAAATTTGCATAGTGTCAGAAACCATAACTTCAGCATTCTCTGTCAAGTCATTGATAATGGCAATGCAAGGAGTCATTCTTATATCTTCATGGATGATAGCTGCTGCTGCTTCTACTGTTCTCTTTCTCTCATCTTTTTCATTAACAGCTCGTTCATTGTACCATTGATTCAAACGTTTGCGGCCACTGCCACGAAAACAAACAACTGGGGGATTTTTTGGCATTGTGGCAAACAAGACCCCATCACCGAAGTGTTCAGTCAGTTTGTTATTCAGAGTTTTTATAGTCACTCTCTCTCCTGGGAGACATTCATTAACTTTCTGCAATGAATTGAGCAGTAAAAATTGACATTCCTGTGAACTATCTATAAATTTGCATAATTCTTGAAAAGCAGGATCAAAGTTGGTGTCTTGAGGGCGGCCTCTTTTTCAAACATCTGTCGCTCGTGGTCTAGTAGCTAGTGTTGCTGCCTCTGGATCTTGGGCTCCTGGGTTTTTATTTCCGGCCGGGTCAGTGATTTCCTCCGCCTTGGGACTGGGTGTTTGTGTTGTCCTTATCATCTCTTCATCATTAGGGAAGTGCCATAATGGAGTGGAAAGATTTGGAACTTTTATGGGTGCTGATGACCACAATGTTGAGCACCCCACAAACTAACATCATCTTTTTCTAACAGAGGAGGGGGTTCGATACTAATTTTGCATAGCAATATTGACAATAACAGGCTTCAGCAGCTACTAAACACAAAACACTGTTGATGGATTTGGCAACCTTCCTATTGAAATCATGATTGCATTTCTCTGCTTTCTCAAGTCTGCCTGCTTAGCTGGGTGGTAACGTGCTTGCCTCCCGTGCAGTGGGCCCGGGTTCGATTCCTGGACAGGTTGGAGATTTTCTCCACTCGTGGACTGGGTGTTGTGTTGTCCTCATCACCATTTCATCCTCATTACGGGCGCGCAAGTCACCCAGTGTGGCGTCAACTGAAATAAGACTTGCACTTGGCGGCTGACTTTCCCAGATGGGACCTCCTGGCCAACGATGCCATATGCTCATTTAATTTCATTTGCTTTCTCAAGCAGCATATGTTTCATAGTTAAAGAGTGAACTTCAAACACTCCATGGCATTTGTGGGGGGTGTTTTTTTTTTTCCCCCCGCCTTTATGTGACACTTTTCAGCACATATGAAACAGCCTTTTTTGAAATTGAATGGATAAGAGGAAGAGGATCTGAAACTTTTTATCATCTGCTTGTGCAACATTCTGATTAATTAGTTTTCATATATTACATTCATTACTATATTCACATTGACATGCCTTATGCATTTCAATCAGTCCAGCATTCTGTAGAAGATTATGGGCCCCATCCTTCTGTTCCTTGCTGACATGTATCAGAGTTTCCAAGCCCTTCATCACTATTGATGTCTCTCCTTCCGAAACAGAGTTACCACAAATAAAACAGATAGTATGTTCCAGCATTATTGTTTTCTCACACCAGACAAAAGAAATGAGACTAAGAAGCAGCACTTCATAACACCACAAACTGACAAATACCGTCACAAAAACAGAACTCTCTGGCACTATTTTGACAGTTCACAACATTCACTCAACTGAAAGGGGCACTGGGTAGGAAGAAACGGGCACAATAGTGGTAGGGGAGCACTGAATGAATGGGAAGGGGAACTTGACATTTTCATTGTTGGCACGTACTCCTGATTTCAACAATACTGATCGCAAAAGGAATATCATCAAGTAGAATATATAAGCTATGAAATATTTCCATACACTTAATTGTGCTTTTCATTTAAATACTTTGCTAAGTAACAAAAACTGCAAACTGTTATGAGGCGTGTTTTTTAAGTAAGTAAGGTTTTGCCACATCACTGCCGCAGCACTACGGTCGGCATTCTGCGTATGCGCACTGGGTACCTACATCTGTTGTCTATGCACTGACGCCATTACAGTCTGATTCATCCTTGTTTATGTGGTGTACTGTGTGTTTAAAATGCCTCCGATAATTGTGAGTCCCACTGACTGTGAAGTACTGGCTGTTACAAGACTTCTTAGTGCTAAAGGCCTACAAGCGATCGATATTCATGGTGAGATCTGAGCAGTTTACGGAGAAAACATTATGAATGATGGAATGGTAAGAAAATGGGTGAAAGCATTTAAAGATGGCCGCACAAATGTGTATCATGAATAGCGGAGTGGGCTTCCTTCGGTCGTTAATGAAAGTTTGGTGCAGGAAGTGGACAATAAGGTGAGAGAAAACAGACACTTTACAATTTCCTCCTTGTGGGTTGACTTTCCTAATATTTCTTGTAGTGTTTTGTATGGAACTGTGACTGAGCACTTGAATTACCGAAAATTGTGCGCTAGTTGGGTACCAAAAATGTTGACAGATGTGCACAAAACCAAACTTTTAGACATTGCATTGACTTTCCTTGAGTGGTACAACAACGGTGATGATTTCTTAAGCCAAATTGTTACAGGCGATGAAACATGGGTGGCCTACGTCACACCAGAATCAAAGCAACAGTCCATGGAATGGCAGAATTCAGATTCACCCAGAAAAGTGAAGCTTAAGCAAACAATTTCTGCCAGGAAAATCACAAGCACAGATTTTTTAGGACAGAAAAAGAGTATTGCTTGTGGAATTTCTGCCTCATAATGAGACAATCAGTGCAGCAGCTTACTGTAAGACACTGCACAATCTGCGCCATTCAATTCAGAACAAAAGACATGGCAAGTTGAGCAAGGGCATTGTTTTGCTGCAAGACAATGCCCGTCTGCATGTGGCAAATCAGACCAAAGATCTCATCACATCTTTTCAATGGGAAACTCTAGACCATCCTCTGTATAGCCATGATCTTGCGCCAAGTAACTACCATCTGTTTCTGCACTTGAAGAAACACCTGGGCGGTCAGCATCTTCAAGACAATGGCGAAGTCAAAACAGTGGTGATGCAGTGGTTAACAAGTCAGGCGGCAGACTTCTATGAGGAGGGTATTCAAAAACTGGTACAACATTATGATAAGTGCCTCAATATTGACAGAAATTATGTAGAAAATTAGATTAAGGTACAGGCTTTCATGTAAAAATGAAATTATTGAGATATCTTAGCATGTCTTTTTTTAATTTCAAAACAGTACTTACTTAAAAAACACGCATCATATGTTAACAGAATTCTGTTCTGATTCTTATACCTCAAATACCATTTGTATAAATGAAAAGATGCACAAGATCTTTTTCATGTACAGTTTTGTGAGGAATGTATTTTAATAAGAGCTCTGTTCAAAAAATGAACCTTGTCGCATATAAATTTAAAATGTGGTAAAAATTTGAAGGGGAACTTTTCTGTTTCTTATTACTACACCCCATATGAGTATTTTCCCAAAGTTTCAAAACTTTATACATTTTCTCCCCATTTGCTGAATTTCTTACTAATCTGCCTGGGATGAAAGGCCAGTTCACTGCAACATCAGATAAGCTCCAAGGTAACGTGTATTTTGCAAATACACTCCTGGAAATGGAAAAAAGAACACATTGACACCGGTGTGTCAGACCCACCATACTTGCTCCGGACACTGCGAGAGGGCTGTACAAGCAATGATCACACGCACGGCACAGCGGACACACCAGGAACCGCGGTGTTGGCCGTCGAATGGCGCTAGCTGCGCAGCATTTGTGCACCGCCGCCGTCAGTGTCAGCCAGTTTGCCGTGGCATACGGAGCTCCATTGCAGTCTTTAACACTGCTAGCATGCTGCGACAGCGTGGATGTGAACCGTATGTGCAGTTGACAGACTTTGAGCGAGGGCGTATAGTGGGCATGCGGGAGGCCGGGTGGACGTACCGCCGAATTGCTCAACACGTGAGGCGTGAGGTCTCCACAGTACATCGATGTTGTCGCCAGTGGTCGGCGTAGGTGCACGTGCCCGTCTACCTGGGACCGGACCGCAGCGATGCACGCCAAGACCGTAGGATCCTACGCAGTGCTGTAGGGGACCGCACCGCCACTTCCCAGCAAATTAGAGACACTGTTGCTCCTGGGGTATCGGCGAGGACCATTCGCAACCGTCTCCATGAAGCTGGGCTACGGTCCCGCACACCGTTAGGCCGTCTTCCGCTCACGCCCCAACATCGTGCAGCCCGCCTCCAGTGGTGTCGCGACAGGCGTGAATGGAGGGACGAATGGAGACGTGTCGTCTTCAGCGATGAGAGTCGCTTCTGCCTTGGTGCCAATGATGGTCGTATGCGTGTTTGGCGCCGTGCAGGTGAGCGCCACAATCAGGACTGCATACGACTGAGGCACACAGGGCCAACACCCGGCATCATGGTGTGGGCAGCGATCTCCTACACTGGCCGTACACCACTGGTGATCGTCGAGGGGACACTGAATAGTGCACAGTACATCCAAACCGTCATCGAACCCATCGTTCTACCATTCCTAGACCGGCAAGGGAACTTGCTGTTCCAACAGGACAATGCACGTCCGCATGTATCCCGTGCCACCCAACGTGCTCTAGAAGGTGTAAGTCAACTACCCTGGCCAGCAAGATCTCCGGATCTGTCCCCCATTGAGCATGTTTGGGACTGGATGAAGCGTCGTCTCACGCGGTCTGCACGTCCAGCACGAACGCTGGTCCAACTGAGGCGCCAGGTGGAAATGGCATGGCAAGCCGTTCCACAGGATTACATCCAGCATCTCTACGATCGTCTCCATGGGAGAATAGCAGCCTGCATTGCTGCGAAAGGTGGATATACACTGTACTAGTGCCGACATTGTGCATGCTCTGTTGCCTGTGTCTATGTGCCTGTGGTTCTGTCAGTGTGATCATGTGATGTATCTGACCCCAGGAATGTGTCAATAAAGTTTCCCCTTCCTGGGACAATGAATTCACGGTGTTCTTATTTCAATTTCCAGGAGTGTACATTTCTTTTTTTTTTTTTTTTTTTTTTTTGTCGGTAGAATATGTTAAAGGTCTTATTAAATCTCGCAATATCAATAATGTGTTTACTGTCACAATTTGAGCAAATGTGTTACTCAAGGCAACTATTAGGTAATTTCTTTAATTTTGAAGCAATAATGGCACAGCAAGGAAATTATAAACAGCAAATTTTGATACAAAACACCTACATGTCAAAAGAGATTGATTGTCAGGCCTGCATGTGATTATGATTATAGGAATCTTTAACACCCATAGCAGTATCAATTTACAAAAGGCACTGGCACAAGTGATAATCTGATGCTTTAAAGCAGACGAGACCTGCTTCCATGTCCAAGGTCACTAGTGCATGCCTTTAGGGTGATCTCAACTCTGAGGTAAGCTGGTACGAATCCTGGTTGTGTAATACCCTCCCTGCCAGTATTTGGCTGGCAAGGGGAGGAGAGGTGGTGGTGTAAAGTTTGTGATATCCAGTCTTTGTGCCAATGTTCTGGATTAGATTCCAACCCTCTACACTTTTTTCTATTAAGGTGAATGAATGTGACACTGTAGTTGGTGATCTGTCTTTTGGATGGGGACATTAAGCTTGGTGGCCCCTTGGCACTGTTCGGGAGTAGGCTATATGCTGGCACTGCATTTCACCCATGACAACATAAATCCAACACTGCACCGAACAAGCACATGTCACAGTCATGGATACGCACATCAGACTTCATAACAGGTCAAAGGAAGGCAACAGTAAATAAATTCCACTTGGACCTTGCTTAATAAGGCAACGCTGGATTCACCTGCTCCTCCTACACTAAATCCCCAAGTATGGGACTAATTTGACTTTTAAAAGCATAAGAGACATTGCCATGTGTAATGGAAATGAGAAGCAGTTTCAATACAATACACATATAGAAACAAGAAATCAAAATAATAAAAATAAGACCACCCCCAGCACACAGAGCAGATGACAGTAGAAAATGAAACAACACATATAAGAAATAGAATAATAAAACAAGTCCAACAAGTTTAATCACAAAAGCAAAATAAACTACCAAAAGATGTAATGGTACAATCAACAACTAAACTGAACACAAATGTGCAAAAGTATAGCTAAATGCAACATCAAAATGATGCCGTAAAATTAATATAAAAATTGAAACACCGAGTAACCAGTGGGTTGGCAAAAATGTTAGTTATGAATGTGTGGTAAGGCGCAGACAAATGAAAACATTTTTCTCATTCAGTTTGTTGTACAGTTTTTTTGTTTTAGACACACACAGTCTAACTCTCTCGTATGTAGAAGGAAGATGAGGATGTGCGATTTTAGAGATGAAGTATTGTGATCTCGATGTATTATATGTGTCAGTGAATAATATAATGTTAAGGAGCTGTATCAAGCATTTTATTTACTGAAGTAAGTGAAGAGGAAAATTACAGGAAGAGGATTTTCGTGATTACGACAAGCGCCGGTGTCCCCGGAGTCCTCCGCCGCCTGCAGCTTCAGCAAAAATGTAAGGAAGTCCAATGCCCAAAAGAATACCAATAAGCACAGAACATTTTAACAACACAATCATATACAATTATAATTTATTTAATTTTTTTTATATTACAACTGTTGATCTGTGTGCCAAGACTTCTGGGCACCAGTCGTGAGTAATGTTCGTTAACTATTGTTATAGTAAGAAATTTCTATGACATTGTTATGAATTATAAAAACTAATTGCCTGTATTTTCTGTTTGCATAAATCACAATGGGGAGCAAGTAAAGCAAAAAGACAAAAGTCGTGGAGAAAAATTTTGAAAGGAATAAGAATTGGACACAGGTTACGTAAAAATTTTTCCATAGTAAGCTGTTTTGTTCGGCTCAGCAAAGGTAGGACGGTTACGCAAGTTGCTTGCATGGTTACACTTGGTAGCACCTCTTTTGATGTAGATAGAAACCTTTTCCTTATTATTTCCTTCCTTGGATTTTATTGGCGAAAAATTTACAGAAATTTTTCAGTGTGATACACAGTGTAAGTAAAACATAAAGATTTCTAACACAATAGTTTGAGCATCATAATAGACGTAAAACAGGCTTTGACATTACATAATTTACAGATATCAAGTGTAATAATCAGTGTATGAAATTTAACATTTTTGTGAAATTTCTATTTTTTGCAAATTCATATAACATGGCTGAGAAATATATTCCCATTGTTGATAACGATAGCGAAAATGCAGTCATCCGAGATGGCGCAGAATAGCGAGATCGAACAATTAAAGTTCAGGTGCCATGCACACCTACTGCTGAAGGTTTAAGTAGATCAGAGATGAGAATCGCAGGAGTGACAAATGACAGCGATGCACTACAACAGTATAACCTTGACGACACAATGTTTACAGCTGATGAGACAATGTCACACATCTCCAAGAGTGCCATACCGCTCATGAATGAAATATGAATCTTGGTCACAACACAAACATTAACTTGGGGAGTACAGCTGACAGCAACCACAGAAGTACAACTGGAGCACTGCTATGGCAGCAACTATCTAACATGAATGCAAAATTTGATGATATGAAACACAATATAAACACCAATTTCAGTAATTTGACACAAGATATGAACATGGTAAAACAGCAACAAAACACTGTTACACAAGATCTAAATACAATGAAGCAAGAACAAAAACAAGTATTCAAGGATTTCCAAGACACGGTTTCACAGATATTCAATGACTTAGCCAAAATTTTTCGCACTGAAATCGATGAAAAATTGAATGACATGAAAACACAAGTAAAGCACGAAGTACTTTCTGAAGTTAATGGTAATATTAAAGAGTTAAGACAGAAGGTAGATTATTTTAATGACCAACAGATAAAGAAAATCACAGATGCAAGCACAAACATTGAAGCCACACAAAACCAGTTTGTTAACAGCAGTGGTTACCTTTTTTACTGTTGAAACCAACTAAATAGAGACTATGAAGACATACCTCTAGCTGTAGAAGAGCTTACTTTAAGGGTAGCAACATTAGAAGTTGACTCCACATGTGCTAAGAAGGAGAGAGAGAAGATTAATGGAAATCTGAGTGACACCATTAGTCAAGCTGAAGCAGATACACTAGACAAGGGTAACACCATTGCAGAGAAGTTAGTAACCGATTGTTTTTTATATAAAGATGTAGTAGAAAAGGCCACTCGGAAAAAAGAAAATGAAATCATGAACAAAGTAAACATTAACCTACAAGCTGCAAAAAATAGGATCTGGAATCTTTTAGAAGAAAATATTACCAGATCTCAAAATATGTATGTAAATAATACACAGGCTACAGTGAACACACCACAGCCTTTTGGTATCTATTTACAAATTTTCACAAGTCCAACAGCAGGTACCAGTGACAGTTGTAGAGTGCAAAATGTAAACATACTCACAATTCCAATACCTGAACAATTACCAGCCGGAGTTACAGGTAACTACAATAACAACATAAATATGACTGAAAATGGCAGGTGTCTATCAACTATTTTTGCAGACAAAGGTTTGCTGAGACATCGACAGTTTCCTACATTTACTACCAAAGGTAAAAGAATGAATCCCATAGTATTTATTAGTGCTTTTCATCATGTGTTTCCATGTAACTGGATGGAAGCACAGAAAATCAGATTTGTCGTGGGATATATGCAATGCAATGTGCTCCTATGGGCAACTGAAGTGGCCAAACGTTGCAGCACTTATACCCAATTTGAACGAGCTTTCCTCAACAAATACTGGTCTGAGGATGTGCAAGAAAGACTCAGACATGAGGTTTTCAACACTGCACAATTCAATGGCAAATATGGTAGTCTACGTGGATACTTTGAAAAACACCTGAACAAGACACGCTACTGGTTGAACCCAGTATCACAGGTAGACATGTTAAAAATTTTGAAAAGTCATTTACCATCGCACATTAGAGAAAAATTAGTCACAAAGCCTGAGCACGACACTGAATATCTTCTGTCAGTGCTTGATTGTATCGACTTAATTAGGAAAGATGGGTATCCCACAGAGCAACAGAAAATCAGGCACAACTACAACAGCAACAACAACAATATAATAATGTAAATCAGTCAGCAAAACATGATTTAAACACACAGCAAGGTTGGTACACACAACAGCAGAATTACGTACCCAGAGGTAATGAGTATGGTAATGGGAACGGAAAAAACAAATGATTTAAAAGAAATTTCCAAAACAACAGGGGTAATTTCAGTGCACAAGCGAATTACAGTTCACCATCACTAGACCCTACGCCAAATATGAATAGAAACAGTCAGCCGCAGCAGGGCCCGATGTGCGGCAACAATGCCATGCCTTACGTTGTACCACAGTCGACCTTTCAGCAGCAAAATAACTGTACAGCAGCTAACGACACAAGCTGGTGAAGTACAGACACAGTGCTACTCACCAAGATTTCTCCAGGTAATGAACTAAGTCACACTATGCCATCTGAAAACACCAACCTATGATAGTTACGCCCCAGGCTATTGACCTTTCAGGGAGTGGGGGCAAGGCAGAACTAGAAACATGTTTCATGAGATTTGACAAACGAGGTGACGTCACGGACGATCTGTAGCAGCATGAGTTACATATAGTAGATAAAGTCAAAGAAGAACAAATACAAGCAATCATTAAGGTGAAAATATTGAACATTGACACACAGTTAATTTTAAACACAGGTTCAACTACCAATCTAAAGTCAAATACATTTTTTGTGAAGAAGAGCGGCAAGTTCCTAACATTTCCTGTAAAAAATTGCAAGGTGCAAACTGCTACAGGCGGTAAGACTATATTGGTTAAGCATCAAGCACTTATTCCAGTACAAACTGAACACTTTACAGTGAAGCGCAACTTTCTTATAATTGGCAAACTTATAGTTAATTGTCTTATTGGCATTGACACGTTTATAACATACAAAACACGGATTAACATAGTGTAGTGATTTGAGAATTTCCACGTAAATTCTGGGACCACTCTACCTTCTGCCATCTCGAACACACAATGTTTTAAAGATAAGTGTGTGTGTGTGTGTGAGAGAGAGAGAGAGAGAGCCTATTTACTGTTTAACACATGTCTGTGTGTGAAGGATGGATGTTTATTGTGGGAAGACAAGAGTTGCATCAGATGAGCAATGCCGACAAGTGTTTGCTGCTCACATCATAGAACCTGTATGGAGGATGCAAAGAGTAACTTCATATTATTTCTTGGCAGTTCAATAACAGTAATTGTTATAGACAATCGAAACATGATGAGTCCAGAGACTCTTACTTAATGTTTGTGTTAGACTTGCTAGAAGCAAGGCCTGTTTTTGAATTTCTGGTGGTTATTAAACCCACCACATTGTAATTATAGTTAATAGTATCCAATGGTTATCAATACAGTAGACTTGCAAGAGGTTGTATGCTTATATGAAAATATACCTGAACTGAACTGAAAGTATGAGGGTGCTGAGTTATTTCTAGTGTGTGTGTGTGTGAGAGAGAGAGAGAGAGAGAGAGAGAGAGAGAGAGAGAGAGAGAGAGAGCACATTTTTGTAGTTCCTCTAACCAGCATTATTTCTTCGGAGAAGAAGTTGTGGAGACTGACGCAGTCACATATCCATAGAAGAGGATTGGCTAAATGTTTCAAGTAAGTCAACTGTAGTGTGAGAAGTGTGAAGTTCGCAATCCAGTTTTGCACCGCTTCTTGTGTCACCGAAACATTTAGAATAGGTTTCACGTTCATGTGAAGGATCAGATCTTTTCTATTGATTTAGTCAAAAACCTGATGAAAGTAAGAAAAACAAACCAGAGTCAGATGTCTTAGTACAATATTCCTTCCCAGCTGTGTATTTCACAAACAAATTTTATACTGAACAAAAAGCGAACATTGAGGTTAGTTACGGAATGGTAGAGCAGAAACTAAGTAAATCACAGGTACTAAATGATATGCAATGACAAGAACTGCCTAACTTGTTATTAAATATGCCAATGTTTTCAGTAAGGAGCCAGGAGTACTCAAAAACTATGAATGTAAATTTGAAGTCCATCCACATGATACATTTTGTGTAATGTCATATGCTATTCCATGGACATAATGAGAGGCAGTAAGGGAAGAGATCAATCATATGATTAAATGGGGAATTATACAACCTTCCTTTTCACCCTTTTTTAGTCCAGTATTACCAGTAAGCAAACCAGATGGTTCTGTAAGATTACTTCTCGATGCTAGAGGTTTCAATAAGATTATAATACCAGTATGCATAAAGCCAGACAATTTGGACGAACAGCTTCTACAATTTTACAGTACAAGATATTTCAGTATATTCCATCTCAAAATGTCCTACTGGCAAATAAAACTCCATCAAGAAAGTAGAAAATATACAGCATTTATGTTTGGTGGCAGAAGTTACGAATTCAGTGTTCTACCTTTTGGATTGAACATTAGCGCATGAGTGTTAATATATACTCATTGGACAAGGCTTTAGGACCAGAATTGCTTAGCAAAGTCACTATCTATGTAGATGACCTGGTATTAGCCACACCTACTTGGTTAGAACATATCAGGCTCATTGAACAGGTGCTTCAACGATTTGCAGATTACAGAGTAACAGCCAATTCAAAAAAGTCTAGTTTTGGTAAGGAGCAAGTCAAGTTTTTAGGACATGTTGTGTCAGAACAAAGTATATTACCTGATCCAAAAAAACTTGATGCCATACGCAATTGTCCAGCTCCAAGGAATAAAAAACAACTATAAGCCTTTTTAGGACTAGCTTAGTTTTGTCGTAAATTCATACCACTTGCCCCCCTTCTAACAGCCGTGTACCGCAAGTCTCTAGAGGAACGGAAGGTTCCAAATGATTGGAAAAGAGCACAGGTAGTCCCAGTCTTCAAGAAGGGTCGTCGAGCAGATGCGCAAAACTATAGACCTATCTCTCTGACGTCGATCTGTTGTAGAATTTTAGAACATGTCTTTTGCTCGAGTATCATGTCGTTTTTGGAAACTCAGAATCTACTATGTAGGAATCAACATGGATTCCGGAAACAGCGATCGTGTGAAACCCAACTCGCTTTATTTGTTCATGAGACCCAGAAAATATTAGATACAGGCTCCCAGGTAGATGCCATTTTCCTTGACTTCCGGAAGGCGTTCGATACAGTTCCGCACTGTCGCCTGATAAACAAAGTAAGAGCCTACGGAATATCAGACCAGCTGTGTGGCTGGATTGAAGAGTTTTTAGCAAACAGAACACAGCATGTTGTTCTCAATGGAGAGACATCTACAGACGTTAAAGTAACCTCTGGCGTGCCACAGGGGAGTGTTATGGGACCATTGCTTTTCACAATATATATAAATGACCTAGTAGATAGTGTCGGAAGTTCCATGCGGCTTTTCGCGGATGATGCTGTAGTATACAGAGAAGTTGCAGCATTAGAAAATTGTAGCGAAATGCAGGAAGATCTGCAGCGGATAGGCACTTGGTGCAGGGAGTGGCAACTGACCCTTAACATAGACAAATGTAATGTATTGCGAATACATAGAAAGAAGGATCCTTTATTGTATGATTATATGATAGCGGAACAAACACTGGTAGCAGTTACTTCTGTAAAATATCTGGGAGTATGCGTGCGGAACGATTTGAAGTGGAATGATAATATAAAATTAATTGTTGGTAAGGCGGGTACCAGGTTGAGATTCATTGGGAGAGTCCTTAGAAAATGTAGTCCATCAACAAAGGAGGTGGCTTACAAAACACTCGTTCGACCTATACTTGAGTATTGCTCATCAGTGTGGGATCCGTACCAGATCGGGTTGACGGAGGAGATAGAGAAGATCCAAAGAAGAGCGGCGCGTTTCGTCACAGGGTTATTTGGTAACCGTGATAGCGTTACGGAGATGTTTAACAAACTCAAGTGGCAGACTCTGCAAGAGAGGCGCTCTGCATCGCGGTGTAGCTTGCTCGCCAGGTTTCGAGAGGGTGCGTTTCTGGATGAGGTATCGAATATATTGCTTCCCCCTACTTATACCTCCCGAGGAGATCACGAATGTAAAATTAGAGAGATTAGAGCGCGCACAGAGGCTTTCAGACAGTCGTTCTTCCCGCGAACCATACGCGACTGGAACAGGAAAGGGAGATAATGACAGTGGCACATAAAGTGCCCTCCGCCACACACCGTTGGGTGGCTTGCGGAGTATAAATGTAGATGTAGATGTAGATGAACAGTTATGCATTGCTCAGCTTGTTATGAAAAAATAGGCTCTTGTTATAAGGTGAGAAGTGTCAAGAGGACTTTAATAACATAAGCAGGCATTGGTAAATGCAAATAATCTTAGCCACCCTGACATGTCCAAGGATTTTTGTCTAAGCACAGATGCCTCATCTCAAGGATGGGGCCATGCTTATTCCAGATGCAAGAGGAGGAAGGCAAGGAAGTACCCAAGGTCAACAGTTCTGCTAGTCGCATGTTATCAGAAGCGGGTCTCACTCTGTGTCAGAGTTGGAAAATTTAGCAGTAATATGGGCATTTAAAAAGTTTGAATATTTTTTGTGGGACAAGAGTACCAAAGTTTACTGTGACCACCAGCCACTGTAATTTCTTTTAAATGTAAACTACTGCACCGTAGGTTAGCTAGGTGGTGTCTATATTTACAAGAATTCAATTTTGAGATGATTTATATTAATGGAAGTCAGAACGTTATTGCAGATGCCTTGTCTAGGCTACCACTAGGTTTAGAGGAATCTGATGAATTAACAGAGCAAGATGCAGAAATCAAAACATTATTAATGCAAGGTACAACACAACAGTCTGATTATCATAGGTTTTGTAAGCAGATGAAAATTATACATCAAGATCGCAGATTGAGTAAAGACATGCAAAGCCTTAAGCAAGATAAAGGTGGAAAGGTAATTAAATTGTATCAGGAGTACAAGGACATTTTGTTTCATAGGAAACATGAATCTGATCAATGGTGTGTGTGTGTGTATGTGTGTGTGTGTGTGTGTGTGTGTGTGTGTGTGTGTGTGTGTGTGTGTGTGTCGGAAGATTATATCGAAGAATTTATAAAACAAACACATGATGTATGGGGACATTATGGAGTGAACAAACATATTGCAAAAATTGCAATACTTTGTTATTTTCCAAATTTGAGAAGGTGAATCCTACAGTGAGCAATACGTCAAAAATCAAAACAGTCCAATGTGTCAAAATATACTGAGCTACGCCCAATACTCACAAAACAAAAAAACCTCTAGATATTGTATCCCTGGACACAGCTGGTCAATATCCAAAATGTAAAGGAGGAGTAAGATGTAGTAGCACTATGCAAAATTTTCTTGAAACATATCAAAATATATGCCATTAAAAAGGCGACAGCCACAAATATCAGAAAAAGAACTGAGGGAGACTATTTGAGAAGAGTAGGTAAACCAAAGGTACTACTAACTGATACTGCTTCATATTTCATTGGGCAGAAGTGGAAACAATTTATGACCTCACAGGGCATAAAGCATAGTTTAGTAATCTTTTTTCACCCAGAAGCAAGCCCAGTTGAACAAATCTTTAAAGAATTTATCCAGGTTATTAGGACATACATCCCTCACAAATATGTAACTCCTTTCATGCAAGTTGTCAATAATGCTACACACAGGTTCAATTGGCTCTGAGCACTATGGGACTTAACATGTGAGGTCATCAGTCCCCTAGAACTTAGAACTACTTAAACCTAACTAACCTAAGGACATCACACACATCCACACCCGAGGAAGGATTCAAACCTGCGACCGTAGTGGTCATGCGGTTCCAGACTGAAGTGCCTAGAACCGCTCGGCCACACCGGCTGGCCACTACACATTCTTCAACAGATTTCACACCTAATGAATTGATGTTCCAGACAAAGCAAATGAATGAGTGGGAGTTGCCCATACCAAAGGTACCCACTACAGAAATGACACTACAAGATAAAATCAAACAAGCCATAGTTACTCTAGAAAACAGGGCCAAGTATAGAAGGAAAATTTATAACAAGAAACTGAAACATGTTACACAATTTTTTGAAGGGCAACAAGTCCCCTTATGGACTCACCCTAAATCAACAAAATTTGGCATACTGAGTAAGAAGTGGTAATTACTCTATTCAGGACCATATGTAATTTCCAAATTCCATTCCCTGGGACGTACAGATTAGCCCATGAGAAAACGGGGGGAGAGACAAGGGTCTCTACCTCACAAAGATATAAAAGCCTTTATAGAATGATGAAGCATGGTAACATTTTTTTTTATCACATCATCATCGTACATATTGTACTGAAATCTAAGTGTAATTTTCTTCTAGAGTGTATGTTAAGATAAAGTAATGTGTATAGACATAAGTGATTCATTTGATTTGTACACATAGGCATAAAAATGGTCAGCAATGAGAAGTAACACACAGTTTCATTTGAAGCAAAAGTATAAATGAAATTAGCTTATGGCTCAGCTGTCGCATGCTCAACAATACGTGCTGACGTCAGCAGCAGGAGAGGAGACATTGACTGTCGGTATACGTGACAGACAGACTGGCTGAAGGCACAGCCAAAATAGGAATGCAATATGTACCTAACTTAAATATATAGTAAATGGAAATACTATGTAAATACATCTACTGTCTAAGAACTAAGGAACCTATTGACATACATACACAGAGATTTAATTAAATACTAAGCTGTATACAACATATTTACAACCAAAAGGAAGCATTATGAAAAACAAGATGTGTAAGCAAAGGATGAACAACAAAATACCGTAAGAAATGTCATATAATTTTCTTTGCAGGGAAAATGATCATAAAGGGTAACAGAATAAACGAATGTCAGTTAATTTAAACAAAATATGGAAGTATCTGCAGACGTATGCAATGACCAAATGTATCAGTGCAATTAGTTTTAAGTTTTTTTCTTTCAGCGACCAGTGCATCGTCACAGTGCAGAAGAAGAGAATTACGTCGAGAGTAGCAGGTACCGAATGAAGAAACGGGTTGCAACTCCAGTAAACAATTTAGTTATAAAGATATTTACAATAAAGTTAATAAGGCAAATGAAAAATGAAATAGGCATCATCACAGTATGTCTCAGTGACAATTATCATTACCTATTCGCTGCAGAATACACATAAACATATAAGCATGAGATTTTACAAAAACCAATTCATTTCTTATCGTCACACATGAAAGCTTGAATAATGACATTTCCAAGTATTTGAGAAAGATAAGTATACAATGGTTAAAACATCAGATTTCACACAAAGCTATCCATGAATTGAAGTAAATGACACTAGTACATGAAGAAACAACCTGACACTTCATTAATGATTAGTCGGTACACACTATTTCAATGAAGCAAAAGTTCCTTGGCAACTAGTCCATGATTGTACAAGTAACATTTCCTCATAAATACTTTAACCAGTAGATGAGTATTTCCTTTCTTCCCTTCCAAACAAAGGAGGCGGCCCCAAGCATAGTTAGGCCAGCAATGCGCAATGTTTTAGTCCTATTTCCAATGTTTTTCTCCCTCCTCTACCTAAGAAATAAATAAGCTCCCATATGTGATAAAAGTCTACCTATAAAATGAAGCAAAAATGTATCATATGCTTGTATTGTGTCATAAAAATGTGCTATGCAATTAATATGTATATGTGATGTGAACAAAGATAAGTTGAAACTAATAAACAAACTGTAGTAACAGACCCCCGGTAATGAAAACTTTTATGATGTCTTAAAACTTAAGAAATTTTATAATATAACCAATGGATGGAGTGTCAGCCATAGGTTGTAACTCAATATTTGTATGAATTTTCATTGGAAACCAAACTCTATATGAAGAAATGAACTTAAAAGGCAAGCAATTTATACAATGTTTTAGACGGCTATATGTGTCTTTCAACAAGTGCACAGTCAAATGTGGTGGAATGAACATGTATGCGCAATGAAATAATGTATGAATATCGTGGTTCACAATGCTTGATACATGGACAAGTGAACTATGGTTGATCGAGCAGGTACTCACCTTATCAACGGATGCTGTTGGTCAGGGTTCTCTCCGCTGAAAATGCAAGTATGATGGGTAGCAATGACGCCCAGGCCATAAAAATGAATATCTTCTGCCACAGTGACAGATTTTGAACAATAAGCACACACTTACTGCACCCAGAATGAAGATAAATGCCACAGCAATTCTTCGATACGTGGCACTCACGTGAAAGTGTGACACTCAATGTGACAACACCAAGAAAACAAGTGCACGCATATACCATGGTAGCATATGGCATGTTGACCGTTGGCAACTAGTTATTGCCACCAAACCAGCCAGTGCATGAGCACAAAACTCGGCACCGAGAATGGAGCAAACTAGACATTATTGTTAGCATGCTAAATTTAAATATATAATGGGCTAATATTATGAACATAATATTTTCATTTCCTGTAGAACTAACATGCATAGGATAAGCTGACATATCCATTCCATTAAATAAAAAAGAAGCTGACAAAGGACATCGCCCCTATCAGCAAATTTAAGTAAAAAAAAACACTCACTGTATGACTCCACAACATGTCAACGTACAGTTTGGGGGGGGGGGGGGGGCAATTGTACATGATGAAAGGCCCCAGGATGCCATAAAATTAAGATTATATATAAAAATTGAAACACTGAGTAATAATATAATGTTAAGGAACCGTATCAAGCATTTTATTTATTGAAGTAAGTGAAGAGGAAAATTACAGGAAGAGGATTTTTGTGATTACGACTAGCGCCGGTGACCCCAGAGCCCTCTGCCGCCTGCAGCTTCAACAAAAATGTAAGGAAGTCCGATGCCCAAAAGAATACCAATAAGCACAGAACATTTTAACATTGCAATCATATACAATCATGATTTATTGAAAAAATCTCTCCTTTTTTTATATTACAACTGATGCTACTTCCCACTTCATTATTTATAGCTTTCCTCCCCTTCACTAAGCAATATTTGTGCTTGACTCTGCCTATATTACCTTAAGGATTATGGAATTCAGTAAATATTTGATATGTTATCCAAACAACTTGTCTTAATTTCATGGTAGTAACTTAATATCATTCAGTAATTTACAACATTTGCACTCTGCTGTTTTGACTCTTCTCCTTCCTTGCTTCATTTCTCTCTGTGTGCTCCCATACATGTTCTTGTGTAACATTTAGTCATGAGATCATGGCTTTCTCTGTCATTAAACAAGTCAACAGAGACTTCCACTATTTCAGGCAGTGAAACCTGTCAGAATAACTACACATTTGTTGATCAGTTTCATATCAGCCTTTTGAGTTATCAGTCTTCTGACTGGCTTGATATGGTCCACAACAAATTATTTTCCTGTGCCGACATATTCATTTCATTGTAGCACTTGCAACCTATGTCCTCAATTATTTGATGGATCTATTCCAATCTGGGTCTTCCCCTACAGTTTTTGTCCTCTAAGCTCCCTCTAATACCATGGAAGTTATTCCCTGATGTCCTATCATATTGTCCTTCCTCCTTGTCAGTGTTTTCCACATGTTCCTTTCCTCTCCGATTACGTGCAGAACCTCCTCATTTATTACTTTATCAGTCCACTTATTTTTCAGTATTCATCTGTAGCACCACATCTCAAATTCTACGATTCTCTTCTGTTCTGGTTTTCCCACAGTCCATGTTTCATTACCATAGAATGCTGTGCTCTGAATGTACAGTCTGAGAAACTTCTTCCTCAGATTAAGCCCTATGTTTGATACTAGTAGACTTCTCTTGGTCAGGAATGCCCTTTTGCCAGTGCTAGTCAACTTGTGACGTCCTACTTGCTCCTATCCACCATAATACACAATTATATCACTGTAATATTGTAAGTTGGTGGTGTCAGTGCAGGTAACAGTCAACTCCTAACATACTCTATGATCCATTATGCTGGGAGAAACCTGAATTCTGAAACTGTGAATTAGCTTCCAATGCCAAGCCTCCTGGGGAAAAAAGTGAGATTTTCAAACTCAGTGTGTCTTGACTGTCAAATGTTAAATGGTTGAAATGCAACAAGATTTTTAAAAAATGCATTTACTATTGATTATGGATAAGGATTCATTTAAGGAACAATGCGAATCTGTAGGTTCAGATAGTAGGAAGAAAGGTACCAGATACTTATGCAGTATACTTGCACATGTCCGCAAATGTGGGATCTTTATGTAATACATTGACAAATAGGATACGTGAGATGATGCAATATTTATGTCTAGGGCTTGGATTTTAATGACAAGTCATACTTTTTCCCTGAACTTAAGGCTGAATTTAACAACAACATATGCATGAATCCAGGTATGGTAGTGTAGAAAATGTGTTTTTATTGTTCATAAAAAAACCATTTTTACACCTTTTTTTAGTAATAGGCCTTCGTTTGGCCAACTCTTGCCATAATAGATCATATTGCAGACATCTTTTGCTGAAAATACATATATTTGTCATTTCTTTAGGGTCACAAGAATAAAAACATGAAAATGTTGCTTGTGTTACAATGTTTCCTGTGATAGTCACAAATAAATAACAATTACTACAAAGCACAAGCTTTACTACGACAAGCAGCATAACACACTAGTCAGTTTGCTGACATAAGACTGTCATGTGGGAGTCTACAAAATGCCCTTGAAGCCAACAAAGGTGGCTTCTGATGTAATAAACATTACACACATGGTCACGCCACTCAGCTTGAGCAAAACTCAAGTCAGGTTGAACACGCTAAACATAAATGCTACAAGAGCATAAAGTTGCAAAGTTTTGTTCATGATTTTGGAGAGAAGTCCTTCAGCACGGTCACGGAATATTATTTTGCAAACTACGTGAAGCTGAAATTAGTCCAGAAAAGCACTTTAATGTGCAACAACATTAACACCATGCCAAACACTGCAGCTGTGTGAACAGAAGTGCTGGAAATGACAGCAGACAACCACTATTATTTGAGCAGACAGGTCCATCTTGCAACTGTGCAATCATTTGTCAAGGACTTGTGCAATATGATGATGTCTTGTAACATCTCATTCGAGAAGCTGAAGAATCCATGCTTCAGACAGTTATTGAAGAAGTAAACATCACATCCAGTTTTTAATGAATCTACATTGAGAAAGAACTGTGAGATTGTGCTCAACAGAATATGAATTATTGTTGCTGACCAAAAGGTTTGAGTACCCATAGGTGAAACCATCAATATGGATGGGTAATATGTTGCAAACGATGATTGTGATGATGATGATGATGATGATGATCTAAAAGTTGACAGGCCTGCAGAAATGTTCCTGCTAACACATGCGAAGCTCTCCACAACTCGACAAACTGCCATTTTGTTTGACAGGTCTATGAAGCTACTGGTGGCCTGATGGTGTGAACAGATACAACTTCTGCTGCTAGTAACAGATCAACCCACCAGGACATATTTTTGAAATTAACTAACAGCTTACTGAAACATTCACTTTATATTTTAAGTTGTGTTTTTCACTACATGTGACTTTTCTCAGATATGGGGTCTGTTTCTGGCAGAGTGGTACGAAAAACTAGCCTCTTTTGCAGCACACTCCAGATCACTGTTATTCCTATCTTTGGCTTTAAAAAATCTCTCATGTTTGGTGAAACAGTAGCATTAATAGCAACCCTATGTTTGGCTGTTTTCACATGGTCTTTAATATCACCCTTTCCTCTTTGTGTGAAACAAAGTTCTACAGTACATAGTGTGTCAAATTGTAACTGGAGATGAAACTTGGGTCTATGGGTGTGACATTAAGTCCAGATCTGAATGAAGACAATCCTTCAACTCTGTGCAAACTGACAAACAGTTTTCCTTCTGTTCATTGTTCAAAAGAACAATTGTTGCAGTCACTCATCTCATTTGCAAATTATCAGTTCAAATGCTTTCCACAGACTCATACAACATGCTGAGTTCTTTGGTAAGCTCTCTGTTTGAACAAGTTGTATTTATCATTTTTTGTACCTTTTCTTCTGTTTTTGAGGTTGATAGACATCCCAAACATTGCTCATCTTCTACCAACCAATTTCTACTTTTACATCACTTATACAACTTGTACAGGTATTCAGAGTTACACTGTATCATCATACACTAATTGCAACATTTAATGAATTTCTTTGGCTGTTTTTTGCAACTGGAAATAGAACTTAATGTTCCTGCATATTTGAAATCCATGATACATGACAGACACTGTGAACCTTGTGATATTCGCTATTTTTGACTTCATTAAAACAGCAAATACGAGTAGTTAATACTTTCAGCCAGAAGGCAAATACTTGTTTATATATAATTATTAATGTATAACAAGGCATCGTATAGCGACGGTGGAATTTTCTAAATAATGTAATTCGTCATCTTTGGGCGGCAATATAAACAGAAAAATACAGATAGATATGCGATCCTTCACTATTTTGTTCGCTGGAGAACAAATGAAGCCTTGAGCGCTGAAGACTTTTACTGTTTTTCTTAAGTAAGACAGACGCAGATTTGTGGCAGTCTGATCTAATTTTTACTAAATGTATAAAAACAGATTACATCTAAGTTTGAGTGAAGTGTAGAAAGAAGAACTGTTATAACTTATCGTGACGACGCATGAGTGACTCAAGAGGACAATGGCTATATAAAAGAGCGCTCAATGGACATGATACGGACATAAAAATCTACCGTCATTGTAGTACTAAGCTTAAGGTACGATATATGTTTTAGTTATAATAAATATTTGTTCTGGGAATACTGAATCATTTAGCAATGCTCATTCCTATCATCTCCTCAGTATTATTTTCATTTTAATTATGCATTTTGCTAAGATTACAGACAACAAGATTGGCAGTCCAATGTGCATGTTACATTGATAAAAAGAAAACTGTTTTATCGTCATCTTGCATCGGCTTTAATATTGAATTTCTATTTTGTGTGATGTTACAGTTGTTTTTGCGCCCTTAAGAACTTTCTGGTCCCTTAGGAAATTGTTTTGTCATAACAATAACTTCACAACACCAGATTGGAAGACTTTACTAATAAACTATCCTTATTGACAAAACACTAGCATGGTTTTAGAAAGCAAAAGACAACTACAACAGCTATTTGTGAGTATCTCAACAAAACCTTAAAAGCACTGAATAATAAGGAAATCACTACTGGTATCTTTTTAGATTTATCCAAAGCCTTTGATGTAATTGACCATACCATACTCCTTAAGAAGTTAGCAAATAAAGGTATAAGGGGACTTGCAAACAAATGGTTAGAATCTTACCTGTCAAACAGATTTCAAAAAGTTGAAATTAATTTTGAAAAAAAGAATACAACCATCCATCGATGTACTGTCCACTCCTCTGACATAATGCCCATTAGATATGGTGTGCCACAAGGCTCAATCCTGGGACCCATACTGTTTCTGCTATACATTGATGATATAAGCACGAAGCTTGCTACAGGACATACCACACTATTTGCCGATGACACAAGTATACTAATAACGGGTACTGATAGAGAGGACCACAACCAAAAAATTAAACCGCTTATGTCGTCACTCAGCAAATGGTTCAACGACAAGAAACTGACTAACTAAACAAGTAGTGGAATTCTACGAAAATCGAAGTAAAGCTAAATTTGAGACAATAAAATGGATTGCTGCTATAAAAGAGGACATGAAAGAGGCAGATATAAAACAAGATGAAATTCAAGACAGAAAATTATTTAGGCAAAAAATTCATGACTGGGTAGTTGGTCAAGCTGAAAAACCAAAGAAAACTGGAACCACATGGTCTGATGAAAGGAAAAGAGCTCATTCCGAGAGAATGAAAACAATTTGGGCTGAGAGAAAGTCTAAAAGAAAATAACTGAATGCCCCGTGATTGTACTTCGCGTGGTCCAGTAGGGCCCAAACGTGAATAATAATAATACATACAGAAAACAACGTACATCAACTTCAGACTCTCATCCCAAAAATAAGAAATGCCTGATGTGATTCTAAATAACCAAGAGCTTATGTGTGTGGACTCTGTCAAGTTTCTTGGCATATGGCTTGAAGGAAATCTTAAGTGGGAGACACACACAAATTATATCTCAAAAAAGCTCTCAACTGTGTGTTACATTTTAAGGATACTCAAAAAATCAGTCACAAAATCTGTTCTCATACATGTATATTATGCTTACTTCCATACTACATTACAGTATGGAATCATATTTTGGGGGAACTCATCTGGAGGTAGATATATTTTCAAAATGCAAAAAAAGGCAATACGCATAATATGTAATCTAAGACATAACGAATCATGCAGACACCATTTCAAAACAAATGGCATTATGACACTGCCCTCTGCTTACATTTATAACATTGTCTCATTTGTCAAGTCATACCTGTTAAACAATGACTGCACACTAAAATTCAATGGAGATATTCATAACTATGCAACAAGGCAGCAATCTGACCTACATATGATTCAGTCCAGAACTACCTGCTACCAAAAAAGTGTTTTAAATGTTGGGATACAAATGTATAATAATTTACCCAATGAAATCAAAGCAATAAAGAACCCAAGAGCCTTCACACGTAAGTTAAAAAAATATCTCTTGGACCACTGCTTTTATGCAGTTGATCATTTTTTTTTAAAGGGGTTAAAAATGTAAACAATATGATAAATGTTCAATTAGGTCTGAAAATTATATACTGTGCATGTCTATGAAATATACTGGATTATTATATACTGTGCATGTCTATGAAATACACTGGACTACTTTACTATTACATTTGTATTGGCTGTTTGTACACTCCTGGAAATTGAAATAAGAACACCGTGAATTCATTGTCCCAGGAAGGGGAAACTTTATTGACACATTCCTGGGGTCAGATACATCACATGATCACACTGACAGAACCACAGGCACATAGACACAGGCAACAGAGCATGCACAATGTCGGCACTAGTACAGTGTATATCCACCTTTCGCAGCAATGCAGGCTGCTATTCTCCCATGGAGACGATCGTAGAGATGCTGGATGTAGTCCTGTGGAACGGCTTGCCATGCCATTTCCACGTGGCGCCTCAGTTGGACCAGCGTTCGTGCTGGACGTGCAGACCGCGTGAGACGACGCTTCATCCAGTCCCAAACATGCTCAATGGTGGACAGATCCGGAGATCTTGCTGGCCAGGGTAGTTGACTTACACCTTCTAGAGCACGTTGGGTGGCACGGGATACATGCGGACGTGCATTGTCCTGTTGGAACAGCAAGTTCCCTTGCCGGTCTAGGAATGGTAGAACGATGGGTTCGATGACGGTTTGGATGTACCGTGCACTATTCAGTGTCCCCTCGACGATCACCAGTGGTGTACGGCCAGTGTAGGAGATCGCTCCCCACACCATGATGCCGGGTGTTGACCCTGTGTGCCTCGGTCGTATGCAGTCCTGATTGTGGCGCTCACCTGCACGGCGCCAAACGCGCATACGACCATCATTGGCACAAAGGCAGAAGCGACTTTCATCGCTGAAGACGACACGTCTCCATTCGTCCCTCCATTCACACCTGTCGCGACACCACTGGAGGCGGGCTGCACGATGTTGGGGCGTGAGTGGAAGACGGCCTAACGGTGTGCGGGACCGTAGCCCAGCTTCATGGAGACGGTTGCGAATGGTCCTCGCCGATACCCCAGAAGCAATAGTGTCCCTAATTTGCTGGGAAGTGGCCGTGCGGTCCCCTACGGCACTGCGTAGGATCCTACGGTCTTGGCGTGCATCTGTGCGTCGCTGCGGTCCGGTCCCAGGTCGACGGGCACGTGCACCTTCCGCCTACCACTGGCGACAACATCGATGTACTGTGGAGACCTCACGCTCCACGTGTTGAGCAATTCGGCGGTACGTCCACCCGGCCTCCCGCATGCCCACTATACGCCCTCGCTCAAAGTCCGTCAACTGCACATACGGTTCACGTCCACGCTGTCGCGGCATGCTACCAGTGTTAAAGACTGCGATGGAGCTCCGTATGCCACGGCAAACTGGCTGACACTGACGGCGGCGGTGCACAAATGCTGCGCAGCTAGCGCCATTCGACGGCCAACACCGCGGTTCCTGGTGTGTCCGCTGTGCCGTGCGTGTGATCATTGCTTGTACATCCCTCTCGCAGTGTCCGGAGCAAGTATGGTGGGTCTGACACACCGGTGTCAATGTGTTCTTTTTTCCATTTCCAGGAGTGTATTTTACCATACAACATTTGTATTTACTGTTTTGTTAAAGATAGCTAACTTCCTCATTGCAAAATAATGTAAAATCAATTTATTAAATATTACTTGTAAATATGTTCCCTTGACCCGTCCAATATCGTATGTACAACCTTACAATTCTATGATTTGTATGAACTGTTTTGTTTAAGATAGATAATTTCCTTGCTACAAAATAATGTAAAAATCAATTTGTAAAAATTACTTGTAAATAGCTCTCTTGACCTATCCAATATCATATGTACAGCTGTACAATACTATGATTGCCTGGATCAATAAAAATACAATACAATACAACTGGGTATGATCGTACCTACAATCATGAAGTAATTAGAAAGACGATAATGCAATTTCTTAATCAATAGCACGCTAGTTGTGACTGCCTCAAGCCACGCGAAACTGCAAGTAAAAACTATTCACATCTCATAATGCAATATTTTATGACAATGGTCAATCCATGATTCTTACGCCAATTGTGATTGATAAAATAGTAAGCGAAATCTCAATTTCCAACTTTCCATTGAATAACAACAGCACTTTTATTTTGTAACATCACACTTGGCGCCCGAACAGGGACTTGACCACAAATTCGTTCAAATTCTTGGAAAATTTTCTATGTGCTTGTGTTATTAAATGTTCTGTCATTTCATGTACACATCATCTCTCTGTGAGAATGACGGAAAATATGCTGGTCAATAACGCAGTTTAATTATCGAGAGAAAGGAAAAGAAAGAGACGTGAATTTGCTGAGACAACATAGCTGTAACCAAGCCATTAAAAAGTAAGTCAGAATTTTGCATACGCAGTGTAGTGCTTCAGTAGCAACGTTGCTTTTCCAAGTCGATCCACATCCTTTCTATCTCCTTCCCGCAATAGAAAATCTGCTTTATTTTATCTTTCAAAGTAAACTTCTTCATAGTCTGATAATAGAAATTATTTTTCTCCATTGTTAGTATAGCTATACTACATTTTCAACATGGTGGATATTGTGTGCAATTTGCAGTGAAGAGCATCTTTATTCATTTGTCTGAAACGTTTAGGTTCCATCTTGTCTTCTCACCAGATAGAATTTCATTTGTTGCTCACACGTGAGGGGTGCTCTTAGCGGACTCACCACGTCACTGACAAATGACGAAAGCCTTGTGTAACACGTGATTTACCGACGAAAATGGCAGATAGTAAACAGAGACAGGTGACAACAGGAGACGGGAGTGAAGACGTTAACAGTATTCCATACCGTTTACTGTGTGGAAACTGAACTACCCATGTCTGTAACAGGGGAAAGTGATCCTAAAGTCCAAACTCTTCCCGCTGCAGCTACAAATGACCTCGGTGCGTTAATGGAAATGCTGAAACAACAGTTTGATGCAGTAAATGAAACTATAAAAACACAAAATGAGACTGTTAACACCCAATTAGATGCTGTAAGCGAATCAGTAAAAACACAGCTAGGCACAATCAAAACAGATCTGCATAAAGAAATTACGGCTGAATTAAATACCCATTTGGGTGAGATGCAAACTAAGATCAGTGATCAAATTCAGAAAATGCAGAAACAGGTGAAAAGTGAAATAGCTGAAGTATCTGGAACATTAAACACAAAAATTCAGGCACCTACCAAAGAAATAAACTCAGTTAAAAATACAGTATCTGACATTGAAGGTGTAGTAGAGGATCTGTCAAGGCAGATAGACACAATCAATATCGAAGAACAGGTTCAGAGCACCGTGAAAGCACACGCGGAGGCGTTGTCGGAACACTACGGTGAATGGATAAAGGGTAAAGATATTTTTATCAAAAAGAAGGTCAAGGAGGAGCTTAGGGAGACTGTCAAGGATGCAACATATGAAATCTTAGCTGTTCCTGGTAAGTCGGGAGACACAGTGGTTTCTGAATTAGGACAGATTCGGAGGACACTTACACGGGATCTTCCTGAGTGGAAGCAGCAAGTAGTGGACGAGGTCAGAATGCTGAGAAACTGGGTAGAAAATCCGCACACGCATAAGCAAACCTTAGGGAACAACTCTTTAGACGGTGACGAATGTCAGTCAACTCCTTATGGTTCACCACCTGATTACATGCAAACAACGGTTCTGTTGAGCCTCAAGTGGGAAAAATAAATGATCCGCCCACAATTGTGAGTTTAATGCAAGAGGAAAGTGTGATTAAGCATCACACTTTTCCTGTTTTTCATCCGCAGAAGCGAGAAATACACCCCATCGTGTTCCTAAAGAATTTTTACGGCATATTTCCCAGGAGCTGGACAGACAGACAGTGTATTCAGTTCGTCACTGGCTTTATTTCAGGAGATGCAGCATTATGGGGAATGGAAATGGTAGACACATGTAGGAATTATGAAGAGTTTGAGAAAATGTTCTTGGCAAAATTTTGGAGTAATGGGGTACAGCAAAGATTAAGGAAGGAGGTGTATGGTGCGGAAATTTTCAATGAGAAGCATGGAAGTCTCCGGCGATACTTCGAGAAGTATCTAGCAAAAATTAAATTCTGAGATTCTCCGATTTCTTCCAAGGACGTAATTATGATTCTCAAAAGCAAACTCCCTGTGTCTATTAGAGAGAAACTAGTAAATGTGTCCGAAGAAGACACGGATGTATTCCTTTCTGTGCTGGATTCCTTAGATTTAATTAGCGAGGATGTGCGCTCCAAGGTTGGCAGCGGCAAATTCTTCCCTGGCAGCCAGCAGAATGCACCGCACGTGGAAAACAGTGCGCCGAAGGAGAGAGCGAGCTATACTGCCACCGCTGTTGCCAACCTGCCAGCCGTTATGAAAACGCAAACGGTAATAACTTTAAACAGAAGCAGAAAACCAATTACAGTAATCAGCAGAGATACCACCCAATTTACAACCACCAGGTACAACATCAGTACGGAAACCCACCCTTTAATTCTGCGCCTGAGCAGTATGGAAATGGAAATGGAAATTTTTAAAATGGGCCAGTGTACAATCAAAGTTATAGGTCGAAAAATAGCAAGTGGCACGGGCAAGGCGGGGGCCACCCAGCACAACATCAGAACAACTTTTCACAGGATAGAGGACCACGGAACAATTTTCAAACGGCACCAAATGCGAACTTTCCTTCACAAGGAAATGGTTTTGCCGGCAGCCGAAAGATGGGGTGATAGCAGACGTCTCAAGTATTCTATTCACAAGTGAATACACCCACTGGATTTGTCCCCTTTACACCGGCATTTGTACCACATAACCAGCACCAATATGAAATGGAACAAACACTTAAGGCCATGAATGACAAACAGACTAAACATCCTGCGGAAAATTAGAGGCAGCGCCTTTCAGCCTCCTAGAGGTCGCTGCCGGTTCCAGTGGGGGTACTAACGAATACTCTGATTCTGAGTATGTTAATGTGATACGGTACAACCATGAGACAGACTTACAAGATGACCTTGCACCTGACATAGAAGCTCAAGACGTTAATGACATTTATGATGAACAGGTCCAGGCTTCGATTAAGATTTCTATTGCCAACATTCCTGTCACAGCCATTGTTGATACAGGAGCAAACATCAATGTGATGTCATCATGTCTCTTCAGACAGGTGTCATCTGTTTCAAAAGTTTTATCATTGCCGATTCAGGGTTGCTCCATATCGGGAGCGATTGGTCCATTGAAACAGAGTTAGTTTACAGACGCAGCTTCAACTGCAGATAGAATCTGTTTTGGTTTTTTGCCACTTTCTAATAGTAAAGAACTTGTCAGTTCCATGTCTCTTGGGGATGGAGTTTCTTCGAAAAACAAAAGCAGTGATAGATATTGAATCTGGAGTGTGTACCTTTATCGTAAATCAACAACCAATTGTTGTTAACTTGTTAAGGAGTAAAGTGAGGCAGTGTTCACAATGCATCAGGTTAGGAGATGACAGGACAGACAAACCGTGGTTTGATCAGACAAATGACCTAACTAAATGGGATGACAAAAAAGACAATGAGTATGAAGACTTACTTCCTGACAAAGACGAGATCGATGCCAAAGCCAAGAAATCGACTGAACTCAGGGACGAGCAGGAAGATGAGTTGTTCCATTTATTACTAAGTTACAAGAAAATCTTTTCAAAGAAACCAGGAGTAATAAAAGGGTTCGAGTATAAAATGGAAGTGCTTCCCCACTCAACGTTCTGCAAAGCCAGCTATTCAGTACCAGATGCCCGACGAGAAGCTGTAAAGCACGAGATCAGGAAAATGCTGTGTTGGGATGTTATCAAGTTATCAAATTCGCCGTACTCAAGTCCCTTGTTGTCCGTGCTTAAACAGGATGGTAGTGTCAGACTAGTACTGGACGCCAGATCAATAAACAAAATAATTGTACCGATAAGGACTCGGCCTGAAGCACTTGAGGAGCACTTGCAAAAATTTCATGGCATTAGAGTTTTGAGTACACTTGATTTAAGAAGTAGCTATTGGCAGGTGAAATTGGCCAAGGAATCCAGAAAATATACTGCTTTTATATTTGCCGGCCGCTCATATCAGTTTAAGGTCATACCTTTTGGTTTAAATGTAAGCTCGGGAATATTTATTTCTTCTCTCGATTTTGTGTTAGGACCTGAACTTCTGGATGAGGTAACTGTTTATGTAGATGATGTGTTGATAGCCACTAAGAACTGGGAAGATCATTTAGCTATTCTATGAAAGGTGTTTCAGAGATTTCAAGAACATGGTGTTACAGCAAATCTGAAAAAGTCAAAATTTGGAAAAGGTGAGGTAGAGGGAAAAATGACCGCCTATATGCCTCCGCACGATCCCCAATCTCTCCTATCCTTGTGGCCCTTCCGCAAAATGTAAGTTGGCGGCAGCTATCCTTGTGGCCCTTCTGCAAAATGTAAGTTGGCGGCAGTAACTTGTACTGCAGTCAGCCGCAAATGCTGATTCTCTAAATTTCCTCAGTAGCGATTCACGAAAAGAACGCCGGAGCAAACCCGCCACAGCGCGACCCAAGCAGGCAAGTTTTTAGGTCATGTGATTACATCTGAAGGGATTAAACCCGACCCGGAAAAGTTGTCTGCGATTAAGAATTTCCCTACACCAGTAACTAAGAGGCAACTAAGAGGATTTCTCAGTCTTTCGTCTTTCTTTCAACGATTTCTGTCTGGTCAAGTAATGAACAATCCCGCTTTGCACAATCTTCTGAAGAAAAGTACGCATTGGATTTGGACACCAGAGTGTCAGAAAGCTTTTCAGGCAATTAAAGATGGTCTTTTAAACAGTAACATTCTCTGTCATCTACAAATGGACAAAGAATTTTGTATCACCTCAGATGCTTCGTTTGTTGGAATTGGATCTTGTTTGTTTCAGATTGAATTAGTAGATGAAACAGAGCAAATCAGAGTGATCAGTTTTGCGAGTAGGGTCTTAACAGAATATGAAAAGTCCTATTCAGTTACTGAGCTGGAGGCACTTGCAGTTATTTGGGCCTTCAAGAGGTTTAATTATTACATTTTTTGGCAGAAAGATAAAAGTATTTACGGACCATCAAGCACTTTCGTATCTTCTGACCTGTAAATTA
This sequence comes from Schistocerca cancellata, assembly GCF_023864275.1. Taxonomy (NCBI): domain Eukaryota; kingdom Metazoa; phylum Arthropoda; class Insecta; order Orthoptera; family Acrididae; genus Schistocerca; species Schistocerca cancellata. The sequence continues at coordinate 205,157,209 of NC_064626.1, forward strand.
CAACATCCGCGCCTGACCAGATGGTGTTTATTTTTGCAAGAATACGACTTTGATATTGTGTATATAAAGGGCAAGGATAACATTATTGCAGACGCACTTTCTCGTGCACCAGAAGGTCTGCCTGAGACAAGTGAGTTGGTAGAACAGATGTCGAATCACAAAGTTCTTCTTATGCAGGATCCCATTCATAGGAAATATTTCTTGGAACTGTGCAAGCAAATCCAGACACTACAGAGCACAGATCCTAAGTGGGGAAAAGTAATCAGACTTCTTCAAGAAAATCCAAACCACAAGTTTTCCAAATTCTTCAAGATTCATAATCAGGTATTATTTCATCGTACCTCTGTGTCATCAGACAACTGGCTTGTTTGTATACCTAGCAGTTTTGTCGAACATCTTGTGTGGTATACTCACATTTCGTGGGGCCACTATGGTCCAGAGAAGTGTAAAAAGAAGATTGCTACTTATTGTTATGTGCCCAATCTACATCGTCGGATACACAAGTTCCTAAAATTCTGTGTCATCTGCCAAAAGGCGAAAGCTCTGAATATTCCTACTTTAATTCCATTGAATCCGATCATCGCAGAAAGACCTAATCAGCTCATTAGCATTGACCTGGCTGGCCCTCTACCGATGGGTAGGGGAGGTGTCAAATACCTCATTGCTGTTCTTGACAACTTCACAAAATATGTTCGAATGTATGTTATGAAGACATCTTGTGCTCCGTCTATTATACGCTGTCTTGAAAATGACTATTTCCCTAGATTCGGAGTCCCCGAATCTATACTTTCAGATAATGCATCCAACTTTACTTGCCGCAAATGGCGTGGGTTTTGGCCCATCACAATGTCAAGCAGATCTTAATATCACGTTTTAGGCCTCAGTCGAATTTGACTAAGCGGATCTTCAAGGAGTTTAACAGATTTGTTCAGACGTACATTCCAGACAAGCAAACTCATTGGGTTGATTGTGTGACACCTTTTGAGGAGACAGTCAATAATTTGCCACACACTTCTACAGGTTTTACTCCACACGAGTTGATATCTCGAAAGAAGGAACAGAATGAGTGGGTTGAGCCTCTTCCCAAGATACCTAGCCCTGAGGTAGATCTAGATGTCAAAATTCGAGAAGCTTTAAGTTCCATTACCACCAATGCTCAATTAAGGAAGAAAGGCTATGATAAAAAAGTAAACAAAGTTGTAAATTACCATGTAGGTGAAAAGGTATTACTTAAGACTCATTTCAAGCCATCCTTAATATGCAAGAAAAATCGCAAGTGGCAACATATATATCAAGGTCCTTACCTTATTTTAAGGAAACCGCACATAGGGAGTTATTTACTAGCTGACCCAGCTATGGAGAGAGTAAAAGGCTTATTTCACCACCAAGACTTAAAGAAATTTTATAATGGTAGTGGTTAAGTACTGTCGTGGAAATGAATTCTTGCGTACTGGAAATTTCCTTGTGTGAACTGTTAATGATAAGTATTGTGTTGAACAGCGCACTGACTACGTGGTAACGGCTTCTACATGTAAACTTTAACTATTAAATCTTTATAATGGTGGACATGAAATGATATTTCTTCAACAAGCTGTAGCAGGAAATTAAGGTTGCAGCAAGAATTTCATTTTAATTTTAAGTTAGTATTAAGAAAAAAAAGTGCTTGCGAGGTGATTGCCCGGAGCTATATAAATATGTAAAGGTGAGAAATGGAGGAGGATGCGTAAATAAGCACTTCTCTCAAGGTACAAGAAGATTTGTAGATTTATAGTTAGTAATGTAAGTATTTTAAGTTCTTTTGTAAACGCCCAAATTACCTGCTTAAAAAAAAAAAAATACATTTTCAAAACGTCCAGACAGTGAACAGGAGTGGAGGAAATATTTAGCTTAAAGTTCAGTTAAAGCATACTGTTAAATGAGAAAATAAGTGGTAAGCGTTCACGTAAGGAGACAATAAGCTGTAGTAAACTAAGTTAGTTGAAATACAGTACAAAGAGAGGCAAACCATGAAGCATCAATAATGTAGCATAAGTACTCCATGAGGCCATTAATTGCTATGAAAGTAAACTATTTCGCTGTGATCTGAGCCCAATGTAAAGAGTATATGAGGAATGTTAGCTGACGAATTGATTTCAGTAGAATCAAGGTACTAAATAACCACACAGCAAGCCCCCTGTATCATAAATAAATCCAAGTAAAGATCTTCAGAAGATTTGTAGTGTAATCTAGCGACCATTCAATACCCTAATTGAAGGCTAATCTAAAGAACAAGCAATGCAGTGATATTTAAACTTAATACTGACTATAACCAGAGTAAGACGTAGAAGTAGCAAAGCATGCTGTAATGAAAGAGGTTGAAATTTATATATGTGCCTATGTTAATTATGATAATTTTATTTACATGCAGATTTTATTGCAAAAATGTCTCCTAGGACACTCCTCTTATGAAATCCATTTTCCTTGTGCCCGTTCCTTTTGATCCTGGTTCATTAACCCAGACCAAGGGTCAACTTTTAAAAGGCACGTGTGCTTGGAGGCAAAGCAGTGCTTATGAGAAATGAGACACGTAGCGCGATGAACTTTGCTATTTTTGGTAATGTTTCTTATGGACAGGTTGCATAAACCCAGTGAAATGTGGGTAATTCCATTCATGCGAAAAATAGTAGACATGCGTTACCCTATTTTTTTAACAGAACGATTGCTGAGCACATGAAGCGAAGAGGGAGACCTATTGTTATCCAGTCTGCCCTCAAATATAAAAATTTTTGGCAAGCACAAAAGAAAGGGTTCAGCGTTAAATGCGTACTCGTTAAGTAGTAGATATGCTGCGTGGCAGCAGAAAATGATCTTTGGTGCACTAAAGAATAAATGCAACAAGTGTTGCGAAATCTGTAGTTTTCATAATGAGGAGATGAGCCCTTAAAAGAAAATCTGAAAGAATATTTTTAGATTCACTAGTGAAAGTAAACCTTGAGATATAAAGAGTCCATTCATAAAGCAGTTGTTCACTGGATTTAACAAAAGGAGTGACCATTAATTGTAAATATTAGCTCGTAAGTAATCTTTTGTAAATAGTAGAATATAAGTCTCTCTGTACCAATGGAGGAAACCTGCAAAATTGATTGTTTTGTAAATGAACACTATCGATGAAGGAACTAAGCACGAATGCTGTGTGAAGATGCACACTAAAGTGCGACGTGCATAATAAAAATAGCTGTTCAGTGTGTATTAGTGGTAGTGTTGTACTGCAAATGTAAAAAGAAGTCAAGGCTATGACAACAGGTGCAACGCAAAGTTCAGTGGTGTTCTAAGTGCAGCGACAGCTAAAACATTCGTCCTCACTTACCTGTGAGCCTCACGGGAGGCAGTTGACAGGGAAGTATGGAGGCAGCTTCAGTGTCCGGCTCCTCCGATGGAAAACGCGCGCGAGGTGTGTGTATCGATGCACTCGTGTGATACGAAGTTCACAAAAAAAAAAAAAAAGCGATCGACGATCGGCAGCTCTGTTACAGCCTGAGCGCGAACGGATACTGAGTATTGGAGCTCATGCAACACTGTGCAGCCGCTGTGAGTGGCTGACGTGTGGGTGACGAAACAATCCAAACTTTAAACTGCTAACCGCCATGACTTCAATCGTACATACTGGAGGAAAGACATTTGCACACTTGTGACACTTCATTTTCATACGTAAATTAAGCAATTTTCTTGAGTTGAAGTTAAGATGAGTGAGAAGTAGATTGTTAGATTACTCAGACCTTAAAGCCATTAATACCGGCACTCCTGAACACTGCTAAAATGGATTATAATCCTGTCTCTTGATGGACAAAGAAAATGAATGTGCACTATAGGAAGACCCTGAACTCCAGACCAGTCCTGATCCTTACCAAATGTATCCAATAGGTTGTAAGTTATACTAATAATTTTCCACTTCTTCTGTTTCATATTGTAAATAAAAGCCCGGGAAGCCACTTGAATTCCTGGCACCACAGTGGAAAGGACAGATATACTGCATGATGAACGCCGTAGACAGCTAACACAGAAAGTGAAAGCATCACGAAGTGTAGTGCTACGTTATTGAACTGTAATTGAACCACAATGAGTCAAAAGAGGCTTGAACATTGTCCACTCTAGTTTAGTTAAAATAAGCACTCACTGTACTCATGTATTAGTTGTTAAGCTCAAGAGAATGTAATTTCTGAATTCTATCCCTTGAACTGTGAAACGAACGTTCACTTATTGTTATAAACAAATACGGACCAAACTTAAATATGCACATAAATGTGAATCTTTGTAGTAAGGAATGAAGTGCCTGATGAACAAAGTGTGAAAAACTTTATTTTGAAAAATGATAAATACCTGATATATGTTTATAAATGTAATTTCAATTTATGTACTTAGTACACCAGTAACATTATGTAAGTGTCACACCAAAAATCACGAATATCTCATGAGGACATGAGGATCGAGGTAATCCTTCGGCATTCCCTCTCTCCTCATGGGAGGCAATGTGATATTCACTATTTTTGACTTCATTAAAACAGCAAATACGAGTAGTTAGTACTTTCAGCCAGAAGGCAAATACTTGTTTATAAATAATTATTAATGTATAATAAGGCGTAGCATAGCGACGGTGGAATTTTCGAAATAATGTAATTCGTCATCTTTGGGCGGCAATACAAACAGAAAAATACAGATAGATATGCGATCCTTCACTATTTTGTTCGCTGGAGAACAAATGAAGCCTTGAGCGCTGAAGACTTGTACTGTTTTTCTTAAGTAAGACGGACACAGATTTGTGGCAGTCTGATCTAATTTTTACTAAATGTATAAAAAACGTGTTACATCTAAGTTCGAGTGAAGTGTAGAAAGAAGAACTGCTATACCTTATCGAGATGACGCATGAGCGACTCAAGAGGACAATGACTATATAAAAGAGCGCTCAATGGACATGATACGGACATAAAAATCTACCGTCATTGTAGTACTAAGCTTAAGGTACGATATACGTTTTAGTTATAATAAATATTTGTTCTGGGAATACTGAATCATTTAGCAGTGCTCATTCCTATCATCCTCTCAGTATTATTTTCATTTTAATTATGTATTTTGCTAAGATTACAGACACCAAGATCAGCAGTCCAATGTGTGTGTTACATTGGTAAAAAGAAAACAGTTTTATCGTCATCTTCCATCAGCTTTAATATTGAATTTCCCTTTTGTGTGATGTTACAGTTGTTTTTGCGCCCTTAAGAACTTTCTGGTCCCTTAGGAAATTGTTTTGTCATAACAATAACTTCACAACCGGGTATGATCGTACCTATGATCATGAAGTAATTAGAAAGACGATAATGCAATTTCTTAATCAATAGCACGCTAGTTGTGACTGCCTCAAGCCACGTGAAACTGCAAGTAAAAACTATTCACATCTCATAATGCAATATTTTATGACAATGGTCAATCCACGATTCTTACGCCAATTGTGATTGATAAAACAGTAAGCGAAATCTCAATTTCCAACTTTCCATTGAATAACAACATCACTTTTATTTTGTAACATCACAACCTCTCACTCTAGCATCTTTAGACGCCGACTGACAAGTCAGAACTTATTCCAGCTTCATGTTCCCAGATTGAATGGATCAGGCTATTGAACAAATTACATAAAAAGGTTTATAGTGTCAGTGGTTGCTGCTAAAAAAAGAGTCATTCACCATTTTTTTTTTCCTCACACCTCATATCATCAGGTGCCCCTCTTCTCCCTTTTCCATCATTCACAATCACCAGTGTCAGTTTCTGCTACTATAATGGCACAATACCCAGCCACAGTCCAGAGTCTTAACCGGGCCACCATATCCACCAGCAGCCATGGATAACTAAGTGTAAATATAGCTACCCTTCACTATTGTGTCACTTTCACATCAACCTCATTGATCATTATGGCACTGATGTGGACACTTCCACATGGCACTGGACAGCTGCATTTAACACTTCAGCCCAACCATGTAGTTGATCGGCACGGCAGGACCCTGCACGATGGCTGATGTGTGTCGGTCATCGCCGTGATCTCTAATGGTGCAGCCTTCGAGCCTGTGACAACTACATGCACATTATCCTGTTGCCTTATCTGACAAATGAGGGGAAACTATATACAAAGGAAAGAAGTCAGTGGTAGCATTGCTGTGACTGGATTGTCAGATATACTGACTGGGAAAAACTCAGTGGCTCAATACATCCTCATAAAACAAACTTCATACATAAAATATATTAATAGCCACCAGCATTACCTCCACTTCGACAGCTGCCACCCGTTCCATACGAAGAAGACCCTCCCATACAGCCTAGCCACCTGTGGTCATCACATCTGCAGCGATGAGCAGTCCCTCTCAAAATATACAGAGGGTCTCACTGAAGCCTTCATAGACTGCAATTATCCTCCCACCCTTATACAAAAACAAATCTCCCATGCCTTATCTTTCCAGTCTCCCATCACCTCCCAAAGTCTCACGGTCCAGCCACAGAGGAGCATTGCCCTCGTAACTCAGTATCAGCCACCACTGGAGCAACTGAATTACATTCTCCTCCAGGGTTTCGACTACCTCTCATCGTGCCCTGAAATGAGAAATGTCCTGCCCACTATCCACCCCACTCCCCCCACAGTGGTATTCCGCCGTCCACCGAACCTACACAATACACTCGCCCATCCGTACACGACCCCTTCTCCCAACTCCTTACCTCACGGCTCATAACCCAGTAACAGACCTAGATGCAAGACCTGTCCCATACAGCCTCCCACCACCACCTACTCCAGTCCAGTCACAAGAATCATCTATCACATCAAAGGCAGGGTGCAACCACTGTGCTGCATTCTATGTGTGCATGACTAACAATAATCTGTCTGTCCACATGAATGGCCTTCGACAAACTGTGGCCAAGAAACAAGTGGACCACCTTGTTGCAGAGCACACTACTCAACACAACATCCTTCATATCAATGACCGCTTCGCAGCCTGTGCCATGCGTATCCTTCCCAACAACACCAGCTTTTCTGAATTCCGCAGGTGGGAACTTTCCCTGCAATATATCCTACGTTCCCGTAACCCTCCTGGCCTTAACCTTCGTTAGTCATTATCCTCACCCAATCAGCCCCTTCCCTGGTTCCCATTCCAGCACTACAGAGGCCTCATACCTCTGTCACACAGTCTTTTTATTTCCCTCCTTTTCTGCTACCCCCCTCCCCCCACCTCTCCCCTACCTACTGTCTGACCTCCTGACTGCACATAGCTGCCCTACTCTCTCTCCACCTCATCCCTGATCGCTTCCCAGAAGCACTTCACTGTCCCCCACCCCTACCCTACCCTACCCTACTATCCCTCCTCCTCCTCCTCCCCCACAACACCAGCCTACTCCTTACCCCTACCCAGTCATAACTCCCATCACACACTGGTGTTGCTGCTCGCAGTGTGGCTTCAGTTGCGAAAGACTGCAGCCGCGTGCACGTGCGCCTGCGTGTGCGGTGAAGGCCTTACTGGCCGATACCTTATTTGTGACAGTCTTTTTGTGCCTATCTGCAACTCAGCATCTCCTCTATATGATGAGTAGCATCTTACTTTCTCATAATACTGTCACATTCTATCCTGGAGTTTCCATTGTTTGTTAATGTTGTGACATTTAGACCGCATACTTCACATTCAGTACTGTACCACCACTGCTTATGTTAACAGCTACAAAACATCCCTGTTTGTAACTGAACTACACACACCAAGTTTGACTGTTGACATATTCCACACAAGTCTCACTTAAAAGACTCCTTTAATCTAGTACTGATTTACAGTTCTCAATCTATTTTTAAAATCTGCTATTTACAAGATAAACCTTCTAGTTGCTTTGGCCAATTTTTATGCTTTCTTAGTACTCAATGTTTCCCATGTCTTAGCTAGGTGCACTCCTGGCATTGGCTTTGTGTACTGCCCATTCCAATGGCATACCCAGCAAATCACATCATGCAATTAGGTGCACAGGGCTGTGCGCCCTTATAAATTGTGTTAAGTTAATGTTATCTGAGTTAATGTTTCAGCTATCTGGCCTTTCCCAAATACTACCGGTGGTATCTAACCCCAATGTAGTGAAAAACAGAGATACAAGGCTTCAAAAATCTCAAAAGTGAAGCACCCATCATCTCCGGCACGGATTGTCGCCTCTTAATATTTCCAGTTGGTGAGGAAGGTAAAGCAAATAGTGTGTAGCCTGCATGGGCTGCTCAGGAGGCAGTGCATGGACATGGCATAGCTGACATGTCAGGCATTGAGTCAACACAGTGGGCACAGCCCCCATCCGAGTTGGGGCTCGCTGCAGGCAGCGGAGGCATCTTACATTGTAGCTGGTGGTGTCCTACTGGATGATGGCAGGCAATGCCATTCACGGAGATGAAGCTTGAACTGCAGGCTGATACAATGATGATGAATTGTGTGTGTATTGAGGTATTGTGAGCATGGAGTTTGTAGGAATTCTACCACTGACTTCTTTACTTTGTAGAGTTTTCCTCATTTGTCAGATAAGGTAACAGGAGACAATGTGTATGTAGACTAACACAAGTAAGTTGTAGAGATGAAAAAGTGCCTGGTTTTTCATTTTATCATCAGAGACTGCACGATAGATTTGGGTAGATTAATGCAGGGTATGACTTAATGATGTGTATGGGAATTTGTCAGAATTCTCCCAATTAGTTCTTAGAGGTATGTAACGTACATAGTATGAAAATGTGTGATGTGAATTTTAATAGAAGACCAGCAAGACCGCTGATGTGATGCCTTCCTAAGACCCATTCCATTCCCACAATGTGGGGAAACACCTAATAAAATGACTAAAAAGTGAGAGTCGAAGTGAAGATAATGCAAAACATGGAACTAAAAGCTCCATGTTGTGAGCCAGTGAACTGAGTATAGAGGATAAAGATATGCCAAAGGGTGAAGATTGCCATGGACTGAAGACAGAGAAAGTGACATATATATACAATTATATTTGTGACTCTACTTTAGCTAGCAGTAATCTGGAGGGCCAGATTATCTTAAGGAGGGAGAAACTGAATGTGTAAAACTCTGCCAAGCCCAAAGTAGTAACCACACTGCCATCTCCGCCAGCAGCTGCGGACAATGACCTCCTGCTGGGTCACTTTTGTATTGCCCTCCTTCAACATGACAACTCTTAGAGTTGGAACATTGGCCTATGTTTGACACATTTCTGCACAACACATGAACGCAGCTTCTTCAGCTTCAGTGCTGCACAGTTGCATTTAAACCCTCGGCCCAGCCAAACAAGTGATAGGCACGGCAGGGCCCTGCACAGCATCTGCTGCGTTAGTTGTCAGTACGACTTCTATTGACATAGCCTTGCAGACTACAACTAACTAAGATACCAGTCCGGGGTTCATTTTCCTGGGCAGCACTGGCTACCATCACACCACTAGCACAGTGTCAGCTACAATGTAAGATGCCTGCATTGCCTGCCACGAGTTGTCAGCTCCAAGATGGGGAACTCTGACCACCTTATTGACTTAGTACCTGGCATGCCAGCTACATGAAGTCTGTGCACCACCTTCCAAGCAGCAGGTGTATGCTATGGGCCATTTGTTTCACCTTCCTCACCTTCCATGCTGAATAAAATTACCACAAGACAACAAGCTGCACCGGAGATGAGGGCACATCCATATACACTATTGGCCATTAAAATTGCTACACCGCGAAGATGACGTGCTACAGACGCAAAATATAACTAACAGGAAGAAGATGCTGTGATATGCAAATGATTAGCTTTTCACAGCATTAACACAAGGTTGGCGCCAGTGGCGACACTTACAACGTGCTGACATGAGGAAAGTTTCTAACTGATTTCTCATACATAAACAGCAGTTCACCAGCGTTGCCTGGTGAAATGTTGTGATGCCTCATGTAAGGAGGAGAAATGCGTACCATCACGTTTCCGACTTTGATAAAGGTCGGATTGTAGCCTATCACGACTGTGGTTTATCGTATCGCGACATTGTGGCTCGCGTTGGTCGAGATCCAATGGCTGTTAGCAGAATATGGAATTGGTGGGCTCAGGAGGGTAATACAGAACGCCATGCTGGATCCCAATGGCCTCTTATCACTAGCAGTTGAAATGACAGGCATCTTATCCGCATGGCTGTAACGGATAGTGCAGCCACGTCTCAATCCCTGAGTCAGCAGATGGGGACATTTGCGAGACAACAACCATCTGCATGAACAGTTTGACAACGATTGCAGCAGCATGGACTATCGGCTCCGAGACCATGGCTGCAGTTACCCTTGACGCTGGATCACAGACAGGAGCGCCTGCAATGGTGTACTCAACGACGAATCTGGGTGCACGAATGGCGAAATGTCATTTTTTTTTATGAATCCAGGTTCTGTTTACAGCATCATGATGGTCGCATCCGTGTATGGTGACATCGTGGAAAACGCACATTGGAAGAGTGTGTTCGTCATAGCCCTACTGGCGTATCACCCGGCGTGATTGTATGGGGTGCCATTGGTTACACGTCTGTCACCTCTTGTTCACATTGACGGCACTTTGAACAGTGGATGTTACATTTCAGATGTGTTACGACCTGTGGCTCTACTCTTCATTCGATACCTGCGAAACACTACATTTCAGCAAGATAATGCACGACCGCATGTTGCTGGTTCTGTACGGGCCTTTCTGGATACAGAAAATGTTCGACTGCTGCCCTGGCCAGCGCAGTCTCCAGATCTCTCACCAATTGAAAACGTCTGGTCAATGGTGGCCGAGCAACTGGCTTGTCACAATATCCCAGTCACTATTCTACTATTGTGTTTAAGCTGCATGGGCAGCTGTACCTGTACACGCCATCCAAACTCTGTCCGACTCCATGCCCAGGTGTATCAAGGACATTATTACGGCCAGAAGTGGTTGTTCTGTGTACTGTTTTCTCACGATCTATGCACCCAAATTGCGTGAAAATGTAATCACATGTCAGTTCTAGTATAATATATTTGTCCAATGAATACCCGTTTATCATTTGCATTTCTTCTTGGTGTAGCAATTTTAATGGCCAGTAGTGTAATTATCTGCATCAGATAGGATAATAAAGAACTATTTGGTTCATCAACAGTTTCTCTGCAGCCTGCTACAATGTAATCCTGTCTCCCTCACCTTCACACAAACCAAAAGGACATCTCAGTAAGCACTCTTAACACATCCTGACAAACAAGAAGACTGCTCCCACCAGCCAGTCATGGCCATGGCACCCCCAACCCACTACACTACAGTACACTGCTAATTGTGCTACACAGTTTAGTTTAGCTGAGTACAAGTGCGTTTTTGGTGCAGTTTAATTTCTGGGAAAATTAGACTTTGAAACACACATCTTCGCTACACAGCTCACAGACTGTTCAGAACAATTACAATAAATGTTTCCATATTTACAAATATAATAGAGGGAAACATTCCACATAGGAAAAATATATCTAAAAACAAAGATGATGAGACTTGCCAGACAAAAGCGCTGGCAGGTCGATAGACACACAAACATACACACAAAATTCTAGCTTTCGCAACCAACGGCTGCTTCGTCAGGAAAGAGGGAAGGAGAGGGAAAGATGAAAGGATGTGGGTTTTAAGGGAGAGGGTAAGGAGTCATTCCAATCCCGGGAGCGGAAAGACTTACCTTAGGGGGAAAAAAGGACGGGTACACACACACACACACACACACACATACACACACACACACACACAAGCAGACACATTAGCCTTTTAATATGTCTGCTTGTATATGAGTGGATGGGTGTGTGTGTGTGTGTGTGTGTGTGTGTGTGTGTGTGTGTGTGTGTGTGTGTGTGCGCGCGCGCGAGCGCGCGAGTGTATACCCGTCCTTTTTTTCCCCCCTAAGGTAAGTCTTTCCGCTCCCGGGATTGGAATGACTCCTTACCCCCTCCCTTAAAACCCACATCCTTTCGTCTTTCCCTCTCCTTCCCTCTTTCCTGACGAAGCAGCCGTTGGTTGCGGAAGCTAGAATTTTGTGTGTATGTTTGTGTGTCTATCGACCTGCCAGCGCTTTTGTTTGGTAAGTCTCATCATCTTTGTTTTTCCATATTTACAGATACATAAAACAGTGCTGGCTGTGTGTAGATATTATTGCACATATCTCATTTTTCTGTGGGGAAATTGGTACTAGGACAGCGCTATTTACATTGGTATCTTGAACATTTAAGGCTAATAATATTTTCTGTTTCATATTGCTTGCTTCAGTATGGTGTTTGAATTACTTTTTGTCATAACAGTGGAAATAATTTGGCTTAGGGAACTTTTATGTAATGACTTCACTTGTGATAATTCTGCCAAATATATAAGTAATCATTCTGATATCACATCTGTTTATTGGCAATGGTTAATACAAAGGGTACAATATGGACTATATGAGCTATTACAACATAGAAAACAAATCATTTGTCTGGAATATGCAGCAAGTGATGGCAACCAAGATATTAACTTCAAAAATCATTATATATATATTTAAATTATACAAACATTCCGAATTTAATATGTGAGCATGGAAACCATCTACTATTAAATGTGTACATTGATTACAGAAATGTGTAATTCATAGCACACAAATTCTACTGTGAGAGAAATATTTTTCATTTGAACATACTGTACAGCTGCAAAATATTTAAATATTGTTGAAGTTTTGACACTTGACACAAATTCTAAGTTATCTTAGACAGATGAAAACCTATTACTATTTTTAAATAAATTCAGTTGTAAATTACAGAATACCAGAAAGTGCTCACAGAAACTTTTAGTCAAGCGTGCAAATAAAAAAAGGGGCTATTGTATTAAAAGTTCACTTCATCATAGATAGAATAAATAAAATATTTGTCACAATAAAATATTATAGTGCAATACTTATAAAGTCACACAAAAGAATCTCTGATCACTTTTGGTATTCCCTACTCACACTTGTACTCTCTTGGAAACAGCAGTTTTATCATTTTGTACACTTAGTTATTATTCTTGTTATTTATCATGTGCATTTTCTTATTACTTATGTTTTTTTAAGTACTGAATCAAATGCTATATGTAGCCTACAGCACTCCAAAAAATTTCTTAAGTACTGATGTTGAAATGTGATGCCAATGTAAAGACCCAACTGCAATTTACTATTAATTTGCACTATGCTGCTTACAACGTTATTTAACAATATTCTGCTATACTGTATATGATGGTATTATATGTATGAGCAAAAGTTCAAGCTGTTGGAAAACTAACAATACCATGAAATCTTCTGAAAAAATAATGATACACTAAGATTCAACAGTTATGGATGACATACAAGAGGAAATTGTAGCAAAAAATTAAGTATTACACCACCATAAGCCAAATACGCAGTCATTAGGCCACAGCATACACAAAAATCTCATTGCCCACTTTCCATTCATTCATTCACAATAACTTCAACAGCCTCACACGAAAATAGATAACTATATATTTGCCATTCCTTCCATTAGATGATAATTCTTAATAATTTATTAAGTACAGCAAACAATAAATCCATTTGCCAATTTAACGTGACCCAATAAATGCTAAGAGAAAAAATATCAAATTATTCTGAACTCAAAAGGGTCTGCTACTATAACAGAAGTGTTGTAAGCTATGTTCATCATTCAGAAGCAGAACTCAATGAGCATTATTGGTAACAGACATAACACAGTACAGAACTGGCAGCTCTGAACGGTGTACCCTCATTTTCATTTTACAATCGGATTTTAAACTGAAGTTATATAATTATGTCTCATGAAACAAATGTCTGTAACAGTGATTTATAAAAAAATACTTTTAATTCAGTCAATAGTTTTTCCACACTTTGCGCTGTAAAAATTCATCCACATTCCCATGACAATATTTCTAATAACTAATAGTACTATTCATGTAGACAATAACAAACAATATTTCTTCGTTCATGTAATACTTTCCTAAAGAATGTGCATGTTAAACATTTTGATTGCACTTTAAACATACTGTAAACATTCTACACATATTTACACTGCAAGAGAAGTAGATGCTTTTGAAGCACTTAGAACAATTCAAAAATGAGTTATACAACTTTATAATATTTACAAAATATATACATTAAACACGTATCACATCAGTAAAGTTACCCGCCGACTAATTGTTCAATAATTCAATGCTTTAAATGGTCCAAACAAGTGGCAATTAAGTAAATTAGTACAGTAGCTTCCAATCTACTTTGTACAAATGTAACATCAGTAGATAAAATTGTTATGTGAACATTGGAATATGCTAAGCTGTACTAACAACTGGTGAAATAATTAAATAATTTACAAAACTAGTATATCTATTTTCAGAGTACATATTAAATAGTTTAACTTGGGGGTAAACGTAACTCATTGTGGAGGAGAAAGAACACCAAATTTAGACTTTCACCACCATAGTGTAAAATTCAGCATGTCAATATCTATATGTTTTAGTTTAAATATCAATAATAACTATGCTGTGTAGCAAGTATTTTTAATGCATGCTGTAGTAACTTGCTGTGGCTAGCAGTTTATATCCATAGCCAAATACTGCAGAAAAGTTTGCTATCCCTCTTGTGAAGAATTGGTTGATGCAGTAGTGACAGATGGTAGTGAAAGGAAACAATATAATTTAAAGACTGGTGTTCTAGCTCCTACTACTTTTAGACTCCAGTTAGACTCCACACTTTATAGAATTATTAGTAGTTAAAATAACCATACCTTTTATTCTGAACATACTTTAGGACAAGATAAAATTTTCACTCATTAAATAAAAGAGAAGCTGGGCATGCTTATTTTCTGTAAACAATTTGGTCTTTCACTGCTCATATGAGCAAAATTTATTATAATACTAGCTCTGTATAAACTGACTTAAATGAGCTGAAGAGAAAGGTCAAGGAACCTTATCAACATAATTAAGTACATGAATAACATAACAACACATTAGGAAAGAGACAAGAGTATTAATCTTCCACTAAAGTTTACTTCAGAAGATCGTGGGCTCGCTGGTTGGCCACCGCTATCCTTGTTTCATTTGACTCTCCCTGTAATAGAACAGAAAGGCTCTATCTAAGACTGATGGTTTTCTGAAATATATACATTACAAAAGATCAAAACAAGCAGCTTCTCTCTCTCTCTCTCTCTCTCTCTCTCTCTCTCTCTCTCTCTCTCTCTCTCTCTGTGTGTGTGTGTGTGTGTGTGTGTGTGTGTGTGTGTGTGTGTGTGTGTGTGTGTGTGTGTGTCCAGATGAGATGCTCCTCAGCCATACTTTATTCTTTATCTGTTATTTCTACACTGGTAATGCAGTAATTTGTACTCAAGAGTGGGCTCTTGTTATACATGCCGAAACTTCTACTGCAGCAATAATAATTTACGCAAATTTTTATGGGGGAAGAAAAAAAAAAAAAAAAATCAAGCTCGCAGAATACACAGGACTCTAGTAGTTATAAAAACACTGTAATTAGAATAATTTATAACTCTTCATAACAAACGTACAACAAGAGAGACGATACAGTACCTTCCTGTTAATTCTGTCTATCTGTCGGTTCTGGTTCTCCAGTTCAGAACCCATGTCCAATGCCATATTGCGTAGATTTCCAATCATAGTGTTGACTTGGCCCATATTTTCTTCCATTTCATCTTCTCTGGCATCATTTGTGATCCTGTTCAAAAGTAAAATTGTGGTTCATATGTATCAGGATTTTCTCACATTCACAAATAATATTTATTTTTTTATTTGTTATTGCACCTGAAATACAAGCAAAACAGTACCTGCAGTAGAATCAATACTCTATCTGATTCTGACCAACTTATTTCCTGTACGAACATATTAAAAGATGCAGTAATTCATTTCAAAGTGAATGCATTTTTATTACATCTTGGCATCAATTACACTTTTTAAATGATATTATTCCAATTTATTACATTCTATAAATCATCATCCTACAGTGTACGATTGCTTTACCAGTCAAAGAAATGTATACAATCTAATATGGGTGTTTTACTTTAATTAATGCAAGAGAAAGAGCATCACAAAAATTATTTCCAACAAGTTATAGCAATTCTAATTTAGTAAGTATCAGAAAAAGTATTTTGGGTTGGTATAAGATTCCCAAAGTCTCCCAAATGAGCAATAAACATAAGCACTTTAAGTTTAAACAAATAACTGCAAGGTTTGATTAATATAGCCAATTTTCCCTCTTTTTACACTATAAATTTTAAACTATGATCACAAGCTAATATACTAAAAATATTCCATATCTGCCCAGAAGTTCCTCACTCAATGGTCCACAGTAACATGCTATTTTTAGACTGGAAGGCACCTCCAACACAGCTCCTCCATCTACATCTACCTCTACATCCATACTCTGCAAGCCACCTGACGGTGTGTGGCGGAGGGTACCTTGAGTACCTCTATACGTTCTCCCTTCCATTCCAGGCTCGTACTGTTCATGGAAAGAAAGGACTGTCGGTATGCCTCTGTGTGGGCTCTAGTCTCTCTGATTTTATCCTCAAGGTCTCTTCCTAAGATATACGTAGGAGGGAGCAATATACTGCTCGACTCCTCGGTGAAGGTATGTTCTCGAAACTTCAACAAAAGCCCGTACCGAGCTACTGAGCATCTCTCCTGCAGTGTCTTCCTCTGGAGTTTATCCATCATCTCCGTAATGCTTTCGCGATTACTAAATGATCCTCTAACGAAGCGCACTGCTCTCCGTTGGATCTTCCCTATCTCTTTTATCAACCCTATCTGGTAAGGATCCCACACTGGTGAGCAGTATTCAAGCACTTGGCGAGCAAGTGTACTGTAACCTAATTCCTTTGTTTTCAGACAGCATTTCCTTAGGATTCTTCCAATGAATCTCAGTCTGGCATCTGCTTTACCGACGATTAATTTTATATTGTCATTCCATTTTAAATCACTCCTAATGCCTACTCCTAGATAATTTATGGAATTAACTGCTTCCAGTTACTGACCTGCTATATTGTAGCTAAATGATAAAGGATCTTTCTTTCTATGTATTCGCAGCACATTACACTTACCTACATTGAGATTCAATTGCCATTCCCTGCACCATGTGTCAATTCGTTGCAGATCGTCCTGCATTTCAGTACAATTTTCCATTGTAACAACCTCTCAATATACTATACAGCATCATCCACAAAAAGCCTCGAACTTCCGATGTTATCCACAAGGTCATTTATGTATATATATTGTGAATATCAACAGTCCTAAGACACTCCCCTGTGGCACACCTGAAGTCACTCTTACTTTGGAAGACTTCTCTCCACTGAGAATGAGACGCTGCGTTCTTTTATCTAGGAACTCTTCAATCCAATCACACAATTGGTCTGATAGTCCATACGCTCTTACTTTGTTCATTAAACGACTGTGGGGAACTGTATCTAACGCCTTGCGGAAGTCAAGGAACACGACATCTACCTGGGAACCTGTGTCTACAGGAGCTGGGTTTCACACGATCGTCTTTTTCGAAACCCATGCTGATTCCTACAGAGTAGATTTCGAGTCTCCAAAAAAGTCATTATACTCGATCATAATACGTGTTCCAAAATTCTACAACTGATCGACATTAGAGATATAGGTCTATAGTTCTGCACATCTGTTCGACACCCTTTCTTGAAAACGGGGATGACCTGCGCCCTCTTCCAATCTTTTGGAATGCTATGCTCCTCTAGAGACCTGCGACCTGCAGTACGCTGCAATAAGGGGGGGCAAGTTCTTTCGTGTACTCATAACAATTCATGTCATATAGAAATTCTCACTGTTTTTACCAAAGACAAGAGTGTTTGCTCATTTGGCTTAAGTTCATTTCTTGTTGTCTTATGGAAATATATTTTGGGGCAGTGCACCTAAAAGAAATAGAATGTATATTCAATAGAAGTGAGTAGTAAGAATATTGTGTGAAGCAGACAACCAGACATTTGCAGAAACCTTTTCAAGGATCTGAGGATTGGTACACTCATTTCCTGATGTGTTTGCCCTTAATGATTTTCATTGCTGATGATAAAAATCGGCTCAAGCTGTGCTATGATTTACACAGTCAAAATACAAGACATGAAAGTAATGTGTAAGACAGCAACAGGCTGATGCTTTTGTGATTTTGTGCATCAGACAGAAAAAATTAATGTTTATGTCATGCTTATAGATGTGCAAAATAGTTCTGACAACAAGCAGGATAGAAAGGCAGTTGTAGCATCCAAACAGCTATCTATGTGCTAATGAAAATTTAAATATGTATTATGCCAAATGAAGATGTGAAGAAGTTCAAAAAGTACATTAGGAAAAGTAAAAACATATAAAAAAGGGCTGTTTGCTGTACTTTTCTTTAAGTAATATAATCCCCAGCCATGAGGCCCAGCAACAAGTAAAATCAATAAATTAATATCATCCTTCTATATTACGAATGGGCTACAAACCACACACATACAGTATCTGCAGAATCCTAGGAATTCAAATAATCATTGATACGAGGTGCACTAAAACTTTCATGGAATTACAGCTTACTTGGAGGGCAAAATAAAGAAAAAAGTATTGTCTTTAACTGAGAAGCAACCACTACAAGTGAATTTCTCTTTTCCTCATCAAAAGCTCCATTACTCTCATTTTATGGAAATGGAGAAGATTTGAATCATAACTACATATTTAATTCTCAAACAATGGAAACTCTAGATTTGAATATCAACAATATTAGGAAAAGGATAGTCTGCAACTCACTGTAAATAGGATATCTCGAGTTGCGGACAGGACAATGTAAAGATTGTTACACATTTAGCTTCCACTCAAAGCCGTCTTCAGAAAAGACAAAAGAGGAAACACACACACACACACACACACACACACACACACACACACACACACACAGTGTTCTCATAAACCCGCACACTGTTCGCACAAACCCACACAATTCAAGCACAGATGACTGCCATCTCTGGCAGCTCGGACTGGAGTGGAATTTGGAGTGGGGCGGGATGGGGTTGGGAAGGGGAGGAGAGAGCAGAGTACAGGGAGAGAAGAGCACTGTCTGATGGAGTGTGCAGGGACTACATGGAGGCTTGAGAAGATCATCAGGCACAGTGGATGTCATACAGAGAGGAGGGGTGTGTGGGAAAGAAGAGGAGCATGGAAGGGGAAAGACAGATGCATTGGCAGAGAAGGCCCACAATGAAGGTGGGGGGGGGGGGGGGGGGCACAAATAGGGCGGAGGTCATAGCACAGAGGGGGCAGAAAAAGTTGGGTTGAGGATGTGGCAACAGTAGGTTACTGTAGGTTGAGACCAGTATAATTTTGGGAGTGAAGAATGTTTTATAAGGATAACTTCCACCTGCACAGTTAAGAAAAGCTGATAGAGGGGAAGATCCAGATGGCCTGGGTTGTGAAGCAACCATTGAAATCATGCATGTTATGTTTACCATGCTCTTGACCCCTGTTTGGCAGTGGCCATTCTTCCTGTTGGACAGCTGACTGGTAGTCTTACCAATGCAAAAAGCTGTGCAATGATTGCAGCAGAACTGGTGTATGACATGGCTGTTTTCACAGGTGGTGCAGCCTCAGATGTGGTAGGATAAGCTCATGACAGGACTGGAATAGGTAGTGCTGGGTAAGTGGATTGCACATGTCTTGCACCTGAGTTTTCCACAGGATTATCCCTGTGGCAAGGAGGCAGGATTGGCATAGGGATGGACTAGGATGCTGTGGAGGTTGGGTGTGTGACAGAACATCACTTTGGATGCAGTGGACAGAATCTTCAATAGGATGTCCTCATTTCAGGACATAATGATAGGTAATCGAAGTCCTGATGAAGGACAGAGTTTGGTTGTTCCAATCCAGGGTGCCATTTGGTGACTAAGTGGGCACTCTTTAGCAGCTAGTTCTCGGGAGGGGGATTGATTGGATGTGTGAGTGGAAAAGTCACAGGGGACTTGTTTGCAGATTGTGTCTGGGGAGTCTTATCTGTCTGTGAAGTCATTGGCAAGACTTTCAGCATACTGGGCAAGGGAGTTCTAGTCGCTGCAGATCTGCTGTTCCCAGGTGGCAAATCTGTATGGGACAGATTTTTTATGCTGAAGGGATGGCAGCTGGCAAAATGCAGGTACAATTGGTGGTTAGTGGGGTTAATATGGACAGAGGTGTAAATGGAGCCATCAGAGAAGAAGTGGTCAACCTCCAGCAAGGTGGCCCAGGTGAAGTGGATGGGAGAGAATTTGTTCAGATTGTGAAGGAATGAGGATTGAATTTCTTGGCCATAAGCCCAGATCATGAAAATATCATCGCTGAAACTGAACCAGGCCAGGGAGGCTAGGAAGGTTTCCTCTAGATGGCCCATAACCAGCCTGGCATAGTAGTGTGCCATGCGGGTGCCCATGGTTGTGCTGCAGATTTGTTTTTATACCTTCTCTTCAAAGGAGTAGTTGTGTATTAGGAAAAATTCAGCAAGGTGTATGAGGAACGAGGTAGTGGATTAGGAGTGTGAAGGACATTGGGAAAGGTAGTGTTCAATAGCAGCAAAACCAGGGACATGAGGGATGTTGGTGTATGGGGAAATAGCATCAACAGTGACAAGTAGAATCCATGAGGTAAAGGGATGGGGTTGGTGGAGAGTCCAAAGAAAGTGGTTCGTATCTTTGGTGTGGGAAGCTAGGTTCTGATCAAGTGAATGCAGCTGTCGGCCAACAAAGGCCGAAATTCTTTTAGTAGAGGCACAATAACCAGCTACAATCAGGTATCCTGGACTGTCATGTTGGTGAATTTTGGGGAGCATGTAGAAGGTGGGTGTGCAGGCTATCATAAGAATGAGGAAGGAAATTGATTTAGGGGAGAGGATCTAGCAACAACCTAAGGATTTATGCAGGGATTGCAGGGTATGCTGGACTTCTGGGATGGGATCACTCTGGCACCCCCTCCATCCAATATTTTCTGCCCTCTGTCGTATCACCACCTCCCTATTCATATCCCATTGCCCAACTTGTGGGTCGCCCTCTGGCAATGCATCTGCCCATCTTTCCTTTTCCCTGCTCCTCCCCTTTACTGATCCCCCCTCCCCCCTTTCCTCCCTGCCCCACAGCCTTACAACTGTTGTGCCTGACAGTCTTCTAATGCCTCCATCTGGTCCTTGCATGCTCCACCAGACAATACTCTTATCTCTCCCCAACGACACCATGCTATCTCTCTCCCTTTGCTGCCCCACTCCAGGTTGCCACTCAACATGATAGTTGCATTCCAGTCCAAGCTGTCATAGATGGCTGTCATGTGTACTTTATGTATGCTTGCTGGTGTGAACATGTGTGTATTTTCTTTTCTGAAGAAGAAGGTGGCCAGAGCTAAACGTGTTACCATCTCTTTGTTGTGCTTGTCTGCAACTCAACATGTCATGTTTATGATGACTAGGAATGTATCCTTTCCTTAATATTATTTATTTCTCAATGTAGTCACCCTGGTGACAAACAAATGACTAAGTGAGAGATCAGTTTGTTGATCCTGTCATGGGAGAATTTTTTACTTTGTTGATAGAGCACCAACCTCGCCTCTGCTTGAACTGCTTCATCACTATCAAACTGAAGTCCTCTGAGATGGTCTTTAAGTTTTGAAAACGGATGGAAATCATATGGGGCTAAGTCTGGACTGTACGGCGAGGGATCAATGACAATGAACCCAAGGTATCCAACTCTTGCAGATGTCACAGTGATCATGTGTTGCCTGTTGCTGTCATGCTGAAAGAGAGTGCGATCCACGTGTGGACGAAACCTTCAAATTCGTGTTTTCAGTTTTATGGGTATCTGGCAGCCATTCCTTATACACTAACATAATTTCATTACATGCTACCATGTTACATGCTAAAATTTGGAACATTCTACTGGAAGATGGTTGCTCTTAATGCTGTCTTGATGCAATGCCACCATTCAACTTTGCCAACTGGGTGAGGTGACAAAGTGGTTAGCACACTGGACTCGCATTCAAAGGGGACAATGTTTCAAACCCGCGTCCAGGCATCCTGATTTAGGTTTTCCATGATTTCCCTAAATCACTTCAGGCAAATGCTAGAATGACTCCTTTGAAAGGGCACAGCCTTCTTCCTTTTCCATCCTTCCCTTCTCCAATGAGATCAATGGCCCTGCTATTTGGTCTCCTCCCCTCAAATCGACCAACCAACTTTGT
The DNA here is from genome assembly GCF_023864275.1 of Schistocerca cancellata. Taxonomy (NCBI): domain Eukaryota; kingdom Metazoa; phylum Arthropoda; class Insecta; order Orthoptera; family Acrididae; genus Schistocerca; species Schistocerca cancellata. The sequence goes on from NC_064626.1 coordinate 205,179,454, forward strand.
CATTCAACACTGGATGGTAAGTGGTGGTTTTGGTGTGGTATACTTAGGGTCTTTGTGATGTGACTGAACAAATGACACAGAAACTGCCAGTGTCTGTTGGTGGTGGACTCCGAAAGTTGTGATCTATGATAATGACTGCTAGCAAGACTTTCTGCTGAGATGTCTACAGAAGTTTCATTTTTGTACGTCTGCTAGTTATTGTTCAGTGCTGTATTGAGTAGAACATTGTGTTGCACAGTTTGTGTATTTCAGGGTGGCCGAGTTAGAGGAACAACACGTCTCCATTAAATTTTTCATGAAACTCCAGAAAACCTTTCAAGAGACACCCCAAATAATGTGGGAAGTACAGTGATAAGTGCTTTAAAAAAAAACATGCATAATCTGTGTAATGAATGATTCATACGGTTTAAAACTGGCCAGACAGAAGTTCAGCATGCCCTTTGACGTTTACTGACAATGCTAATGTCAGGAACATCAAAACAACTGCGCATGCAAACCGAAGGCTGATTGTCCAAGAGATTGCAGAAAAATGCAACATTTCAGTTGGATCATGTCATTAAATCCTGAGACAGCATATTGGAATGCATCATGTTGCCACAAAGTTCATCCCATGGCTCATGATCAAGACCAGAAAGACCTTCACCTTGCAATCTGTGAAGAGCTTTTGGATTGCACAAATTAGAATGAAATGTTTCTTAAGAGAATCATAACTGATGAAGAGACCAGGGTCTATGGTTATGAAGTTGAGACCAAGATTCAGTCTTCACAATGGGTCAGGAAAGGTTCTCGAAGACCAAAAAAAGCTCATCAGGTCAGGTCAAATATCACAGCCATGATGATAGTTTTCTTTGACTTTGAAGGATTAGTACATCATGAATTCATGCCAAAGGGACAAACCACTTAATGATGGTACTATCAGGACATGTTGCGACATCTGCAAGAAAATGTGAGAAGGGAACAGCCTGAAGTGTGGCAAGACAATTAATGCCTCCTGCATCACAATAACACACCTGCATATTCTTCCCTGTTAGTGCGTGACTATCACACTAAAAACTAAATACCTGTGTTGCTCATTCTCTGTACTCTCCAGACCTGGCCCCTGCAGACTTTTTTATTTCCACAGTTGAAAATATGATTGAAAGAACAAAGATTTGCAGCCATAGACGAGATAAAAGAAAATTCACAGTCAGCACTTCATGTGATCCAGCAAGGAGTACAGCAAGACTGCTTCTGGAAGTAGAAACTGCATTGGGAGCAGTGTACCAATGTGGATGAGAGTATTTCATAGGAGACCATGCATGATAAATAAAAGGTAAGCATAAAAAAATCCTGTGGACAAAGTTCCAGAATTTTTTGAACAGACCTTGTATTAATATGAAATGCTGGCTGGTACCAAGTCTCAGCATTTTTGCTGTGAATTAATTAGGAAAATTGAACTGTCAGTAGGTACCTGTACAGATATTATACTAGTGATTAAGTTTTGCAGTCGAGCAATTTTTGTTTTTATTTGACATCAGGCACCAGACCACATTGGTTCAAGTAATTGGCACCATTAATTGGCTGGCGAACATCTGCGAGAAGAAACGGCCATGGAAATCTTCGTCAACGGCCTATTTCAAAATTCAGTAGTCTTTCACCAATATGTATTTATTACAGAACTGATTGCAGCATAAAGTTGCCATTTCTGAACACTTTTGTGGCCTAATATTGTCACCGGCAATATGGAAATGTCTGCTCTAGAACTGACCAAAAATCAAATGCAATTGTTGTGATCTATTATGAACAGGCGGCGAGATTATTCAGTCTCCTCACAACAGGTGAGCAGCATACCAGTTTTACATCTGAGCATTCACAGACTGTCAAGTAATAAATAACATGGCAATGTGCATTTCTTTGAGCTCATTGAATTTATAATAATATCAGTACTTGAAATGTTTGTGTGCCCACCACAGTGATTTTTATCTGCTTCACTATCATCTACCAGCTAATAGTTTCTGGATCTGGTTGGGTTGTCCTTCCGGATAGGAAAGTCTGTCATCTTGAGATGGGATGAAACAGTTTCTGTACTACGTACTAACTGATTGGTCACAATCTATAATTTTTCAGCTACAGAAGCCTTGCTTTAAGTTTCATATCTCGACTAGCTGCTAGTATAGAATGTACATTGGTAGGTAGTCATGGAAGAAATACGGTTTATAAAATATCATCAATTACTTGCATTCTTGCAAAAGCACGCATCTCTCCAAGCAAAGTGGATAGCTTTTTGTCTCTTATTTGTATTTCAGTTAGTAACTTTTTAACTTTTCATTACCACTTCTTCAAATTCTGGGGCATGATGTGTTTTTAAGTTTTATATGGGGAAGCTGATAAGGCTTTGGATGTGAAAACCGAAATCAGCTCAGCAACTTTGCCATGAGGAGATCCCAAAATGTAATGATATTTTGTCATCTTACTGCACACAGTTGTGATGATAAATTGGGACTCCACTTGCAAAAAGCATCTCTCTACTTTTTTTGCCAGCAAGGTGATATTTTATATTTTCACAGCCACATACAATAGTTCCATGCAGGCATCATTCAATGATGACTTTGCCATTAAAAAAACATATCTGAAGTGCCGCAGTAAAATTGAAATAATGATTAGAGTGATTCTTGTGTATTTACTATCACCTCGGGCTCACCAGTTGTAAGGTCTAGTAACAGTAATTACTTTTTTCACGCCACACAACAAAAACTACCAAGAATGCACATGTAACAACTTTTTAGTGACAGTTGCAAAGGAAATGTTAATCAGAGACACAAAAGGCTAATTACTCCAATGTGTATCTATAAATTTTACAGAGTTTACATTTCACTGTGTCCCTTACAGCCACATGATGATGTTGAAATTTATGTGCTACAAATAAATCAGGGCTGTATCACCAAATCGGCAGTAAGTTTTTACCTGATTGCATTTCTAGGAATTTCACATTGCTAGCTTTTAGCAGACCCTGGGTTTTGAGATAGATTTGAAGTTTGTTTCACCTTGGGTGGTTTTAATTTAAATTGTGTAAATTTATTTACAGAAAAATTGAAAAATGGTAGACGCCAAGCTTGTGAAAGATCAGTTTGGGTTCTGAAGAAATATTTGAACACATGAGGCAGTACTGACCCTACTACTTACTGTAGGAGATACATTGGAGGAAGGCAAACCTGCATTTACAGCATCTGAAATTTACAGAAATCTTTTGACAATGTGGGCTGGACTACACTCTCTGCAATTCTGAGGAAAGCAGAGGAAAAAAATATAGTGACCACAATATCACCTACAACTTGCACAGAAGGACGTGAAAGGGAAGCACTGGCTGATAAGGAAATGTGACAGGGTTGTAGTCTATCCCATACATTATTCAACCTACAAGCCGTAAAGGAAACAAAGGAGAAATTTAGAAGGGAGTCAAAGTTCAGGGAGAGGAAACAAAAACTTTGTGGCTTGCCAGTGACATTGTAATTCTGTCAGAGATTGCAAAGGACTTGGAAAAGCAGTTTAAGAGAATACATATTGTGTTGAAAAGAGGTTGTAAGTTGAACCTCCACAAAAGTACAAGGATAATGGAATGTGACTGAATTAAATCAAACAATGCTGAGCGAATTACTTTAGAAATGGGACACTAAAAGTAGTAGATGAGTTTTGCTACTTGGGCAGTAAAATAACTGATTATAGCAAAAGAGTGCTGATAAGCTGTAGCAAGAAAAGCATTTGTGAAAAAATGAATTTATTAATATCTGATATTAATTTAAGTCTTAGGAAGTCTTTTCTGAAGGTATTTGTCTTGTGTGTAGTGATGTATAGGAGTGAAATGTGGATAATACATGATTCAGACAAGAAAAGAATAAAAGTTTTTGAAATGTGGTGCAACAGAAGAATGCTGACAATTAGATGGGTATATTAATTAAAATAATGAGGAAGTACTGAATCAAATTGATGGGAAAAAAGTTTCTAACCCAATTTGACTACAAGGGAGGACTGGTTTCTGAGGCATCAAACTAACTGTAAATCTGTTAATGGAAAGGGTGGGGGGGGGGGGGGGGCAGACAGACAGGGGGAGGGGGAGGGGGGGGTTGTAGATGGGGACCAAAGCTTGAACACAGTGAACAAGTTCAAATGAATGTAGCTTGCAGCAGTAATGCTGAGATGATGAGGCTACCACAGGATGGATTATCATGGGGATCTGTATCAAACCAGTCTTTGGACTTAAGACAACAATTTGAAGCCATTTAGATTAAACCAGTTATGTGGTTTTTCTAGGGTATTTTTGATAGTTTGAGGAATTTGATCAGTACTGTTAGTTTTACTGATTACAGATGCAACATCTGCAAATACTGATTGACAGTGAATACTGAGCAGCAGATCACATACACAAAATGAAGATAATGTGACCTAAGAGTCAACCTTGAGGGATTACTACTGAAATGATTTTCCATTCTGACACCTAATTCCTTTATATGACATTAATACCACTCTGTCTTCAAATGGTTAGGTAGGACCTAAACCACCAATAAAATGCCCCTAATTCTGTATTTTTCAAGCTTAGGGAGTGAGAAGTGATGGATCACACTATCAGATCATAAAAAATTCATGTCACATGTATAGATTTGTCTAGAGAGGAGTTGATTTTATCTAAAGTTTTGTCGACAGAAGATGCTGAGTTTTTGAAGCCCACAATGATTTCTTGAAATCACACTACACTTATGTATCTAATTTTTAACGTGTTTCATGACAACCTTTTCAAACAGAGACTGGATGATGGTTCCCCATATGTTCTTTTGTACCTTTTTGACTTGTGGTTTAATTTGCATGTACTTCAGAGTATCTGGAAAGCAGCCCTCTTTGAAGGAAAGATTAACTGTCTTAGGTAATGACTGCAAAGTTATTTTAGAGACTGCTTTTTAACACTTTGGTGTTCCATCCCAGTCTAGTGCTGTGTTACTTTTGATATACTTAATTTTGATACAGAATTTATTCGTAATTGTATCTTGTCTTAGTACCACCCCTCCAGCTACATTCATTATTTTTTTAACTTACCAGCTACTACTGCACATTCATCAGTACTAGCATCCAATTTATATGTAGATGAACAGTCCTCATGTTATTTCCTTCTACTGACCCTATTTTCCATCAAGAACAAATAACTCTTTAAATGTATCTTGGCCTTGTTGAAAGGATCTCATTTTTCTTGCTAGCTCACTGATTAAGCAAAGTACTAATGCAAATATTAAAGTAATACAACTTAACCAAATCCCAATATACACTCCTGAAAATTGAAATAAGAACACCGTGAATTCATTGTCCCAGGAAGGGGAAACTTTATTGACACATTCCTGGGGTCAGATACATCACATGATCACACTGACAGAACCACAGGCACATAGACACAGGCAACAGAGCATGCACAATGTCGGCACTAGTACAGTGTATATCCACCTTTCGCAGCAATGCAGGCTGCTATTCTCCCATGGAGACGATCGTGGAGATGCCGGATGTAGTCCTGTGGAACGGCTTGCCATGCCATTTCCACCTGGCGCCTCAGTTGGACCAGCGTTCGTGCTGGACGTGCAGACCGCGTGAGACGACACTTCATCCAGTCCCAAACATGCTCAATGGGGGACAGATCCGGAGATCTTGCTGGGCAGGGTAGTTGACTTACACCTTCTAGAGCACGTTGGGTGGCACGGGATACATGCGGACGTGCATTGTCCTGTTGGAACAGCAAGTTCCCTTGCCGGTCTAGGAATGGTAGAACGATGGGTTCGATGACGGTTTGGATGTACCGTGCACTATTCAGTGTCCCCTCGATGATCACCAATGGTGTACGGCCAGTGTAGGAGATCGCTCCCCACTCCATGATGCCGGGTGTTGGCCCTGTGTGCCTCGATCGTATGCAGTCCTGATTGTGGCGCTCACCTGCATGGCGCCAAACACGCATACGACCATCATTGGCACCAAGGCAGAAGCGACTCTCATCGCTGAAGACGACACGTCTCCATTCGTCCCTCCATTCACGCCTGTCGCGACACCACTGGAGGCGGGCTGCACGATGTTGGAGCGTGAGCGGAAGACGGCCTAACGGTGTGCGGGACCGTAGGCCAGCTTCATGGAGACGGTTGCGAATGGTCCTCGCCGATACCCCAGGAGCAACAGTGTCCCTAATTTGCTGGGAAGTGGCGGTGCGGTCCCCTACGGCAGTGCGTAGGATCCTACGGTCTTGGCATGCATCCGTGCGTCGCTGCGGTCCGGTCCCAGGTCGACGGGCACGTGCACCTTCCGCCGACCACTGGCGACAACATCGATGTACTGTGGAGACCTCACGCCCCACGTGTTGAGCAATTCGGCGGTACGTCCACCCGGCCTCCCGCATGCCCACTATACGCCCTCGCTCAAAGTCCGTCAACTGCACATACGGTTCACGTCCACGCTGTCGCGGCATGCTACCAGTGTTAAAGACTGCGATGGAGCTCCGTATGCCACGGCAAACTGGCTGACACTGACGGCGGCGGTGCACAAATGCTACGCAGCTAGCGCCATTCGACGGCCAACACCGCAGTTCCTGGTGTGTCCGCTGTGCCGTGCGTGTGATCATTGCTTGTACAGCCCTCTCGCAGTGTCCGGAGCAAGTATGGTCGGTCTGACACACTGGTGTCAATGTGTTCTTTTTTCCATTTCCAGGAGTGTATTTATTTCTGTTCTTACTTTGCAATGTAACCTCCTTGTGGACCAAGACCATTTCGGTCATCCATGACCCGCTGTGGCTGGTTGTTGACTACTTTGCCATCATCATTTCCTTTCCAGGTACCTTCATCTTCTTTGAAAGATGCAGACCTACAAAACAGAATAACAAATAGTGACTCTCCTCCAGCAGCCAAAATGCACAAATTTTTGGTTTGTTTAAGGTATGCATTGTAACACACTAATATTCTTAAATATTTTGGCTAGAACTGTATTCTGAGTAACCAACAAAATTAAGCAAAGTATGTACACCAAAACTAAATTTTCGCAAAAAGAGATCAAATTTGACAATAACAAACTTTTTACAATATATGTTCGAAATACTCCACTCGGCTGTCTTTATTTATGATGTTCACATTTATATTATGTTATCAACTATTTAGCTACTTGACTGCATCCTCTGATGTCCATCAGGCTGCCCAAATCAGTTGCCCATACAGTATTTTGAACAACTCAGGTATCATACACATAAAAGCCTCGATCTATTACAGATGAGTGGTTGCAAATCACGTAAGAGAGAGAAACACCTGTACTGAGCTTATAGCTTGCAGTCAGGAAAAAACATTACATAAAATTGCCAAAACAGAAGGCACACAATGCACAACTGAAACAATCTAACAATATCTTGCACATTAGGGGCTAAACAGTGAGTCTATTGGCTCTAAACAGCTGATACATTCAATATTAGATTGTGGCACAACACAGATGTGGAACTTTCATAACTCTGTAAACACAGGGAAATAAATTTTTATGTGGTACACATGTCCCGATGGTCACAAAAAAGTAACATATTAACCATGCAGTCACAGGTTCATACAGGATAGCAGGTTTCATATATTAAATCCTAAGTTCTTATATTTTCAGTTGGCTTGTACAATGCATCTTCCATGTCTGCACTAGTTGTGTTGTTCCAAGAGCTTTTTGGCTTATTGGTTTGGACAGACATATAGAAATCTGTGGATGGAATTTTATAGCTCTGAAGTCTATAATGTACTACAAATATTATTAACCTAATAATGACACCCAAGCAGAATATTTCAAGTCTATATCATTACTACATACAGCTGAATGCTGTAGCATATCATCTGGAAAGATGGAAGAAAGATATTGCATCATTAACATTGGACTGCAGAATCTAACAGTGCTATTCTTTATTTCTTAAAAAATAATTACATGTTCCAGGCTATACTTACAGCTAAAATATTGAATGTTTGTATAAGAAAAATTTCACTTTTGGTTTCACATTTACTATTACTTACTTATTGCATGGTAACACACAAAGACCACAACATTTTTCCATGCCTGTGAGATTCTTTTCTGCTTCTCGCATATCAGCATTGATCTGGTCCATCCCCTCCTCAATGCGGTCCAGTTGCTCTGTAGCAAATTTTATGGCCATTAATTTAAACAGGTTTGAAATTAACATGGGAATAAATTTTATTCAGTAGCATAACTGACTTCATAGTGTTTCTTTACTTTATGTACTGCTTATTTATTCTATTTCCTAAATAGCAAAACATTCCAGTATCTTAGATGATAGCCACAATGGGTCTACAGCACTTTTAATGAATAGTTAATTAGTATAAAATGCACCAGTGGCTACGAGGGTGATGGTGTAGGCCTACTTTTTACAGAGGCTTTAATTCCTTATTTGAACATTTTAGAGTTATGATAAAATAAGGCCAAAAGCTTATCATCTACACATCAAAGCTATTTAGTAGTTTATGAAGATTGCACTGCCATGATACCCAACTTATATTAGAGTGTTTTCTTTAGTATACAGGGGTGGACAAAAATATGGAACTGCAAATACACAACACATTACCATGCCAAATACGGTGTAGGAAACCCAATGGCATTCAAAATAGCTTCCAGTCACCTCAGAATGGAAAAATACAGGCCCTGAATGGTTTTCAAGGCAATGTTATTCTATTGTTACTGCAAACTAGATGCAAGTTCAGGTAATGATTGAGTAGTAGAGCGATCACACGCCCTTCTCCCCAAAGCAGACCACAAAGGTGCAATAATATTGAAGTATGGAGATTATGGTGGCCAGGGAGGATGTGGCAATTAATCCTTGCACCCAAAAAACCATTCCTGGATGATATGAGCTGAATGAACTAGGTCCCAATCATCTCTGAACATAGCACAACCATTGGGGAACAAACACTGTATCACGGGATGGACTTGATAAGACAAGTGGTCACATAATCCTTGTCAGTAACATAGCTTGCAGAGTGCCCATGATGCCCATATAATACCATGATATGGCTGAGCAAATCACCATCAAACCACCACCATGTTTTACTTTGGGGAAAAACTCTACCAGAAGTAGGAAACAGTGTGGAACTCAACCAAATGATTTTTATCCATTTTTGTGAAATTAAGGTTTAATGGCTTTAACATCATATTTTCCTGTTACGAGCTTGTGCACTACTGAGGTGTGGTTTTGAAATTGCAACTTGCCCTGAAATTGCCAGCTTATGGAATTCCCTTTGTGTTGTTTTGGTGCTGACAGGGTTCATAAGTGCGATATTCTGTTTTTGTAGTAATTTTGCTCTGCTGTCCTCTTATTTTTTTTTTTAACGGTCCTCTTCAATAGCTGTTTGTCACTATCTCTCAACACACACACACACACACACACACACACACACACACACACATTGTGTTTGAGCTGATTTTTTCCACTTTCCCTACACGTGGTATAAATCTTCAATATGATGCCTCTTCAAGCAGATAACACTTTGGCTACCTCTAGTCACATTGAAAGTCTCTTAGCACTGACATAATGCACTCCCAACTTCATGGAACACTATTCTGATTATGACAGACACTTGCAATGTATTGAGGACATTACACAGCTGCAGTTAATGGTGAAAACAGGACACTGTGCATGCTCGACTAGCATCTACATATATATTTAAGCATTTCTTGCGATGTTTCCATATTTTTGCCCAACCCCTGCAATTTCAGCAGCCAATAATTACTAGGCCATTAGTTTTACCTCTTATATTTTAACTACTTATGTAGAACTTGTGTGACACAACCATAAACAACATGTAACATTTCTGTAGTCTCCCAGTCAATTAATAGGTGTGTACAAGTGAAACAAATGATGGTAAGGTACAGATGTCTACGTGAATTCACACATCAGGTCCATCTCACTCAAAGAAGAGCTTGCAGGAGGCAAAACATTCTTATGATGGACATGAAAGTATTGAAGATAATCAGAGAAGTTGTGTATAAATTTCATGCAATTTCTATAAACAATTTTGTCATGAAATATCTGGGCCAAGTTTGTGGAGAATACCCCATCATCAGCTGCCCAGTATGTCTGATGTGCACTCTTTGTACATTGCCAATATTGCATAAAATAGCAAATTATTTTACTGTGAAATGCATTTGCATTTGAATCACAAGGCCATCTATAGTTTCTCATTTAACCTGGTCAATCTAACAGCCACAGTGTGGTCACCTTTCACCCCAATAATATTCTCCCTCTTTCCCCATATTATGAGTTTATACTGTTCATGGAGCTAATATGTCTCTGTACTGACATTATATTGCTTTAAATATAACAACCCAAGTTACCATGGACTGTTATTTCCATCACCACAACTCCTGTATCACTTTATCACGTTCCTTGCAAAAGTAATTTCCACCTCTTTTGTCACTGTTTCTCACAGGGTCTTGAAAAATATATTTTGTTTTTAAAATTTCTAACCACTGTTTTTGCTTTCTTCAATGGAAGTAATTTTTATGTTTTTTTGGGTGCTGCATATATTTATTACTTTTTTCCAACATATTAACCAAAGTTTACCAACTTTGACTACAGATACTTTAGAAATTTTCTTCGTTCCTTTTTATCTCACACTTGACTGTATCTGTTACGGTCTTTTTTTCCACGGTTCTAGTAGAATATCTGTTCTGAACTCGTTCTGGTGTTTGTATTATTGTGTAGAATAGAATTCAGTGTTTTTTAGTTGCTATTGGAGGAAGCCTTAGGCAAGGTAGTGATAACTGCTTATGTATCAGAATACGTCCTCAATATGTGCTACTCTGCAATTGTCCCTTCTATTAACATGCGACAGACAACCATTCACACCCACTTTATGATTCTAATAAATTCGCGCCTATTGCATTTGATTCTTACTCTAACTGGGGGACGACAATTTGTTTTCCATACATGAAGATTGGTGAACAGTATTACTTGGCACTATTAATTTGCATGTATGAGTGAGGAAGTTTGATGCTTTTAGTCTCCTATCAAATGGTCTTGTTATTGCTCTGGACTGATTTGAGCTAGTTTCCTACACGAAGTTTTGGAAATTGATCCTCCTTCACTGATCATCTACTCTAGTGTTTAGAATTGTTTATGTAATTTAACTGAGTTTTTTAAATGTGATTTACCAATCCTGCAGTTTTCTTGTTGTGTGTTTTCTGTTTCTGACTACATTACATTGGCAGCATATTAGGCATATGAAGTAATTAATCAACAAAGTAAAACTTAATTGTTACACCAGTCAACAGTTGAATAGTAAAAATAATGGCATGTCAAAACAAAAAAGCATAATGAAAACCAAAGAAATCAATGTATAAGTGAAGTGTGGTTAACAGTGTAATGAACTTTTAGGAGTAAAGATAATGTGTTATTTTCTAATAAAAAGAAAGTTGCACGCCAAAAATACCATACAAAATTAAATGCCAGTACTGAGAAGGATGTGACAACAATACATTTCATTTACAAGTGTGTGTGTGTGTGTGTGTGTGTGTGTGTGTGTGTAGGGGCAGCCCAATATGCAGTAACAAAAATGAAAACACATTTACCAGATTGCCCATGTAGCTCAGTTATTAGGGTTTCTTCCATGTACTGATGTGTGTATGAACAGTATCAAATAGAGATAGAGATAGAGATAGAGAGAGCAATCTGTCTGTGTAGGGTACTCATGAGCTGCTTATTAAATGTATAATAAGTGTAATATACTGAGGGAGATACAGCTATGTCTTAAGCTGTTATAATCTAGAAAGAAATAGTAAATGACATGACATGACGAAATTTAACAACCACAACATGAAAATTTTTCAAATCCCAAAAGATCTAAGTAAAATATATTGAGAAAATGAAACGGCAGACAGTCACAGTTAAGCTAGATATTAGTTTGCACTGTTGGCTATTTCTGCAGGTTTGAATGGAGGCCTTAACAATTATTCTATTGCAGTACAGCATTAATGCGTCTCTTCTGTGTAAGAAGACATTTGTTTACTCTCATTAACTACACAGAATGTCAATCCCCCTATAACAATGATAAGCAATAGATAACTTATCAGTATACTACTGATGCTCTTGCTCTACCATTAGCACATATTCTTGAACCAGTAAATATTTCACCACACTTTCCTGTATAATACTGCTTTTTTGTCACCCACTGATGACACCCTTAAAAACAGGCATTTTCTTATCTTGGCAGGTGATACTGTAGATGTTTCATTAAGTGGAATATAACAGTTATAAAGCAAGTTATGCAGTTCAGTTTTTACATTAAGAGCTTACTCCACTGTGCAGAGCTATAGTTTTAAGGAAATTTTACATTTCACTGACAAATCAAGCTTCCAACACACACATTTCTAGAAGTTAGCTACTAAATAAGCTACTACTTTGCCATTTAATATAAGTACTAGCAGTTATTCAATACATCCGATACATTCAAAAAGAAATGGGTCAGAGACTGTAAACAGAAAGCCACTGGAAAGATCAGAAGTTCATAATATTGCCTGCTGAACAAGGTGCAGACCCTGTAATAGTGCTAAGGTCTCAAACTCACCACTAAAGGGACATGATCCCACACCCACATATGTGATGACAGAGCAAGCATACATGTATGTCAACCGTTCACCACACTTTACCATGCTGGAAACAGTGAAATGAAAAGTTCAAATAAGAGCAAAGGGGCATAGTGTATTTCCTAACAGTGGAAGAAGTGCGGGAAATGAAAATTCATTGAAGAATCATCCAAATGTATGGAGGGCACTTTATGTCCATCGCAATGATCAAATCAGAGAAAGACATATGTCGTTGCCCAATGACGCACAGTCTCAAAAGCCAGACCACATTACTGATGCCATGAAGTGTCATGAGGACAGACTGAAATTTTGCAAAGTGTGAACAAACAAGTGCCTCTCAGTCTTAAAACAGAACAGCAAGCATGTACAACAGGGCCTTCCTTTAATGTGTGCGTCATCATATCAAGGAAGTAAATGGATGCGAGATGTGGTGTCATCACTTCAAACCCAAGTCAAAACAAACTTTTCAGTGGAAGCAGGCAGTGTCACTGCCATGTAAAAAATCCAAGGCCATCCACATATATGAGGGAAAGGTTATCTTCACCTTCTTTGAATGAAAAGACCCCCTCTTATTGACTTCCTGATGTATGGCGTAAAGATTAGTGTGCAAAAATAGTCTCAAACCTTCACCCATTCTGCACAAATTGGCCAAATTGAACCGACCAGAGCAACACACCCGCAGTGTCACCCTGCTCTACGACAATGCAAGGACCCATACAACAAATGCAGTCAATGTGCTCCTCGAGAGATTCTCACTCACCCTTCGTTCCATCCAGACACGTCTCCCTGTGATTATGCCATTTTTTGGTGAGGTATAGAAAGTTCAGAGAGGCAAATAATTCATTACTGATGAGGACATCAAGCAGAACATTCAGAACTGGTTCACAACACACCCTCAAGAACTTCACATGTGACCATTTACTGCCTTATGCCACAGTGAGACAAACGCCTCAACAGTCCTGGGCAATATTTTTAGTACAAGTTCCTGTTTACAGGCCTCCAGCTATTTTTTTTTTATTGCCCTCTCATATAATAACTAATATGGAAAGGTATTTAAGACTTTTAAAAAAGGAATGCCTACTATTTTAATTGAAACAACTGTAAAGAGTACATGTATAGAGAGTAGAAACATAGGAGTTGAAAAAAACTAATTTCTTCTGAAATAGTTAAAGTTAATCCATAGCGGTAAAGCAATAAGAAAACAGTTTGCTAAAATGCAAAAAAAGGAATTGAAAGTCTTGTTCTGAATATGCATAATCAGATTTCTTTAGAGTAAACAGCATGAAATATTTGTTACTTTGTACTGTCATTCTAATCTATCTGCAGACCCTTCACCATAAAAAATGTAAAGCACAATATTGTGTAGAACATACACAACACTGGGCTTTTCATTTATTATTATGCCGTTTTACCAAGAAGCGCTGGAAGAATCAGTTAACAAGAATCTATATCATTTTTATACCACAAGCTTGTGAAAATTACGTTCACCTTTAAGGTACTGTTTTGTTAGTAAGTAGATTTATAAATGCAATTACGATTCCAGCTGCAAATTTTGCAATGCGGTAGTAGTTAAATTGTAATAATAATAATAATAATAATAAAACAATGAAAGTTTTCTACGTTATTGCCTCCTCCATTCTACTTACGATATTTTACATTGTAATCTGAATCGTAACATACCTTCCATATACAGTCAGAGCTGTTTGCTGGACTCAGTTGACACAGCCAGATAAATCAATTCTATATTTAATCTTAAATAGTTACTTTACAGTACCTCTGAAGCATCAGTATACTGTAGCTCTTCATTTACATTTCTACTTATTCAGTTTTCACAGTTCTTACAGAACTGCACACGTCATTTTTTCCCCAACTGTATTAAATGTTTGCCTCTTGCACAAAGTACTGCATAACTTGACACAAGCTGTCACCAACAACTATCACTAGAGTCACTACCCACTCTTCTCGTACAATACAATTAAATCATGGCAGTGTGAAAGTCTGCAGTTGCCTTAAAAATATTTCCACTGGTGCAAACTAATTTTACAGTTTTAATTTTAAAGTATCGACAATATACACATACGGACATACATAACTACCTAACTAGGTAAAGCTCAGCAAAGAAATCAGCGAACTAAGTTGTTTTATTGTGTTCCATATATCAGCTTTCAACAGCCTCTGTCTTCTGAATGACTAAAGAAGTAGCTAGCCTATGTCATCTACAGCTGCATCTAATACATGCTCAACTCTTTACACACAGATCCCTCCTACAGACTACTGTGCTTGACCTGGCATTTTGGGATATAAAATATTCCAGTTCCCATGAACAATAATTTATATATGCTCTCTTTATAAACAGAAGTGCATCTGAAACTGATTAACAAATTGAATGTTATTCAGAGTAACAACTCCCATAAGTTAATATTCTTCTGCAACCAGGTTAAGCATATGTAATCTACCACTTCTCGACTATAAGGCACAAAGACAGTACAAAACTGATTGTTCACATAAAACTGTGTGGCAGTAATGAGTAAACTGTGCACAGCAAAGTATGTTTCTTTTTAAAGAAATGACTAGAAGAGGATACTACAAACTGAGTTTTACAAAAATCTGAGAGACGGTGTGGGCATATGGTGAAAACTGTTGAAATGTTTAAATGTGCTACATAGAAAGCTTGAAAACAAATTTCAGTCGAACATTAAATCGAAGCAATTGAAATTTAAGCAACGTATTGACAACTATAAATGCAGTCTTCTTTTACATACGGTACATTAAATATGAAGTCTTCACAGAATATCAAAAGCCACAGCAAGAAAAATAATTCTTGCTTTACAGTAAGGTTCTTCCGAAAAATAAAACTTCCCACTGCGGTATACGGCAGACACTAATTTTTCTTCCAAACCAGTTTAGCTAAAAGGGATGGTAATACTAACTATGAGATTGGACCAAAGTGATGTGAAGCTTTTTATGCTTCTGAGCTTATATCTCATTACACTATCAGAAACAGTAAATGTCATTTGAAATAGAGCTACATATTACACATATATACGCTGATAAAAATGCTACTAGTAAACCAGGATGATTACTGATCATTTGTAGTACACCATAGTGTAGCTAGCAGCTTTGTCTCGCCTGATGCAGGCGCAAGTCACATTTCAAATATCTTTAATTTTACTATCTCAATCCAACCATAAAACTGTAACTAGTCGTGATGTTTTCTTATCAGTATATTTGACTTCTCTGTTCAATAGGTAGCAAGGGAAATGTTTTCACAATGTAATACGCAAATGTGTAAACCACTTTTTTATGAACAAATGCAATGGACAATAAAGTAGATCATAGCAGATATTTTATATTCCAAGCAAGTGACTATTTTTCTATGTCAAAATACCTTTTCAAAATGGTATAAGGTGAAGTTAAGACACAAAGAGGTGTAAAAATGGATGAGGAGGAATCGAACACTTGCTCCATGCATCCTTTAACTGCCTCTTTTGTCAGGTCACCAATGACAGATCCCTGTCAACTTCGGAAGTATATGAATGGAAGTACCCAAGTTAAGTATCCATTCATACAGTGCAAACATTGCCCAACAGCCTACAACACTGACAATTGCTAGTCTTTCAAAATAAAAGAAGGGGTAGATCAGCAACAAACAAGCTGCTGTGTATTTATTTCACAACTCCAATACAGAATTTTGCCTAAAGAAACTTGCTTCCTTACATAATGGAGTAGCGATATAGCTTATTTCCACAAACAAAGAACTTTTGTAGGTTCACAGAGTTTTTATCAGAAGAAAAAATATTTCTTCAGAATGCACATTACTTATCAGGGAATATTGTGCTATGTGCTATAATGTGGTAGTAAAGAGGGAAATTAGGACACAGACGTGCCACACCCCACCTCGCCCCAAAGCCAGCATGTCCATTATCTCCCCTTCCACCCCCCCCTCTCTCTCTCTCCCCCCCCCCCCTCTCTCTCTCTCTTTCTCCCCCCTCTCTCTGTGTCTGTGTACCGGCTACTGTATTCAGTGTAGGTGCAGGGACAATCCCTCCCTCCCTCCCCCCCCTCCCCCCGCCACACCTGTCCACATGCAAATACTTTTACATGTACATTGTGTCAGCTGGTGCATTCAGCCAGCACACCGGCCATACAGATGTATGCGTATTTATATGTACTGTAGTTCAAAGAGGATTCGTCCAAGAGCTAATGAAGTTTTTGTTGACTCAATGCCTCTACTATTCAGTGAGTTGTAAACTTTATCCTACATTACTTACATTCTGCCAGAACTTTCTGTATAAATAAGCAGCTAGCGTTATTTAAAGGAACTCTTAACTGAAATGAGGACTACTGAAACAATTGGAAACCATTTTCTAAATATTGATGGTGGTGCTAGGTGGTAGCTCACAGATAATTTATCATAAAAATTGAGATTGTAACTAACTGGATCAGTCATTACATGCTAAATATCAAATACCTGAAACAAAACCAAAGCATATGCTTCCCACACACAGTAAGTTTTAAACATTCCACTTTCAAATGAAATCCTAATCTGTCAGTTGTCATTTTTGTAATTTTATACAAACGAAAGTACAAGAAAAGTTACAGAAAAACTGCACATGGCAAACGCCATAAAATATTCCAGATATACGGTCATAGATTTCAAGAACCTTCCAAAAATGATAAATAGAAAATAACAAATAATTGATGGTGGTTAGGTTTGAAATGGTGACCTGCAGCATGTCAGCCAGCAACACTAACCACCGCATCCCACTGATTGCATCAGAACTTGTGGCACTGCTGCTTCTCCTAGTGAAACAACAACCTGCTGTTTCACATGTCCTCACTGGAGCCGAATAAAGGACCTTTGATTTAGATCTCATCTTGGGTCCTCCCCATAGCGGCCCTGGTTGATCCTCGCATTGGCCATGTTGTTACATCCTCTTCACTATGGTGAGCATGAAGGTAGACCCTCCCATTAACGCTTCACGATTGTCTACCTAGTTTCCTTTAATCCTCCCATCATCAATCTGTACAGAGGACATGGATGACACATCTGCACATTTATCTTCTGGATTAAGTGTCATAATCCTTGATATGCAACATACGACAAGTGAGGAATAATCTGATATGGTCCAAAGTAGCACTTTTGTAGCTTCTCCCATAGGCCTACTTTCCACAAAGGCATAAAAAATCCATACAAGTCTCCCAAACTGTTTTTCACTGGCTGGTATTTAGTGTTATAATGCTCTCTCTCTTTCTCCTGGGCATCCAGGGTCAATATACAAGCCAGCTGCCTTGCTTGTTCAATCCTGGTGATGAGGTGTTTCACAATCATGCTGAGTACTTCCAGCTGAACGGGGACAGTATCAACTGTCATTTTGGCCTCATGATCATGGAGCAGGAAGAACTCTGTGAAAGCTGTAGTGTCTTCCTTTGCTGTGTTGTATGCAACTGCCACCATGGGCAATATTGTATCCCAACTTCTCTGTTCAATACCAATGTTCACCAACAGCACATTTGCTAACTTCTTATTAAAACATACTATTATCCATCAATCCACATTTGTCAGCTTTGGGAACCTACCCAAGAAATTAATTCCAATTTAATGGAAGGGCACTGCTGCAAGAGTGATTGATACCAGAGGCCTCTAAGGTAATTGTGGCATGTGCTTCTATTACTGGCATTCTTTGCAGTGGCACACATGGCATCTAAGAGATCGACAGAGACATGACCAATGATACGTGTGTCTTGTTCACTTTAGAGGCTTCAGCAACGTCAGATAACCAGGAGGAGGAGTGCCAGACCACATATAAGCTGGGATGACAAGCAACCATTTCCACAACATAACATCACACTTGAATCCTCTTTCAGTTGGTTCGCCTTTTTTCAGGACTTCTTAAGCTTTCAGCTATGCTGTATCTTCCCTCCACTCAGCAGCAATGTTGTTCAATAGAGCAGTGGCTGAGATTTTGTCTATGCTTCTGTGTTCTGCCAAAGGATTCCTTGAAAAGCAGTCGGCATTCTTGTGTTTACGTCCATTTTTGTACACCTCTGTGATGTCATACTCCTGAAGCCTCAGCGCCCATCTCACCAGTCGATTTTAAGGACCCTTCAGGCTACTCAGCCTGCATAGGAAATGGGGATCCATTACAACGGTGAATGGTTTGCCAAAGAACTTGCCAATGGCAAAATAAATAAATAAATTGCAGGACATACTTTCTCAGTTTCAGAGCAGACTTTAAGAGAACTCTGAAAGCATTAGCTGCCACCTTTTCAGCATATTCCTGAATTTATGCTAAAACTGCTGCTATCCCAGAACTGCTAGCATCGATGTGGAGTCTTTCTTGGTATTCCCATCTCACAATGTTAGAACAGGAGAGGATGATAGCACCTCTTTAAAGACAAGGAAGATTTTTTCTTGTGCCTCGTTACAGAAAATTTGGTGTCTTCCTGCAATAATTCTTGAAAGGTACAAATCATTTTACAGAAGTCCTTTATGAATTGCTGACAGTTTGAGCACATGCCAAGAAACCTAATCACATCTTTGAAAAAACGTCCCTGTCACCCAGGTAGCAAAATCACGTCATCCATTCAAGATGTCTATGCAGGTTGTTCATCATACGTTTGAAGGTGGATGGAGCATTACATACTCCAAACAGCATTACTTTGAACTATGGGATTGTCAGGCAGTCTTTTCCCAGACAAACTCAATTTGCCAGTAGCCCATATGCGTGTACCACTTCCTGCTGGATTATCTGCCATTTCGCCCATGACAATGTGTGAGTGCTGCCTAACTAGTGGATGATCCCCATTGTTGATACGGAGTTTCATCATGAACTGCTTGGTTTGTCTTTTCTCCACTCTGGATTCTAAAGCATCCAAATACTGATGCAGAATGGCTATTACTCAGCAATATTGACCCTCAGTGAGGCCAGATCCTATTAGCAGTTTGATAATAGTTTCCTTCCCCGCATTGTCTGTAGTGCTAGCAGAGCATGAGTCTTCATCAAGACAATAATATGCCCTTCGTGGATTGGTTGTCCTGAAGCACATACCTTTAGGGATGCTTTGAGGGCCCTTGTGACAGTCAGTAACCCAAAGTTCTCCTTGACCACTCACAATGCTTAAGACTGTTGCTGGCATGTAGATTTCTTTTGTGAGAGTCAGCAGCTTTTTGCAATCAACGAAGGCTTAACTGCTTAACTGACCATTTCAACTGATGAATGGAACTTCTCTCATAGAAGATGGCAGGATAACATCTTCAACAACAATCGCTCAGAGAGATTTTTGTGTCTGTTGAAATAGCTTCATCAACCTAGAACTCTAATCTTCCATGGCTACAGCTGCTTGTGATATCTGCAGGAAGTTCCATTTGAGAATGGCATCATGACTACACTATTAAAACGGCACATTTGAAGGGCTGCATTTTTTCATCAATACTTATTCTTGCAATACAAGTTCTTGTTGACTGGATATATTTCACACCTGTTTCCATCAGTATATCATAGAATACAGGCTTCTTTACAGTCGCAAAATGCCATATATTTAAAATAACCAGTTTTGCCACAGACAGACCATCTTTGGACTGACTGCACCATTCGCTGGAACTGACAATGTGCTGAGCAGCTGCATGCTAAGACAACAACAGTTATCATCTTAACAATGCGCAACTGATCAGCACATCGCCAGCACCTGCAAATGGTGCAATCAATATGAAGATGGCCTACTGTATGTGTCAAAACAGGTCATTTTAAGTAAATGATATTTTTCAATTGTGACCGTTTCTTCATACGTAACTATAGCAAGTAAGATTGCTGACACTCCCAATCATGGTGGTTAAAATCATGTAGGCTTCTTTAGCTGGTGATAAGCATTTGGGATTACAGGAAAGGAATCTCTTGAGTCTACTTGGACCCAGTATGGTTGGTTGTCTATAAAATGTCCTGTTATCTTGGTAACTGTCGTGACAGGAGGAGTTTCATCTGCGGTGGCCTCACCTTCGTAGGTGGTCACTTAGTTTTTCTGAATTTGATGGCTAAGCAAGGCAAGGCTCTACGGTTATGGATAACAGCTATGGCATGTTGAGCAGTGACCTCATCTAGGGTATGATGATGGGCTTTGTCCCAAAGGTGAACTATAATCATCTGTCATTACATGGCAGGCATAGAACTGTTGAGATGGTTGACATCTGGCAGTGTAGTAGTCAGAGAAGACTCTCCTGCTTTCTCTGCAGTAATGTACAATGTTGCCCAGGCATCTACAGTGGAAATACAACAACATATAGTCCTCTGTCCTCCAAATGTCTGTTCTTCTTTAGGGCATTTGACTTTGTGCAGGGGGCAGTTGTACCTGCATTGGTCAGATGTTGGGTTGTTATTCGACAATGGCAGCATATGCCCGAGTTTGCTAAGTCCATTCTTCATGGCATATTTGACTGGGGGAAAATCAAAAGCAGGACAGGCAGACGTGGGTTTGAACCATCATCTGCCCAAAAGTGAGTCCAGTGTGCTAAGCCCTATGCCACCTTGCTCGGTTTTGGTGCTAAGGACCAATACAGCTCTTCCTCTTCCTCTTCATTCTTCATTGTGTCCTCACATATCAAGTGACATTTAAGGCTGCTATCTCTTGTGTACTCAGTGTGATATTTCTGGCTGCCACACACTGCTGTGTCTCTTCTCTTATGACCTGCTGTATAAGAGAGGAAAGCTCATGGTGGTCTTCTGCAACTGCCATAGGGATCACATTCAGTAGTCTGTCATATCTCCTTTCTGTTACCTTTCCTCAATTTGCCAGCACCACTTGGTGAATTCCCCTGTCATTGTGACTGTCAACCCCAGTCATGCAGCATGATGATTGTCAGTTTCTGTCATGTTAGGGTTCATGATATGAGAGAGCCAAATCACTATGTATGACTGTGTTATTTTTCTTGACACTTCGTTCTATGCTTCAATTTTTCTTCTGCTGAGCAGAGTTGTGCTTATTGCCACCAACCATTTTCTTCAATTTGGCATGGAATTTGCTCCAGCTATTGAGGTTCTCTGCACCATTTTCTGACCATTTATATAGAAGAGCACATTTCCCTAACCCATCATGTCATCTCACCTGTTGTATCTGATGGCTCTCTGTCAGATCCTTTCAGCCATTTCATTGGGTCTTGACCATCCAAACACTGAATAGTCCTGTATAAAAACATTAGCTTCCAGAAATACTAAGTATGAAACAACATATCATTGTTAATGGTTGAGTTTGTACCAGTGACCTGCAGCACATCAACCAGCAATTCTAATCATTACATCCCACTGGTAACACCAGAGCTCACAGCAATGTGACTTTAACATAACAAACTTTAAAATTATACATAATGTAACAATTTCAAGATATTCAGAACAAATATGAAACATGTTTGAGAACACACATTATTTTTCAATAAAAAAATATTGCTTGGTTTCATAATCATTTCATTAACCGCTTAATACAATGGGAGTGAGAATGAATATTCTAGCTTAACCCCTTGTTCACGTTTACATCATTAATGGGAGATATCAACCTCTGCTTAGATATAGAAGGGAAGCTTCTTACCTCCCCCCCACCACCCGCCCACCACCCAAAGAGCCATACTAGTAAATTCATGTCAAATGGTTTGATAATACCACCTAAAGCTCGTATAGGAATGGCTAAATGATTTGAGATTTTCTCTTCCCAAAATGCGAGTTCAGTATATGAATTACTCCACCACCCTGCTCAGTCCAATGTAATTCAATTAACAGGAACATCTTTTGTATATACAGATGCACGAGGGATTGTCGAAGCTTAAATTATCACCTCGAATAAAGTTTTATGATTAATTTTTTGTAGCTTTGTCTCCTTCATCAAACAGCTGTGCAATTTTGTTTTGGCTCCTCTAGTGGCATCCTATAGCACTGTGGTGCAGGGATTTGAATGTGTACAAGGGCTGCAGACATATACCTTTAAGCAAACAAAGAAACATTATGGACTTTCATTTTTCAAGGTACTAGTCAAAATTTTGTGACTACCCTTTTTATACGTATGTTCTGCAGAATAGTCGATATCATTTTTATCAAAATGCAAACTGTTTCAAAGAACAAATTCTCCATATACTGAATAATTATTCATGATGAAGCAGTCTTCCTACCTAAAGCCAGCATACATCGGATCCCCAGATTGCACTGAGGGAGATATCCTGACTTCCAGCTCAGAGAGAGAGAGAGAGAGAGAGAGAGAGAGAGAGAGAGAGAGAGAGAGGATACACATACAGTCTAAAAAAGACTGTCACTTCACACAACATCTTGTTTAAGGATGCCTTTCACACTGTAGAGCAAATTCTCATGCACAGTACACACATAAATGACAACAGAATTTCTAGTAGACCGACATTTGTGTGAAACCAAGATGCCAGAACTGTGTAATTTAGGTTTGTATTTGGGACTGTAGAGAGGACAGAGTGCAGTTCTGTTCCTCGGCACTGAGCTACGACAATTGTCTTAAAGGAGCAGCTAACAACTGTGTCTTTATAAACAGCTGCACCTCACATCAAACACTGCCTTTTATCTTTAATATTTCTCTCTACTTTATCCTGGCTTGTGATAGTTTCATTGCATAACCACCAGTATGTCATTATATTATGTTCCCTTAAGTGTAAGTTAACAACATTTTACCATGACTGTACCACCTAGCTTGAGAGAAATATAACAAGTTTTACATTCTGAATGTCAATATGTATTTCAGTTTTGTGTTAATAATTTATACTACTAAAACTGATTATTTAGTTTATTTCATGATTAAGTGACTTAATGTTGAGGGAAAAATCCAGTTACATTACAAATTAATACTCTCCATCCCATTACCTACACAAATAGTAGCTATCGACCACACAATGTATATCAAAGAGTTATTTGTTTTCTCTCCCTCTCCACGCCCCCTCCCACCCACCCACCCACCCACCCATCTTCCCCCCAATTGCAGCATTTTATTGGGGTACATTGAAATTTGGCAAACTTTATTGTATGAGCTAAAAGTAAAACTCACTCTAACAGATTAAACTTCACACACCAACACACACGTGCATGTGGGAGGCAGGGGGGTGGGGGGTGGGGGAATAATAGCAGAATTTCTGTAAATTAATCACATACCTATGTCCAATCCATTACGTCTTTGGTCAATCGGGACCCACGAGGATCTAGATACTGAATATGTGGAAGGATGTTGCACAGTTTCAAAGGGGGTGTCACCGTAATGCTTTGATAGTGCATCTTAAGCACAGATATTTAATATCAGGTAGGGATGTAATGTGTATTACTTTAAATCTGCAAATAATAAAATGTCAGAATGGCTTTAAGTTGACAATTCCTTAAGTGAAAAAGCAGAAAATTAGTGCCACATGACTATTTGCATTATGACAACTATCACACAAACACAGTGGTACTTTTTTTGTTTGGTATACATCAAAAATAACCATTTATCATCACCAACTTTTATTAAAATTCTACCTCCAGATTTCTTGCAATGGCTTTTGATATTACTCTGTAAGGCAACAAGATGGAGGGAAGCATGAAGAACACAAATTTTACACATACGAATTTCGATGTGTAAGTGTAGACACAGAGAAGTCTGCTACTGAGTTTGCTGTTACAACACAATGAGACATTTATCATGAAGATCTTACCCCCTTGCTCATCCAACATCACTAGCGTTTTCATGCCGACTTCGTGGCTCTACAAAATAGTAAGAGGAGTATGAACAGTGGAGGAATAGAACCTCAACCACTCCCTATCCACACTTGACTGAGGATGCCAGGATGTCTGCTCAATGCAAGGCCAATATTTATAGTCAAAATTTGCTCAATAAATGGAAATAGAAATTAACTGAAACGAGCACTGCATAAAGTTTGTGGAACCTGGCATCCCCAATTAAAAAAATAACGCTATCTCTACATTTTTACATGCAAATAAGAAATTATAAAAATCAAAATTCTAAAACTAGAAACAAATAATGTGTTAAACTAAGAAATTAGTATATAATGAAAACAAAAGAGGGACATGCCCAAAAAAATTGTAAAGGAGAAACTTTAAGAGTGGATCAATGCTAAAGGCTCGCTCCCACGCCAGCACCGATGGTGTACATTAAATATTTTGTTTCTAGCACTACTGGCCAACTACAGACTACTGGCGACACGGCTGGCTCCGTCACTGCATTCCGTTAGTATCATCTCGTCAACTGCCTAGAATAGTAGGTTACATGGGTTAGTGAACGTCCCAACAACCACAATATGGCTTACCCCCTTGATGGTTCAATAACTTGAGAGTTTGGGCGCCGGCTTCTTCGCTCTACATTGCAATAAAAACGAAAATGAAACTAGTAACAAAATACAAAACAAAAAATTCAAACTAACACACACAATCAGAGAGAGATAAAATTAAATTAAAAATAGTACGCTACAAAATGATAAATACAATACATAAGGACAAATAAAAAAGAAAAAACAACAAAGAAGCGAACACTGCTGAAAGCAGGAAATTGAAATGGAATTTCCAACATGATAACTACTGAGCTAAACACCCACGCCTAAAAAATTTGAGGGAAATTTTTGATAGGGTTTCAGCTCAAGTGCACTCATCTCTGAAGCTGTACCAAAGAAATTAGTCTGCTCACAAAGTAGCGAAATTCTGAATTTAGTGCTGAAGCCATCTTAATTCAACTATGTACTTAATTAGGACCTGTGCATTCTCCTCTTCACACTGTCTATTTGAGCCACGGATAACAGACTAAAGAAACTAGCTCAACATGCACTGATTTGTATCTTAAATCATCTGTCACAGGAGTAATAGTTTTCTTTGACAAACTCCCAGGAATTAATGGGAACATTGTCATTTCACTGTTAAACATGTTAACTTAATCTGAAAATCACTTTGAAAGTCTGATGAAATAATTTCAAGCCTGTGGTAAGAAATTCAAATAAGAGACAAATTGAGGAAAGAAAAGATATTGACAACCCATTCATCACTTCCTACATTATTGCATCTACATGAAATTTTTGAATTTATTGCACTTAGTCAATCATTTAATTTTTGTACATAGTCTTGCCACCTGTGAGTGAACTGAGCTGTTTGCTGGTAATGAGATGAGCAGGGGCAGGGTGGATTTGGACTATGGAGATAGCAGACGCACATACACTGATCGCGGCAAATGAAGGGCCAGGGCAAAGGGTAAGAGGTGAGGTCATTAAGCTGGCAAGCGCCAGATTCTTGCCCTCCATCCATTATGTACACATTTCAGTTACTGCATGAACATGCACATACTGAGCAACGATTTAATATGTATTTTACAGTTAGTGACATGTTAGTTCTGTACAGTTTTCTTTGAAGACATGTTTGATTTCTGTTTAATGTTATTAAGACTTTATGTTTTTAATACCGGGTGTTGTCTTACCAGCAGGTGTAGTTTGAAGATCATCCATTATGTTCTTGAGAGTATGAAAATGTTTCAAGTTGAATATAATGTATGTAAGTATAAGAGGTTACTTTACAGGAATTCACTACCTACACACAAGAAATACCTGCAACTAAACATAACTGGCTGTGAAGTGTTGTTTGTAAAAAAAATGACACCTTACAATTTGCAATTAATGACCAAAGGACGTTTAAGATTATATATGTTACAGCTTCACGACTTCATACGAATTACAAAAGAAAAAGAATATGTTACTGTGTCTGAAAGAAACTTACTGTCATATGTCTGCAAATTAATTCAACAACTTGTGTTGTAACAGGTCCACTAAAAAAAGCATGGCAAAAAACACTTAAGAGATAGATGTGTGCTGCGATATTATTAACATTAGCCTACATTAGCCTAACAAGATATTGTACATAAAAGAAAACTTTAAATGCTTGAAGTGCACTCAACGATGTAACACTTTGCAAGTCAAGACCTGCGTGTGTGGTGCCCACTGGATGTGCATTACAAGACCATAAAGCCCATGGCAGTTGCAGCATATGGGCTCACAACACCGAAGGTACGACTGTAGCAAATGTTACTCCGAAGAGAGTGCTGTACATGTTCATCTGAGAACCTTTGGTGTGTCTACACAATCTCTTTGTAATCATAACAGTCATGTTAATGGTTGTGTATTAAATTCAATAAGAAACAGGAAAAATTCAGTCTTTTGCATACAACTCAGTTTCTTCTAAGACTGCAATTATGATGATGTTAATTAATAATAAATATGTCCCTGCTTGGGATTCCAGCAGTTGGGTTATAGCAACAAAAGAACGAATTACAGGAAGTGTAGCTGTAGGAATACAAAAATAATATTTAATCAATGAGAAACAATTCTTACAAGGAATATGTTGTGTTTACAAAAGGGTCATATCATTCATTAGTGAAGCTGCCTAAACAGGCACTTTGCTTCCACATAAAATCTGTGATGGTGTAGGCACAGCAAGGCTAGCAGACAACAGTAACATGCATCAGTCATGATGTGGACTGTGAGCAGTGACCTTGTGGTAATCAAAAGGTGGGGTGGGTCAGCAGCAGAGGGGAGGGTTCGGGGAGGGCACTCACCTCCCTGGTCATCTAGGGCAACCAGAGTACGGATGCCAGCCTCCTTGCTCTGGGCAGCGAGAAAAGAAAAAAGAGCCACAAACCATTTAGTTACAAGCAGGTTTCGACACAACAGTGAGAACGGCACGTACAACAGTATTTTGTGTAAAGTTAATTAGTGAGAATTAATTTGTCACGAGCAAGAGGAATGAAATGTTACGTAGTAATTTATGTATAGTTCTGGACAGAGTTTGTTTAAGTTTTGTGAGTTATTAAGAACATTTTTGTTTGTTGTGTGCCAGAATTACAGTTTTAAATAGTATGACTTAAGTTTTAGCCTGAGTTATTGTAAGTATATTTATTAGCTCTGTTAGAACAACAAATAGCTTTAGAGCATACAACACGATTTAGCAACACACGTTGCTTATAATAGTAAAACAATACCAAGAAATATAAAATATACCCACTTACTACAAATAAAAATTATATACACATAATATCTAGAAAGAAGCAGCAGCGGCAGCAACAACATAGAAGTGATAAAGAAAATGTCTTGTCCTGTAGCAACGGTCAGTGTGTGGTTATGCTGTGTGTGGGTTCACCAGCTGAGCTGCCACATACCTGTGCATGCAACACAGTGACACACCCAACAATCTGCACACAAATTAAAATAAATATAAACAAACAAACAAACAAACAAATTATAATGACAACACACGTAGCAGCCACTAGAGATGGGTTCTTGTCAGCAGGTCAATGAGGGTTGATTGGGAAATGGAGCAGGTTTCCTACAACACAGAGCAGACAGAGACAACAAGCAAGTAGAGAGACAGACAAACAGATACGCAGACAGAGAAAAGAGAGACAGTTAGACAGACAGACAGAGAGATGGCAGGTCTAGATTCTGACCTGGCCAAAACCTTACCTCATGCTGCTGCCTGCCCATGTGGAAGGCACTGCCAGTATAATTCTCTCTCTACTACACAACTGTAGGTGGCTTGCCCAGCTGCTCATTACTAAAACATTTCCCTAAACCAGCAGCTTACAGGCTCACCACCTACAAATACGTAGGATCGCTCAGTGGGTGTTTGGGAGTGATGTGATTATTTCCTGACATCTTAGGCAGAATATACTTCAAAGAAACAAATTTATTGTTTTGCATAGAAGTACCTTTTACATCAAAGGATGGATGTTTAATACAGCAAATCTCCATTCAACAACTCTGCTTACCAAAAGGCACATAACTCTTTTCATTCAATGCTGAACACAGGTACATAAAAAAAAGAATACTGTACCCACACCTCACCAAATGTATGGTAGACCTTTCAAATATCTATTACCACTGACCATGGCCAAGTAATGCAGAGGATGATTGTTACATGATCATCATCTGACAAACAAAGATATGGAAGATAAGCTGAGAAATAATCTATAAACAATCTGGAGTAAAAATGATGATAAACTATCACCAAACTCAATAAATTCCAAAGTACCTTAATACACTCCACTGAGCAAACCTACCACAGGCACATGACAATTAACAGAGGCAGAAACGGACACACTGCTTAACAACTAGGTAACTTCTAGCACAAAAGCACTCTCACTCTCACCCATCCTCCCCCTCCCCCCCCAACACACACACACACACACACACACACACACACACACACACACACACACACACACACACTCCATCCATTCCACCACTTATGCATAGATTTATAACCACACATCTACATTTTTCTATATTTTGTTGCTCCTCCCTCTCTCTCTCTCTCTCTCTCTCTCTCTCTCTCTCTCTCTCTCTCTCATATGCAACAGCCTTGAGGCATACGCAAATATTTGAGTGTTTAACTGCAAACACACACACACACACACACACACACACACACACACACACACACACACACACACACACACACGAGTCATTCAAGCCAATTGGTCTACATATTGATTACTATTTTATCATGTTTTAGCTTCCAGACTCTAAAACACTTGTTAATACTGTTTTCTGCTGCTGGTCCTCATCACACGATGCTGCACTTCTGAAAAAAGTAGAATTTACAGCTAGATGCAGGGACACACAGCATTCAAAGTTAACATAGATGCTGGTCACAGAAGAATGAAAGAGGAGACAGAAATTTGCCACCAGGTGGTTACAGAATTTCTATGCTCACCAATTCAGGTCTAAAGTTTGAAGTTAGAAAAACCAGTGATCCTTTGTGGACACCACCACTTTACAACTGTTGATAAATGTGACAGTTTTCTAATTTCTGAATTATATAAGTCTACTAAGATTTGCGTGTATTCTTTGGCTTACTTTATGAATACAAGAGAGATGCTTTCAGCTAGATTAAATAGATAATTTGAACTCATGGCAAATGAATTCAACATCTGAGACTTGGTTAATCAGTAGCAACAACAGAATGGAGAATATCAATATTTGTAAAATATATGAAGAGATGAACATTTTTTAAATGTATTATCAGCAACACATTTGTAAGTGTTTAACATAAAATCGAGGCATAAAATTAAGCAGGTAAATATTTGTTTGCACAAACAAGTATTTATGCAAATTACTTTCTTCCTCTTCCACTATTCTTATCTCCTCTTGTATTATTACTTTTCCTACTCTAATCTCCCAATTTCCCCCTCATGCTTGGTCCTTTTTCCCCTCATTTTTTCCACTATGTTTACCAGTATCCATCACCTCTCTCTCCAGTCACAATACTCATCACACTTTCTCCATCCTTTTCCAAGTCCTCAATTAAGATTTGTAGAAGTGCTGTGCATTTTTTTTTAATTTTTGAATCTTGTGTGTTGCACTTCCATTTGGTGTTCAGTTTCATTTTATACTGCTATGTATCTTTTGCACTGGAAAGAAACACTGTTGTTCAACCTCTTCTTTGGAAAAATTATCTGCATTCCTCCTCCTCCTCCTCCTCCTCCTCCTCCTCCTCCACCACCACCATTTCCAAGAACTATCCACTCACAAAGCTCCTGAGTCACCCATTTAGTTAGTGTCACTGTTGTCACTTACAATTTCATGAATCTGACTTTCTATGCGTCTCCCTTTGACCAAATTAACAACTACCCTGTAAGTTAAGTGTAGCATGTAAAACAAGAAAAATGAGTAAGTTATGATTCATAACTATCAAAATGTGGAAGAAAAGGTGACAATGCAAGCTGTAATATGTTGGCTATAATTATTATAATGAAAAACAAGATAAATAATTTTTTAGTCATCAAGGATTAAGCACCTGCCTACTTAGGTTTCACAACCCACTCCATCATATATATGGTCTGTCTTCATTCAACTAGCCCATGGGGTAATTTTTGCTCTCTTGTCTATGTAATTTGTCACCACCCAATCACACCACTGTTATTTCTTTCTCTGTCTAGGTTGTTGCATTTTATAGTTTATAATGTGGATATTCAGCTCCTGTTTTTCTATTTTCTTTCTTATGTCTAGTACAATATCTACTTACTTTCTACAGGAACTTTGTTTCATTGCACATATATTTAATTTTTCCCTTTTGTTATTTAGGCTATACATTTTACATTTCTATTTTTCATTTTGATCATTAACAGATGGCAAGAAGCTGATTTATATGCTACATTAATCCCCGGTTTTACCTAACAGATCCATTCTTTGTTAATACTGGCAATCTAAAGTGTTAAATGATGTTTGGAAAGGGTAACTTCCTTGATTATAATCTCTGCAAGTTTTCAGTGCTTGTGACTCTTGTGAAACGAAAGTATGGTACAAATTCTGAGAAAATTGTTTTAAATTTGAATTTCTGGAAAGTGTGAAATGCAGAATTCCTGAATACAAGAGGAACAAATCTGATTATATCAAGTCTGCCCCTCTGCAGGTGCACCCTTGTGTTTACATCTCATCTACCACTGAAGCTAAGATTACTGCAATCTCTCCGCATTCATTAAACTGTCCAGTATATTTGCCCAGTTTAAAAAAAAATTACAACTTCGAGTTCTTGATTGACCAATAACAGACTTATTGTGTCAGTACAACGTTCCAATGGATGGCATATTGCTGAAGGTTTAACTTTCGTACCCAGACAAGTCGGTCATTGTAATCAAACATCAGCTTTTTCCCTCAGCATGAGTAGCTGTAATGCGCACTTATTTTATCTCTACAAGAAAAAAGTTCTTTTCTTTCTGTACAACAGCAACTAAAATGTAAAAGAACCATATTTGGTTCACACAGGAAGATATTTAACACCCACCATTTGTAACAGGATCTGAATTCAACCTTCTCATCTCCAACTCTTACATCCAGCACAACACTAACAGAATGCATTATAATTGTGCTCATATTACTTTGTTGATCAGCTTTTGGCCTTTTTATTATTTTTCATGACTGTTGAGGCACAAAATCTCTTTACATGCCTTTCCAGTTTCGCGTACTGTTATAAAGAAAGGCACCCAGTCACCTACTGTAAACGGAAGTGCGGATGATAGAAACACAAAACAGGAATGCGAATTTGCGTGCTTTTACTAGAAAAAAAGGCAAGAGCTGAAAAGGTAGTGTGGATTCTGTTTCCTGATACATGTTTCTATGCCCCCTCAGTCCATTATAGGCAAATGGTTGACTTTCCCTTATTTTACATACTGCTCTATCCGGGAATTTGCATTATTGTCATACATTGTTATCTTTTTTTGTTGTGACAAATTCTGCCAGCTTCCTATGGTACACCTTATCATGAAAGGAAGTAGTGGGCATTGGAAATAAAACAGAAAAATTCAACTACATTAATGGTATAATCTATAAAAATGTGGAAGATGAGGCAAGGAAGAAGACCAGAATAAAATTTTACAAAACCATCCTATCTCTTTAAGAGTAGGGGTGTGGACTCTAACAACACAGTGACTAGTGGGTAAGAAGAAGGGGCAGGAAGAGAAATAACAAAAGAATTACAAAGTACAAAAGATCACATACAGGACTACATTACAAAATGGGTAAATAACTTACAACATGCCCATATTGCATTATATATAATGAAGTGAAGACCACTGGAATGACAAAGAATTTGGACAATTCTGCACCACTGACTAATAGGCAAAGAAACAAGAAAATTATGTTGTATTGGATTGTCTATGTTTCTTTAATTTGTATTCAAAATATTTGATTCCTCCATTCCAAGTTATCAATTGCTAAGTAAGTTCTTAGCAAAAGAGCTTTCTCTTGTTTCAACAATGTATTTGCTTTCATAACACTGTGA
This sequence comes from Schistocerca cancellata, assembly GCF_023864275.1. Taxonomy (NCBI): domain Eukaryota; kingdom Metazoa; phylum Arthropoda; class Insecta; order Orthoptera; family Acrididae; genus Schistocerca; species Schistocerca cancellata. The sequence continues at coordinate 205,211,856 of NC_064626.1, forward strand.
TCATAAAGTAAGACATAAAAGACTCTGGTAACTACCTACAACTAATATCAGGCAGATCAGGTGGAACTGACAGAATCTCAGAAAATTTGTTCCCAGGCCTCTTGAGGCAGTAGTATTTAGATCTTCCAGCTTCAAACACTTAATCCCTTTTTGTTTACAAATTGTTCAAATAACTCACCAAAACATCCCTGCGAACTGTTTGAACACATTACTGCTGCCATATCAGTTTTTTTATGTGTGTGTAATATTATAGGATATTCTCATCAAAAAAAATGCACCATACTGTTGTCACAGATGAATTGGTAGTGTGTGCTCTTGAATTGTGCAGCACGAAATTAATATCCATCTTTTTGTTATGTAAGATACTTCCTAACACCAAAAATGATACAGCAATCCCCCTACATAATCTTTCGCAGCATTCCATATTCAATCTAATCTTACCAAAAATATTGTCACATTTTGATGATGCTTGCACCTTTTCCTCTTACAGGGAAGTACTTTTTCAAGGTATGGTATGTGATGATAATCATTGTGAGCTAAACAGCAGTAATGTGAAACATCCATGCTAGAGTTGTGCAATTACAAAAGCTTAAGTGTTGCTTACAGTTCAAGTGCTGTGTATGACATTGTGCAAGAACCCATACTGGGGAGACAGGCCCTGATCATAACAAACACTCTAGCCCATTCCTCAGACTCTTCCAGGTGGCTTTCAGCTTTAGCTGAACTAGAGGAGTAAGTAGCAGCCTCACAAAGAAGTCCAAGAAAATTGTTGAGCCATTTAGCACTTCAGACAGAAGCATCAGCAGCATCTGCTGACAGGACTGTGAAGAAACTTTCACTGCATCAGCTAACAAATTCAGATGTAGTCTTTGCATGATGGAGACACTGATCCAGAAATCAGTCTTTATTCTGATTAAATGTGCTCAAACTGACTGGAGAGGGATGTGGCTGAAGGGGGTTGTGATTACATAGAATGATTTATGTTCAAAGTATGAAAATCCACAATGAAAGCATCTGCATATGCAAAAATCTGAGTGTGGTGTGCAGTTAGCTCACCACAAATTAAATAATAAATGCTACTAGATTTCTGAACAATATACAGTATGTTTATTCCGAGAACTGACTAACAGAAAGACCTATGATTACTGTTTACTTTACACAAGACAATAAAAAGAACAGACACCACTAATTTAAACATGACAGTATCAAACATGGATACTTTGTATTATTAAAAACACATCATGTATACACATGTCGCAGACATATTGCTGTTGTGTGCTCTTTCAGTTGGTTGGCCTGTTGGGGTAAATGGAATAAATTGCAAGGCCATCAATCTCTCAATCAAGAATTAGTTGCTCTGGATTCTGACTTCTGCCAGAAATTTTATCAGATGATAGAAATGTATAGGAGTGATGACAAAGAGACTGAAAGTAATACTGACGCAACAGCAGATAATTTACGAAGAACTAAAAGCTTATAAATCAGGCCAGTAAATATGTCAAAGCAGATGTGGGATCTCTCAGGGCTGACCTGTGGCAAGAGAAATCACACCTACAGCCAAACCCCTGCCAAGCCGATTAAGGTTGAAGACAGTTGCAGAATAAATAAACAATGCCTTCTATTCAGAAAATTCATAACAATTAAAATGAGAAGGCTAAAACGTAATGGAGATCAGCCGACGCATCAATAACACAATAATACAACAACATGAGAGAGACTATTGAGGCAGCAGGTGGGTGGGATCAGGTGAATGTCCCCCAGTTCTCTGTACTTGACTGGAGCCATCCCTCCCCCAACAGTCCCATCACTGATCCATTAGAACTGAGGTGTTAAATAGGGGATCAGCATCCATTATTCAACAGTGTTGCCCCTAAAACAGAAGTAAGTTGCAGGAGAAAAAGGGACATGCAAATAAAACAGAGTAAAAGAGGTATGACAGAGACAGCTGGCAAAGGAGCTACGGCCAGGGTCCCCCCAGACCCAATATGCAGTGGTACACATACCAACCCCCCGCCCCCATGAACACAGTTTTAAAGCACTGTACTTGAGAATAAAAACAAGTTCAATTGCCCACAAGTTATCCACCATTATTAGAGGCAAAGAATCTGGGAGACCATACTTAGTGCTGAGTATAGAGATCCAGAATGGGGTGGCATTCCATCAGGATATGAGCTACTGCCTGTAAAGCTCCACAATCACAGCCTGGGGGTTGCTTGCTACCTAAAATAAAACTATTGGTTACTCTGGTATAACAGATGCAGAGATGGCATAAGATAGTGGATATTTTTTTTTTCCTCAGGGCTGGAGGGGGGGGGGGGGGGCCAAGATGTTGGAGGTAGGAGTTCACCAAGGGGAGGGAGGGTTGAAAGGAGGAGCACCATGAAGCAGTAGTTTCTTTGCAAGTGCCGAGTTTATTACACGGGGCAGTAGCCCACTAGATTCTGCACAATCTCCAAGTGTGTAAAGGTCTTATTTGCACCCACAAATCCGCAGTTGGAGTTGTCAAAGCAAATGTTGGGTGAGTAATTGCTTCTCTAGTCAAACAGTCAGTTCATTCCTGGGATACCCATGTGAGTTGGGATACAGAAAGACAATTAAGCAGTGAGTATGACAAAGTTCAGCAAGAAGGTCATGAAGAGCAGAGGCCATAGGATGAGAAGAATAACAGCAATCAGTGCCCTGCACACTGCTCATTGAGTCACTAAAAATTAAAATGTTTGAGGGAGCTGCATTAACAAAAATGTCGAGCTCTGTTACTGACTATCAGCTTCATCATGAAAACATTACACACTAAGCAACAAATGTTGTTTATGACTGAACGACTGATGGAACATATAAAAACATAACCTGTCCGATAAACGGTTTTATGGCCATCAGTGTAAATGGTGGCTGCACCCTGATACTCCAGATGAAAAAGGAACAAGCACCAAACGGTCATGGGAGTGACAGATTTATTTTTCCAAGTTCCTAAAGTTTATCTCAATTCAAAATCTGGGAGGGGGGGGGGGGGGTGGACTTCCGGAAAACACAGGGAGCACATTATATGGAGATTAAGTTGATGTCCAGGCAGAGGGCCTCAAGTTGCATTCCAAGTGGTAATCCCCACTTGGGGGCAGTGCCAGAAGAATGATGCCCCCCATATGCAAAAATATAAAGTTTGGTAAGCTGGATAATTATGACACTGTCAAATGGTGATCATGTGCATGGGCAAGAGTTGGCACTGTTGGAACTGAAGAGGAAAGATCCTTGCTTTGGCAAGGAGACTGTCTATGAGATTTGTCCAGAATGCACTAGTGGACTTGTCTTACTCTACAATGATGGACTTGGCCCAACAATTTCAAAGCTGAAGGTGCTGCAAAGCTATAAACCTGCCAACTACAGTCCAATCAGGATGACACCAGGTCCCAGTAAATATGGCAGAGAGTAATGCAATTCACACACAAAGGGATGCTCAGAAGGAAGTGAGACTGTTAAGATTTTGCCTTTAGATGTAGCCTCCAAAGCCCAAAGTCATGGTGGGTAAGAGAATTACAATGGCGACAAGCAGTTGTGTCTCTTTTGTAGGTCAAGAAAGATTGTGATGTGGTGCTGCCACTTACGCAAGTCCTGTCAGATTGCTGTCTCAAACCTAACCAGATGGATGGTGGTGGATTGTCCCTTCTGGAAACCACACCAAACATAACAGGCGGACAATCATCCTTTCAAGCAGTTTGCAAAGCATGTTGGTGAGGCTAATCGGGCAATAGCTGCCTATGGACTTTGGCTTAAGGACTAAGCCAATGATACTATCTCACCACTGTGAAGGGAAGACAAATTTGAGCCAAGAAAAATTGAACACTGAGTAGACAGAGCCTTTGGGTCACATTAAGATGTGGGATCGTCTGATGACAAAGTTAATCAAGGCCTGTGGAAACCTTTCATGAAAAGGCAGAATTCTGGAGCAGTTTGCAGCAACAACTGATTCAGCAGTACAAAGATTGCCCTGAAAGAAGAGTGCTTGATCTCTGTAGCCCAGAAGACTATGGAGGTTGGCTCACATGTGGGATGAAGAGGTATACATCCCTAATGAGGACACACAGCACATTTAACATTCCTTCTAACTGTGGTTTAGTAGATAGTGAGCTTTAGAAGTCTTAAAAATGAGGATGGTGGTCTTTCTAGGATGTTGAGACATTGCAGGGCCCTTTGGTGATCATGTCTGGCTGTTACACTGTTGTGAGTCTACCTTGACAGCGGCTGGTGGCAGAGAGCGCTCGTAGAAAGGGTAATAACACTTCCAGCAGCACAAATGATTGCATCAGGATGTCTCATACAACCATGTCGATGGAATCTGACAGAGAGGAGGTAAAGACTACACAGAAGGGAAAAGAACTGCCAGCTGACTCTTCAGAGCACCTAGTTGGTAGTTGAACCATTGGACATTTAGAAGGAAGTGACAGGATTACCAGAAAGAGCTCATTGTCACCAAATTTATTGTGTGGAGACCATCGTAGCAAAGCCACCAGGTTGGATGAAGAGACTATGAGGTTGATAGCCAGTAACATGCATACCATGGGTGGCACTGAAGTGGGTAACTGTACTGTCATTGAGGTCAGACTAATCAAGATCAGAAAGAAGCTGGTCAATCAGAAAGAAGCTGGTCAATCAGAAGGCCCATACTGGATGAAGTAGTATGTCCTAACATGAGGTCATACACACTGGAATCCCCATGTGGCAGAATACAACATGAGTGGGTGGGGGTGGGGAGGTTGTTTGATTAGGGTTGTCTGTCATCTTGGGGTAAGTAAGTGACTTGCCTAGAGGTAAATAAATGTTACAATTGGTGATTGCTGGAATCATTTGCACTCTAATCATTATTGCTTTCAATGCAGTACAGAGGGGAATACATCCACTGGTGACTTACGTGCGAACCAATGTTGAGACCCCACCATGTGCCCTGTCAAGGCCAGTACAGTTTCGACAGAATGCATGGTAAAGTTTCACGTCATATCATTACAGCACAACTTTAACTGTTTTGGGGAGGACATTTCCCTCAATAGCTAAGATGAAAGCACCTGTATCTATTTGGTCATCATCTGCACATTTATGTACATTCCTAACAAATGTACACCTAGTAGCTCATAGCTCTTCTTACCATTTCGAAGTTTTATGTGGAATAATAGTCACTTAGGTGTCATCCAGCCTTTCACATGTCTTAAGTACTTGAGATTCAGTGGCAGAGACAGCTTTAATCCATAGGGGTCAATTTCATAATTTTTCCAGAAAGTCCATTTTTCCAAATTTTCCTTCTATTTGTTTCACAAAAAATAATGTTTTAGTCACTGTAAAAGTATCTCCATCTCTTCCAGTACACACCAGGTACTGAATAAATTGTTTCATTATCAGTCTTCTGGCTTGTCTCTCTTCCGACAGGAGAGGCAGTGTAGGAAAAGCAGCTGGATCCTAACCCTCTACAATGAAATACTGAAACTGATCTGCAGGGACAGCCAGATCAGTAACACCATTATATGATTTAGATTAATGCATTTTATGTGCAGAACATCCACCCTGCTGCTACCTACTCCAAACAAGGGCTCTCCCCACGAGTGCTACCTAGCCACAGAAATGGTCGTCTGGCATGATGATTGTTGCCGATATTCCTGACGCTCTAAGAAGATGAGCATCTACTTCTTACCAAGCAATATGCTCATATCAATATACTCTAAGCTAGCATCAGTGTCTTGATTTGTGGTGTCCAGAGTTTTCTTGGCACGTCACGAAATGACCATGTTCCAAGACAGTGTAGAAGTGTAGATGTGTAGTATGGGTGATGGGCCTTGGCCTTGGAAGCACATAGGCCACAGCGTCTCCTAGAAGCAGTGAGCACATTAACATAGCCCATGCACAGGGATGATTGCCAAGCTGTAAAGGTAGCAGGTTCTTCAATTTGGAGCTGGCCATTTGATAGGTAGCCACACACAAATTCTTTGGTTCATTCAAGGCATTTCCACTCCTGGCCAGGAACTTCATGTAGTGGATCCAGGTTCTGATCCTGAGACAGTAGTTCACCGAGTTTTACCTGCTGAGAGATCATTTTGGCAGTCAGTATCATCAAGTAATTTGAGATTTCAAGGGAATGCAAACAATAACTTGCGTGCTTCTGTGACTTCATTTAATCTGTAAATATTGCACCCTTGGGTGGGATATTGCAGCAATCTCCACTTTTGTTTTGACCTGGATGATGTGGCTGTTGACTGTGGTAAAGACTTATTATGGTATCTCTTGTGGATATGGTTTATCACTGGTGCTGAATTTATTTAATGACACCAGTTAAGAGTAGACTCCACTGGTGCGGTGCCTGGATATTAGCTAGTACTCTGTTTAAATACGTGCGAGTGGGCCGAATGAGCTTTGCAGTCAATCGAGTTACTGGAACACCGATATCATCAACTGACTTATGCTGCTGATTTACAGAAAACATGCAACTGGTTTCTTTGCTTAGATTATATGTCATTGTTTTAAGATGTTATGGTGTGCATGGTAATATTTTTTTCTGTTTTAAAGTTATAAAACATAATTGTTTCATTATACCTGCCTAAATCTGATGGAAAGTCCTCTTCGGATCTGTTGTGAATGTATATAATTCTTGTACCAGCTCCTGATAGATGTTTTTCAGGTCGAGTACCTAACTTCCTTTATCGGCTATTGGCCTGCTGTTCTGATATTGTAATTATGTTGTGGGTTGTAATTTAACTCTTGTTAATGGATTTCAGTCAGTTACTGGTTTTCAATTAATTGAACAGTGAGGCATAGATATCATTTTAAGGATTCAGTAATTACCCTACATGTGTCCAATTTAATAATTAAGTGTGCTCAAGGTATCAGTGTATGCATTATATAAAATTATTGGTATGAAATAAATTGTGAAATTTTATTTTGCTAAATGTAGGCGTAACAGCTTACCACTTCCGGATCACCGTGTCCTTACCATTTCACCACACATGGGTTGCTATAGCTTGGGCACTGGAACCTCGTGCTGCCACAGGTATGTATCAAAAAGGAACATAGTGACCCCACCATGCTAGATTGTCTACTACGTTCGTTCTCAAGCACATTTATGAGTCTACCTAAGTGGTTCTCAAACTTTTCTCCTCTACGGCCCCCTTTATGAGGAAAAATAGCATCAGCCCCCTTGCCCTAAATTTATAATAGTTAGTCTTTTTTCTGTTTCACTAAATTAAATTAAGAAAGATTTTACACAACAGAAACCAAAATTACACGAATTATAAGGAAGATGTGGAACATTTTTATTTTTATCACATTTTCATTTATTCAAAAACTAATGAAAAGAACCGTATTTGTAGTTCACCAAACCATGAATTCAGGATCACTACAAATTTAAATTGCAAAGTTCAGTGCGATGGATGACCTTGTTTTTGAGAAGAAAGTTTTTCAAGATGGATTGTAATAGCAGAAACATACACTCAAACTTCTTTGCTTACATTTATCTTCGAACGCTAGTCCGACTTCATAGATTCCGAAGCTGAAATTCCAGTCTTGCACAAGTATGTTGTTGCAAAAGGAACCAAGATTGTCGCTGCATTTTGGTTCAGTGTTGGGAATTTCTTGTTAATATGTATCCAAAACTCCAATAAAGACACTCCATTAAATTTACTCTTCAGCGAAGTATCACAAATGAGGTCAGTAAGTTGTTCTTGCTCCTTTATATTTAGACATAATGGTCCAGGAACATTTTTGAAAGTATCTTTAACCTAATTAAATTTGTCAAAATTATTGCCGAAATTCTTTTTGAAGTGGATTTTTAGAGTTGTAAGATGATGAAGGCACGCTTTTATCTCCACTGGAAGTACCTGATTATCTATGTCCTCTTAACAGTGACACTGGGGCAGGGAACAGACTGCATCCTCCATGCCTACTATCCATTTGGTTTTGCCACAGCCACAGGCGTCGACTCCATGGGGGCCTCAAAAATACTTGGGGGGGGGGGGGAGCCCCCCCTCTCTCCTCAATAATTTAAGAAAATTATTAGTTATATTATGCTTTGTAAAAACCACAAAATTATGTTGGAATTTTTTATTTTCCTTGTTTGACGATAGTTACCTTTTAAAATACATTCAGTAACGAGTTAAAACAAATAACTGTTATGGTAGTAAGCAGGTTAACTGAAAACGAGTTGTGTGAATCATGATAGTGTTATGGTGCTGCAGGAACACTTAGAATTTGTCGTGGTGCGCCTTCGGGTAAAGTCTGGCGCCGGCGGGCCAGCGCTGCGAACGCGACATCAAAAGCACTGGATCAGAAGCGCCTGGAACCCTCCACCTCACATTGACTTGACGCTTCGAGACATTACGACGCTGGGGCTATATAAAGCCCACCCTGCTGTCGCAGTGTGGATAGTTTCGTTCAGTGCGTGTTGCAGACGTGTTTAGTGTTCCGACTTCAGTATCTAGTGGACTATTTTATATGACTATTTTATTCGTTTACTTCTAAAACTAAATTCTATCACAAGTCTAAGTGTGGCCTACCAATTGAGTGAACAGTTGGATATTGATATGAAGAAAAGCCGTTTAGCTCTTGAGACAATTTTTACTACCGTGCAATTTCTATGCCGACAAGGACTAGCAATTAGAGGGCACGAAGATGTAAACTCAAATTTTTTTCAATTGTTGGAACTCCGAAAGACTGACATACCTAAGTTTAAAGAATGGTTAGGGCGTTCGGGGTTATAAGTGGACGTCCCACGATATTCAAAACGAGATCATTGATCTAATAGGAAAGTGTGTGTTGTTGAGAAAGGTATTGGCTTCAGTCAAGAAGACTCAACATTTTTCTATTATGGATGATGAAACAAGTGATTCTTTGATTCACGAGCAAGTGTCATTTTGTATTCGTGCTGACGATGACTCCTTAGCCATCAACGAAGACTTTACTAGCTTATACAAGACCCCCAACACTGAATGACAAACTGTGTTTAGCATGTTTAAAGACTTTTTGCTCGTCTTGATTTGTCAGTGGATAACTTAATAGGACAGTCCTATGATGGTGCCTCGAATATGAGATGTAAGTTCAAAGGAATAAAAATGTTAGTTTTGGATATACAACCAAAAGCACGTTATGTGCACTGCACTACTCGCCGTTTAGACTTGGCAGTTGTAGACAGTCTCCGCAATCTTAAGTCTATGAGGGATATTGTGGCTTTAGCCAAGGACTTAATAAACACCGTAAGGGAAACCAACAGAAGGATGGGACTTTTCAGAAGCATATGCTGTGAGAGCGCCAACTACCAAGCTCGTATACGACTCCTTGCCCAACTCGATGGACTGTGCGGGCTTCTAGTATCTTGAGAATATTGAACAACTTCTAGAGTTTTTTGTAACGTTTTCTGCAGAAGACAAACTAGAGGGAGGTTACAAATGTGCAGGCTACCTTCAGTCAGTGTTACAATTCAAGACTTACTTGTTTTTACGTCTTTATTGCCAGGCAATGAACCCAGTAGAGGATGTCAATGAAAAAATTCAATGCCCTCATCTAAGTGTTGCTGATCTGGAAAAAATATGAGGGCTTGATTTGTATATTAAATGGAAGGCGTTATATTTTGGAACACTTTCGGGAATTCTGTTTAAAAGAAAAACCTTCACAAGATGATCCTCCGCTTCCTCAGAATCGAAGTATACCAAAGAAGTATGAAAACAACGAAGCCAGCTCACCGCAAAGGAATGCTACAAAGCAAATTACATTGAAGTTTGTGAAATGGTGCAGTTTTGAATTACTAAGCGGTTTGCTTCAACTGGAGTCACACAGGTCATTGCAGCTGAACAAGAGTGCTTGCTTTTAGTTAACAGAGGTGAAACAAATCTGGAAAAATAAACTGAGCTTTTCAAACATGACCTATACATTGAGAGACTGCGCTTATACTTTAATAGGTTAGCCGATATCGATAATAATAATCATACGTGATGTAAGAAAGTACGTTACACAAGAGCCAGCAGCTGGAGAAATGTTGTGTGAAGTAGTGAAGTGCATTAAGCTTCTCCAAGTAGTTCGAATCACTACAGCAACAGCAGAACGGTCATTTAGCACCGTTAGACGTCTAAAGTCTTATCTCCGATCAACAATGGGACAGAAGCGATTGAACAACTTGGCTGTTCTTCATGTCCACCGAGGTGTTTTGGATGAATTCGATATTCGACCAGTCATCAACGCTTCATATTCAGTAATCCAGTCAGACGGTCGACTTTCGCACCTTTGGCATTTCGAGCAATATTAAAAATCTATAGGGAATTAAATACACACATAGTGTTAAATTTTCAGTTTCGAAATATTAGTACTAGTTTAATACTGTATTACTACATTACTATAGTACTGTATTAGTTATTTTCTAATACTTAAATATTTTTTGGGTGTAAGACCCAATTAAAACCAGCTATTTACATACTTTTGGACTGAAAGTATTAGGCACACACTATTAACTTTGAGATATTGTTTTTATTTCAACCCTGAGCCTTATTCAGAGTAAGCTTAAATTAGCTATTCCACTAATTAATCGAAGTGCTATTACTGTGCGACACCAATATTTTATGTTTTATTCTTTTAATGATAGGTTAGGATTTATCTAAGTATAATTTCAGTCTTTTCAGAGCTATATATTCACTGCTCTGTAATAGTCTATAAGCATGATTATTACTGTAAATTAAATTAGCTTTTTACGAAAATACCGTGCGTTTTTATGTTTTGTTTCTTTTTTCAAAGCCAAAAAATGTGTCAGGCTTGTCGAGTTTCCCAGAGTGTCGAGTTATCGCGAGTCCAGTTTTCGGGGTCCTAATGTTGATCATATGACTCTAAAATGTTTAAAAAAATTTAAAACTCACTATTTTTCATCTAAAATTTAGAAAATTTCCCGGGGCAAGACCCCCAGTATTCCCCCCCCCCCCCCCCCCCCCCATATCTTTATAAGTCGGTGCCCCTCGCCACAGCTCTAATTTCTCTAGGAATGCCTACACTTTTTCATTCGAAATTAGTATGGCTGCCTGATTACCTTGACGTGAAGTGTTACAAATATTTTGTTTCTAAAAAATATCAGTGAGGAAAGCCACTGTCGGTACAAAACCTCTTGCTGACAGTCTGCCTGAGAATGACTCTTCTCCTTTAAGAAACAGAATACCTCAGTGCTCAGTTAAACATTCTTTTTATTGCTTTACCATTTGAAAGTCATCGAGCATTACTAAACAAGAGCAGTTGAATGTGTTTAACGCCTATCTGCTGACACAGCACGTATAGACCCCTCGAATTTACATATTTTGCGGTAATAGTATTAACTGTCTCTGTACTAGTTTGCAATACTTCACGAAGGGGTAGGTTATGTTCTGTAGCAGACAGAGCCTCCCGATGTAGCGTAAGTCCATACAGTATCAGGAGCTACAGGTTTAACTTTCACTTCCGATCCACAACGAATTCCATACACTGAGGGAGCTCCACTTCAATGCACCTATTCAATGATAGCCCATTTTGATTTAAAAAAGTATCGATCACATCACAAAAGCTTTTAGTTTTTTCTGTTTTCTGTATCAGCTCTCAGAAAAACAATTCCTCTCGAATGTGAAACTCATCAAGGACACGGACATAAGCAATCAAATGAGTATCTTTATGAACATCAGTCGGTTTGTCCATCTGAAGTGTAAAGCACCTGTTACACAATCTATCGATTAACTGCTTAAGTAAATCATCAGAAATATCCAAAATTCTTCCATGCACTGTATCATTGGAGAACCTTCCAACTGTTGAGCAAATGAATGACCAAATGTAGATAGTACATCAATCGCTGTTGGTGTAACCTCGATTTTCTGCAACTCTGTGTGGTTTCTTGCATGTAGTAATCTTTTTTGCAAAATCTTGTAAGATATTAATAGGGCATTAGAAGTCACACTCGTTGGATTTTAGCAAAGATCTTCTGACAGAAAATTTTTTGGTATTCCCATTAATTCAGGAGGTTTGGTTTCAAGAAGTCGCTTTAACTTTTTAGGCTTCATGCTATCAGCAGCTAAAATGGTTAAACAAATTACATACTACTGATGTTCATTACTGCTTGTAGTTTTTGTGAAGCCGAGCATTAGTAGTGATATGCCTTCTCGTTTTCGCCTTTCGATTAACTCTCTCGCCTCCACCAGTTGATGAAGTTCTGGTGTCTTCATTTCTGTGACTAAGCAGAAACTGCTTCATACTGCAATGAAGTTGTAAGGTACCCATTATTTGCAGATAAGAGCGCATTCTGCTGTATTTCCAGTTTTGCTATTACACATACGTGATTCAGGGCTGTAGTAAGTATGGAGTAAGCAGCGACCGGTAGGTTCCCACGATGGCTACCAGTGGCGGCTGGCCATCTAGCGATTTCAGAGCCAGTACGATGAGGTGCTGATGCAGAAATCGCTCGTGACGTCAGCAAAGGGATACGTAGGGAAAATATTGTATGTTCATTTTACAATTGCCGCTGCAGAACGCTGAACTAAGCTCGGTTTACATATCGACGAGGCCGAAGGCGTCCGACAATACTCGACAGCACACGAATGATGCACGTGGCTCGGCATAGTACAGTCACGTTAACACTGCGTTACTACTGCTGTATATTCTCAGCGTCTGCTGAAATGGACAGTGACCGCCAAGAAAAATGAAAAGGTTTGCCAATACTATTAGGAAGAGTTCTGGAGAGAGAGCAGCAGCCGCAGTAGGAAAGAGTGAACGGACAGTACGTAATGTGAACGACGTTCAGAAAGCCAGAGTGGTCAAAAAGTTGTCACCCAGGAAGAAGAGACTGAGGAAGAAAACTAAGTGTCTCGACAACTTTGGTAAGAGTTTACCGAAGAGAAAGCTGTCGGAATATTAAGACGTTAAAAGAAAAACACCCACTCTTCGAAAGCTTTACAATTGTGTGAAGTAGGAGACAGACATTAATTTCATGGAGAAACGAATCACTTTCTGGAAAATTTGAAGAATATGAAGTTTCGTTTTAAAAATAAAAAACGGACTAATATTTTTAGTTGAGAGGGAGGACACAGTAGCATGATGTGTACACTTTCTTAGAACTTCGAGAGAAAACGAGAAACATGCGAAGAAACCAGTATGTATACTGATGAAACATGGGCGCATGCACACTGTAGTGTCAGTAAATGTTAACAGCATAGTGACGTATCATGTGTGCTTAAAAATGAAAGTTCTCGACAAAGAGCAACAGTAGTTCATGCGGAAGGAGAAATAGTCTTCACTGAAGGTGAAGAGCTCTTCTATGATTCGAGATCAACATCGGAAGATTATCACAACGAAATGAACAGTGAAAATTTTATAAAATGGTTGCAAGTGCGTCTAATGCCAAATATTCCACGTGGAAGTATATCGGTATTAGACAATGCACCCACACCATTGTTTTTCTGTAAATAAAACGCCCAATACAAATTCTCGCAAAGCAGATAACAATCATGGCTGACTAAGCATAAAATTCCGTTCGGTGCGGATTTAACAAGCAACGATCTCTTGGAAGATGCAAAACGTTACCAACCCGAGACAGAATATACAGCAGAATACAGTACTAAAGAAATCCGGGAAAGGACTTACGATCTTACGCCTTCCACCATTTCACAGTGACATGAACCCCATCGAACATATCTGGAATTTAACGAAACAAAGTATCCTCGAACAATGTCAGCAGCGTTACCATTTACCAGCTTAAACAAATGAATACGAGCGGCGACTGGAAGAAGGCGTGTGATAAAATGGAAACTATACGCACAAATACTGGCACAGAGACGCGCTGACGGACGAAGCAACACTACTGGCCATTAAAATTGCTACACCACGAAGCTGACGTGCTACAGACGCGAAATTTAACCGACAGGAAGAAGATGCTGTGATATGCAAATGATTAGCTTTTCAGAGCATTTACACAAGGTTGGCACCGGTGGCGACACCTCCAACGTGCTGACATGAGGAAAGTTTCCAACCGATTTCTGATACACCAACAGTAGTTGACCCGCGTTGCCTGGTAAAACAGTGTTGTGATGCCTCGTGTAAGGAGGAGAAATCCGTACCGCCACGTTTGCGACTTTGATAAAAGTCGGATTGTAGCCTATCGCGATTGCGGTTTATCGTATCGCGACATTGCTGCTCGCGTTGGTCGAGCTCCAATGACTGTTAGCGCAATATGGAATCTGTGGGTTCAGGAGGGTAATACGGAACGCCGTGCTGGATCCCAACGGCCTCGTATCACTAGTGGTCGAGATGACAGGCATCTTATCCGCATGGCTGTAACGGATCGTGCAGCCGCGTCTCGATACCTGAGTCAACAGATGGGGACATTTGCAAAACAACAACCATCTGCACGAATAGTTCGACGACGTTTGCAGCAGCACGGACTATCAGCTCGGAGACCGTGGCTGCGGTTACCCTTGATGCTGCATCACAGACAGGAGCGCCTGCGATGGTGTACTCAACGACAAATCTGGGTGCACGAATGGCAAAACGTCATTTTTTCGGATGAATCCAGGTTCTGTTTACAGCATCATGATGGTCGCATCCGTGTTTGGCGACATCACGGTGAACACACATTGGAAGCGTGTATTCGTCATCGCCACACTGGCGTATCACCCGGCGTGATGGTATGGGGTGCCATTGGTTACACGTCTCGGTCACCTCTTGTTCGCATTGACGGCACTAGTGGACGTTACATTTCAGATGTGTTACGACCCGTGGCTCTACCCTTCATTCGATCCCTGCGAAACCCTACATTTCAGGAGGATAATGCACGACCGCATGCTGCAGGTCCTGTACGGGCCTTTCTGGATACAGAAAATGTTCGTCTGCTGCCCTGGCCAGCACATTCTCCAGATCTCTCACCAATTGAAAACGTCTGGTCAATTGTGGCCGAGCAACTGGCTCGTCACAATACGCCAGTCACTACTCTTGATGAACTGTGGTATCGTGTTGAAGCTGCATGGGCAGCTGTATCTGTACACGCGATCCTAACTCTGACTCAATGCCCAGGCGTATCAAGGCCGTTACTACGGCAAGAAGTGGTTGTTCTGGGCACTGGTTTCTCAGGATCTATGCACCCAAATTGCATGATAATGTAATCACATGTCAGTTCTAGTATAATATATTTGTCCTATGATTACCCGTTTATCATCTGCATTTCTTCTTGGTGTAGCAATTTTAGTGGCCAGTAGTGTATTAAGCGCGTAATTATCCCAACTTCAACTAGACAGCGACGGTGAAATTTCCTTGCGTGGTTCTGTGGATATTATCAGACGAGGCAGATCCAGACTGGCAGAGCTGCGTCGGACATCAGCAACAGCTCTACAGAGTCCGCCGAAAAGGCAGAAATGGGTACAGAAGATCTAGGTGTTCAGCCTTTACATATGGATTGAAGGTTGTTGAAATCCTTTTATTAACTTTTTTCAGTAAGTCTCATTTTTGTTCTTGTCTTTTTTTTTTTTGAATCCTTGTGTATGTTCGTTTAATTATTTTTATTTATCCATCATAATAATTAAACTTTCGAAACTGGTGATGTATTGATTAAAAAACAAACTTAGAATAATCTGGTTCTACTGGTTATGTATGCGCTCAAAACTGTACTTTTGCTACAGGATTTAATAACACCGTCAGCAAAATCATTTCGATAAAGATTTGAAAATTAAAAAAGCAACGGTACCTCACTAGATGTAAATCCACAACCTCTTGCAGAATAAGCAGATGTGTTGTCCGCTGCACTACGTCAGCTGACAGTATGAGCTCTATTTTACTGATACAGATTTTTGCGTGAAATTCGAAACTTTTTTTCGTCCACCACTTGCAAACTAGGGTTCACTAGGGTGAATCGCTCCAGGATGTGATACCTGGGGCCCTAACCTACACCACCGTATATATATGTACATATGGTTTCAGAAGTCTCTCCCCCAGTGGGGACCCCTCTTTGTTATTAGATCGTACACCAAAATTTCAGTTTCATTTCTTATGCTTTCCTGTAGAATAATATATTAACAGCGATGTATTTTTATTTGCTGCACTCCCAACTCAAGTTATTAGATTTAAAAAAAAACTGTTTTAATTTCGCACAATTCTCTACAGAAAACTGTGTTAATAGCAAATGTATTATGCGTTCGTTTCAGTTATTCGACCGTAACACACCAGGTTCTTTTTCCTCATTTACTACGTTTTCATGTAGAAGAAAATATCAAAAGCGAATGTACCGTTCTCTCCTAAACGCACGCACAGCTGCATTGTTCGACCACAAAACAATAGTTTTATTTTATTATTGTTCATTTCGATTGTTTTTCAGCACAAGAATGTGTTAACAGATTGTATACTTGTTTCATATGCTGAACGTATACCAAGTACTACAGTTCACGAACCGTGTTACATTTTCATTGAGCACAATTATACCGTTCGTGCGTCACCCGAAACAACCAATAACAGTACACGTGAACAGTTCGCAGCGCGTCCATCTAAAACCGCAATTATTGTAAACCCAAGAACTAATGCATTTACTCTGGTGCGAATCAAGTGAGTGTTATTAATAAATATTTGTAACAGAAGTTGCCTTTTGCCACTCAGACGCTAGTAGTAGTCTAGGGGTCAAATAGTATATTTCAATAATTTTATAATGCCAGGAAACGTTATGGCATCCAGTGTAAAAATTATTTGCAGAAAAAACTTCTTCCCGCTTCATTACATAAAACAGACAGTAGTATTGCATTTTCAGAATGCTACGACTCTGGAAGGGGACAAAACTACGGCAGCATCTCCACGAAACAGGTACACTACGCCAGTTCAAGGACGGACCGACTTAATAGGCGCAAAAATCTGGTGGCAAAACGTGGCCAATTATACTGGACGCTCCTTATACCACTATCTACGCAATCACCGGCTGAACTGGGATATTTCTGGAGGTTCAGTACGAGTGCATAGAGATACATGAGCCAATGTTCGCACTGCGCGCCACAGTTCAGAATAGTCACACGCAGCCGACAGCGGCTGATTCTGTCGACTGCGCCGAGCTCGACAAATCATTCAAATAATACTATAAATATAACCGCGCTTTCATTGTCGTCGACCACGTCCGGCGTTAACACCGACGTCGGGCGAAATTCAACCCAGATCAACATCACTTTTCGAAGAAGATAAACCCAATATTGTTTGTTACAAAGTATGTTTATTCTTTTTTTTTTAATATATCGCGCCCCCCTTGCATATCAGTCGCACCCCCCACAGTCTGAGAACCACTGGTCCACCCAGTTACTGTGAGCGGACTACCTGTAACACTGCAGGCAGTGGCACTATAAGAGCGTTCTTCCCCAGTCGGTCCACACCAGTGAAAAAATTTTGAAAATGGAGTCACATCCAAAAATTACTTGAGCCAAAAACTGACAAAGTAACGTGATAAAGATACAGAGAAGCCCGCCCGGTTGGCCGTGCGGTCTAACGGACGGCTTTCCGGGCGGGAAGGAGCGCCTGGTCCCCGGCACGAATCTGCCCGGCGGATTGTGTCGAGGTCCGGTGAACCGGCCAGTCTGTGGATGGTTTTTAGGCGGTTTTCCATCTGCCTCGGCGAATGCGGGCTGGTTCCCTTTATTCCGCTTCAGTTACACTATGTCGGCGATTGCTGCGCAAACAAGTTCTCCACGAACGCGTACACCACCATTACTCTACCACGCAAACACAGGGGTTACGATCGTCTGGTGAGAGACGTTCCCCTGGAGGTCCACCGCGGGCCGAACCGCACAATAACCCTGGGTTCGGTGTGGGGCGGCGAAGGAGTGAAGTGGACTACAGTAGTCGTCGTCGTGGGGTTGTGGACCACTGCGGCTGCGGCGGGGATGGAGCCTCTCCGTCGTCTCTTGGTCCCCAGTTAACATACAATACAAGATACAGAGAAAAGAGGGAACCCAGAGCAATAACCGGGTCCACATCAAAGGCTGCCACCACGAGAAAGAACGTAAGAAAAATACGGATAGTCTGAGTTGGGAGATCGCAGCACAAGAAAGGAAGTAGGCGCTGCAACAACTTGGGGACCCGTGCTTGCCACTCAGATATTCACGAGCCCCCTGAGGAATCCTGCATGAAATGATTGTGGCTCTTTTGTTAGTTAGCGTAGTTCCTATAATTAAAAATGCTTCATCGACCCCTAATTTGTCCAGTTCACCTAAAACCAAAACGCCACCTGCCGGTCTCCAATGAATGGGCTAGACTATATGTGCCTATCAACACCAGACAGACTACTTGTGTCGCACCTGAAACACCCCGTATAAAGTACCACTATCCCCAATATTAAAATCATTATCCCCCTCCCCCCCCCCCCCCACAAGCGTAGGTAAGGCCATCCATAATACTGAGTCTATAAAGATTTAAAGAAGTAATGTACCACATGCATAAAAATTGCTTCAGAAAATCAATGATAGTGCATTTAAAATATCTGTAAATTATAGGCCCAGCTACACATGAACCTATATTTGTCTACTGTTTTGTCACATACAGCACTAAGCACTGCACACATATTTAGGTACAGAAATGCTTTTATGCTTACATCCATAGTAAGAAAGGCGACATAAAATCAACTGTGCTTTTTAGAACTGCAAGACAAACTCAATGTGTGGAGGGAAAATAAAATGCAGTATTCACAGGGACTGTGTACAATGCAACCAGGGAATAATATGTGAACACTGAGACATTGAAGCAGAAGCAATTCATTTGTGACGCTCATCGGCGACCATGTGGCGTTCAGTAGACCTGTACGCGCACCCTCTGCTTCGGCCCTGCATGTAGTCCCACTGATGAGTGCGCACTCCTGTTCTACAGACTCAGCTATCTGAATGGAGTCTTACTGTGGGCCTGCGGGAAGCTGGAGTATTGTGCGAGAGGCGGTGACCCACCGAATACCATCCAGGGACGAGATCCAGGCAAATGTTGCACCTGCTGCGTTATTAGGGACCATCGGGGACCATCTGCTTGCAGTATGGTTATGATCACATGTGCTACCATTGACATCCCGACACAGGTAAGCATGCTACTCTGATGTCATGAAAGAGTAGACTTTAGAGTGGAATGGTACTCCGTTGTCTTTAGTGATGAGGGTAAGTTCTGTCTATATGCGAGTGATGGACGTAAACATCTAAGGCGTAGACCTAGTGAGTCGCCTTTTTCAGAAAGCATTCATCTGCGACACCCATGTCCCATCCCTGGTTTCGTGGTGTGGGGGCCATCAGTTACAGCCTGTAGTCACATTTGGTATTTCTGCAGGGTAAAGCAATCTGTGCCTGCTACATTGCACAGGCTATCATCCCCGTGATATTACCATTTGTCCGGCAGAACGCTAATTTGTTGTATTTTTCCAGCAGGACAATGCACTTCCACATACGGCTGATGCGTTGCAACATGTTGTTCATCATGCACAAGAACCGCAGCCCTGACACCAAGATCACCAGTTCTTTCACCACTTGAAAATGTATCGGACATGAAGAAGCACGAACTTACTCTTTCTCCAGTGCCTGCAACAACTATTGTCGAATCGCAACGAAAGGCACAAGATGCTTGGGATAGTCTCTAACACAATGTTATTCTGCACCTTCATGAAAGTTTGCATGCACGACTAGAGCCTGCGTTGCCGCTACAAATGGGTACACTACGTATTTTTGGGTATCCTCCACTGTGACGTGTTTCATTTGGTCTGAATTCATTATATACTCCTACAATGACTAACTACCTGGTACCTCACTTGTCAATAAAGTGACCCTGAGGGTGTTGGATTTCCTTCCCGGCAGTGTACTGTCTCTACAAATGAAGCAGTTAAATTTGCTCAATCAAACCCAGGCATTGCTTCCAACAGCAATTCTTCACTCTTTGGCTCCTTTTAAATCGAGCTGTGTAGCGATGTTTGACGTCACCCATGTCAAAAACCTAAGAATTGGTACTGATTTCTTACTTACACTATTCTGAATTCTTGACCCCAATTTCAACAACTGAAAGTTCCGTCAGTTCTCATTAGCTTGTGAAGTAAGGTTCTTCAGTCTCTCAGTCATTGACATTACATATTATAACCAGGGCAGTACACGTGCATGTCCCTTTAAAACGTCCTTGTTGGAAATGCTACAAGTTTCTACAAATAAAAGGAAGTCCTGAAAGTGCCTTTTAACAGGGGAAGTGAAGGGCACTATATGTTGTTCCGTCTTATGTGTCTACTGTTTTCTGCTTCTGTGTTTTAATTTCTCTGTTATTCATCAGCGAAGACCTAACACACAAGAACGCTGAAAATAATTTCTTCTCGTCCACAGACGAATGCATAAAACAAGGCCATTACATCATTCCCTCGATTCTGTACAGGGAGACGAAGTTGTAGCAGCGCTTGGACCTGTTGCAGATGGCAGCTCAATCTGACGTAAAAATCGTACCGCACGCCATTCTCAAAGCGGAAACCGCCTGTTTGTGCGCGCATCACATTGATTAAAGCCAGGAATACGACGCGGAGGCGCACAGGACGCCCAGAACCACCTGGTGGCAATGACAGTAACTAAAGTCAGAAAGGGTGCAACAAACACACACCAGAGATGTTCAACTGTAGACTTACCTCCTCGCATAGTGCTATCATACGCCTTGTCGATTCCAATGACTGAAACAGAAAAAAATATCATTAATTTTCATTGAAGTTTTATAACTGTTTATTTTAAACTCTAGTTTTACACCATGGCAATGGCTTCACTTATATATCCAAGACAGAGAGAATAAATTTAGCTTAGAGAAATAATTTTAATGACAGAAGCGCATTACCAGTAGTACAAAAGGCAGTATTTTGAGCAAGCAGTGCCAATTAACTAATAGTGGAAACAGACCGAGTTAAAAATTATTCCAGAAGAAGACAATGTTTGAACCTTAACGGGTTGCGAGTAATAAGAAAGGCGCTGAGATTTTCGAAAGTCTGAACAAACAACATGTGCTCTTTCTTGATAGCATCAAACCACATTAAGAAATTCTGGAATGATCAAATACTGTATTCTAAAAGTGATTAGGAGGATTTCAATACGAGACTGTCTCCACTTACCTCTCATCTGGAATCTAAATGCAAAAATGTCGTTGAAAAAATGTTGTAATTAGCTCACTGTTTAGGAATAGGTTTGTATTATCTTCATTTCAAAACCTGTTACTGGAAGCCGATCTCTTTGGAAAAGGGAAAGAAGGGGGGGGGGGGGGGGGCTGGCAGGGTAAGTTCGTAATCAAGTTAGCGCCAACCTCCTCCTTACACAGCTGCAATTTCAATTTGAAGGATGCTCTCAGCTCACTTATTGCACATAGTCGGCGTGTGTAGATTTTGGGTTTGTAATCTTGGCAGCAAAGGCATACATAAATTACACCGTATGGAAAATTTTCAAAATATTTAGCGCCAACAGACTCCATAAAACTTTAAAAAGTCGAACAACGTCAACAATTTGACCAAAGCTAATAAATATGTAGCACATTTTTAAAATTAACTTTGTATTGTCAACACTGAACAACAAATATAACATACATTTAATATGGATCAACTCTCTTGTCGGAATCTGTTGTGTTGAAATAGAGCAGGAGTGAACAGACTCGTTAGTACCTTACTATGAATACGTTAAGGACCGCCAGTTCATACGAGAGTAAACACTGCGCCCAGAAACAAGTTGTTACTCCGAAATGGGATCCGCTTTCCCCACTGAATGGACTGAATGGACTGAAAATAACGGAATTGCACAAGGGCCCGCGCTATCCATTTCTGGAAGGAATGAAAGGAAAACAATTACAAGAAAGAACCGTAAGTGGTGGGCCGCCATGAGATCAATGGCGCGCCATATGCCGACCGCGTCGGTCTGTGCATCCCTGATGCCCACGAAGTTTCAAGACAGTACACTTATATACCCACTGGATGACAATACAACTGTGGAAAAAGATTTCATGTTCTGGAAAGGAAGATCGTTTGCTCAAGGCGAGTCTACCTGTAAAAAATTAAGTTGCATAGCATGGCTGGGACACTCCGTGGGAGTGATTCAACCGTCTCAATGGAAGGTTTTGCTTCCTTACCTCGGGGTTTGTCAGTAACTGTACCTGTCGAGTGCGGGTGACTAATGGGAATGAGTATAGGGTGCTGTGAAGTTTATGTAGTGTGGTGATAAGAGAACGGAAAGGGTGAAACCTTGTGTCGACACACACACACACACACACACACACACACACACACACACACACACAGCCTCATTCACTTACTCACTCTGCATTTCGCAAACAGCACTACGGAGGCCGCCGAACTTAATGTCGCCATCCGATAGACGGATCACCACCAACTGTGTCACATTACCTCACTCCATGAGGCACTGCAGAATGGTTCTGAATTTCCTGTTGGGCACCGGAGCAAGGTCTGCTGAACAGCAACTGTACGTCAAATATATTTGGACAGTTATTAGTAGACATTAATATGGGTTGTGTCCATCACTCGCCTTTATAATGAACTGAACTCCGCTGGGGACACTTTCAATGAGGCGTCCTCAAAAGCCGAAACCATACGAGGTGGCGATGCCGGACGTTGGGATCTGGAGCGAAGTCAACGTTTTAAATCATCCCACACTTGTTCGTTCCACTGCATTCAGGTCGGGACTCAGAGCAAGAAATTCTATTTTAGGAACGTTACTGTACAGAAACCATTGCCTCATGGATGCTACTTTATGAGAGGGAGCCTTGTCATGATGACAGTCATTCATCGTCTCCGAACTGATCCTCTGCTGTAAACAGCACACAATGCTGTAAAATGTGCCGATATACTTCCAGATTTAGTATTTTTTTAAGCGCAATAAGGGGACCACACCATTACACCGAGAAACATCCCCATAGCGCAACACCACATCCTCTTAACTTCACTGTTGACACTACAAATGATGGCACGTAGAGTCTTCAGACATTCGCCAATGCCAAAGACTTCCATTAGATTGCCCTTCATTCACCACTCCAAATCACACGTCTGCAGTCATCCACTGTCCAGTGTCTTTCCAGCACCTCGAGCGCCGCTGGGTAATGACTACAGAAATGTTTGGCTTATGAGGAGCTGCTCGATAATTCTACCACGTTCTTTTAACTCCCAACGCACAGTCATTGTGCTAGTTACACTGCTGATAGCACTCTGGAACTCACGAGTGATTCCTTCTGCCGATTTCGTTTGATTTCTACGCCCGTCTTCCGCAATGCTCGACAGTTTCTCTCCATCAGTACATGAGGTGTGCTTGGCTCTGGGTTAGCTGTGCTTGTTCCGAAAGGGCGTTTCCACTCTACAATCGCTATCAGCAACAGCCCACAAACGCGGCCGCCGAGCTTAACATAGTCATCCGACGGATGGATCACCACCAAAATTTGTAACATTGCGTCGCTCCATGAGAAACTAAAGAAAGGTTTAGAATTTCCTCTAGGTCACAGGAGCAAGGTCTAGTGATCAGGCAGTGTACGTAACCATTTCTCCTATACTAGTCCAGAATCGAAGCCACCGACTGACCCATATGCTGTCGCTGCTTCTCTACTGCCAACAGTCCTTCCAGCTAAGTGAACGCTTCCTTCTTCAAATGTGACGCTTACCCACCACGTACTCGTAGTTACTATCTCATAGATATATTAGCAACGAAATCTCCAAAAGATTAATTCGTGCCTCTAAATATCTGCACCTGGCGTGTCCGCTCACGACAATTTTCCTGACGTACTCACTAGATCAACCCAGAACGGAATTGCAACTGACTAGAGAGACTTTAAAACCATCTGAAATTGCAGTTGACGTTTAAAAATTAGCATGGGGGACGACTTTTATTTACTTCTCGGATTTACTAACATACTTACTCAACTACGATACAAATGTGGAGGAAAAACCTTGCGTCTGTGCTTCCGCTGTATCTCCCAAGTTACATCTCAGTCTGAAACGAACAGGTTTTTTTTTTTTTTTCACTCACAGCACCTATCCTAACAGGAAAAGCCACAATGCCAATCTACAGCGTGAGAAGTAAGAATATTAAACTTAAGTTCTCAAAATAATATGCACCGAACAAAACCACATTTTAACAAGTTTAGAACAATAATCCGCCACATATAGTTTGCTGCAGGGAGTTACGTTAACTGGCCAAATGTTTGTACAACAGTTTAGCTTGTCGAGGCAAGGGTTCAGAGGAGCAATTACACCATTCAGATTTCAACCCGGGAGCAGGGGGGATGTTAGGTTTTTCGAGTCTGATCTATAGTTGGAAATTATTCTCCTTCAGATAACTGAAAATGAAGGTGTGCAACAAGTTAAGTATCATATGAAACAAAATCGAGGCATGAATTTGCTAATACTAGACCTGTTCGCTTTATCCATATGTAAACGCCAAACCACGACCCTTCAGAATAAAAATAGGGCTCCATTCTGTGTATTTCATCAGAATGTTCGTCCTTCCAGTGTCTTCGGGCACTATGGTGTAGTACTCATGGAAGACCCACAGCGGCGTAATTGAGCAGAAACCAGCTACAAGTACTGTGAAAAGACTGGAAAGTACCTGATGTATGTCATTATGTTCCTCCTACAGGTATGTGTCTGAATATTGTTGTATCCATATGTGTGGCTGTAATACCCAAATCTGGTTTTTGTGTACTTTTGTCATGTGTCTAGACGGTACTTTCTATCCGAAGCTTTAGACAATTCTTACCGGACACACAAATGAACATTTCACTGTTAATTTAGATACACAGTCATTAACATGGGTTGTACTGGGCCCCAAATGTGTAACAACGGCGATTTATCATTTCCTATTGCGTTACCTGCATTATTTTCATAGCATACTAGTTCTCTGTATCCTGTGTTGCATTTTCGTATCGTTTATTCATTTTAGAATACTGTGGTTGTGAAATTGTTTTATGTCGGGATCAGACTTTTGTTTGGCCTATGTACAGGGTGACAATTATTGAACTACACAAAAAAACGTAAATTACAAACTACAGTGTGCACATACTTTATTCAACATGTGCACATCACTGCAGATATTCGAATTCAGGTTGTGTGTTCGATATGCCTGCCATCATTTGCGATGATGTGGCGCAAACGAATAGTTAAATCCTGCATGACCCGCTAAAATGTAGGAACTTCGAAGCTGTCGATGACCTCCTGAATGGCTGTTTTCAGTTCAGCAATGGTTTTGGGGTTATTGCTGTACACCTTACCTTTAATATAGCCCCCCAAAAAGGAGCCTCATGTGTTCAGATCCGGAGAATGTGGCGCTCCATTGTGGTCCCCAAAGTGCTCCTCAGGACATCAAACACACTCCTGCCTCGATGGGGACGAGCTCGGTCTTGTGTGAACCACACCTTGTCGAAATCAGGGTTACTTTGAATAATGGGATGAAATCATCTTCCAAAGCCTTCACGTGCCGTTCGATAGTCACCGTACCATCACGGAATATCGCACCGATTATTCCGTGACTGAACATCGCAAACCGCACAGTCACCCGTTGAGGACGAAGAGACTTCTCTATCGCGAAATGCGGATTCTCTATCACCCAAATGCGCCAATTTTGCTTATTGACGAAACAATCCAATTGAAAGTGGGCTTCGTGTGCGCATGCTTTTTTGGTTTAGCAACGAATTCCCACCATGACCCGCGTCCAATCGTGCAGTTTGATCGTCCTAACGCAAACCGTTCAGAAGTTAATGACGATTTCATTTCATATAGTTCAGTAATTGTCATCCTGAAACTTCGGACCAGGGTATGACTGTCTACTTTGCATTGTCACAACGAACCGTAATATACCATTTCCAGTTGTAATATTTCTGGTTCTGCTGCCATCATATTCTGCTATGAAGCTCTTTTTAGAGCCGTTGAGACGGCAGCATTGGCAAGATGACGTAATGTGTTGTGAGGTACCGATGGCGGATGGTTTGTTCGGTACTGTTATCTAGAGAAAGACCGTCTAAATTGTGGTCCTTCTCCGCCATTGGCTGCGCCAAAATGGTAATCTATTATTAATATTTGAAAAATTAAACAGCATATTTACTTGATTTAAAATTAAAGCATCTCTCAATAGCATGCTATAATTCCTTATTTCACAAGTATTCATGATCAGCAGAATAATAAACAACTGTAAAACGAAAAGCAGACGAGGCACTTCAGTGGACTTGGATGGCGAGCGAAGCGTTCCGGCAGTGACTTCTTAGCAATATCTAGTACGTAAATCAGAGCCGGTTCGGCAGTGTCGGAAGACAGACATTTAGTCTGACGTGGTTAATGCTGGGTATGACTTTACTAGTAATGTATGATTATTTAGCCATATAGTTATGTCCGCTCCTCGTGGTCTCGCGGTAACGTTCTCGCTTCCCGAGCGCGGGGTCCCGGGTTCGATTCCCGGCGGGGCCAAGGATTTATCTTGCCTCGAGATGACTGGGTGTTGTGTCATCATCATCATCATCATCATCATCATCATCATCATCATCATCATCATCAGTTAAGAAATATAGTTAGAAAATATAAAAAGGGAAATGGATAGGTTAAAGTTGGATATAGTGGGAATTAGTGAAATTCGGTGGCAGGAGGAACAAGACGTTTGGTCAGGTGAATACAGGGTTATAAATACAAAATCAAATAGGGGTAATGCAGGAGTAGGTTTAATAATGAATAAAACTACTAAACAGCACACCGAACGCATTGTTGTGGCCAAGATAGACACGAAGCCCACGCCTACGACAGTAGTACAAGTCTATATGCCAACTAGCTCTGCAGATGACGAAGAAATTGAAGAAATGTATGATGAGATAAAAGAAATTATTCAGATAGTGAAAGGAGACGAAAATTTAATAGTCATGGGTGACTGGAATTCGAGAGTAGGAAAAGGGAGGGAAGGAAACGCAGTAGGTGAATATGGATTGGGGGGTAAGAAATGAAAAAGGAAGCAGCCTGGTGGAATTTTGCACAGAGCACAACTTAATCATAGCTAACACTTGGTTCAAGAATCTTAAAAGAAGGTTGTATACATGGAAGAAGCTTGGAGATACAGACAGGTTTCAGACAGATTATATACTGGAAAGACAGAGATTTAGGAACCAGGTTTTAAATTGTAAGACATTTCCAGGGGGCAGATGTGGACTCTGACCACAATCTATTGGTTATTAACTGCAGATTAAAACTGAAGAAACTGCAAAAAGGTGGGAATTTAAGGAGATGGGACCTGGATAAACTGAAAGAACCAGAGATTGTCCAGAGTTTCAGGGAGAGCGTAAGGGAACAATTGACAGGAATGGGGGAAAGAAATACAGTAGAAGAAGAATGGGTTGCTCTGAGGGATGAAGTAGTGAAGGCAGCAGAAGATCAAGTAGGTAAAAAGACGAGGGCTAGTAGAAATCCTTGGGTAACAGAAGAAATATTGAATTTAACTGATGAAAGGAGAGAATATAAAAATGCAGTAAATGAAGCAGGCAAAAAGGAATACAAACATATCAAAAATGAGATCGACAGGAAATGCAAAATGGCTAAGCAGGGATGGCTAGAGGACAAATGTAAGGATGTAGAGGCTTATTGCATGAGGGGTAAGACAGATACTGCCTACAGGAAAATTAAAGAGACCTTTGGAGATAAGAGAACCACTTGTATGAACATCAAGAGCTCAGATGTAAACCCAGTTCTAAGCAAAGAAGGGAAAGCAGAAAGGTGGAAGGAGTATATAGAGGGTCTATACAAGGGCGATGTACTTGAGGACAATATTATGGAAATGGAAGAGGATGTAGATGAAGATGAAATGGGAGATACGATACTGCGTGAAGAGTTTGACAGAGCACTGAAAGACCTGAGTCGAAACAAGGCCCCTGGAGTAGACAACATTCCATTGGAACTACTGACGGCCTTGGGAGAGCCAGTCCTGACAAAACTCTACCATCTGGTGAGCAAGATGTATGAAACAGGCGAAATACCCTCAGACTTCAAGAAGAATATAATAATTCCAATCCCAAAGAAAGCAGGTGTTGACAGATGTGAAAATTACCGAACTATCAGTTTAATAAGTCACGGCTGCAAAATACTAACGCGAATTCTTTACAGACGAATGGAAAAACTGGTAGAAGCGGACCTCGGGGAAGATCAGTTTGGATTCCGTAGAAATACTGGAACACGTGAGGCAATACTGACCTTACGACTTATCTTAGAAGAAAGATTAAGGAAAGGCAAACCTACGTTTCTAGCATTTGTAGACTTAGAGAAAGCTTTTGACAATGTTGACTGGAATACTCTCTTTCAAATTCTAAAGGTGGCAGGGGTAAAATATAGGGAGCGAAAGGCTATTTACAATATGTACAGAAACCAGATGGCAGTTATAAGAGTCGAGAGACATGAAAGGGAAGCAGTGGTTGGGATGGGAGTAAGACAGGGTTGTAGCCTCTCCCCGATGTTATTCAATCTGTATATTGAGCAAGCAGTAAAGGAAACAAAAGAAAAATTCGGAGTAGGTATTAAAATCCATGAAGAAGAAATAAAAACTTTGAGTTTCGCCGATGACATTGTAATTCTGTCAGAGACAGCAAAGGACTTGGAAGAGCAGTTGAACGGAATGGATGGTGTCTTGAAGGGAGGATATAAGATGAACATCAACAAAAGCAAAACGAGGATAATGGAATGTAGTCGATGTTGAGGGAATTAGATTAGGAAATGACACTTAAAGTAGTAAAGGAGTTTTGCTATTTGGGGACTGATGATGGTCAAAGTAGAGAGGATATAAAATGTAGACTGGCAATGGCAAGGAAAGCGTTTCTGAAGAAGAGAAATTTGTTAACATCGAGTATAGATTTAAGTGTCAGGCAGTCATTTCTGAAAGTATTTGTATGGAGTGTAGCCATGTGTGGAAGTGAAACATGGATGATAAATAGTTTGGACAAGAAGAGAATAGAAGCTTTCGAAATGTGGTGCTACAGAAGAATGCTGAAGATTAGATGGGTAGATCACGTAACTAATGAGGAAGTATTGAATAGGATTGGGGAGAAGAGAAGTTTGTGGCACAACTTGACCAGAAGAAGGGATCGGTTGGTAGGACATGTTCTGAGGCATCAAGGGATCACCAATTTAGTATTGGAGGGCAGCGTGGAGGGTAAAAATCGTAGGGGGAGACCAAGAGATGAATACACTAAGCAGATTCAGAAGGATGTAGGTTGCAGTAGGTACTGGGAGATGAAGAAGCTTGCACAGGATAGAGTAGCATGGAGAGCTGCATCAAACCAGTCTCAGGACTGAAGACCACAACAACAACAACAACAACAACAACAACAACCTAGTATCTTCGTCCGAAGTTGCGAAAGAACTCTTTGACACTACATCAGCGTTTGCTACCAAAATATGTGACCGATCAATTATGTTATCAACGGCTGGACACAAGAGTCCGTCAAATCACGATGCTAAATCACTCAACTATTTTTATTCACACGGAAGTTGATACTGGCAACCAGCAGCGCTGTCTTCTAAAGCGATGCCTCACAAATATTGACCTTGTGCCTAAAGGAACACCTGTTTCTCTCTTCCCGTACTAACAGTGTTTTCTCTGCAAGCTGTGTCACACACACATGTAGCTCTCGAAGTTGTAGCGGGATATTTCGACAGCTGGTTTCAGTTGTGTGCATCTGTATATGTACCCCGAAATCTCTTACAATCTGGAGTGTAAATCGCTATTAAATCTTCGGATAAGGGGAAATCGTATGATCATTCCAGCGACTTTTCAGGGTAACACAGGAATACGGCTGTGGTTTCTCGTTTGGTGGCGATAGTAGGTGGTTCACTTTTGGCTTCTTCCAGCCTATGTATAACGTAAGACTTGTACAACTGCATCCAGTGGATCACTGATGGTAAGATGTACTGTGTATAATTACAAGAATTTGTACAGCGCGTTACGAAATGGAGAGAGGAAGTGAAACCTCCGACTGGAATCTATACCCGCCTTTTCCAGTCATGCGTGTGCAACGCTAGGGACACGCAGCAGTACACAACTCAGTGGCACAGTCAGATGATACATCTACAACAAATTTAGGTAAGTACCTAATAGAAGAGCACGGATTTCAAACTTCACAGAATTTAGAATGCAAAAGTTTTATTTCGCGGGAAGTAGGTGCCTTGCAGCTTGGTGCAGGTCCAGCTACACGAGCACTGCATATTATTCTTCAGGTGATGTCAGCGTGGTACTACTTCGAAGCTTTATTTCTATTGACAGCAATGATATGCGCGCCTTACTGCTCTGAGCATTCGACACTGGCAATGACAATTTCAGAAGCGTGTTTTTAGGGTTCCGTACACCAATCGGTGGCAACGGAACCTTTATATGATCGCTTTGTCGTCCTTCTGTCTGCCTGTTAAAAACCCTTTTCTCAGAAATGGGTAGAGGTACCGAGTTGATATTTATGTACGTACTAAAGTCTACAGTCCCTTGGCGATGTAAGAAATTTAAGTTTGTAAGTCAGTGCAAGCAAGATATACGGCCATTTATGTCACGATTTTGATACTCGCCAATTCACTCATCAAAGCCTATAGGGTATTCCCGTTGACCTAGAAGCATGAAATTTGGCACGAAGCAAGACAAGTGAAGGAAAAAAATCCGAAAATTGTGAATATGTAATTATGTCACAGGAAAAGAATATCTATTTTTTAATCTGTCATCCGACGTCAAACTCTAAAATCTGTGAACCGCTGGGACCGATATCTTGCCAATATCAATGTCAGTAACACGGAAAAATTGTCGGGATTCTCGATTCCCGGAATGAACGAAGTGTCTAAATACATAATGAAGTTTGTACGGAACCCGCAGTGCGCGAATCCTACTAACACTTGGCCTTTTTTTTATTTTTTTTAACTGGAAAATCTACAGAGCATCTCGTTTGTCATTAAATAGTTGACAGAATTCAACATAATTGGGTATTTGGCCCACATTAAACACAAAAAACTGCAGCTTTTCATGGTTAAGCCTGTTACTCAAATCACAGAGGATTTACCAGGGAGTGGCCGAGCGGTTCTAGGCGGGAGTGGCCGAGCGGTTCTAGGCGCTTCAGTCTGGAACCGCGCGACCGCTACGGTCGCAGGTTCGAATCCTGCCTCGAGCATGGATGTGTGTGATGTCCTTAGGTTAGTTAGGTTTAAGTAGTTCTAAGTCTATGAGGCTGATGACCTCAGAAGTCGCGTACTGCTCAGAGCCATTTGAACCATTTGATTTACTAGGTATGTGAGAGACTGCCGTGTATCAAAATGCAGGTCCGTAGGGAGTGAAATAATTTTGGAAACGAGATTTGGACAATTTCCTCTCTTGTATCGTGTTTCAAAGTACAGTCAAAATTTGTGGGTATGTAAGGGCAAGCGCGGTAGCTTAAGGATTCGAGGATTTACGGAAAGTGTCTGACAAAGCGCCACACTATGGACTGTTAACGAAGACCCAAGGACACGGAGTAAGTTCAGATATGTGAGTTACTGGAAGACTTTTGAAGTAAATAGAACCCAGTGCCTTGTGCTGAGCAGCGAGTGTGTATCAGAGATAAGGGCATCGTCAGCAGTGCACGAGTGAAGTGAGATAGAATAGCTCTTGTTCTCTACACAAAAACAACCTGACGGATAGTGTGAGCAGCAATCTGCAACTGTTTGGTTATGACACTGGTATACCGGAAGGCCGCGTCGTTGAGTGACTGATGGAGAACAAAGGATGACTTTGAAAGTATACCTATTTGGTACAGTTTGCTCTAACTATGAAAAGAACTACGTTCATAGAGGCGTAGGAAAAACAATTCCATAACGTCAGAACAACATATGAGCAGTGTGCTGCTTGACAAAGCCATGTCGATTGAATATCGAGGCGTAACGCTGCAAAGAGACATGAGATGGAACAAGGTCGGTCGTAGGGAAGGCGACTGGGCGGCTTCGGTTTACTGGGAGAATTCCAGGAAATCGCGGCTCATCTGTAGGAGTGCAGGTACCCACCACTTGCGCGAACCGTTCCTGAGTATTGCTCGCCTGATCGCAACCTCCATTACGTCGGGTTAAGGAAGTCATGGAGGCAGTTCGGATACAGGCTGCTGGATTTGTTACCAGTAGGATCGATCGACACTTAGTATTACGGTTGTGATCCGTGAATTCGGATAGGAATCCCTGGATGCGACACGACTGATTTTTCACGAAACACTAGTGAGAAAATTTCGGCAACCGACATTTGCGACATATTGCAGGAACATTACATTGCCATCACCATATATCTGGCTTAAGGATCGCCATGGCAAGATAAAAGAAATCGGGCAGCGTACGGAAGCATACAATCGTTTTTCCCTCGTTCAATTTGCAAGTGGAACAGCGAATGAAATGATCAGCAGTTGTACAAGGTACCCACCGTATGGTGGCTTGTGGAGTATGTATGTAGATGTGAAAAACATCCAGTAGTCAAGCATTTGGAACTTAGCGCAAGATCTAAATGCAGCCTCAGTTTTACTTATGTCAACAAGTTTATGTTGAAAAGGTCGTCTCAAAGATGGCGTTACATGTTGCGAATCCTGTGTGGTCGATGCAAGCATCTTCTACATCTAGCGTCCTCATTCGACAAAATACCAGAATTTCCAGAAGTACGGAGCTGGAACTATTCTTCCACGTGGAAGAATCGGGCCGTTCCCATTTGAATAGCGATGTAATAAGACGATTCTTTCTAAATATAATACGAACAATGAGTGCAAGATAGTAATGTTTGAAGTGTTTACTGCGGGTATGTGGGCGTGAAGTGTATAGCGGCGTGTACTTAGATGATTAATGTGCTGTTGTTGACTGCTACTGTCTACTGTTTAAAACACGTATCATAGCTTACGAAAGTGCCTACGGATGGAAAGAGGAAATGTCACCTTCCGGATGATTACACAAAAGAGTAGTCTTTTGTCAAGAAATGACGCACGCATCAGGAAGCGTCGAGAGAGATTTGCAGCAGTTTCATTTCCGGAAGTAACTGAGATAAGGCAGACGTGAAGCATCACATTTCTACGAAGAACAGAACAAATTCTCGGTATCATCGACGTCAAAGCCGATTTCTACATTCGTAACTAAACAAGATACCCAGGAAGAATTGTTCGTTGCTGCTGCAGAACTAATAACAGCTTATAAAGTTGCCAAGCATCATCAATCCTTCACTTTTCTTGACTGAATGCCGCAATGTATCCTGACTCCAAAGTCACCGCAAAGTAGTCTAAACCCAGGACCAAAACTGACGTCGGCCCAGAGGACTGATGAAACAAATAGACTGCTCCAGGGACTGTCGAATCTGTCTTACAGTGCCAGTAATTACATGAAATAAAAGTTTTACTTTATTTCTACGCCCCCCTTCCCCCCTCAGAGTGTCCCGACGACGTCCCAGCTAGATATGGCACTCCTAGCCATGCTTGAACTTCCAGCTAGACCTTAATCGGGGTGACTATTATTTTGTTGTGGGGTTACGTGAAGTCTCATGTCTACTGCCATCGACCGACCTCATTATGGTAGCTAACAGACAATATCCGACGGCAATTTCTCACCATAGCTACTGATAAGCTGAACAGTGATCAATTGTTATGCTAATTATTGCTCTAGTACGACATGGTCATTTCAACCATGTGTATCAATTTTTACCCTTCTACCTATATCATTCGGGGAAGTATTGACTTTTCAAATGTTAACGGACTCTTGGATCAACCGGTAAGATAAATTTAGTTATTTCCTACCGTTCTCTATGTTGCAATTTTCATGTCCGATCAGTGTAACTGATCGAGGAAATCAAACAAACGAACTTTATCTAGAACGGGCTCCTCGAAACCAAACACAGTGGAACCAGACAATAAAAAAAAAATGAAGGGTTCTTGATAACTAAGTTAGTAACGATTGCCATAACCGAGATTCGTTATGTCAGTCTACTATGGTAGCAAAACTCCCCCCATGAACTATGGACCTTGCAGTTTGTGGGGGAGGGGGGGGGGGGAGGGGTGCGGCTTGCTTGCCTCAGCCATACAGATGGCCGTACCGTAGATTCAATCACAACGGGGTGGACGGGGGTGTCTGTTGAGATGCGAGACAAACGTGTGGTTCCTGAAGAGGGGCAGCAGCCTTTCCAGTAGTTCCAGGGGCAACAGTCTGGATGATTGACTGATCTAGCCTTGCAACATTAACCCAAACGGCCTTGCTGTGCTGGTACTGCGAAGGCTGAAAGCAATGGGAAACTACGGCCGTAATTTTTCCCGAGGGCATGCAGCTTTACTGTATGGTTAAATGATGATGGCATCCTCTTGGATAAAATATTCCGGAGGTAAAATAGCCCCCCATTCAGATCTCCGGGCGGGGACTACTCAGGAGGACGTAGTCATCAGGAGAAAGAAAACTGGCGTTCTACGGATCGGAGCGTGGAATGTCAGATCCCTTAATCGGGCAGGTAGGTTAGAAAATTTAAAAAGGGAAATGGATATCTTAAAGTTAATTATAGTAAGAATTAGTGAAGTTCGGTGGCATGAGGAACAAGACTTCTGGTCAGGTGAATACAGGGCTATAAATACAAAATCAAATAGGGGTAATGCAGGAATTGGTTTAATAATAAATTAAAAATTAGGAACGTGGATAAGCTACTATTAACAGCATAGTGAACGCATTGGTGTAGCGAAGATAGACACGAAGCCCACGCCTACCATAGTAGTACAAGTTTTTATGCCAACTACCTCCGCAGATGACTAAGAGACTGAAGTAATGTATGACGACATAAAACAAATTATTCATATAGTGAAAGGAGACCAAAATTTAATAGTCATGAGTGACTGGAATTCGATAGTAGGAAAAGGAACAGAAGGAAAAGCAGAAAATGAAACAGGCCAAAAGGAGTACAAACGTTTCAAAAATGAGATCGACAGGAAATTCAAAACGGCTAAGTGGGGATGGCTGGAGGGCAAATGTAAGGATGTAGAGGCTTATCTCACTAGGGGTAAGATAGATACTGCCCACAGAAAAATTAAAGAGACCTTTGGAGAAAAGAGAACCAACTGTATGAATATCAAGAGCGCAGATGGAAAACCAGTCCTAAGCAAAGAAGGAAAAAAGAAGGGTGGAAGGAGTATATAAAGGGTCTAAAAGAGAGATGTACTTGAGGGCAGTATTAGGTAAATGGAGGAGGACTTAGGTGAAGATGAAATGGGAGATATGGTACTGTGTGAAGAATTTGACAGAGCACTGAAAGACCTAAGTCAAAAAAAGGCCCCACGAGTAGACAACATTCCATTAGAACTACTGACGGCCTTGGGAGAGCGAGCCGAGACGAAACTCTACCGTCTGGTGAGGAAGATGTATCAGACAGGCGAAATACCCCTCAGACTTCAAGAAGAATATAATAATTC
The DNA here is from genome assembly GCF_023864275.1 of Schistocerca cancellata. Lineage (NCBI taxonomy): Eukaryota > Metazoa > Arthropoda > Insecta > Orthoptera > Acrididae > Schistocerca > Schistocerca cancellata. The sequence goes on from NC_064626.1 coordinate 205,247,232, forward strand.
CAATCCCAAAGAAAGCAGGCGTTGACAGATGTGAAAATTACCGAACTATCGGTTTAATAAGTCATGGCTGGAAAATAATAACACGAATTCTTTATAGATGAATGGAAAAACTGGCGGAAGCCGAACTTGGGGAGTTTCATTTTGCATTCCGTGGAAATTTTGGATCACGTGAGGCATGCGTGCATTTCACAGTCACCCTATTCCTGGCAGCTATGCAGATAGCGGCAGATCATCAGTGTCATCGAACGTGTCTTCAATTTCTTCAGCAGTTGTTCCTTCAAGTTGTGATTCCCGCATGACGGAAACAGCTGATGGTTTGGGTTGTGATCCAGTTTCAAGCTCTGGTAACGCATCTGATCGCATTCATGAGTGGAACTGTATTATCCTGCTTTTCCTCAATCCACTTTACCACATGCAGTAATATGTGCTTACGATAGTTGCATTTCAGACTCCTAATCACTCTTTGGTCCGTGTGTTGCAATAAAACTGTCGTATTTGCAGGAAGAAAAACAAGCTTAATTTTCTCAAGACCACAGATTTCAGGATGTGCTGGACAGTTGTTTTCCTATTCTGACTTATAAACTCCCGACCCAAGGCCGTATTTCGGCTTCAAAGAGTTCGGACGTCATCCAGGACTTTTTATTAACATTGTAGTGCACTAGCACATTATTTGCATGCTTGAACACCTAAAAAATTCCACTCGAACAAGCCATGAACGCCGATGGTTACCGACCGGCTGCCGTGTCATCCTCAGACCACAGCATCACTGGACGCGGATACGGAGGGGCATGTGGTCAGCGCACCGGTCTCCCGGCAGTATGGCAGTTTACGAGACCGTTTTGATTTACCTATCACGAGCAATATTTTCTTCTCAGTTCCATCTGCGTTAGCACAAACTAGAACTGTTATTCGTTCTTTAGATAACTTGACACGAACACGTTTTTCGCCCTTGAATTTCAAAGTTTTGTAACGCATACTTCCTTCACTAATTTTAGTCCACCCGGTATTTTGAGCCATTGTTGTATTGCTTCAGTGCTCAGTTGCTCATGCCAAAAGTAATGCTGTGATGTTGCTTGAATCTGTCAATCCCGCTTCACACAATTCCTCATATTTTAATTTCTTAGCTAATTATTCTGCTTTCACAAGGAGAAGCACATTAATGGGTATATTGATGATTCTCTGTTGCTTAAACCACTTAAACAGTGCTTCATCCATGTCATTACGTTCAACTTTTCGTAACCGCTTAATGTTTGATCCATTTTGTTCATACGCAACAATAATTTTAGCCTCGTTCCAAATCTTTTGGACCCTGGAATTTACGAGGCCAGCTTGACGACACACGTCAACCTTTCCAGTTCCATTCTCGATTTCATGAATCACTTACTTTTTCTTCCACGTTAGAACGTTACATTTACTGGCCGTGTTATTCTAAAATGTGTACACTCCGTCATAAATTGTTATGGAAACCTACAGCACCTGTACTGTTGACGAGTTCTGCGATAATATGACTGCACCAGGGTAACAATGGGGCGAAGAGTCTATATTGCACCTATTGTTGACGGAAGGGCGGAGAGAAGAATATTCCACGTTACCATTTTACATCAGATTTCCTTCTACAGTACACAGATCTAACGGAGACTGAAAACAATGACGATACTTACAAGATGAATGCATAAACGTTTGCTGCATTAACCAAGTACGTCCCTTACGAAGAATATTGTCGTACCACAGAAATCACGACGTTATAGCAGAGTTGTCGTTGTAACCGATGTAGTAATAAGGAAGTTCGACTGTAGTACATCAAAATATTGAAACATCGTTTCCCGCTGTGTTTTCACTGGCAGAGTTGAGACTTTGCCAGCTCCTCGACCAAATGTGTGCGGTGCTCGGCGTGGAGCGCGACATCCCGTCCGAAGGCGGGTTGTTTCCAGACGACTGCTGCCTCCTACGGCCGCAGCGCGCACACGGCACACGACACACGGCACGGCGTTGTCGCCTTCCGGTCGGCCGGTCGCATCCCGCCTGCTGGCTCTCCTTAAAGCGCCACCGCGCACGGCTCAGTGCACTTGAAAAAACCGGGTCACCCCCGTCACGGTCAGCGGCGGAGTCCACAGCACAGCTCTACACGCCGCTACACCACTATTCACGATTGCATAATGGCAAGAAACAACCTCGTGGGTGTTGAAGCCTTTTCGTGAGAGATTACAGCATCCATACTATATATCTAAACGGTTAAACCAATTAATGGTGCACGATACTCGTCGATAGTTGGCCTCTTTGAAAGCTTGAAAGTGCAACAAAAATTTCATTTCCAGTATTTCAAGTGTTATTGATCGAATATAAAAATTTGAATTGCTGTCGTAATCTACTCATTAAGCGATATGATCTTGCGTTAAGTCTAACATGTCAAGTACTACAGTTAAAAAATATACGTCTTGAGGCAGCGCAAATTACCCAGGCAAGTATTTGAGATGCACTTGGCGACTTCCAACAAACTTTACACAATTTCAAACTTTTACCAAACTGTATCACTGAAAAAAAAAAAGATGAAAGGAAAAAGGTCTAATGCTTACTGCATTTCCGCTTTTCATACACTAAAACTCTAATATCAGGCGATTACGTTTCAACGTATTACTTCTGTACTACAGACACCATTCTCTACACATGTTGCACGCAGTTCCACATATAGCACTGAATGTACCTACAAAATTATGTCATTGTACGACACACAATTCTGGAGATATATCGTGAAAAACACTGAGACGCATGGAGAACTAGCTTTTTCTTACGATACAGCGCAAATTACAGGGACACTCCATTTCCAGATTTTGATGACGGCACTTTGAAGGATCTAGAGTGGTTGGGTTTACTGGTTGCTAACTATACAATACTGCTTTTCCAACAGTTTCCGTTTATTGACAGTACGTCATACTGCACATATGTTGGTAGAAGTTTGTATCCTGCTACTGCAATTTGTAATGCAATCAAGCCAATAATACAAGAAACATACGATACCAGTGACGATCGATCTCTTCAGCTGATAAGAATAATTTCAAGGCACACACAAATATGTGAATCCATACTAAATATTTAGATCTATATATTTAAATTAATATATAATCATTTCATTTTAATTCGGATATATCTATTTCAACTGTTGCGAGTTGTACCAGTGATTATTATCTATAATGTTGTGAACTTTTTGACCTCTACGTCAAATCGCTGTTCTTATTCGTTGAGAGAGCACCCAGTGTTAGCGAGAAGTTGTTACAAAGACACTATTTTGCAGTGCTGCTAAAGACAGAAGTAATGTGTGTTATTAGTGTTGGCTGTGGAAGTACTGAAAATGTGTATTTATAAGTATGTGCTAATTTAGATGTGATGTGGGACTGAATGCAAACTAACTGCAAAATAATGGCAGCGTCTTGTTGGAAGATAAATAATTGAATAGGCACTATTGAAAAACCCATTTCAGCATTACGACATTGCCAAACATCATCACTGACTCATGCCAAGTCACGTTACAAATGCAAGTTTAAGTAACGGCTCGCTTCTAGGGCTGTCTCACTTTACAGCAACGGGGACAGCAGTTCTGACCAGTAACACGAGCAACATAATGCCTGAACTTTTACTACTCATTTGCGTGTTGAAACGCGAATGTGTGATATTGCAAAGCAGTCTTAGGAGATATCTATTTGCCGTTTGAGGATGTGCACAATTATAGATTTCTGAAGATTTGGAACAAGCTGCCAATCTTTCCAATACTTTCACTTCTTTCCAATGGTTTAAATTCTTATAGGAGTCGATTTAGAAGAGATAGGCGACCAAGTATTACAATCAGAACTTAAGAGGGCTTTGGAGGACTTAATATCAAATAAGGCAGAAGGGGTAGATAACATTCCATCAGAATTTCTAAAATCTTAGGGGGCGGTGGCAACAAAACGACTATTCACGTTGGTGTGTAGAATGTATGAGTCTGGCGACATACCATCTGACTTTCGGAAAAGCATCATCCACACAATTCCGAAGGCTGCAAGAGCTGACAAGTGCGAGAATTTCCGCACAATCAGCTTAACAGCTCATGCATCCAAGTTGCTGATAAGAATAAGATACAGAAGAATGGAAAAGAAAATGGAGGTTTTGCTAGATGACGGTCAGTTTGGGTTTAGAAAAGGCAAAGGCACGAGAGAGGAATTCTGACGTTGCGGTTGATAATGGAAGCAAGACTAAAGAAAAGGAGATTTTCAGGATTTGTCGACCTGGAAAAAGCCTTTGAAAATTTAAAATAGTGCAAGACGTTCGAAATTCTGAGAAAAATAGGCGGCAAGCTATAGGGAGAGACGGATAATATACAATATGTACAAGAGCCAAGAGGGAATAATGCGACTGGACGACCAAGAACGAAGTGCTCGGATTAAAAAGGGTGTGAGACAAGGGTGTAGCTTTCGCCCCTACTGTTCAATCTGAAGATCGAAGAAGCAATGATGGAAATAAAAGAAAGGTTCAGGAGTGGAATTAAAATTCAGGGTGAAAGGATATTAATGATACGGTTCGCCGATGACATTGCTATACTGAGTGAAAGTGAAGAAGTAGTACATGATCTGCTGACCGGAACGAACAATCTAATGAATACAAAATATGGAATGAGAGTAAATCGAAAAAAGACGAAAGTAATGAGATGCAGTAGAAATGAGAACGGCGAGAAACTTAACATCAGGATTGATGGTCACGAAGTCAGTGAAGTTAAGGAATTCTGCTACCTTGGCAGTAAAATTACCAATGACGGTCGGAGCAAGAAGGGCATCAAAAGCAGAAGAGCTAAGCAAAAAGGGTATTCCTAGCCAAGACAAGTCTACCACTATCGAACACAGGCCTCAGTTTGAGGAAGAAATTTTTAAGAACGTACGTCTGCAGTACAGCACTGTATGGTAGTGAAACATGGACTGTGGGAAAACCGGAACAGAAGAGAATCTAAGCACCTGAGATGTGGTGCTACAGACGAATGACGAAAATTAGGTGGACTGATAAGGCAAGGAATGAGGAGGTTCTGTGCAGACTCGGAGAGGAAAAGAAAGGAATATGTGGAAAACACAGGATGCTAGGACAACTGTTAAGACATGAGGGAATGGCTTCCATGGTACTAGAAGAAACTGTAGAGGGCAAAACCTGTAAAGGAAGACAGAGATTGGAATACATCCACCAAATAATTGAGGACGTGGGTTGCAAACAAAAGACTGAGTATCTGTGCGGCTTTTGCTGGTCGTACTTCAGCATACATCTGCACCATCTGCGCAAAACTCGATGTTATTTTAATGTTGTCGGCCAGGTCATCCATATACAATATAAAATGTGTCCCAACACACTTCCCCTGGGGCACGCCTGAAGTTATTTCCCAGTCTTTCGATGGGTCTCCATCTGAAGTATAATGCCACGTCTTCCCTACTAACAAACCTTCAATCCACTCGCAAATTTCGCTTGATACTTCGTACTTTCGATAGTAAATGTAAGTATGGTACTATGTCAAATGTTTCTCAGAAGTCAAGAAATACCACGTCTGCCTTAAATCATCAACCATTTTCAGACCTTATGGGAGAAAAGCCGGAGTTATGACCAATGTTTTCGCAGTTCATGCTGCTTGGTGTTGTCGACGTCCTGTTCCAACTATCTGATTACGTTTGAGATCAGAACATGTAATACGATTCTACACCAGACAGATGTTAATAATTTTTGTAGGTAGTTTCGTGGATCACTTCTGTTAACCTTCTTGTGGAAGGGTGTGACTCGTGCTTTCTTCCAGAAACAGTTCAAAGCATTTTGTTCGAGGGACGTACGGTATATAATAAGTTGTAAATTCTTTATAGAAACTAAAACGGATTCCACAATCACGCCTTGGGCCCTCTTTGAAGATAAGCTGTTTTCCAACGCCGCTAACTAATCTTTGTAGTGATTCGAAAATTGAAGTGAATGTACTTTCGTATCTTCTGATGTAAAGGAACATTTGAAAACATCCAGCATTTCTGCTTTTGCTTTTTTACCCTCAATATACTTTTACTAGATTTTCCAAGAACAACAAACCACTGTCTCCTCCTCGCTGAAGCGCCGCACTGAGAAAAAAGTAACACGGAAGTGCAGTGCAAACCTCACGCACCAACAAGTGTTTCTTCTCCTGCGATTTTTATAAATGCTAACGCTAACGTGACAATTAATGCATAACACTAATATTTACACAGTCTGTCACGTGGTCTGTAAATATTCGAATGCCAGTTTTTTTAAAAATAATTTTCAATTGCTGCCAATTGGTCCTTCCCTTTTTTTGCATACACGCTCACACACTGATAGACTCATTTAACCCCCCCCCCCCCCCCCCCGCCACACACACACACACACACACACACACACACACACACACACACACACACACACACACACAGAGAGAGAGAGAGAGAGAGAGAGAGAGAGAGAGAGAGAGAGAGAGAACTTGGGCATACAGAAGTTGTGTTTCAGAAATGGGCAGATACTGGAACCACAATGTTTCGATGGTGATTTCAACATTTGACTACGGCGGCAATTTGAGGTTTGAGATATGGTCTTAATAGGACTACTGCCGTACACCAACCACTCTAGCAGGCTGTACTTTGTACCTTAGGAGACTGAAAAAATCCATAAAAAACTGACAACCAAATCCTGCTGATGAGGCACACAGGCAAAATAATGTAGTTTAATTTCTCATGCATTCTGGCGAGAACGCACGGACTGCCAATATTTGTATTTTCCCCAGAAAGAAGAACTAAAAATGGTTAAAATGGCTCTGAGCACTATGGGACTTAACTTCTGTGGTCATCATTCCCCTAGAACTTAGAACTACTTAAACCTAACTAACCTAAGGACATCACACACATCCATGCCCGAGGCAGGATTTGAACCTGCGACCGTAGCAGTCGCGCGGTTCCGGACTGAGCACCTAGAACCGCTAGACCACCGGCCAAAGAAGAACTAAACGATCACGTCAAATATGTAGACAATGTTTACGAAATAACGGGAAGTGGAATCAACAAATAAAATCGGATGGTAAAAAATCGGTTGGTACGAGGATGCATGAACTGCGGTTATCGCTTAGATAAATTCTATAAACATCTCGCAAACAGATATCAGACAGATATACAGAGGCAATATTTCAGATTTAGTGGAAACAATTCTTTCGCCTCACCCACGTATTTCTTATAGGACCGCATGAAAATCACTTATGCTACTTCACGCAAGGAGGCGCCGTCTTTTTTCCTGAACAACTTTTGTGAAATGATCACCAAAGGAAACTACTGACGATGCTATGAAATGTGCTCGAAATCACAATGTACTATTATCTGCGAAAGGTATGTAAGGTAAGTCAGGAGGAGAATGTATGTGGTTGTGGCAGCAAGTAGAGGTCGTTCCGCTAGCCATGTTGAACAGAACTACTGTGCTTACAACATTCTGCCACGTTCAGACAACTCAACTGCATTTCTCTTAATTCGAGGATTGATGTTGGTAATCATTTGAGCAACATCTCCAGGCCTGACGCCGTTACTTTCGGGACAAGAACTCCGATAGGTTGTGTAAACGGACACTGCTGCCCACATAAAGAAACAAATATTCATTACTCCACGTGGTTTGCAGAGAACAAAGTACACTGACATTGATAGTGATCTATTTGAAAGTCCGTCGTGAACTGTTGCATCCTGTTGAATAATGAAAATACAGTAATAAGAATTTCGTAACAATTAATAGTTTAAAGTTTTTACATTGGCACTATTTCGACATACAGCATGGAGAAAATTTTGACCTAAAAAACACTTAACTCATTAAAAAAATTTATAGTCCCTTTTCACCCATGCGAGTGGTGACCAGCAGCTCATTAAATAAAACTAATATTTTCGCAACTTCACTATTTGCCAAGATACAAGCTTTAAAATTTCTTAATGGCACTACAGTATTTTTAGCCCATCTGTAAGATATGTTCAGTGACATAAACTACTGGCCATTCAAATTGCTACACCACGAAGATAACGTGCTACAGACGCGAAATTTAACCGACAGGAAGAAGATGCTGCGATATGCAAATGATTAGCTTTTCAAAGCATTCACACAAGACTGGCGCCGATGGCGACACCTACAACGTGCTGACATGAGGAAAGTTTCCAACCGATTTCTCATACGACAAACAGCAGTTGACCGGCATTGCCTGGTGAAACGTTGTTGTGATGCCTCCTGTAAGGAGGAGAAATGCGTACCATCACGTTTCCGACTTTGATAAAGGTCGGATTGCAGCCTATAGCGATTGGAGTTTATCGTACAGCGACATTGCTGCTCGCGTTGGTCGAGATCCAATGACTGTTAGCAGAATATGGAATCTGTGGGTTCAGGAGGGTAATACGGAACGCCGTGGTGGCCTCGTATAACTAGCAGTCGAGATGACAGGCATCTTATCCGCATGGCTGTAACGGATTGTGTAGCCACGTCTCGATCCCTGAGTCAACAGACAAAACCATCTGCACGAACAGTTCGACGACGTATGCATCAGCGTGGACTGTCAGCTCGGAGACGATGGTTGCGGTTACCCTTAACGCTGCATCACAGACAGGAGCGCCTGCGATGGTATACTCAACGATGAACCTGGGTGCACGAATGGCAAAACGTCATTTTTTCGGATGAATCCAGGTTCTGTTTACAGCATCACGATGGTCGCACCCGTGTTTGGCGACATCGCGGTGAACGCCCATTGGAAGCGTGTATTCGTCGTCGCCACACTGGCGTATCAGCCGGGGTGATGGTATCTGGTGCCACTGGTTACACGTCCTGGTCACCTCTTGTTCGCATTGACGGCACTAGTGGACGTTACTTTTCGGATGTGTTACGACCCGTGGCTCTACCCTTCATTCGATACCTGCGAAACCCCACATTCCAGCAGGATAATGCACGACCGCATGTTGTAGGTCGTGTACGGACCTTTTTGGATACAGAAAAGGTTCGACTGCTGCCCTGGCCAGCGCAGTCTCCAGATCTCTCACCAATTGAAAACGTCTGGTCAATGGTGGCCGAGCAACTGGCTTGTCACAATATCCCAGTCACTATTCTACTATTGTGTTGAAGCTGCATGGGCAGCTGTACCTGTACACGCCATCCAAGCTCTGTTTGAGTCAATGCCCAGGCGTATCAAGGACGTTATTTCGGCCAGAAGTGGTTGTTCTGTATACTGTTTTCTCATGATCTATGCACCCATATTGCGTGAAAATGTAATCACATGTCAGTTCTAGTATAATGTATTTGTCCAATGAATACCCGTTCATCTGCATTTCTTCTTGGTGTAGCAACTTTAATGGCCAGTAGTGTAGCTCTTTTGTTGGCTGATAAGAAAATGAAAGACTGAATTTTTTGCTCTGTTGTTGCCGCCATTCGAATGACGCGTTGCCCGGAAGCTTATGCCACTGTCCGCGCAAACTAGCTCAGAAATGTGATGTTTACATTATCTTTTAAGTGTATTGATAATCCGTACGTTGTCTACAAAAAGGGCGTATCATTGGATTGGACTCTTACAGATCTGCAAACCTGCCGCAAAAAAAAATGTGTGTATTACTGAACCGCTCTCTAAGTGCCAGATGCTGGTTTCTATTTAACGGCTTCCAGTGCAACAAATTTTTTTTCACTGTTTCGGATGATGATTGACGAGTTTAAAAATATAAAATGCTGTCACGATCTACTCATTGAGAGGTATAATTTAATGTTAAAGGTTTAATACACTAAGAGAAGTACTACAGTTAGCGACTGGAGGAGACACCCACCACAGGCAAACTACCCAGACTATGTTCTTCCAGTATTTGGGAAAGAGATCACTTATTGACTTCTAAAAAAGGTTACACATAATTTCAAACTTTTGTGAAACTGACTCGTACACACACTCAACAAAAGCATGAAAGGAAATAAGTTTACTGCTTACCGCATTTTTGCGGTTCACGCACCGTCAGGCATGACGTTCTATTTTATTACTCCTTTACTAGCGACTATATTTGCAACAGAGTTTGCAGATAGTATCCACATATACAACTGAATGTACTTGCAAAACTGTATCACTGTACGACACAAAGGAGATAATACGTCATTAACATTGAGAAATTGCGTGAAAAACTAGCTTTTGCTTAAAATGGAGTGCAAATTACTCAGTTCAGTGTTCCATAATGAAAGCACTTAGTGACTTCGAACAACCTTTAAGCATAATACGAACACTTCCTGCGCTTTTTCTCGTGTACATGCTGAGCGTCAAATATCTGACGCATTGTTTTTTTTTATAAAAAAAACTTCTGCTGATAGTCACGATTTGCTTTTATTTATATTTTGCACGAGGCGTTTCGGAAAATGATTCCCACTTACAAATGCGTTTTCTTTCGTGTACTATGCGATTTTTTCCTACTATTTTTGATGTCTGAAGTTCTACACAGAGGAAAAAAACCACACTAAAATTAGAATCACTTCCCGAAAACAAAAGGAAATGGTGACTGGTGGCAGAGAATTTATTTAGACAAACCCTTCGTTTTCACAGTCGCGAGCTTTCACAAATAATTTCTAATGGATCAAATTAGTTTAGAGTCTTTAAAGAATCGGGGGTTTACTGGTCGTAGCCCGAAAGCAAGCCTCCGTATCTCCCCGTAGTTAGTGAAGACTGCGAGAGACCTTTGCCTTTACTTCGTAGCGAATGGGATCACTGTTCGTATAGGTTAGCGATCGTCAAACTGCGGCCTGAATAAATTATTCGTCCGGCCCACAATTATCAGCTGTATTTTAAAATATACATCTGGTAAATGGCAGCCGAATTCAAATAACGTTACGAGCTTCTTAAGGAAGTTTTCCTAACAACAACAAAAAAATAATACTAACAGGGAGGGTAAAATTTTAACTGACGATGGTGATTTCGGCTGTGAGGTAAGTATACTTCGCCGCTTACCTCAGAGGCAAAGGGGTAAATGGTGCGTCCACTGGAGGTTTACAGCATATGAGAAGGGTAATGCTTCACTTTTATGCCTTCCATTTAGTGACAGCTCATGAGCATGGGCGACTCATATCGAGGAGCTGTTGTATAAATTTTGACGCCGTAGTAACATGGCTTCGTGATTGCACATTGCAGGGATGGTTATCTACTTACCTGCAGCAAGCAACATTGAATTAATTATGGCTGTTGTAAAAGGGCGCAGTGAGCAATAGAAAAATGGCATCAAAACATTGACATTTGTGGTCGCATTTCGTACCGCATAATGCATTTAAATGTAAGTACAGTTACTGTTATTAATAAGTTAATCATCTGCTCACGCATATACCACAACACTAAGGCAATTAGTGTCACAGTTACGGGGTCAGTAAGGGTGGCACCAAGCCGAAAGAGAACAGTCAACGGGGAGTGTCGCGGATGAAGACTTAACAGTCAGTACGTGGAGGCGGAGGGGGGGGGGGGGGGGTTGACGAACGTACCGCAGCCTTAATATATCTAGTCTATTCGGGGTTCATAACACACTAATTTATGTAAGTTACCAATTAATAAGATCTGTACATGGGCTGCCAGTGGTGCCGCCCCACAATGTCAACTTTTGTAACGAGTCTCAAGTTATTTGAAGTCAGTAAGTCTTTCGTCTCGCATTTGCGTATAGGCCTACAGCTCTTTTGTTTCAAATTACCATTTCTATCGCGTTCGCAATATATTGCGTTCCTTCTGGGACATCACCTGCATAAAAGTAGCAACAAAATGTGGTAAACTCTCACACACAGTGGTAAATTTTATAGGGAGTCTGACAATACACGTAGCAGTAGGGCAAAGTGCTGAGTGCTATCGACAAAAGATTTCAAATTGTTCCTTATTTCTAGATTTACGGAAAGCTTTTGACACCGTATCTCCCACGCGGATCGTAATCACATTGCTCGTTAATGGAATATTGGCCCAGTTTTGCGACTGGATTCGTGAATTCCTGTCAGAAGGGTTACAGTACGTAGTAATTGATGGAAAGTCATCGAGTACAACAGAACTGATTTTTGGCGTTCCCCAAGGTAGTGTTATGGGCCCTCTGCTGTTCCTTACCTACCTAAACACTTTAGAAGACAATCTGAGCAGCCTTCTTGGGTTGTTTGCAGTTGATGCTCTGATTTGCTGTCTAGTAAGATCAGAAGGTTAAAACCACTTGCAAAACTGTTCAGAAAAGATGTCTGTAGAGTTCGAAAACTGGCAAATGACCCTAAATAATGGAAAGTCAGACCATTCACATGAATGCTAAACGGAATCCGTTAAACTTTCGTTACACGATAAATCAATCAAATCTAAAGGCTGTAAATTCAATTAAATACCTAGGAATTACAACTACAAACAACTTAAATTGGAAAGAACACGTAGAAGATGTGTGGGAGGCGAACCAAAGACTGCGTTTTATTGGCAGGACACTTAGACGATGCAACAGATATATACAAACTGCCTCCACTACGTTGCCGTCCTCTTTTGGGGTACTGCTGCGCGGTGTGGGATCCTTACCAGATAGGATTAACGTTGTACATCGAGAAAGTTCAAAGAAGAGCAACGCTTTTTGTATTATCGAGAAACACGGGAGACAGTGTCAGGGACATGATACACGATTTGGGATGGACATCATTAAAACAAAGGCATTTCCCGTTGCGGCGGTCTCTTCTCACGAAATTCCAGTCACCAAGTTTCTCCTCCGAATGCGAAAATACTTTGTTGACGCCGACCTACACAGGGAGAAACGATCACCAAAATAAAATAAGGGAAATCAGAGCTCCCGCGTAAAGAGTTGGTTTTTGCCGTGCGCTGTTCGAGAGTGGAACAACAGAATTATTGTGAAGGTGGTTCGATGAAGCCTCTACCAGGCACTTAAGTGTGACCTGCAGAGTTGTAGACTGCAGCCCCAGTGTGCGGTCGGCCTCGCCTCTCACCTCTAGCTGCCTGGCGTGCAGCGCGGCTGCGGTGGCGGTGCTCCTCTCCAGCATGGCGGCGGCGCACTGACGGCCACAGCCGCTTCCACACGCGCCGCCGCCGCCGGACCAGCCATCAGCCACATGCGCGCCGCGGCGTGGCGTGGGACACCGCCCACGCCCCCGCCTCTCAAAGGGCTGCGCGAAAAAAAACCGCAACCGCCCACACCACGGCGCCGCTAAATTTGACACCCCAACCTGGGTAAACTTTCCCGCTCATATTACGTCATTTACTATAAACGCCGTAGTCCGATACACCTCATCAGCTTATGATTTGCTCATTGCACTGGCTAACGACTCCCATTTTCACTAATCTCTGAAACGAGCACCCATGGCAGGAGTGACTGAAATCCATAGAGCGACACTCGTGCACAAGGAAACGTCTAAAAGACGCCAGGAAAAAAACCTCTTATTTAATAGTAGATTGTCTCGTAAGTTCGTTCGCTTTTCGTTACAGAGCAGTCACAAAGAACGCCTGGGAAGAAATCTTCCCACAGCACAGCTACGACAGTGGTTGCCGGTCGGTCTACTTGCACACTTTGTATTGTGGCACGGTCTCCTGACCATTTCTTACATATTCCGTCCTCACCATCGTATTCTGCGTATCGAGACGTTTCATTCGAGCCCCAACTCAATAGGGTAGAGTCCATTTTACATATTTCCATTTAATCAATATGCAAATCTAATAAATAAATCAAGTGCACACCGAGATTAAAAAGTAGAGGCTGGCGTACACAAACATTCAAGACACGACGGCCACATGAGTTTTGTTCGACGGAGGCAACCAGCCCACTCGAAAGTCAGTAGGAGGGTGAGTTAGCACGTAGCTGCGCCGGCCAGCCGGCCAACCACCCACGTACCAAAACAGTTTTTGCGTGTTCACCTTAAAAGCAAAACACGCTGTATTGTTTGGGAGAGCCCCAGCATACGCATTTTTTTTTTTCGACGGACCTAGTGTGCAGTTTCAGAGTCCGCACAACTGGACAGTAAATGCCTAATGCAGATACTATATATTTCTGGATTGGTCAGCTTAGCCGTTCTCCCGTTTGTAAGAGTAACGCTGATTGGTGGACTATTTCTGATGCAATGAGCTGGAGAACTGAGGGAAAGACAGCCGATGATATACCCTTTCGTTTTTTGCGTGGAGGGAAGTCGTTCCGGTGAAGCTCTTGTAGTGGGAACACGTAGCGGGAGCGAGTGCGCTCTTGCGTGTACGCCGAGAGTGAGGAACAAAGTCTCTACTCAGTACTGCACCGAGAGAGCACCTCTGTTACTAGCGAATCGGAGTGATACTCTATACTGAGCCGCTCGTGGTTAAGCATTTGTTCACCAAGTTGGCCGCGATAATGTGTGGTGTGAACACAGACAGAGTATTAGTTAGCACCTGCGAGCGAACATTGAGTGGCATCGCGGTGGACTGGTTATCTGACTGGTGTACCACGCCAATAGTTAAAATAGGGGCAGATAGGGAGTCCTTGACTTCATCAAGGCATAGTGAGAGTTCGATTGGCGAAGGTCAATCCAGATAGATAGTTTTGTTATTTTTCAGCAGCGAATGACGCAGACAGCAGTTGTCGCAGCTCACGGTATAGTGCGCTACAGCGTAGGTAAGCCCAATATTTCCTCCATTAGAAATAACACCCCTTATTCACGTCACTCCATTACATTTTTCACGCGACAGCCTCAACCCTACTTAGAAAAATTTAGTCGGATAATTATTCAAGTTGAGTAGGCGCGGCTCTCAGCCATTCTGCCGAGTAAATAACATTCTTAAAGAAAAGGGATAAAAGAGGTTTCCCACACTTTGTATATAAATATCATTAACAGAATTCCTATCCATAAGAGGTAACCTATTCCGAAAAGAACCCGGAAATGTTTGTATCAGTTTTTAAATAAAAGTTTCATTTGATTTTTCTTAAATATTGCAATAAATAATATTTTCCGTCTGTTTAATGTTTTTCTTACAGTAATCAGCAATACTCCAGTACCCAAGTATCCCACTAGTTACATAAGAAAATAGAATATGTTTGTGTCTTTTCCTTACAGCAGACGACTTCAGAAGATATTTATTGCTGAAAGTTTTTCAGGCATTTCTTTTTGGTACGTTAGGAGCGTCTGTGACCTTTGTAATAGTGTGGGGTGAAAATTGCTTCTTGCAGGAGCCAAAGGGTACTTGTCAGATCAATTCGTTGCGCAACTCATCAACATAACACGCACACACTGACAACTTCACATACAAGGTTGTTATAGACGATCTACTTCGCATCCCCAGTTACCAGCCGTTCCAGAAAAGGAGCATTTGATTGTATCTCAATAAGGAGCCGCAGATCTCGATGCGCTGAATCAAATTCGCTTCACTCAGTTCATGAGGAACACACACACCGCGAATATTTACAGACCCAGCTGCTTCATGTTCCTGCCCATAGTAGCACGAGAAACATTAAGCTGCAATGCCAACACCAGCATTGTCATTCGTGGATTGTTGACTATCATATCATTAAGCCCTTCCACTTCCGTAACCGTTGGCCGTCGAGATCGAGGTTTGTCTGCTACGGCGTAATCTCCAGCTCTAAATCGACTAAACCATTTTTGACATGCTCGAGCCGTTACTGCATCGTCCCCATATACAGCACAATTCTTCTGCCGGCATTGTGAGGCAGTTTTCCCCTTACGATAGCGAAACAGCCTAAGACGTTGAAAATGTTCAATCGTGCTTTCCGTAGCTTGTAAACACACGTTCACGCTGTTACATCCAACGGCGCTTAGGTATCTGAGTTACGCGTAGTGGGGAGGCGGGGCACAGCAGGTGCAGGGTTTGCAGATGCTGTAGATGATGGAACGCGCCAGCAAAACGAACGAACTTATGAGACAACCCAATATTTTCATTTTTGAACACATTCAAATGGCAAATCAATACATTTAATCTGATTTGACCAATTAAAAATAGTTTGTGAATGCCAGCGACTGTGAAAACAATGGATTTGTTTATTAACAACTTTTCTCCTACCAGTCATAATTTTCTTTTATTCATGTTTTACATGACGTTTCAAGAAAGGATTCCCATTTTCAAGAGCGCTTTTCTCTGTGTACTACGCCATTTTTCATGAAATGTTTTTGATATGTGAAGTTCTGCTTTGATCTGTATATAAAAAAACTTTTTTTTTGTTGGTTATCGATCTTTATATGTAGTTAGTGGCTTGCACTTCTAGTTTACTTATGGTCCATTCGTGCATAGCCTCACACATGTTAAACGTAACGCACAATATATCGAGTATGAATTAGGGAAACAAACAGTTACAAAGATGTTTTAGATGTGGTCGACAGGGATAATATTAGGGTCCAGACTGTTAAGATAAAAATCCGCCGGCAGTGGTGGCCGAGTGGTTCTAGGAGCTTCAGTCCGGAACCGCGCGACTGCTACGGTCGCAGGTTCGAATCCTGCCTCGGGCATGGATGCGTGTGATGTGCTTACGTTAGTTAGGTTTACGTAGTTCTAAGTTCTAGGGGACAGATGACCTCAGATGTTGAGTTCCATAGTGCTCAGAGCCATTTGAACCATTTTTGATAAATATCCTCTGTACAAAAGCGTATAATACTCTGTAAAACCTAAAATATTCTCTCTCTGAACTACATCTAAAAACATCTTTGTAACTATTTGCTTATATAACTTATTCTCAAGGTGTACCGTGCACAGAAAATTGTGTGAGATGTTTAACATGTCTGAGACTATGCATAAATTGACCATAATAAAACGAAGTACAAGCCACTAACTACATATAAAGATCAATAACCAATTAAAGTTTGCGGGTTTTTAATATACTGCAGTAAAGTGAGGAGAGAAAATTAGCAGCTCACGGATCAAAAACAACACGTAAAAATGACATAGCTCACAGACAAAAATGCACTTGAAAATGGGACTCGGTTCCTGAAACGCGTCGTGTACAATATAAACAACAGAAAATCTTGACTGGTGGCAGAAAATTTATATATAAGAAAACCCAATACATTTAATCAAATAACTTCACAATTTTTAATGCCTACAGTATATTCGACCAACTATCTAATATGTGCAATGATGGGGTAAAACATTATTACCGCTGCCCACCGCGAGATTCAATTCCGCGTGGTGATGTGGCTACTCGAAACAGGCATCGCGTCACGGACACAGACCAGCGACCGTAGTACTGTGCTGTAGGCGACATTTAACAATCGGCGTCAATAGGATAACAGTAGTTTTGGTACCACATTTCCTTGAAGAGTCTTTGCTGTCCTGAGAACTGATTGCCTTGTTCGCTGTATGAAAGTAGTCGTCTGCTTGCTACCGCTGGAAACTTTTTCTTCTTTCATTTTATGCAGCCTCCTCAATGAGCAAAAACTGTCCCTTTCGACGTATCCGGGTGACACGAGAATAAAGAGTTTTCATAGTTACATATACGGTATCGCGCATGCAATAGTTTCCCCCTTTTCTTTGCCAATTGAAGTAGGCCGTTTACATGAAAATAAGTATTTGTCACTGTAATGATTGTTTGGACGCCACTTTCGAAGGATGCATGGACCTACACGGAGCTGACAAAAGTCATAGGATACCTCCTAATATCGTGTCGAATCTCCTTTCGCTCGGTGTAGCGCAGCAGCTCGCCATGGCATGGACTCAATTTGTCGTTAGAAGTCCTCTGCAGAAATATTTGGCCACGCTGCCTCTACAGCCGTCCATAATTGCGAAAGTGTTGCCGGTGCTGGATTGTGTGCACGAACTGACCTCTCGATTATGTTCCACAAATGTTCGATGGTTTTATGTCGGGCCATCTGGGTGGCCAAATCATGTGCTCGAAATGTCCAGAACGTTCAAGCCAATCACGAACAATTGTGGCATAGTGATTGTGGATATGAAGTCCATGAATGGCTGCAAATAGCCTCCAAAAAGCCGAACATAACCATTTGCAGACAATGAGCGGTTCACTTTGACCAGAGGACCCAGTCCATTCCATGTTAACACAGCCCACACTATTATGGAGCATCAGCTTGCATACTGCCTTGTTGATAAGTTGGGTCCATGGCTTAGTGGAGTCTGCGAAACTGTTACCCTACCATCAGCTCTTACCAACTGAAATCTTAACCCATCTGACCACGGCACGCTTTTCCAGTCTTGTAGGGTCCAACGGATGTCACGAGCCCTGGGGAGACGCTGCAGGCGATGTCGTGCTGTTAGCAAAGGCAGTCACGTCGGTCGTCTGCTGCCACAGCCCATTAACGCCACATTTCTCCACACTGTCCTAACGGATACGTTCGTCGTATATCCCACTGATTTCTGCAGTTATTTCACGCAGTGTTGCTTGTCTGTTAGCACTGACAACTCTACGCAAACGCCGCTGCTCTCGGTCGTTAAGTGAAGGCCGTCGGCTACTGCGTTGTCCGTTGTGGCAGGTAGAGCCGGAAATCTGGTATTCTCGGCACACTCTTGGATCTCTGAATATTGAATTCCTTAACGTTTTCCGAAATGGAATGTGCCACGCGTCTAGCTCCAGCTAGCATTCCGCGGTCAAAATGGTTCAAATGGCTCTGAGCACTATGGGACTCAACTTCTGAGGTCATTAGTCCCCTAGAACTTAGAACTAATTAAACCTAACTAACCTAAGGACATCACACACATCCATGCCCGAGGCAGGATTCGAACCTGCGACCGTAGCGGTCTCGCGGTTCCAGACTGCAGCGCCTAGAACCGCACGGCCACTTAGGCCGGCATTCCGCGGTCAAAGCCCGTTAATTTCCGTGGTGAGGACATGATGATATCTAAAACCTTTTAACATGAATCACCTTAATAAAAATGATGGCTCCGCCAGTGCACTGCTCTTTCTTTCATACCTTGCGTACGCGATACTACCGCCATCTGTATATGTGCCCATTGCTATTCCACGACTTTTGTCTCTGTGTACACACATGGAATTTTAGTCAGTGGTTATATCATATTTTTAAGAGTTTGGAGGCACAACTGCAGTTAAAATTAACACATCTTCATCTGCTACACGTAATAACATTACTAAAGCGCAAGAGGGGGTTATTGTGGCATATTCACCAGAGATTGTTTTATGTTTAGAATCGGACATGTAAGCACAATACCGTGAAACTCCCACAAACTGCGTCCACTGTTGTTGAAATCACGTTTCCAGGGCTGAGGGCTTGACATCGGGGAAATCCATCTGGTCTTCAGCCAACGAGAGAGATGGAGAGAGCGTGCAAAATCCCAGTGAGGCAGCTGCCGGTTAATTCGTACACCTCCCATAACAGCGAGAGCGATGGCAACGAACGCCTCACTGAAGACTTAGACAACAGATGAAAACAGACTGTATATGTCATTTGATTGAAAAGAACATCTCTATCAGCTGACTGGTGGGCGCATCCACTTGCAGGCTGCTTCTAGAATACTGATCTGTTTCTCTCTGCTGTTATACGAGTATTTCCATTAAAAGGTCATTCATTACAATCGTGAAATCTTTGAAACGGCTGGATTGCACCGAAAAATGTGGGAATGAATTAGTACTTCATTCCACAGTTAAAGTTTTTTTTTTAAATTTGCAAACATTTTTTAAGTCGGTGAATTTACACGTTGAAGGTAAGGAGCAATACATTTACTTAGGAGATGCAAAGGATCTATTTGATAGTAGTTATATGTGTGTAAATTTTACGAATTATCAGGGTCATTATATAATCTGTCCCGTATAAATAAACTGGTCCTCAGATCTAAAACTTTATGAATGACGAAGATTTTGAGGCAACAATGTTAATGTGTAACTCTACAGCAGTCCTCTCTATAATCAACGTTTTCTAAAATAGTATGCTTCTCACTTCGGTATTGTTAAGTGTACTCGATTAAACAAACGTCATGAAACATAAACGTTTACTTTGTCTAAAAACTGGACATTTCTAACAGTAACGAATCTCATTTCCTATAAAAGGATTTCGCACATACTGTTGCGGAATCGACAGAAAACTAAATACTTCCTGCCAGCCCGATGGTTTGTTTCTACTACTGTAGAAGCAGTGAACTACAGTAAATGACCCCGAGCAACAAACACAGGTATTCATCATAAAACTGTACTTCTGTCTTTTGTAAGAAGAAAGATATAAATACAAAGTTCTCCCATACTTTCACCTAACCAAATGGAAAAAAGATAACAGTCACAATAACAGCGCAAAATTCAGTGATTTGCGGTTAACTGTACTACTACTACATATGTAACAGTAATAGGAAAAATTACACAACCGTTAAACTCAACACTTGCTTTCATCTATGACAGAGAGAAAACCTAAATGTAGGCTTCACTTCGCATAGCGCGTAATGACAGGAACTCGTCCTTTGGCCCTCCGTCATTTGACTCAGATGCTGGTTTTCAAATCTCACCACGGCAGAGGTAAGGCGGCGTGCGAGGTCTGTATGTGACGCAGAACGCCCTTGGAAACTGCTGACTAGACTACGCGACGTGCCTCTTCAGGTATCGTCAGTCGCCCATACCCAACGGCCCTAGGGTGCCTGGATGAAGTACCACTTACAGCGTCCGCCACGACATTCTGTTTAATGGGCAGACGTTGTGCAGCGAAAGGAATAGGGCTCACTCATCCCTATCTTACTTTCAATTACGCACTATTCTGATGGTCCAGCATGGGCAACGTTTTGTTTGGACAATTTATATCGTTCCAGCAGTCTATCTTTCCTCAGCTGTTAGGCTTTCTGCCTGTCACGTTCTCTTCTTATCGTAAATATCGATCGTTACAGTAAATATAGATCGCCTGTGCTACAACTAATTTTATTAAAAGACTATCGGTTTCGAAAGATTTAGCCTCCTCTATCTGGCACTGACTGAAGATGAGCTGCCAGCCTCCTCCCCTTTTACACGCGGTTAATTTTTTACTGGGCTCTCCACTTCTTTGCACGCTGTTTCCACAATACGAATTTCATGATCTCAAATGCTTAACACTGCGTCATGTTGCGTATGAAGCGACGCCAGGCTTTTCGTATAGCAGCGACTCAGCTAACATCCAGGTGTTCTCAAGGAAAACTGCGGATTTGAATGGGATCTTGCGAAGAAAATCTGCCGCCTTATGTCTTGTCTACCTTAAAGGAAATTAGAATTATGGCATGGCTCTGTGACAGACCACAAAGTCAGCCACGGGCTAAGTGTCAGAACTCACTGTAGCGCTTGGCGAGAATAATTCACGCATGATTGCGGTCTCTTACAAAAGTAACACCCATCAAGAAATTCTAGGTTGTTTTCTCAGTTCTGACCATTCTCAGTCTCGCTGGTTCTAAATCGTGCACTCCCTTCCACTGATGATATTGTACGAACGATACTTGGGAATGTGTAGCTTTGATTTTGCTTTCTAGTATGTTCTGTTACGAACTCGTTATGCCGTATTTAATTTCCAATCAAGTTATCGTTTCCTGAACGAAATTAATGTCCTTAATTAGTGTGTTCCTTCTACTATTTGTAAACAAGATTTTCTTTCAGTCCAAAGTATTTTTGCTATTCTCTATATCCACCTCTCCACTGCTCTCTTTCCCCCCTTACTGTCCCACCAGACTGCACCGTTCATATGCATGGCATAGCGTAACACACACTAAATTTTTTGCTTCTATATATAGCTTTGTTTATTGATAAAATACTTTTAGTCACTGAGATGACTCTTTTGATATCCATTGGAGGTTTATTTTCATCAGTCAATGTAATTTAAGTACAAGGCAAAAAAAGACGTACGCTACGGACAATTATGGATAGAACCCCCAAATCTTTGTATTTCTAATGTAACGCTTAACTCAGCTGCTAATTCACAGCAGTACATACAAGTAAAAGGAGACAACAGTTTCAGTCGCATATCCGTTTTGATTTTTCTATCACTACATCGGTGCTTTTCTTAAGATGTATCAATTTTCTTTCCTTTCTGTACTACATACTTTGGCAACAGAATAACTTTCTTTGTGTGGTAAATTATACACTGCGTTCTCAATCATACTCCATATGAAAACCTGAATTTATATATTCTGTTTCTTTTATTAGGATCGTGATAATGAAGTTATTGCTAGCCTCATAGCCTTGAACATGCTTTGTCTAATCCAACAACAAAAGCTGTTCGATTACTACAATTTTATCACAGTGTGATACGAACAGAGAATGATCTGTCTTATTAAAACGGCCACACTTCATGATGGCTTTCAAGTACATTCGATATTGTTGTGAATCATCTTCGTAGTTCTTGTCCTGCATATGCAGCTTTCATGTTTGTAGAACTTTCACATCCCAAAAAATCCTCAATCATGATTTTCTCCGTTGCACAGGCCTATCATCCGTTCCCCCACCCGCCCATCTCTTATGCTTTGCCTGGTTGCCTACATCTGCGCGCTCTGTAGCAAATCTGAAGCCGGCTGGGGTGGCCGAGTGGTTCTACGCGCTTCAGTCTGGAACTGCGCGATCGCTACGGTCGCAGGTTCGAATCCTGCCTCGGGCATGGATGTGTGTGATGTCCTTAGGTTAGTTAGGTTTAAGTAGATCGAAGTTCTAGGGGACTGATGACCTCAGATGTTTAGTCCCATAGTGCTCAGAGCCATTTGAACCATTTTTGAACAAATTTCACAAGCCAAAGTCAAAAGCCCAGAGCTGTGTGTCCTATCTATATCTGCATTCACACTCCGCAATCCACCGCACAGCGCGTGGCAGAGTGTATCATGTACTACTAACGTAAGTCATTTGCTTCCCTGTTCCACCGAGCTACTGCCTCTATACCTCCGAATGAGCCATAATTTATCGAATCTTATCTTCGTGGTCCTTACGTGCAGTTTATGTTTACGGCACGATAACTGTTCTGCAGTCACCTTCAAATACCGGTTCTCTAAGTTTTGTCTATAGTATTCCTCGAAAAGAATGTCGTCTTTCCTCCAGGGATTCCCATTTGAGTCCCTGAAGCATCTCTGCAACACTTGCTTGTTGTTCGAACCCACCAGTAACAAACCCAGCAGCCCACCTCTGAATTGCTTCGATGTCTTCCTTTAATCCGACCTGCAAGTTACGCTAAAGACAGCACAAGCCGAGATATGATAAGGATTGGATACGAAATCGTACATCTCATTTTCAAAAGAACCATCCCAGGATTGGCTTAATTTTTGCCAGAAACGATGAGAAACCTAAATCCCGATTTCTTAAGAAGGATTTGAGCTGATCTCCTAAATTGGAGTCAAACGTCGCTACTCAGCCTCCTCGCTCGTTGTGATTTGCCGCTGGTCGCCGCTTTCACAATTGGGTACCTTATCAATTATTCCACAGCTCAGCTCTTGGTGCGCAAAAAATTTGGTGGTTTGTCTTCCCCTACCTGACGCAACACTTCTGTTCGCCAGACGTATATTTTCTGTCGCCGACCGCCTCTGCATAGGAATTCATAACATCTGGTTTGATCCTCAAGGCGAGAATTTCTGACCCTCTGGAGCCACTCATTTCTGGAAGCACCCTTCCACCTGTTACCTGGTCCATGAACAATGACTTATTAAAATGCATGGTCAGATAATTTAAACAATTAGCAGACCCAGAGCGGACAACAAATTTCTCCAGAAGAAACTGTGTGCAACTTGTGACGTTTCCCGTGGAACCAGCATTTTCTTTCCCAGCTATTTTGCATTGGTACGCTTGAACATTCAGCACCTCTGACAGTTTTCCTTAAAGACATGTACCGGAATGTGCTGTAGGTAGGGTTGCCATTCGTCCGGGTTTCCCCCGATTTGTCCTAGTTTGGAGGGCGCCCAGGTGGTGCTTTGCAAACTGTCCGGGTTTCAAATTTTCGCGCTATGCGACTTGTTGCACCCGTCGTCGCCAACACTTCTCTCTTTTGCACCCAACCGACTTGCGTAGCGAGCGGATACTAGTGCACACGTCTGTGGTGTGTGCGCTCATGGCGGCGTTGTGAACTTTTTATCTACGTATTTAAAAAACATTCAAGTATCACACAATAACAATGTATTATGTTAGTATTAAGGCCGTACAGACATTTTTGATTTTTTTTTGCCTAACCTAACCGAACTTAGATTTTACTGGTAAAAACTAAGGAAAAACTTTTCTGTAACTACTTTAAATACGTACAAAATGAAACGTTTTTACTTATGTTCCAACAAAAAAATTAAATCGTTGCAGTATTTTTTTATTCCAGACAACAAAACGCTCAAGTTCAGATGTTTATTTTCTACTGAATTGGAAAACAACTTTCAATGATGAAAAATAAGGAAGATACTGAATGGGTAGTTTTTGTAAAATTTGTTCGACAAATATTTGCATAGCAAATAAAGGGGTTACTGCTATCAGTGAGCATTTTAAACACACAGAAAAAAAATCTGAAGATCCAAGCCAGTACTACAACCGCAGCACATATTTTGAGGACCTTTTTCGAGCAGCTGAGTGCGCAATGTCCTACTACACAGTGCGTCATCACATGTCTTACTATGTTAGATAGCACTTGGGCTCTAAATCTTAACTGACACGGGGATAAAAAAAACTAACGAAAGCTACTGCTGTAGTAGCCGGCGTGCTAAGCCCTTTATAAATCGTCGAACTAAAAATCGATGTACAAGATACACCATTAATAATCGTTTCTCCTGATGCTAGTAATCATGGAAATAATTCAGTACGTCGAATCATTATCCAGTATTTTGACCACCAAAATAAAGGAATGATTTCAAAGCCACAAGAAACAAAGTCAGTGGAAGAGGAGACATCTGATACAATTACAGAGTTTATTATAAGACAACTTCGTTAGCATTATCTGTTCTCAAAATGTATAGCTTACTCTAGAGATGATTGTATCACAAACTTCGGCAGAAGAGAAAGCCAAGAAATCAACAATGGTTTCCAGACGCTCGAAGGGCGTTTGAACCCCTACACAACTAGTGTTGCTTGCTCATCACCCGTCATTAACAACGCAGTACACAGTGAATGCGATTTGCTACCGCTGGATGCAGAGTCTGTAACCCTAAAAATTTGCGATTTTTTTGCCACCTACACAGTCCGAACTGAGCCTCTCAAAGAATTCGGTTCCTCAGATGATACCGAACACAACCAGCTTCTCCATCATTCGAAGACGCGTTGGCTAACTGTTCCAAGCTGTTGAACGACTTCTGTTGCTCTATGAGCCAATAAAAAAATTACTTTCAAAGCTTAGAAACTCCACCTGTTTAGATAAAACAGTTTTTTGAAGGTCCCCTCTCAGAAGCGTAATTGTTCCTCATCCACACATTTATGCTCAAAATACATTCAATAATAGAGATGTTAGAAAAATTGAGAGTTCCATCACTGAGCCAAAAAACATGCCGGGTGATCAAAAACTCAGTATAAATTTGAAAACTGAATAAATCACGGATAGAGAGGTACAAATTGACACACATGCTTGGAATGACATGGGGTTTTATTAAAACCAAAAAATACGAAATTTCAAAAAATGTCTGACAGATTGTGCTTCATCTGATCAGAATAGCAATAATTAGCATACCAAAGTAACACAAAGCAAAGATGATGTTCTTTACAGGAAATACTATGTCCACCATCATTCCACAACAATAGCTGTCGTCGAGGAATAATGTTGTGAACAGCACTGTAAAGCATGTCCGGAGTTATGGTGAGGCATTGGCGTCGGATGTTGTCTTTCAGCATCTCTAGAGATGTCGGTCGATCACGACACACTTGCGACTTCAGGTAACCCCAAAACCAATAATCGCACGGGCTGAGGTCTGGGGACCTGGGAGACCAAGCATGACGAAAGTGGCGGCTGAGCACACGATCATCACCAAACGACGCTCGCAAGAGATCTTTCACGCGTCTAGCAATACTTTGTTTTTTTGTTCTAATAAAACCCCATGTCATTACAAGCATGTGTGTCAATTTTTACCTCTCTATCTACATTATTCCGTGGTTTATTAAGTTTTCAAATTTGTACTGACTTTTTGATAACCCGGTACTTGGGTTCATCATTGAGTTTAAACGACCGAATAAACTAAAGACTTTCGCCGCTGAAGGTTCTGAAACAAGCGCATGTAGCGTGCTGCAGCGGCAAATGGCTGAATCAGCGTCGGAACAGACGCTGCAGCCAACACGTGCTAGAGCCCGCGTTACCTAGGAAGGCGCTTCCGCTCATAGAGGAGGAGCGGGAGATGAGAACTGCGAATGCAAGGCACCAGAGAGCGGACAAACAAAGTCCACGTTGCCGAACTGAATTACTGCAAATAACCTTCAGGAACGTTTGGCTACAGTACACTGTATTATACATTCAAATCTATGAGGGGAATAATAAATATTAAAACCAATTTCGATCAATCGTCGTGAGAGAAATATTAATTCATGTCATTAATTCACGTCCACTACTTTACAGCTTTACTCTGATGTCGGGACACGAGAACAGCTGACACAGCTTTGTGAAGACGAAGTACAATTTTCCTCAAAACTACATTGAAACTGCTTGCAGTAATTACCATTTGTTGCGATTTTAACTGCATTATAAGTATAAATTTAATACCCTATAAAATTAACTTCAGGCACAAACCGAAATCATCATCATTTGCTTGACGACTGCTTCTGCTCAATAGAATATTTGTGTGTGTGTGTGTGTGTGTGTGTGTGTGTGTGTGTGTGTGTGAGAGAGAGAGAGAGAGAGAGACGACAGTTAAGTGTAATCGACGCGTGTAAAAAAAAATTGTGGTGGAAGAGACATACAAAAGACTACAGTAAAAATGTTAGTATTTTTCGTTATTAACGGGCATTGTGGGTTAAACTAACATGTTCGATATTACCATGAGAGATCGCATTTATAATCCACTGAACAAGCAAACAATTACAATTAACCATCATCTGCGAATAACTCCAGGGAATCTGACCGACAACATCGAAAACCACCGATATCTCGACAAGTAACTGTTACTGTCATTTTAGGGCCTTGCCAGTTCGTGCCTTGAAAATGACAGGTTTACAACATGGTAGGACAAGCTTAACTTTTCCTTGGGCAATATGTTGAACATTATAGTCTGCATAATTAAAAGGATACAAAGTCCTAATCAAAGAGGCTGGGAAGTTGTTATGTATGCAACTGATATGTTGACAAACACATTTTTTAAGCCACGAGTCTTTAAAACTAAGAAAAATTATTACTCTGTTCCAATGTCTACATCATAATATCGTAATTTCTATTTGAGTCCGTTTCCAAACAATCTGATTTTAAATTTACGATGCAAATTTCAAGGCTTATATCCATCCTGTAAAATTATTCTTTCTGAAGTTTTTCAGCATGCCACACAGACTGCACCCACGCTACATGCGGGATGTTGTCCGTTGCCTCATTTTCTATTACCTGATGCACAAGCGATTCACTGTATGTTATCTTGAATGGTTTGTTTCTTTCTCCCACATAGCATTAAAACCCTTTGCCCAAATTAATTCCATGGGGCTACAATGACAGTGACACGTGGGTAAATGCAAAACTGTGTGATCCCATTCTCGTGCAAGAAGTTTGTACGTTCTAATTTGTACAATATAAATTAAGGAGCTGCAGGAGATCGGCACCAATCTGGTTTATACGGTGCTTAAAATTTTTATTTTTAAGCTGGGGAAAACATCCTCTTTCCTGGTGTGACTTCTGAATTTTCCCGGCGTATTTCTTGATAATTTCCGGTATGCAGCCGGATCCCGTCGGCATTCTGCCACGGTATTTCGGACCAGAGACGTCCGGCCAACTAGTTGTGTACTCACCTGATGATGACCGAACATCTCTGGGCCGAAATATTGTGGCAGAATGTCGCTTTTCTGGTGTTTGTACATGATTTAACAACTGAATTATAACTGGCAATGACGGACTTCCAAGCAAGGTATGACAAAAATTATTAATCACGTCACGAAACTGACAGCGTTCAATACCGTGATTACTGCTGTTTTTCTTGCACGTAAATATAAGTTTATTCTCATAAGTAAAAACTAGAATAAGAGTCCGCATGCAGAATAATTTTCCGAGAACCTATCCCAATGAGAAGTATAAAACTGCCAGTACCATCACTAATTTTCCAGTAGATCATCTTGGAATGATTCTAATTACCCCATGTTTCATCAAGGTAATACACCGTTGAACTACCTCCTCCTCTTGTATCGTGAATCTTTATGTGGGATATAGTTCATGCTGCACCTAGGTCACTTCTTTGAACTAAAAACTCTTAACATATCTGGAGCCAAAGTCTTACAATTCTTTACCTTACCATTGAACCCCGAGTAACTGTAACACGATTTTGTTATGTGAAGCATTCATCATTCACATGGAGTACTTTAAAACATCGTTGTTAAAACTATCGATGTGTGTTACAGGTTCCTTGCGATTTCGAATCTTTTACAGGCGATATGAAACCAACTGTTTATATTGTTCCTACAGCTCTGACACTTTCCTGTACAGTTCTCTTTGCAGTTCTCTTGCCGGCACCACAGGGTTCTCGAGTCCGTTCTTGTGTTTTCCAATGTCAACAGTAGAAGACGTGCTTTTAAATTCACGTTTGAAAAGTTATAAATGCGGTACATTATCCGCCAAGCCTGCTTGTGAAGCACTTCACTTTTATTGCCGCCACCTGACTTTCTTTTAATTGCACTTAAATATATACAAGTTACACATTCACAGCTATACTGCCTCAAGAAAAAAAAAAGGAAACAGAAAAAAAATTGATAGTTGAAGGAATAATTCGGCTGTCACGATGAGCGGCAACAGTGCAGCATGTAGGAGCGAGATGTCGCTCTAGCTGTAACACACTGCTAGCCGCTCGGAGAGAGAATGAATATTATTGGTCGCCAGTGGTTAGTGGCGGAGGATGTGCAGAACGGCTGAAAATTGGGCCGCCTTCTTACATGACGCGAACAATATACCTGGATCAAAACAACAAAGTGACCGACAGTCGAGCACAGCTGAGAATGAAAAGGTGTTATGATGTCGATTAATCAGATATAGTTGCTCGCGTAACATGGCTGCTATAGCAACAACTCTGTAATTTAGCACTAAATTCATTCGCAAGATCCTCCACTAGCGTGCATTATTGATTTCCTTATTCAAGATCATAACTGCCCGATTGCGATTCTGTACAATTTCCCGGAAAGTTTAAGATATTCTGTTGGATAAATCAAACATGCCTCACAGAAACAACGAAAACAAATCATAATTTACCTGCTGCACGTACCCTTTACAATTACTCTGTGGCAATCCGGCACCTGGAGCAGAAGAGCAATACAGCACTAGTGCGCAGAACAGATAGTGAAACTAAGTTCGTTTCTCTAACCGGTTGTCGCTTTGGTAGTTGTCCTGTAAACCACTAGGTGTCCATCACTTTTATTCTGATCCCAGTATAGGCGAGGTGATGTGATCGCTACAGGCACCAAGCTTACAGTTTTATAATTAACATTATAACATAAGCCTAGAACCACTCGGCCACACCGGCCAGCCAGTACAGGGAGACTAAGAGATGAATACACTAAACAGATACAAACGAAGAAGTTTGTACAGGATAGAGCAGCATGGAGAGCTACATCAAACCAGTCTCCGGACTGAAGACGACGACGACACGTAACATAAGCAGCTTATATAAATTATTGAATGTCTCAAGGAAAGTCTCACTATTAAATAAAACCACCCATATTATTCACTGATATCTAAATACCTGGATTAATGGAGAGAAGCGATCGCACTGTGAAGTGATCACTTACGTATGTAAATGAGGTTGTACGAATTTTAAGTCTTCAGGACGAAGGGGAGTTGTCGCTACGTCTTCAGGACGAAGGGGAGTTGTCGCTACGTCTTCAGGACGAAGGGGAGTTGTCGCTACGTCTTCAGGACGAAGGGGAGTTGTCGCTACGTCTTCAGGACGAAGGGGAGTTGTCGCTACGTCTTCAGGACGAAGGGGAGTTGTCGCTACGTCTTCAGGACGAAGGGGAGTTGTCGCTACGTCTTCAGGACGAAGGGGAGTTGTCGCTACGTCTTCAGGACGAAGGGGAGTTGTCGCTACGTCTTCAGGACGAAGGGGAGTTGTCGCTACGTCTTCAGGACGAAGGGGAGTTGTCGCTACGTCTTCAGGACGAAGGGGAGTTGTCGCTACGTCTTCAGGACGAAGGGGAGTTGTCGCTACGTCTTCAGGACGAAGGGGAGTTGTCGCTACGTCTTCAGGACGAAGGGGAGTTGTCGCTACGTCTTCAGGACGAAGGGGAGTTGTCGCTACGTCTTCAGGACGAAGGGGAGTTGTCGCTACGTCTTCAGGACGAAGGGGAGTTGTCGCTACGTCTTCAGGACGAAGGGGAGTTGTCGCTACGTCTTCAGGACGAAGGGGAGTTGTCGCTACGTCTTCAGGACGAAGGGGAGTTGTCGCTACGTCTTCAGGACGAAGGGGAGTTGTCGCTACGTCTTCAGGACGAAGGGGAGTTGTCGCTACGTCTTCAGGACGAAGGGGAGTTGTCGCTACGTCTTCAGGACGAAGGGGAGTTGTCGCTACGTCTTCAGGACGAAGGGGAGTTGTCGCTACGTCTTCAGGACGAAGGGGAGTTGTCGCTACGTCTTCAGGACGAAGGGGAGTTGTCGCTACGTCTTCAGGACGAAGGGGAGTTGTCGCTACGTCTTCAGGACGAAGGGGAGTTGTCGCTACGTCTTCAGGACGAAGGGGAGTTGTCGCTACGTCTTCAGGACGAAGGGGAGTTGTCGCTACGTCTTCAGGACGAAGGGGAGTTGTCGCTACGTCTTCAGGACGAAGGGGAGTTGTCGCTACGTCTTCAGGACGAAGGGGAGTTGTCGCTACGTCTTCAGGACGAAGGGGAGTTGTCGCTACGTCTTCAGGACGAAGGGGAGTTGTCGCTACGTCTTCAGGACGAAGGGGAGTTGTCGCTACGTCTTCAGGACGAAGGGGAGTTGTCGCTACGTCTTCAGGACGAAGGGGAGTTGTCGCTACGTCTTCAGGACGAAGGGGAGTTGTCGCTACGTCTTCAGGACGAAGGGGAGTTGTCGCTACGTCTTCAGGACGAAGGGGAGTTGTCGCTACGTCTTCAGGACGAAGGGGAGTTGTCGCTACGTCTTCAGGACGAAGGGGAGTTGTCGCTACGTCTTCAGGACGAAGGGGAGTTGTCGCTACGTCTTCAGGACGAAGGGGAGTTGTCGCTACGTCTTCAGGACGAAGGGGAGTTGTCGCTACGTCTTCAGGACGAAGGGGAGTTGTCGCTACGTCTTCAGGACGAAGGGGAGTTGTCGCTACGTCTTCAGGACGAAGGGGAGTTGTCGCTACGTCTTCAGGACGAAGGGGAGTTGTCGCTACGTCTTCAGGACGAAGGGGAGTTGTCGCTACGTCTTCAGGACGAAGGGGAGTTGTCGCTACGTCTTCAGGACGAAGGGGAGTTGTCGCTACGTCTTCAGGACGAAGGGGAGTTGTCGCTACGTCTTCAGGACGAAGGGGAGTTGTCGCTACGTCTTCAGGACGAAGGGGAGTTGTCGCTACGTCTTCAGGACGAAGGGGAGTTGTCGCTACGTCTTCAGGACGAAGGGGAGTTGTCGCTACGTCTTCAGGACGAAGGGGAGTTGTCGCTACGTCTTCAGGACGAAGGGGAGTTGTCGCTACGTCTTCAGGACGAAGGGGAGTTGTCGCTACGTCTTCAGGACGAAGGGGAGTTGTCGCTACGTCTTCAGGACGAAGGGGAGTTGTCGCTACGTCTTCAGGACGAAGGGGAGTTGTCGCTACGTCTTCAGGACGAAGGGGAGTTGTCGCTACGTCTTCAGGACGAAGGGGAGTTGTCGCTACGTCTTCAGGACGAAGGGGAGTTGTCGCTACGTCTTCAGGACGAAGGGGAGTTGTCGCTACGTCTTCAGGACGAAGGGGAGTTGTCGCTACGTCTTCAGGACGAAGGGGAGTTGTCGCTACGTCTTCAGGACGAAGGGGAGTTGTCGCTACGTCTTCAGGACGAAGGGGAGTTGTCGCTACGTCTTCAGGACGAAGGGGAGTTGTCGCTACGTCTTCAGGACGAAGGGGAGTTGTCGCTACGTCTTCAGGACGAAGGGGAGTTGTCGCTACGTCTTCAGGACGAAGGGGAGTTGTCGCTACGTCTTCAGGACGAAGGGGAGTTGTCGCTACGTCTTCAGGACGAAGGGGAGTTGTCGCTACGTCTTCAGGACGAAGGGGAGTTGTCGCTACGTCTTCAGGACGAAGGGGAGTTGTCGCTACGTCTTCAGGACGAAGGGGAGTTGTCGCTACGTCTTCAGGACGAAGGGGAGTTGTCGCTACGTCTTCAGGACGAAGGGGAGTTGTCGCTACGTCTTCAGGACGAAGGGGAGTTGTCGCTACGTCTTCAGGACGAAGGGGAGTTGTCGCTACGTCTTCAGGACGAAGGGGAGTTGTCGCTACGTCTTCAGGACGAAGGGGAGTTGTCGCTACGTCTTCAGGACGAAGGGGAGTTGTCGCTACGTCTTCAGGACGAAGGGGAGTTGTCGCTACGTCTTCAGGACGAAGGGGAGTTGTCGCTACGTCTTCAGGACGAAGGGGAGTTGTCGCTACGTCTTCAGGACGAAGGGGAGTTGTCGCTACGTCTTCAGGACGAAGGGGAGTTGTCGCTACGTCTTCAGGACGAAGGGGAGTTGTCGCTACGTCTTCAGGACGAAGGGGAGTTGTCGCTACGTCTTCAGGACGAAGGGGAGTTGCTCTGAGACCTTTTCATGCATGCGCACTTCTAAGTCGGTTGTTCGCATTTGTCAGAATGAGCAATGCAACGTGGGCACACACAGTTCTCTAAGCATTATAAATGTTATCGGAAATCAGAAGGTAATTTTTTGCGTCGTTTTATAGAATGTAATTACGAATACCTTGAATCGTGCACGTACATAAGCACAGAACGCGATGCCGAAAAAACGCAGTGCTCTAAAGACAGTGTACGTCTGTAAGCTAGATTGCCCGCATTCCAAACACGGACATCTATTCTCGTATTGCTGATACAGCCATGTTGTGGAACAATGTAGCAGACGCCGAGCAATGAGTGGTGAAAGACTGGTGTAGTGACTTCACAGGAATGCTTCTGACGGTTCGTTCTTAATAAGAAGTTGTTATTGTGGTGGAAGATTGCCAAATACGACAGTAGGAACCTTAAATATAGCATCCCTGGAGGGCAAATGTTCCAAAATGTGTTTTAGAGAACTTCAGAAACTGTCCACAAGGATTACCGATTGTTCAAACACAACACTTCATGTTTACATCAGCCACTAGGCTAACAGATACACAAGGTGCTTCTGAGTGGACAAACAGTAACTGAATGTAATGCGTGTGCCAGACGTATTTACATATTTATTTATAAAAGCTACTCCTGAAAAGCAGTCAGAGGAACATATGAATTTGTCTTCATGACATTTTCGAAATGACGCCGCCACGAGAATGTGGCATTGTGGTACAGTGCTCCTAATCTGTCCTACCAGATAAGTAAAGATACACTGGATCAGTGGTGGTCAGCGGACGTTTGTACACCTACAAATATCTCTGTGACAAAGCTAAGTTCAACAAGAAATGGTAACTCGTGAACAAATAATGTTCGATTATCCATTGAAAAATTGTAAATTCAATTTCAGAACTTACAGGTGCGCGAAAGTGACATGCAGTAAAACAGAAACAGGTAATTGACAAGTAGAGGCATTCGTCCTCACATCCTGTGTAATGTTTACTTGGCATTTATCTTTGAATACGTACCCGTAACCCGGGAGTGATTCACATCCACCGGGGACCAGAAAATAACTTCACAACTGAAGACCCAAAATAATGTACCGTTCTGGTGAATAAAAATAAAACAATGAGGTATCGCACACCGATAAAAGTCAAGTAAGTTTTATTCATTCAAAATTTTGTATTTTAGGTTACTACCGTAGTACAAAAAACTTAGCCTTACACAGTTTCATTCTGAGTTCTCTTTATTCTAACAAAAATAAGAAGAGATTGCTGGTGTCCACTGAGAAATGAATTGAATATAACGACGCTGACATTTCCAGTATCAACGTATGATACACAGGCAGCACCAGTAACATGAATTCGCATAACAGAGTCAACGGTTTTGAGAGACGGACATACACTGACGAGCCAAAACACTGTCTATAAATTGCACTTTGGGCCACATTTGGACAGCAATATAGCAGCGATTCTGCGTGGAATGTATTCTACAAGTCGTTGCTAGGTTTGCGAAGGTAAGTGGCACCAGATGTCTGCGCTATTCCCGTAAATTATGGACAGGTGGTTTGGCGGCACTGAGTTTAGGCCCGATAGCGTCCCAAACGTGCTCCATCTGGTTCAGATAGGGCTGTCATGCTCTTCAAACCACTGTAGCACGATACGATATGGATAGTTTTCAGCACGATACGATATGGATAGTTTTCCTGACGGAAGATGCCATCCTAGTCGCGCAAGACTTCAAGAATGAAGGGATGCTGGTGACACGCAATAACGTTCACATAGTCCACAGCAGTCATGGTGACTTCAATTACTTCCATAGGTCCCACTGATGTCCGTATGAATGTGCCAAACAGCACAATATTGCAACCACGACCAG
Source organism: Schistocerca cancellata (assembly GCF_023864275.1). Classification (NCBI taxonomy): domain Eukaryota; kingdom Metazoa; phylum Arthropoda; class Insecta; order Orthoptera; family Acrididae; genus Schistocerca; species Schistocerca cancellata. Next base: position 205,281,815 of record NC_064626.1, read on the forward strand.
CATCTGCAGCGCAATGCGTGTGTTTAAGATGCCGTTCACCTGGGTGGTGGCGTATCCCATCACGAGCATCTATCTGGTGCAATAAGAAACGAGATTGATCCGATCAAGCGACAAGTTCCCATTGATCCGTAGTCCAATCTCGATGGTCTCGTGCCCATTGAAATCTTTTAGGTCAACATGGGAACATGTATAGGCCGTCTGCTGCAGAGCCTCGGGTTCCACACTGTGCGCTGGACGGTGGTCTCTAACCCACTTGTTCCAGCTCAAGCACGGTACTCTGGCGCCAAATCTGTCACAGATCGCAGCCTGGACTACTTTACAAAGAGGGCAGGTCTCCGATCTCCATGTTCTGTGATTAGCCATAGATGTCCAACAACTTGGGCTTGCTGGTGTTTTCACTGTCCAACCATTTTTCATGGATGATCACGGCAGCAGCACCAGGCTAACAAACGACCAGCTACGCGTTTCCGACATGCTCGTTCCCAGGCAGGGCACCGTAACAATCAGCCCTTTGTCGAAGACCGTTATGTCGTTCGAGTTCCCCCATTTGCGGCCCGTATGATCGCTAGAATCAATGTCCACTCGTCTCTGCTCCGCTCACACATTTCCCTTACAACGTTATACACCCGCAATGCCACCAGGCCGTTTTCGGTCTTGCTGTGTGCATTGCTCAATGTTTTGACTCATCAGTATGCAGACACAAACCCTATGGCACAACGTAGAAGAAGACTTTAATGAAACGACAAGCCTTCGTAAGTAATAGATTTTAGAAACAAATCTTAAAGGTGAAAAAAAACGTCAAAATTACCGATTGGATAAAGTGCGCTCATTTATTGGACATCAAGATCCCGAAGCCTTGAAACTGAAGATAGATAGATAAATGGGGGAGGGAGAGAGGGAGAGGGGGGGGGGAGGGAGGGAAAGGGGGGGAGAGGGGGGGAGGGAGGGAAAGGGGGGAGAGGGGGGAGGGAGGGAGAGGGAGAGAGGGAGAGAGGGAGAGAGAACGCTAACTACTACTATAGCCTCGTAAATATATTAGCACATTGCCAATGTACTTATTGTGTTCTGCCTGTGATCCCTACCTCGTTCGTGGAAGTCAAACACCACAGTAAAGCAGCGAATTCAAAATAATAAAACGAGCTCAGGAACTATCGCTATCTCTTTCAGTAAAATGGCTCAAATGGTTCTGAGCACTATGGGACTTAACTTCTGTGGTCATCAGTCCCCTAGAACTTAGAACTACTTAAACCTAACTAACCTAAGGACATCACACACATCAATGCCCGAGGCAGGATTCGAGCCTGCGACCGTAGCGGTCACGCGGTTCCAGTCTGAAGCGCCTAAAACCGCACGACCACGTCGGTCGGCCTCTTTCAGTACTTCAGCAGCGGTACAGTGACTAGGTCGCGCAGACGCTTCCAGTGTGGTCAAATAGGTCTGAAAGAGGTACTAACAGGCAGATAGTGTGTCTGTGAAGAGCCCCGAAACGCAAGAGATGTGGAGGCTGTCCAGTGGCGGAGATGTACCTGCTCCGTGATTACGCCCCAGGTCATTTTACACAGGACACAGCGATACACGCTGTTTCGTTTATCAAATTTTGCCGCATCATCCCACATTATCCCCACATGAGGCCCAGTGACTTCTTCCTCTTTCCTCGAATGAAGAAACCATCGCATGGCATGAATCTCCAGGATAACTGTGAGGAGATTCCCTATAGGAAGTTTCCCGAACAGACTTCTACAACCAAGGTCTTCACATAATTGTGGAAAATGTATCGTATTGAAGGGTGAATGTGTAGAAGGACTTACACCATCAGCAAGTCATTTGTCTTACTTTTTTTTATCCAGGCGATAATTAAAAAACTTAATGACTATTCCTCGCGTTGTTATTCTGAAGTTGTCACAAGACTCTTCAATCTAGCAAGAAACAAAAAAAGAAAAAAATAATTCATTTTAGGAACGGAAGGTATTTTGCAATGTAATTAATTTCTTCCAATTTCGTTCAGTTCTGACCAGCTTTGAAAGCAAGATATGCTCCTTACCGATATGCTTTAATATCACACATCAGCAGAAGTCTCAGCGGTGTTTATCAACACTGATTACAGTGGGAAAAGATAATGTGGTCGAGAGGACAGCAGAATGGAATGTCGCCTTCAAACCACACCCAGGCTCGCTGGCACGTCGATACCTCGAATCCCTACCCACGGCAGAGCTCGCCGAATTCTCTTTGTCGCCACCAAGGAAATGCTGAGAGTGACTCAATACTTGTCATTTTTCATATCTGACGCCATTTCGCTGACAGAAAAACTGAATACAAAACTGTCGGTTGCACGATTTCAGATAGTGACTGGAAAGTTTTCTTTAGCTTCTGTAGCCTGCGTCCTCTAACGTCACAATGTATTGTTAGCTAAAGTAGTTCGCGTGTTATAATTTTCCCGTGACCCTGTAACATTCTGCTTATTTATGTGATAATTGTATGTGTTTACCGGTTTTCGTGTGTCATATACTGCAAATTTTTATTTATTTTTCTGTAACAAATATCGTTGAGCACTATATATGTTGCTGCAGCCAAACCCAGAAAACCAAATTAAAAGAACGAATCTACGTTTAACGTTATTACACTAAATACTACTAGTAAAGAAACATTACTATTTCTTCTCTCTCATTATAAAATAATTCCGGTGAATAGAATGGCTGCAAAAAATCATATATGGAATCTATAAGCCAACAAAAAATATTACACCGATATTGTAAAGCCATTTCCAAGTGCCATTTCCGATACTTTAGTTTTTCATCTACGTCTCTACTGCATGAGCGAGCGTACTGCGTATGGCATAGGACACAGATTGAGGCCATAATACGCCCTCGCTCTATTGTATTCGCGATTGTTGTACTGAGCATGTCCGAATCTCTGATTCTACCGCCACGACGTGATGCTGAAAAACACTGCGTCTGAATGTTACGAGCAGACAGGCTTTCACGTGGTTGAAGCCTTTTGTCGTGTCGCCCATTGGAGGTTACTCACAAATCTAGCAGCAGTCTCATACTGAGCAAGAAAACCCCATAAAAACGCTGTTAAAATTATTCGAATATTTTAATGTAATTTCACTCCCTGGTAATTTATTTTTTATATCGTCTTATACGTACTTCCAAATTTTAATTCTTGCTTTCCGCTGTTTAAATTTATAGTATCTCTACCATACGTCCTAGTGCCTACTTACAAATGCAATGCGGACTGGAAAAAAGTGGTTGACCTTCGTTGCCAAGGCGTTACGGATTTTTAAAAATTTCTCTTCAATATCAAGAATTCGTCGAAGGATGCTGAGAGAGAGTCACGACTACACTATCAGTTGCGTTATAACCTAGGAGCTTTTTTACTGTACACCAGTCATGGTAGAAAAAAAATTCTTATGATTTTAGTTTTATACGAAACTTCCCCTCACGCTTACTACTGACCATGGACGTTCCCGAGGTGGGTGGCTTGCGCGCCGCAGCGATAGAGAGAGTCGCACCGTAAACAGACACAACGGAGAGGGGTCTATAGTGTGTTCAGACTAACCCGTGGTTAGCTCTACTGCATGCTTTTAACACGTGTCAACTATTTTAGGAGTGAAATAGATCACCATTCGGATTTCAGAGAGAGAACTACTCTATGTTGTTGTGATCAGGAAACCGGCATTTTATGGACTGCAGCGTGGACTGATAGTTCCTCTAACTAGTATGCCGAGTAGAGAATTTCAAAAGGGAAATAGTTAAGTTCACGTTACACATAGCGGAAATATGTGGAGTTCCGTGGCAGTACAAGGCCTCTGGTCAAGTGAGTACAGGGCTATAAACACAACACCAAATAGGGTAATTAAGAAGAAGATCTAATAATGAATAAGAAAATACGAATGCGGGTGAGCCACTATGAACAGCATAATTAACGCACTATCGTAGCCACGATAGGTATGAAGCCAACATCCACTGCAACAGCACAAGTTTACGTTCCAAATAGCTCGGCTGATGAGTTTGAAAGAATGTATTATGAGACAAAAGAAATTATTCAGACATTTAAGGGAGATGAACATTTAATTTTAATTATGATGGAGGATTGGAATTTGGCAGCAGGAAAAAGATAAGCAGGAAAAATAGGGCGAGTACATGGACTGGGGGAAAGAAATTAAAGAAGCAGCCACTATGTAGAATTCTGCAAACGGCATCATTTAATCATCACTACTATTTCGTTAAATTTGTGGAAGAAAGCTGTATAGGTGGAAGGAACGTATAAACACTGGAAGGTTTCAAATTTATTATATACGGTGATTTTGCTGAATAGGGACACACTCCAGGAAACGATACCTGAGAGGACAAAATGAAAAAGGAAAAAAAGAAAACAAAGGAGTCATATGGAGGGAGATGTGACCGGAAATGCGTTCCAACGGAGACGCACCTTCTTGAAGGTGGAGTCAGAAGATCTTTGACAGTGGTCCGGTATCAGCAGCAGCCAGATGGGTGGTCCGCCAGCTCTGAGAAGCATGACGCTGTGTGGAACAACTGCCACTATCTGTGTCGAAACGCGATCAGGCCTTAGCGGTATCACCTACAGACTTGCCCTTTGCAGCGACGGTTTTGTCGCTGGGTCGTAGCAAAAGCTGCCACGGTGCTGGGATTTCTGGCATCCATACTACTAACAGGTGAGGCCACATTTAAGAAGGGCGGTATCGTCATACTTGACAACTCCCACCTGTGGGATACATAGAATACCCACGGTTTGGGGCAGTCAACCATCAGCACCGGTTCAGCCTCGGCGACCGCCTCTTCGGACCTGTTTGCACAGCCCTCACAGGCGAGGCATATCTGCACTCCCTCTGGATGACCCTACAGCCCTTGCTGTAAGACGTGTCTTTGGTTGTACGATTGGTAATGTGGCTACTAAGGATGGTGTTCCAGCTCACTGCTCTGTTGAAAAGTAGAAATAGAACATTCATCTTGACTGTTGTATGTTTTCAATCACTGAAAACTACGATGTCAAAGATATTTTATTTCTAGTGGTTATATCATCTTTGAAGCACATTTTCAAGCATATGCCCCGTATAACCTCTTCTGTTCTTTATCGTTTCTGGGATGGTTTTCTTCCCTTTGTCCTCGTTTATCAAAATCACCCTGTGTCTGTTTTTAGCAAACAGAACACAGCATGATGTTCTGAATGGAGAAACGTCTACAGACAAAGTAACCTCTGGCGTGCCACAGGGGAGTGTTATGGGAAATGCAGGAAGATCTGCAGCGGATAGGCACTTTGTGCAGGGAGTGGCAACTGACCCTTAAAATAGACAAATGTAATGTATTGCGAATACATAGAAACAAGGATCCTTTATTGTATGATTATATGATAGCGGAACAAACACTAGTAACAGTTACTTCTGTAAAGTTACTTCTGTAAAATATCTGGGAGTATGCGTACGGAACAATTTGAAGTGGAATGATCATATAAAATTAATTGTTGGTAAGGAGGGTGCCAGGTTGAGGTTCATTGGGAGAGTCCTTAGAAAATTTAGTCCATCAACAAAGGAGGTGGCTTACAAAACACTCGTTCGACCTATACTTCCGTATTGCTTATCAGTGTGGGATCCGTACCAGATTCGTCACAGTGTTATTTGGTAAGCGTGATAACGTTACGGAGATGTTTAGCAAACTCAAGAGGCAGACTCTGCAAGAGAGGCGCTCGGCATCGCGGTGTAGCTTGCTGTCCAGGTTTCGAGAGGGTGCGCTTCTGGATGAGGTATCGAATATATTGCTTCCCCCTACTTATACCTCCCGAGGAGATCACGAATGTAAAATTAGAGAGATTCGAGCGCGCACGGAGGTTTTCCGGCAGTTGTTCTTCCAGCGAACCATACGCGACTGGAACAGGAAAGGGAAGTAATGACAGTGGCACGTAAAGTGCCCTCCGCCACACACAGTTGGGTGGCTTGCGGAGTATAAATGTAGATGTAGATAGATGTAGAAGACAGATTTCAAAACCAGATTTTAAACCGTAAGACGTTTCCAGGGGCAAATGCGGACTCTGCCCATAATTTATTGCTTATGAACTGGAGATTAAAACTGAAAAAAGTTGCAAACAAGTAGGAAATAAAGAAAATCAGACTTGGAAAAATAGAATCAGAGACTGCCGAGTGGTTCACAATCAGCAATACAAAATGAACAGATGTAAGAGAAGGACTAATAGATTTTCCTGGATAACACGAGATCCTTAATTTCATTGACGAAAGAAGAACATATAAAACAGCAGCAACAGAAGCCCATGAAATGGAATACAGAAGCCCATGAAATGAAATAGACAAAAATTCGAAAGTAACTAAACAGGAATCACTAGACGGCAAATGCAGCATGTATGACGAAGGGGAAGGGGCGTTTGGTTAAAAGAGAAGCAGCTGTATAAACATCCACAGCTCAAATGACAAACTAGTACTAAGCAAAGAAGGGAAAGCTAAAATGTGGAAGAAATATATATAAGGGCTATACAAGTGAAATAAACTCAAATCCACTGTTATGGAAAGGGCGCCACTGCAAGAAGACTAGCAGGGCACTGAAAGACCGTTGTCTACACAAGACGCTCTGAGTACACGCCATTCGCTCAGATCCAGTCATGGCTAACTTATTTCATCCAGTGTGCTAGATACTTAAGTCGAAATGCCCTCAGACTTCAAGAAGGACGTAATAATTCCTGTTCCAATGACAGCAGATGCCGACGTGTGAATATTACCTAACCTTGAGCTTAACAAGTCACGGCTGCAAAACGGTGACACGAATTTTTTTTACAGAAGAACGAAAAAAAATGGTAAAAGCCAATGTTGGGGAAGATCAATGTGTGTTTCATAAAGACTTGTACATGTGAGGTAATACTGACCCTGCACTTATCTTACATGAAGGTTTAAAGAAAGGCAAACGTATGTTTATAGTACTTTTAGAAAAACTGACGGTGTCAACTACAATGCACTCTTAAAATATGGAGGTAGCAGCGATAAAATAAAGCGACTGAACTGTTATTTATAACAAATTGTCCAGAAATCTGACTGCAGTTTTAAGAGTCGAATGACATGAAAAGGAAGCAGTCGTTGTCAAGGGGTGAGAGAGTTGGCGCTACGCCCCATATTATTCACCCTTTACACTGAGCAAAAAATGAAAGAAACCAAGGTGGAAGTTCTAAAAGGAATTAAAAGTTCAGTTGGAGGGGGGGGGGGGGGGGGGGAAGCTTTCAGGTTTGCCAATGACACTGTCGGAAATGGGTAAGGACTTACAAGAGCAATTTAACAGAATGAATAGTGTCTGGAAAGAGAGATTAGAAGACGGAAACCACCGAAGCAAAATGAGGAAAGTGGAATGCAGTCGGATAGAGTAAGACGACGCTCAGGTAATCAGACACTATTAGTAGTAGATGAGATTCGTTATTTGTGCACCAAAGTAACTGACGACGTCTCAAGGAAAGGGGTCACACACTGCCCAGTCACATGTGACCACTTGTCAAAAGCATGAATATCGCAGTGCGGACGTGCAGGAAGATAGTGAGGTTCTGGAAGGTACCGACAGGGATGCGGAGCCGTGCAGGCTCCAGTACCGTGGAAAGCTGCGCTAGGTGACACGGTGAGGGTCCACGGAACGAACAGCCGGATCGAGGGTGGTCCCACATATTCTCGATTGGGTTTGAATCTGGGAAATCTGGTGGCCTCGGGAGTACGGTAAACTCATACTGGTGCTCTTCGAACCACGCACGTACACTGCGAGCTATGTGATGCGTTGTACTGTCCTGCTAGTAGATGCCACTGTGCAGAGGAAAAACAAACTTCACGTATTGGTAGATATTGTCCCCAAGGATAGATGCATACTTGTGTTGATCGGTTGTGTTTGCTAAAGTGACGAGATGAGCCCACAAAACGCCACGAAAACATTCCCCAAACCTTCATATTCCTTTCATTCGCCTGGCATCTTCCAAAGATTGTTGCAGGGCCGCACACGCCAACGGCCATTTGTTCGATGGAGCATAAAACGTAATTCGTCTGCAAAAGTTAAATGTCGCCATTTAGTGGGAGTTCAGTTGCGGTACTGCCATGCAAATTCCAGCCTTCGTCACTGATGAACAGCAGTCAAAGAGGGTGCTCGAACAGGCGCCTGCTACGGTAGATGTCTCGGCGCCGGTTTTGGATAGCGCCATTTTGTCATGCATGGTATACCTTAATCACGGAAATGCTTCCACCCATGGCCTGAAAGCCAACGAACATGCCCTTTGGGATGTCAGATTAATCGCTCCGTTTACACATTGGAACAACACGCACCCACCTCCTCCCCGCACGAAATGCTTTATATAGCCTTAACTGCTAGTGCTGCCATCTGTGAGCTGTTATCGCACACTGATGTCAGACATAGGCGGTGGCCAAAATAATGCGAGTGGATCGTGTGAAAAGCCAACGGCTACAACAAGAAAAGCATTTATGAAAAATGAGAAACTTGATAACATCTAAAATTAGGAAGTCCTTTCCAAAGATATTTTTGAGAATTGTAGCTTTGTACGGAAGTGAAACGCGGACGGTTAAGTATTTCCGAGAAAGAGAAAATAATGTCCGAAATGTGGCGCTATAAAAGAATGCTGAAGACTAGGTAGGTAGATATGAGTATATTTTGAAGAGATGCTGACTGAGAAAAGCAGAAAATTTTGGCAAAAGTTGATAGTAAGAAGGGATTGGCTGATAGGATATCTTTAAGCATCAAGCAATCGTCAATTTGGTAACTGAGGTAAGTGTGGAAGCTTAAAAATTGAAGTAGAAGACCCAAGGATTGAATACAGCAGTCAGGTTCTTATTGGTGTAGGTTGCAGCAGTTATGTAGAGATGAAGAGATTTGCCCAGGACATAATAGCGTACAAAACTGTAAACTCTACGGTGGTAAATAATAACAGCTAATTACAGTGTAGAACGAACTGTATGAGAATATAATGGACTGCTTCCTTTATTCCGTGTTCATTCCATCGTCGTACCACGATGTTTGGTTTAGATTACAGTGGCTGCTGACTGATTTAATCAAAAATATTTCCGCTTCCTATCATTACAGTTTCTCTCTCTCTCTCTCTCTCTCTCTCTCTCTCTCTCTCTGATGTTTCCCAAAATAGGTAATACTGACTTCCTTTCTACGAACTAGATCACAAAATTTCCTTTCAGATCGAAACAAGAAATGGAAGATTTGATATTTGGATAATACTGCGATCATGTAACAACTTACACAGTAAGCCATTTACGAATTCCTGAAGAATTCAAGTACAATTTCTTAGGACTGTCGGAGTTTCCTAATTGAAAGACTGTTTTGGCTCAATTTGTTAATGTTCATCTCAAGCGATTCGGTTCAATATTTCCTTTCTTGAGATGACAAACAGCTAGTCAAAAAGAACCAACGTGAGGGCGTCCACCTGACGATGAATTACCGTTCATTCAAAGCAACAAGGCATATGAACCACGGTTCAATGATTTGATATCATTCCCACTGCAGTCTTAATTGACTATGTCGCTGGGTCAACAGAGGAAAACGTGGCGGCGTGTATTGCGAAGTCCTATACTCAACAATGTGCACTGAACGGTGTGCTCTGCAAAACTTGCGCATGCACCAGCACTGTACTCTGTCGTCAGATCTGACACAGAAGCCACGTATCATGTGCTTTACAAAGCAGGCAAGCACGTTCTGTGGGCTTCCAACATCTTGTCACCTCCTCGTGGTTTACCGTCCTTCAAAACTTTCCAGTGATGCTCAAGGCAGTGGCACTAACAGCCCATAGCAGTTTCAGAGACGCTTGTTGTGGCGCCACTAACATCTAGCCTCTGTCAAAGTCGCTTATGTCGGCGCATTTCCACACTTGTGACCCATATCGTCGCTAGAATGACTATCCTTTAGTGTGTGTTCCTTTTACACTCTGCCCCTGTCGTGTCACATGCCCGATCATAATAGTTTGTGTCATCGGCGTATGTCCTGTAGCATCATGTGGCGGTCGCGTCAAGGCCCAACATCGGAAGTGGCGTTTTTCTACTGTTGTTCATTTGCTTACAATATTTCTATCTCTACGATCACCGTCGCAAAAGCTATCATACGCTAAGAATAGGTAATTTCACAGCGTCATTTTAGACGGCATGTTGTCATTACATAAAACCTACCACAAAAATTCTATAAATTTAAAACGTATCTGCAACATTTTAAAGTTAGCAGTTACAACAAAATGACACACACACACACACACACACACACACACACACACACACACACACACACACACACACACACACAACTGTTCAAGGATTTAATAATGATTTTCGAATCCATTAAAACTGTATTCTATTTCGACAAAAAAGTCAGACTCACACGCCATTGGCACATAATTGCAAAAAAAAAAATTAAAAAAGATGGGTAAGCAACAGACAGAACAACTGCATGATCACTTGGGGGGCATGAAAGCTTCTACGTAGTTTATTTCATGTGGGAGCATTCCATAAAATTTGAACACGTTTAGGGATTACGAGATCCGTCCAACAGGAAATTCCACAAGTGGGACGTATGTAAATTACTACAGGAAGCATAGTCGCTCAAAGATTTAAGAAGGGGCATTTGCAAACGGACAAAGCTTGTGAACTACTTACCTATATACATGTTACAACATCCGCGTCCAAATCCGTATGGAACAGTGTTCTCTTAGCAGTGACTGCCGCCTTTCACAGCGCTAGTAATAACTAACGAATTAGCAGTAGCATCGAAAGATATGACGCAGAAGACACTTTACAGACATGGGATGTAAGAGGTGTTAACGAAGAAAAAGAAAGTACTTCTACATTTTTAAACTATTTGTTGACTCAAATATTTAGATACTATAGCTAATTCATTTAATAATTACCACTGCAAGTCGCAACCTAACCTCATGGCCATCTCGTTGCTACAAAAAAATTGTCTATGCTTTCTCTTACAAATAAGAGTGCAAAGGATGTCATCCACCTGCTGATGGTTTAACCATCGGAACGAGCAGTGAAGTAAAAATTCTGCGTCATTAATAAGGTTATTTGTCCCAGAATGCAAGTCGGAAATAGTTTGTGCCAAGGGAAAGGAAACCGAACTGACTCATTTCTGTTTGTAATGTGCCCATCTTAGAGCAACATGAATATAGGGCGCTTAGTCTGTCGAGCTCGTCATCGCCGAATTCATCAAAATTCATGGTACATCTTGGGCGTGATGAGACATGAAAGTGCCCCAAGTGGGAACTTCAAATGGCCAAGCGTATAGGAAATGAGAGGAATTTTGATACGGTTTCATCACCAAGTGCACCTTATCAATTGTCCCTGTAACAATGTGTTCAGGAAGCGGCGTTTGGCTCAGCGGTAAGAGAACGGATTCGTATTGAAAGTGTCGTGGGTTAGACTCCGCTCAACGGCAAATATTTTTGTACTCCTTGGCAACGCGTACACTGCTGACGTCACAATTAACCGCAACATCAGCATGGGACGTCAGTCTTTAAAACAAGCGCATTACCTTGCAAACTTGGGGTTGTGAACGGTCCATAAGGTGCAAACACGAAGAACCGTATACATTGACTAATTTGACCTTGCTGGCGTGACGGCACAAACAACACCAGCCCCAACGACGCCGGCCTGAACGACGGGCAGCTCCTTAAATGCCGCTACCAGGCAACAGACCATCCGTCACTATACATTCAGGTTCCGTGTACGTACAGTGCTGCCGATTGTATACTGTGCTACGAGTACTGGATTCTCTCTCGAGGATACTCGCTCTGGACATGCTTATTTTCACGCTTATTATGACCCTGTTTTCAATTGGTATCGCTGTTCGTATTGTGAATTTTGCCGTTGACGTTTGCCTTAATCGTCAGACGTCGTCTTATTGTATTGATTTACAATAGTTCAGGGACAACGCTAGCCAAGTAACTCATTCACCTGCTCGCTCTTGACCGGGTAATGTGAATATTGCGAGATCTGTGTGCGAATATTCTGGGAAATGACGGTTAATCATGGAAAAACACATTAAAAGTGGAAGAGTCTGCAAACAAAAGATGCATCTCGCTTGAAGCATATGCGGGATTTGAAAATTTGGGAAGAACATATTAAACAGGGTGGAACTCTGAACGACAAATACCACACAACTGATTCCTGGACGTATGATCGCTTCGTAGAAGCACGGAGCTGTAACCAGAAGTCACTACCCGAAACTTGCAACAATGGGCACTTGCTGCTGCGAGACAGTTGCCAGATATGGAATTCAATGCTTCAGCAACGTGGGTCACAGTATTTAAACAACGGCATAAAATTTGTCGGAGAAACGTTACAAAATTTGTATCAGAAAGAGAGACTGCTTCTATTGAGGAAACCCTTGCTGTAGTAGAAAATTTTCGTCGTCGACTCAATCTCTTATCCGTAACTACGACAAGGACTTTGTTATCAACATCGATCAGACAGGTAAGTCAGATGTTTTATTTGTCTACGTCGATAGACATACTCTTTGCATTGTCACGTATAATAGGTCTACATTTGTATCTTCTCTTTCCAGGCTGCCAGTATCAGTCGACATCTGACCGAAACATAAACACCGAGGGTCAAAAGTGGTGTGCGTGAAACGAAGGAATATGAAGACAGTAACACACTCCTATACAGCACAATATGCTATGAGCCTTTCAGGAAAACTATTACCATATATGCCTACAGGAGAGTACTGGCTCTTTTGGACCGAGGGTTAAAAAATCAATAGATGCGTATGCAGCAAAACGCACATATGTTGTCATTACGTCTTCAAGATCCGGTAAACTGACAACAGACTTTTACAAAAAATATTTAACTGATGTTATGAAGCCCTACATGCAAGAGAATAAATGTCTTCTGTGACTGACTCGTGGGGAGAACAAACAAATCCACAAATATACGACGAACTGTTCAAAGATGAAGACGGATTGCCAACGTGCAGTATCAAAGTAATTCCCCCCAAATGTACGCCTCTAGTGCAACCCTGCCATATATATTTTTATCGTCAGGTAAAAATCTAATAAAAATCTAATAAAAATGTCAACATTGTACTTACCTCATCGAGAAACAAGGAGGAATCACTTTCCGAGAAGCTTGCATCAAACTACATTCCATTATACATCACCAGTTATCCTCGCACGTATTCAGCGACATTCTGCTCTATACGTGGTTCGCTGCTGGACTGTGCGATGAAAGAAACTGTTTTCAGAATGTCAAGTTTGTTTTTCTAAGGAGACAAAAAACCATGTCACTGCAAAAAGGCGGCGATTATAACGTGCGCGGAATGCGGTCAAAATTATTGCTTCCCCTGTTTCTTTGACGAATATCACCCCGGTACATGTAATTGATCAATTGCAAAAGAATGGATGGATCGATTTACATAAACGACGTTCCCGTGTACAAGTTAACTACAATCCATTTTTAAATGTTTGCAGTCCCGCATTTCATCCTTTGCCTATACTTTTTGTGCTTATATAAATTAATAAAATAACCTATATGAGGTTGCAATTCATTGTGATGTCAGTAGTGACCGGATTGCCAAGGAGCACAAAAATATTTGCCACCGGGCGGAGTCGAACCTGCGACCCTTTCAATGCGAATCCGATCTCTTACCGCTAAGCCAAACACCGCTTCCTAAACACATAGTCACAGGGACAACTGATAAGGTGCACATCGTGATAAGATCCGTATCAAATTCCTTTTTATTTCCTAAACGCTTGGCCATCTGGAGTTCCCACTTGAGGTACTTTGTCTCGCCACGCCCTACATGTATCATAAATTTGGACGAATTCGGCGATGACGAGTTGGCGTCCTCCCCTTGTTAGTCTGTCGATAACAGTTTTCAGGAAAGTGTTATATGACACAATCTCGAACGTTTGGGAATACATTAGGACTTGGTAAGCGCAGTGGGCTTTGCAGCAGTGCGCACCGTTCGCATTTGTGATATCGTACGCACGTAAATGTGAATCAAAGCTCCAACTAAAGCCTGCGCATCAAACCATGGAGACCTGCTAAGTCAATCTACGTTCTATACTATGGTGAACTGTGGTTATCTCTTACTGAAATGCTGCTAAATACTTAAACCAGTAGAAAACGCGAAAGAGGCTTCAAATCTGATAGGATGCGTGTAGCATTTACTACGCATTTACTCCAAAAATGCTGTAACATACCCTACTGAAGAGGAGGCGGAGGGGGGGGGGGGTTGAAATTTTACGATCCAGTTATACGTAGTTTCCTCTTCCCACTGATAGGCGAAAGCTGAGTACTGAAAGGTTAGGTACGAAATACATTTGACTGCGTATGTAATGTCTTTCATTAGTCTGTCCAGTGAACTTCAAACTTTCAAGATAGGTTCATGCTTTTCACACAGACTAATAGGCCCTTCACTATGCGTAACATATTAAAAAGAAAAAAAAATTCAGTTACCATAAATTCCCCTCTGGGCTGAATCACATACTCTTGGGGCGTCGGCCCTAAAGGGACGTGAGAAACTCTCCTGTGGAATGATGTGGATCGGAAGGAAAGCTTTAAGCTGCATACTGCAAACGAGTCTGTGCCCAGGAGGCGCGTTCTAGTTGCTTACTGCAAGGCTACAGTCTGCCGAAAGAATGCTGTTGTAATCTGCACCAATAGTTCATTTCTCTGGGAGACGAAGTTGCAAATATTGTGGGTCATCCTAATCACTTGATGTTTCACATCAAAAATAAAAAATATCAAACAAAACCCCTTTGTTAAAACACCACATTGTACCCAACCCTACTTCTCTTCACAACCATCAAAGTCACTGAAACACTTCGTAACGAGTCACGTTTCACACTGCCTATGGCATATTCTTAAACGAAAATAGAGAACGAGGGAAGAAAGGAAAGAAATGGGTGAGAATCTGTGTCAGAGCCGCAGAGAGCATTGAGGTAATGCAAAGACGGAAGTTGACAATTTGTGCCGGACAGGGACTCTAACCTGACTCACCGTTTCTCATGATGGGCTGCCTCAACCGCTACGGCCACCCGTGCATGGTCGCTGACCGACACAAATTTCCAACTTATCGCACACTGCAATGGTGCCTCCCTCATCCATTAATCCCTATACGCAAATTATTGATTCCCGTAGTAGTTCGGACGATATTAGTACATCCGCATTGAAACAGACGCCAAAGAGCCGCGCGCTTGCTGAAACGTATAAATTTGAGTGGTGTCTATACCTATCAAATATAGATGCATCATATTTGTCGCCAATTAACGTACGTATGAAATTATCGTCCTTTGAACGTTTCTTCGTTCTTAAAGTGATTATCCCGGACTTTTCTGTGAGGTGCATAATGAAAATACTGCGCAAGAGGAACAATGAAAGAAGTCCCAGTTGAAAGTTGCAATTCTCATTTTGCGGCAGCTGTACGAGGTCTAACGTTGTCTTGATTCAAAAGACCTGCGTACATCATTTCACGTCGCCTGTTTTGAATCGGCCATGATAGTCCCACAATTCTCTCGAGCAGGGTGCACAATTTTTTCCCTCATGACATGATTCCAACTGTAAGCAAGCTCTTACGACACTCCGCCGCCCGCCCCCCCCCCCCCCCCCCCGCCCCCACAAAAAAAATGCCATCATCTTTTTGATATGATTTCGCTTTTCTTGTTTCGAAGAAGAATCCGTATAGTACCCCTTATTCCCTTATGCCTGTATTCAATTATTCCGTACAAAACTGGTTTCATCACCAGTAACAATGGACGTCTCTTACGTATCACTAACCTTCTGGTATCTGCTAATGAAATCTAGAATTGTAGAGCTGTCCCCGTTCGTTTTGACTGGAAGGTTTCTGCAACTTTTAACTTTTTCCGTGGTCTATAGCTCTGGGATCACTTCACGCACGACAAATCTGAAAACTGAAGTCTTATTTGATCAATTTTTCTCAAGTCATTCATAGCATGCGGTGACCTATCCAGCATCTTTGCTTTGCAACTTCTTCCTCCGTACCATGGCAGACCTACTTTTGATATTATGAACTGTCTCATCCCCTCGTAATCCAAAGAGCGTAACCCTTTTCCAGAAGGAAATACAGCTCATCTGTCCACAATAAGATATGTCACTTCTTCCCTTCAACGTACATGTTCGAAATCATTGTCTTTAGAAAACGCCGCCGAAGCTCAAACGTATCAACTTTTCCCATGCCGATTGCCTTCAGTGCAAGTCGAAACCTCAATTTTTGCAACTTAACACACCCAAAGTTTTAGGCATTCTCTGCCTCTATCTTGGTTCAAATGGCTCTGAGCACTATGCGACTTAACTTCTGAGGTCATCAGTCGCCTAGAACTTAGAACTAATAAAACCTAAATAACCTTAGGACATCACACACATCCATGCCCGAGACAGGATTCGAAACTGCGACCGTACCGGTCGCTCGATTCCAGACTGTAGTACCTAGAACCGCACGGCCATGTCTCTATCTACTATTCTCATATACCGCTACTTAAACCTCCACGTCCCCTATTTACCACAACCATGCATCTTACAGTAATGAATTCCTCATCCTCCACGCCCTGTCCTCCAGCTGACTCATTGCTCACCTCGTCATTTGGCACAAACTATTTTAAACGTCCTCCAGTACCACCTAACTTTGAATTATTCAAATTATTTCAGCTTATGGCATGCATCACTGACATCCAGATAATTTTATAAACTATTTCGTCAATCCCATCCTAACTTATCTAGCGTGCCTTACGACGAATTCTAAGAAACAACCTCTTTCTATTAATCACGTATTCCTTATTACATTGTCTAGAAAACACTGTCACATGAGAAAGTGGAATCATTTTTCCTTTTTCAGATTTCTTCTATTCCCAGCAAGTGCTATACTACCTTCTCCGCTAGCACGTCTGACAAGTATTAATAGTGTGTCTGTAAAATCCCTTTAAAGACTATGTATTAACTGTTTACGCCATATGCTTTCTAGACATCTACAAACACAACCGGTAAGGTTGGGCTGTTCTCTCCTTACGCGACGTTACGGAGGTTGCACGCGTTCTGTGCTGCCCTCTAGCGGCCACCGTGCAAATCGCGTGCAGGCTTCGCTACTGCAGACGATCGATAGTGGCATGCGCAGCTACAACGCGCCGAAGCATGAATCTATTTTGTGGAACCGGAATCCGATGCACCATTGCAAAACAAGGAATGACATCCTATGTGACGCTCGAGTAGCAACAAAATTCCAGACGCGGGTTAAAAGCTCATCACATATTTAACTTCTAACCGACTGGCTGAGGCATGTCATGACTCTCACTTTAAATTTGATAGCAAAATTATGTTAAACACTGATTCCAGTTTTTTCTTCCTCGTCTACTGTGATGTCGGCATCAAACTTTTAGCTGCAAAACTGCATGAAAATGACTGAAAGAATATAAAAAAACTGCATGTAAATACATAAAACTGCGACCAGAGACTGGTTGCAGTTTGAGTATTATAAGGGCACTTCAATTTTAACCGCCATTTTAGCACATTTCAGAGGCATGTCATTCTCCACTACCACAAGGTCCACATTTCGCTTTAACACGCTGCTACCACTAAAATACGTAATTCCCTGAAAATTCATCACGTTGTAGAAGCCTCCCCTTGCCCACTGGGGAAAAAACACACCAACAAGGATTTGAATGAAGAACAGAATTGTGAAAATTCCGAGTTCTCTACGCTAAGAGCCAACTTGCCGCAACTAAAGCTGTCCTTTCTAAGCCGAAAGTAGGCGGCGAGCGGTAAATTTTAAAAGAGCATTCACAACTAAGGGTGTTCTTAATTTATCATCACTCTTAGGTCAAGTGTTAAACCACGCGTTCCCACCGTTTCTGAGGAAAAATCAAAAGTCTAGTGAACCAATGACGTCCGTTTTCCATTATGCTTCTTAGGGTACATAATTTCAAGAATTTTGGAGTAGTGTGTTTCCTGAAGTCCTACATCCGGTTGTTTTTTCCCTTCACTGCAGATTCTCAAATGTTTTCGTCGTAACTTTTCCAGACATGGATTAAACCTAGTTAGGTCTCCTATTACACCTTACCACTGTAATATGAAGTGCTGCCTTTCGTCGAAACTCTAAAGCGAAGTTTTTTTTTTTTTTTTAATCTCCTTTTACTTATGTTATCACAGCTTTTGCAGCATATAAATAAAAAATGGCAGTAAACCACCTATTTGTATACTCGTCTTCGTGAAATGGTATTCCTGAATAACCTTTTACAAAGCTTGAGAATTACAGCCACTGGTAATGAGTTATCTTTTTTGGCAGTTTTTGCCTATGATTGAGGTATGAGATCTATAATTCGCCTCTTTTACGATAAAATGAAATATTTTCGCCAATTAAATAACCACGATTTTTCTCCTCCTTGTTAAAAATCAGAGTGCTTCTTGTCTAGGAAGTGTACTGCGTAAGCTTTTACCTTACAGTCTATTACCCAATAATTACGTAAAGCTGGAGACTGCGAATTATTTATCAAGAACAAACATGTCTATTTATTGCATTTTATTGCTACATAACATGACCAGCACAATTAGTTCCAAACCCGATGACTTCCCAAGTGCTTTAAGTTTTATGTTTGTGTATTACATGTCAGGTGCGTGCTTTCCTACGAGCGAGGAATTGCATTTTATATTTTTAGTTTCACACATTCAACTGCAGATCTACACTTATTAACAAGTCTGATTAGCTGTATTTTAAACATGTCCGAGAAAGTGGATGTATTAACCGTAGGAACATGAAGACCACGTCGCCAGCCTATTGTACAAAAGATAAAATAGTAATCAGTTCCCTGAATAGAACGTGCGTAACACAATGAACCATTCCCTAGTATTGGGCAACAATAAATGAGTTCTCAAACAGGATAAATATTTTACTTTATTCTGAAATAGTCCCTTCTGCCAATCATGGACACACATCAACACTTGCCACAATTAAATGACGTAATAATTTCATTAGCTTCACTTATGGCGCAGTTCCTCAAGTGTATTGATAGGCGCCGAGGGGAATACAGGCTAGGCAAAATAAAATTCGCCCGGAACTGACCCTTGTTAATGAACAAGAGAACTGAGTATCATACAAAATGTTGGAAACCGTGATTTCGATGTAGCAATAGGTTGCTGTCACATGTGTGCATGTCAGGATCACCCGCATGATGGGTCCCTAGTAGTTGTTTGTGTCACTACAGTTACGAGAGTGAGAAGAACAGACATGTTTTGCTAGAAAAAACGCAAAATGGTGCTCAGAATAAAATAGAGCGTATTCATTTTCGAGTATTATGCTAAGCACAATCTGTGGAAAACATGCGCAGAACTGTTTATGCAAGAGTTTAAGATGGAAAGTGTTGTGGCAAACCCCCAGCAACGTCTGCAGTGCAAAACCTAGTGTCAAACAGGCTATGTAGCACACGAAAACCGGAACTATATGTAGAGTGTTCGAACACTACAAAACATTGTTCGAGTGATGGAACGCCTCGAAGTCCGACAGAATTTCAAAGTCGTTTATCTGTGCAAGTGGAAATTAAGAGATCATCGAGTCGAAACATTATCGAAAACAACCTGCATCCGTATCCTTTCACTCTCACTGCTGTGTTTCAGCTAAAGTGTCCAGGCAGACTTCCGCGTGTTGAATTCCGAAGGTGGCTTCTGACTGGAGGAGTGGAATCAGGATTTTTGGATCCTGAGGTTTCCCATTTATTGATAGGTGGCCCGGTTCAGCCTGTCAGCGTATGTAAACTCGCAACCTATTCACCTTTACAACATCAGAAAATTCCCACCAGTACTTTCAATAGCCATCACAGTCTCAAGATGGGTGCTTCGTGCGCAACGTCTGGTGCCTGCATCATAATCCAATTCTTTCAGCAAGCTGTTAATGTTAACCGCTATGTCCAGAAACTGTTTAAGCCATGTGTGGAGCAACTCACGGAAGATGCACGGTTTTATAGATATTTTCAGTAAGACCGAACAAGAGCATTCACCCCCTGGACATTTTTGGTAAAAGTGCATGTGGCGTTCGGTGAGGAAAGGGCGAGCAGCAGAGGTAGGGCAATCTCCTGGCCACCTCACTCACCTGATCTCTGTCCCTGTGATTTTTACCTGTTGGGCGCATTGAAGAGTCAGATGTACTCAGATAATCCTCACACACCGCAAGAACTACAGTAAGGTCCAACTGGTAGCGAAGTGGAAACCAGTTAGCTACAACTTCCAGCCACTTCTCTGTATAGTCGCCGCGCCAACTTACACATTCGTCGTAGCATTGTACCAAGTTTCCAGTACCCTCGTCATAGGAATCATCCAACTGTGTTTTCTGCCAATTCTTTACGCTGGGCTGCAGCTCGTTGTCTGTGCCAAAATGTTGTCTTCACGGCTAACGGTTCATTCGGGCAGAAATGAAAATCAGAGAGAGCTAAGTCCAAGCTGTATGGCGAGTGATCAAATACTACTACTCGCAAACGCTGCAGGATTGTGCAAATGGTTCAAATAGCTCTGAGCACTATGGGACTTAACTTCTGAGGTCATCAGTCCCCTAGAACTTAGAACTACTTAAACCTAACTAACCTAAGGACATCACACACATCCATGCCGAGGCAGGATTCGAACTTGCGACCTTAGCGGTCGCGCGGTTCCCAACTGTAGCGCCTAGAACCGTTCGGCCACCCCGGCCGGCTGCAGGATTGTCTTCACTGCCCCTGCACTGTGCAGCCGAGAATTACCATGAAGAAAGAAATGTATGACAGGTACGTTAAATGGGCGGCATGAAATGAGACGAAATCTCTCAGCAGGCACTCTAACTTGGCCTGCTCATTGTGCACTAAGAACTGGAAGGAGCGACGTGAAGAAATCGACGGTCATGCTGGAGACACTGCCAACCGATCAGTGCGAAGTTTCACCGGATTTTCACAGTTTTTTCCATTTCGCAACCGATCATACCTTAATGTTCGAATAGCCCTCGTATAATGCCACTTTTGATTAATGTAAACAAAACTGACAAACCACACAACAGCGACTGCAATAATGGAGAAAAAGGATTTACCGAAAAATTCAGGCCTACAGACACAAAGTCCTGATCTGTCATTCTACCTTTCTGCCACTCCCGTTTCATTAAGAGGCATTGCAAGCCAGTCTTTTATACCCACTGACAAGTTTGTACAATGCGGCTCTGCCCACCCACAAGAAGAGAAAAATGTATAACTCCATCCATGAGAATCGTGTACTTTCCCTTTCAATGTTGCAGCTGTACGCTCACACAGATAGGGCCAACAGGGCAATGCGACCGGCTGTGGAAGTTGGAGACGACTTTAGATTTCAGCACGTAAGCCGAGGGATTCGCTGTCCTGTATGTACCAACATAGATTACGCCGAATATTTGCTAATCCCACTTTTTCCACTTCAACACAATTTTTCAGAGATCCGAGGAACAGATCTAAACACTGCAGCCAACACTTATCTATCACCTACATCGCTGCTACACCGCTGCTCTCCATAATACAACCTCGTAAGACAGAAATACACATTTTATCCTACTTGTGTATGAATCTGCGTCATATTCAAACGAATAGCATTAACGTTAGAAATCAATACCACAAGCAAATTACCAAAAATAATTTTTGTTTTTGTTTTCTTACCTCGTCAAATATTAACCCATGACCCTGCAGAGGTCCAACAAGTCTGACAGGAGGCAATGGATTCGAATTTCTCAAGTAACGCTTATTCATAAAATGTCTTTCGATTCCTCTTATTCACTTTCGATGTGTGGTTACATAGACCTCATCTTTAAGCACACAGTTTAACCTGAGATAGTCTAAGGAAAAAAGGTTAAATTTCAGTGTGTCCTCGACAAGGAGATAATAGCGCCACTAAGATAACTACAACCCATACTGAGTGTTAACTGTCCGTGATTGTTTCAAAAACGTGAAAAGGTTTTTCAGAGAGCATTATCAGTCGCAAAAAGTTGTAGACTTAAGT
Source organism: Schistocerca cancellata (assembly GCF_023864275.1). NCBI lineage: Eukaryota > Metazoa > Arthropoda > Insecta > Orthoptera > Acrididae > Schistocerca > Schistocerca cancellata. The sequence continues at coordinate 205,303,803 of NC_064626.1, forward strand.
TATGTAATGAAGCCACGTGTTTCGAGATGTAACCCTTACTCATATTTTCAATCCGCACAAAGTCATTTAACGAAAGTACACAAAGATGCTGAAGTTGGTCTACACAGTCTTGGCATGTGCTGTGGTCATCTTGCGGAGAAGGAAGTACAGCCTAAGAAGAGGAGATATTTACTTCACTTGTTATGAAGTAATTTTTGAAAGCTACGGCTCCAGCGCTACTATATATTTGCAAATACCTAGCGAAAGTCTAATTATAACCACCCTGAATATGTTTGTCGTTACGTAAGATATGTCCAATGTATGCACGTTTTCTCCTTTTAAAGAGTGTTAGCGTTTCTTGCTGTTTGTGTCTTCGTCGCAATACTTCGACGTCAGTTATTCAAGCATTCTGCGATTAATGTCTAAATCGGCATTTCACAGGCTCGATCTTTGCTATTGGTGCATTTAGTATGCAAACAACATAACCGTACAGAAGTAGGACCAGATGTAATATTTTAGAAACTGAACTCTAAAGTTTAGGTCCAGGCCTGTATTTGCTTCAACTTTCTGGAATTTTGTGAAGGCTTTACGAGCGTTCTCTATGCTAGATTTAGGTGCCGACACGACAGAACACACACGCACATTGAAAACTCGCTCTTTTAAAAAATGCCCGAAGGAAACAGGGCAGGCAGCCACGGAAGCCCCACGTGTAGAGT